>NW_026137607.1:0-1203633 GCF_009805555.1 Andrographis paniculata | reverse complement strand
ATATATATAATATAAATATATATATACATATGTTTAATATATAATCATAATATAACATACTACTTTCATCCCAAATATTTTGTCATGTTTAAAGTAGATACAAAATTTCAAATATGACATAATTAATAAATAATTACAAAATATATTAATAAAAATAATTATAGTAAAATATAAATAGTTATATATTAATATTAAAATAGCTAAATCCTTTAATTAATATAAAAAATAATAAATTAAAATTTTAAAATATAATTAAAATATTTAATCATTTTCCAAAAAGAGAATGAAACAAGATATATGAGACGAACTGAAACAACAATATGAACATGAGATATAGGACAAAGAAAATACTCCCTCCGTCCCAAATACCGCGCAACATTTCATTTTTGATATGTCCCAAACACCCTGCAACATTTCCAAAATAGAAAATAATTAATTATACCTAATCTCTGCCTCACACTTTATCCCCTCACATCATCTAAATAAAAAAAAATAAAATATATATTTTCAATCACATCACCTAATTTCTAAATTATTATACTTAATACTATCCATCTCGTTCCAAAAATAAATGTTGTACTTTGTTTGGGACAAAGGGAGTACAAAATTTGTCGGCGCAGCTGAAAAGTACCTTATTACTTATATTTGACTCATATATAATACAATAAATACAATATATATATATATATGAATATGAATAACACATTAGCTTGTTCATTGTTTGTTTCATCATTTTTGATAATTTTTATTATTTAATAATATAAATCACATTTTCTAAGGGAAAAAATAAGAATAAAAGGAGGGAAGATATATATATATATATATATATATTTATATACTAAATTAAATGGGGGGATTTCGATGAAGATTCTCTCAACAAAAATGGTGACAATAAAAGAAATTGAAATGAATTAAAAGTGTAAAGCTTAAGAGTATTCAAATCGTAGTTTGCTTCGTCTTCTTCATCATCCATCACCTTTCAATGTCTTAATGGAGACATATATGCTAAATTAATTTTACTTTAATGCTTACAATCCTTTTATTAAGGATACGATTTTTTAGGTAGCGTAAATTACTAAGTTATTAATAATATAAGTTATTATATTAATTTATTATTATTTTATATGAGTAATATTATTGATATTTTAAAATTTTTTAATTATATCTCGAAAAAATATATGCAATATGAATATCATTTTGTAGATATTATATTTATTTATTATTACCATAAATTAATTATATAAAAAATGAGAAGTTTTAAATATAGATAAAAAATTATATTAATTAAGGAGAGAGAAAAATAAAGGAGTTTTGAGTGAGTCAATGTTAGAAGTTTAATTAAATTAATTTATATTTTTTTTGTATTTTTAAAATTGATAAAGTTACCAAAAATAGAAATTGATCATTTTTTGTGGAATATAAAAATAAAAAAAAATCATATGTGACGGAACAGATCGAGTATTAAATTAAATATCACCAATCAAATATCTCTCTTTACTAAAGCAACAAAAGAACGACAGAGACCTTTTTATAGTTCAAACAAATTAAAATTCCCAGTTTTAATTAATGAACACAATAATTAATTGTACACGACGTTAATTTCACCCAACAGTTCCACTAACGAACCAGAAATATCTACACCATTGGATGATGGGGATCCAGGTCATATGGACGGTCAAGATTTGTCGGGTTCTCTGGTCCCGGAGCTGCCCAACAATTTAACTGTTCATGTGTTTCTGCCTGTCCGGACGGACTTGGGAAGAATATTCCAATTTAAGCCGTCATAAATCATACTTTCTTTTTATTACATTTCAATATATTCTTTTTATTACGTTCCTTTTTTACACTAGAGAAACATTCTTTTTTATTATATTAAATAATTTATATGTAAATATTAAAATATATTTATTTTGTTAGTATTTATAAGAATAAAAATATCAAAATTATTTTACATATTTATACAAATTAGTAAAATATTACTATTATTTTTTAATTTATTATAAACAATACATAGAAATAGATTGAGTTGAAATGAAAAGAATATTTAAATGAGTGTATAATGTTAATTTTTATTTTTTAATATTGGATTTAAAAATAGTACTTATTATATATTAATGAATTAGTTTGTGTAAAATGAAAAGGTTCTAAATAATATTTGGATAAATTAAATAGAAGTAAAAGATAAAATAAATTCTTAATTGAATTAGACCACATACACTATAAATAAAAATTAATTATTTAGGTAAGAAAATTCTAAATAAAAAATTAAGACAATATATGTGACAGAGTTTTATCTAAGGAATATGTTTATTTACCTAAATGCAAAAACAAATATAAATAGGGATAATTATTAACAAAAAGAAAAGCTGAATTTCATTAACCCTTATATTTATTACAGCCGACAAAAACTGACTCGACACAAAATAATTGAGTTTGAGTTAAAGATTTTAATCCGATTATGTATACGGGTTGACACGAACCCGACACGACAACCCGATTATAATATATTAATATTGATTAATATATTTATTATATATGTAAACTAATCGTAATTTAATAATTTTCTCATAAATTAATTTAAACTAAATTCAATTTTAAATAATTTGACCTAATTTACGCTCAAACCAATAAAAACTAACATAACACGACAACATAACAAAATATTATTTAATTTGAATCAAGAAATTCGACTTAATTATGTATACGGGTCAAAACGAGTCAACCTGAACCCGACACGATAATAAACGGGTCAACACGAACCCGACACGATAATAAACGGGTCAACACGAACCCGACACGATCATAAACGGGTCGAGTTAGAGTTGAATAATTTAACCCGTTCAAAGTATTTACCACGATATGAATCGACCCATTGCCAACTCTAATATTTATACATGAATTTGAATATCAATAGGGATAATTATATCATTTTCTTAACATCCGCTAAACTTATGCCTAATTCTTTTTATAGTAAACAAATTTATTCACTTACAATTTCATTACTCATATTTTAACAAATAATAACTACTATAATTATTATTTTTTCTCTTTGACCCATATTTTTTTTATTAATTCTTTAATAAATTTCATATTATACTATTATCACTACAAAAAAGTTAAAATTCAGCTAAAAAAAATTTCGTAACAAAAGGTAATAATTTATAATAAAAAATATTTTTGCGACGAATTTCGTTGCCTATACCGTAGTAATAAAAGTCTTTGACGACAAATATAACTTTTGTAACAAAAAATAAATTTTTTTGCAATAAAAGTTACGATAAGAGATATAGCTACAAAAATATGATTTGATATCTAAAGCTTTTTTATATATATTTATATTTAAAATTTGTAACAAAAGAGTTTTAGCAACAAAATGTATGATTTTTTAGCCAAATTATTTTAGCTATGAAATTTGATATTTTTGTAGCTAAAATATTTTTGCTACGAAGATTTTGTAGTAAATAAATTATTTTTAGAGATAAAATTATTTTTTGTTGTTAAATGATACGTTTTAACTTCAAAAATATTTCGTAATTAAAAATATTATAGCTAATTAGATACTTTTTCTTTTTTCTTTTTTTAGTGTATTTTACCTTTTACCTATTCAACTTTTAAATACTACTCCATCCGTCCCAATTTCAACGAGGTTTTTTAGGATTTTGTAGTAGATTAATAAATAATATTGAAAGTGTGCAAAAATTTTTGATAGTTTTGTCATTTGACTTTACGTATAAAGTAATTATATGTAATTATATTTATCATTTAAGTAAAAATTAAAACTATTTTGATATTAGTATACGGTTATTTTTGTTAAATAAAAAAAAAATATTTTGAAATGAAAATAATAATAATAATAATAGTTCAAACGGAGAAAATATTAATTTTCAATTTTTGCACTTATATAATGTGACGTAGAGAGTATGAACTAGTCTCTAGTATAACAAAAGAATCAAAATTTGGTGGGCAAGAAGAACATGCACGTGGTGGAATCTCAGTCATAGACTAATTCTTACTTAATTAATTAATTAATTAATTAAACTAAAATCAAATTGAACATAGTGGTTGCCTCTTCGCCTAATCATGTCACGGACTCATACGATTATCATATTTATATAAATACAATTTTATCAGTACTTTGTACTATCTATGTAACATTATAGATATCATTTCAATTTATTATATATTATACAAATGTCATTACCTTTATATCATGCAATACTAATAAGGATAATTTAAATTTTTTACATTATTTTTACTATATCCTAATATAATATTAATATTTTTAAAATTCAGTATAAAAAGTAAATGAATAGATAGATATAAGATAAGGAGAGTATTTTATTAAAAAAAATAAATTCAATTATGTGGTAAATCACGGATAAAAGATTGAGGTGCCTCTTAAAATATATTTTTTGGTTGTTTGAATTGAAAATTTATATTTGACCTAATAGAAAAATATATTTAAATGCGATAGTCGAATAGATAATATATAATTTGGTGTAACTTTTTTTTTTTTATAAAATTAAATAAAAAATATAGTTAAAAACATATATAAATAGAGCAATCCATAAATACATAATTCATTAACAAATATATGTATATATATAGTCGATATTCGTTATTCAACATATCAATAATATGATTTAATAAGTTTCTTATATCGTTAACAAAATAAATTATACCAATGCCCTTCTTCTATCACGATCATCATCGATTAATTAAAAAATTTATTTATTTATATATATATATATATATATATGTTCAATTTGGTGTAAAGTGTTCTATTCAAGTTGGTGTAAAGTGTATGATCCTTGCACAAATTAAAAATATAGTTGTAGGGTCTTCTCAATTGGATTACAAAATAAAACATTCATTTTTATTATTATGAAAATTAAAGTAAAAAGAAATATAAAAAATTATAATCCCATTAATTAATTAGAGAATCTAAGCTTAGCAATAAATAATTACGATAATGTGAAGAGCGCGGGATGATTAAAGCATTGACGTTCCTTAAAAATTGGAATCGGAATCTTTTTAATTTGACTAACTAATATAAAATATATATATATATATATATACAATTTATAAATCTTAAATTTTTGTTTCTTCCAATTAGTATATATATCGAGTAAATCTTCAACTTTTTTTAATCAAACTACACGGTTTAATTTAAATTAAATCTTCGTATCTTTTTTTAGGTGTGATATTGAATTTAATATATCTATTTATTTATAATATAATCTTGTTTTGATACGAAGAAAATTATCTATATATTATATACAATTTTTAAATAAGTGTAAATAATATATGTCTCTATATATATGTCGGCATGTCATTAAAATATTAAAAATCACATTGTGTTAATGATTTTAGTATTGGCAACTCATTAAAGTAATATATGATCGAAATACAATTCTAGAAAAAATGTGGCCAAACACTATACATATTTAGGTCTTTCAATTAATTTCATTCCGGATCGGAACATCCGATTCGATTTAGTTCAGTTCTATCATAATTTTTCGGATTTGAAACTGAAGTTCATATTCGGATTCAAATATATTATATATATATAGTTCCGAATTTGGTATAAATAGTACCTATTCAAATCCAACGGACCCAAATTCTAATGTTTATATTATATATAACATTATTTAATAATTTATTTATATAATTATATATATTTAATATATATTGTGATGGTTTTTAGTATTTTATCTGTTATTATAATTTTATTATTAATTAGATTATTTTTTATATTTAAATTGAAAATGCTTGTTAATAATTTGCAAATTTTTTTCAAATATTAATGGAATTTAATTATACATTGATTTTTTTTTAAGTATATTAAACCAACGATCATATACAAATCGGATCGGATCCGACGGAATCGGATTTGGTGACTAATTTTTAGGTTTTGACGGATCCAATTCTAAATCTGAAAATTGTATTGAGAGAAATTTACTTAAAATCTCATCCTAAAATATATAGTTTTCCTCCAAAAGGCTTATTCGATAAGAAATTTTGAGAATTCTTTATTACATCAATTTAGGTTGTATTCACAACTTCAAAATAGTAACGACACATCATTGGTACTTCATCCCAAATTATAAATGAACATCCTCGAATCAAATGCGCTAAATTAGAGTTTACATTAATAGAACAATGTGAATATCCATCCAACTCAAATGGTATTTTGAAACGCGAATGTGTCGTTCGATCCTTTGAAAGTAACAAGTTGCAATATCAGAAGATGTCATTGATAGTACAATTTTATTTTATTTTATTTTTATCGGAACTTAGCAATTCTAGTTTTCCACAAATAAGTCTTTTATATTCCTCCACTCCATTTGACAAAGAAAAGACCTCCTTGATTATTTTCATAAACTTCAGTAATTGCATTATAAACACGGAATTGATCATCATTGAGTTCTGTGTGAAGTGTATGAAACGATTATTCTTCCAAATCTGTATTGTAATCAAGCTCCCTTCCATCAATATATTTACAAAATAAAAAAATAATCTTACACATGGTTGTGGCATAGGAGAAAAATCCGCAAGACACCTACAATTTTTATCAAATATTAAATCAATTTCATAAAGTTGTCAATCTTTGAGATCACTATCACATAAAGAGATATCATTTCTGGATTCTTTTCTAAATATAGAGCAAATAATCAATTATCGATCTTCAATGTTGTTTCCACAAGTTAACATTGTCGGTTAATTCACAAAACATTAGCATTATAACATACATATTTCGAAATTTGAATGAAGAAGCCCAATTCGCAACATCAAAAAATTCTTCGTGCCATTCGTTGTCATTATTTAATAAACCCCATACTACATAAGCTTGCTTAAAAGTAGGATAAATAATTTCATAATATGTTCGAATATCCCTAAAATTTTTCGCACAAAAAACAATGTCTAAGAACATCCATAAGTACTATTTTTCTTTAGATCCTAGATGTGCATAGGGTAGTCTTTCAATTTCCACGTTGTCTTCTAATCAGTTCTTTTTATTTTCTCGTCCAAACTCATTCTGATGTGAAATTCACATATGTTAATCTTCATACATCCATATTATTTTGGTTAGCCTCAAACCATTTAGTTAGCATCGTATCGTGAACACCATCACGGTTTATAATAATGAACATACTATCTGTTTCACGAAATGTAACAAACTTGTAATTTGGCAAATGATACTGCAAGCACTCAACTGTTAGAGAATATTTTTAGATCTCAAATTCATAAATTCTCCAACAAGCTTCAACCGTTGATACATAACAACAATCGAGATATTGTTTGACCTCACCAACTTGTCAACGCCTCTCTTATACATATATTTCATTAATTTTGAATACACGTATTTTTCAACATTGATGTGGGCATTAAACAACACGAGAAGATTTCGGTTGTATAAAGAGATCCACCGATTATCTATCTCAACACCATTTATAAAAAATATGTTTGATGGGTCACACCTACGTCTATACGAGATAAATCCATCTTCACCAATATTACTATGAGTATAGAATTTATTTGGGTAGTGTTTACTACACTTTTCATCCACCATACATGGATCATTTGAGTTATATACTCCACATGGACCATGGTCCATTTGTCTTTTAATAATGTCATAAGTCAAGGGATCAATATTCTTATTTGGTATTTTAACACATATTTTACTATCAATTTCTTCAGAAGTGATTGGTTTGCATCTATCTTGAAAAGACAATGTAATATGTGAATGCGCCAATCTTTGCTTTTGATATTCAATTATTTGAACATCTGATGTACATAAAAATTATTATGTGTTTGAAATTGGTATATATTATATAATCATTATTGAAGACGTACGAGTTAAGTTCCCTATACTTGCTATTGTATGTCAAAAAAATAATCAATTTTTCAAAAGATGCAATAATGTTTTGTGTTTCATCCTGAATACCTTTGCCAATATATCAGAACGATCTTCTGACCATTGATTAGGAAATTTTGCTAATGCATTGAAGATTTATGACCATTTAGGATTGCACATAAATGTAATAAACAAATCTAGAGGTCCGATTGATTTGCATAGTGCTAAAGCATCATGATAATGTTGTAGCATGTTCTTTGGACCCACAATAAATGAAGATGGTAAAAATATTCTAATTCCAACTGAACTGACATATATATATATATATCCCTAATATCAACATCATCTTCAAGGCCTTAATATAAATCTGAATGAAATTTCGATTGATGCGTCTTTATGTAATTCAAACGTTGTTATTCAATTTCCGTATAACAATCGACAACTAGTTGTCGAAGTAAACGACCTCCTTGTATAAGAGTTGTATGTTTTAATTATCTATGTTAGAACCGAAATGCCCAAAATTTGCGAAATGAGACTTGTCACGTTTCTTCAAAATTTTCATTATAAGGAATATCAATTCTCCATTCTTTTGTTCCATATAGGAAAAATAATAGATATTGTAATAGAGTATAAAAAGGATACGTCTCGTTAGTACACCTCAAATGTCCATCAGTTTTACAGACAATAATATCACGATTTTGAATAATATTTTTATTTTCCCGACAATTTAAACAACAATTTCAACCGCAAAAGGTATTGTGTATTTTTGGTTGTTTCACTTCTACTATTCAGAATTCGTATATATAAATCCACAGTGTTATTATAATCCAATGCATTTCTTGCCGATCGAAAAATCTGAACATAAGGGTTCACATTATCCAACATGATTTTAAGACCCTCAACCATTGAAGACATTTTTGAAATTGATCTATCTCTTCCTAAAACAACTAATCAGTTACGCACTTCAGCAAGTCGCGGTAGAGGACTCCTTCTTTAGGCAATAGACGGCGCCCTTATGAAAAGAAAAAGAAGAAGAAGAAGAAAATTAAATAAATAATATTATTTATTTAATATAATTTTAATAAAAATATATTATTTTTTCTAACAAGATATCAAATCAAATATTATTTAAACAAAAATTCAAATCAAATTTAAATCACAACCAAACAAACTCAGAATTAGATATTTCTTATGAACATTCAGTGTAAATTTTCAATTAAAAATATATATTATCTCTATATTGCAGATTCACATCAATAATAAAATGAACTAATATGAGTAGAGATTGTATTGATTGTTATTTGATATACCCGGACAATACATAGTTTTTAGTAATATAATACAAATATAACAAGTAAATTAAGGATGTGTTTACTGACCCAGGATTAAGGTGGATAATATTATTTTATCCGTTGTAATTCCATTTTTACTTTAAAGTATTAAAACCGAGATAATTATGGATTTGGTAGAATAGTAACATTTTGTAGAATTAATAGTACAATTCCTCTCTAGTATTATTTAATATCTCTTAATAAATTTTTAAATTATCTACTTTCTTAACATTTCGAATAATTTTACATAAATATTATAATATATTTTTGTTTAATATTTATTTAAACTATATTTTTATTTTACTTTGAAATATAATTTGATTTTTTTTTCTAATTTTTATACACAATACAATTTAATCTAATATTTAATCAATCAAAATAAACACTATATTAATTAATCTCATGATTATATAATTTATTGAAATAGTCCTATGTATAATAATACAATTATTTAAAATAAACGCATCCTATAATATTTCATTCCAACACATCTTTACTAGTAATCTCAGCACATGAAATATATTAACACATCACATAGAGCCGTCTCGAATTTTTCCAATGCCCTGAGCAAAAGATAAATGGCAAGTCCTATAAAAATATTATTAAATTTATTTTTAAAATGATATAAAAGTATAATAATAAACGCGACAAAATTAACAGTTATTATAATCATATATCCAATATACGAACTACACATAAAATGTATATATATCATCATATGAAAATAAACAATATAGAACCTCTTAAGCCAAAGGTAATTATCGAAAACAAAATGGTAGTAAAGAAGATTAAACCATTGAGGATTGTAGATTTGTATTATTTATTTTATACGATTTTTAATAAAAATATATACCTCCATTCATTTACAATGTTTATATATTTTTTTTTTTTGCGTATTAATATTTAAATATTAATTATCATATTAAATTATAATACAAATTAAGTGAAAATGACAAAAAAAATACTTTTATCAGTGTATTATAATACAAATATAATAACATTTTTATAAAAAATTATGCAAATATAAAAATATTTTTAATGTTAAATACGATAACGCAAAATGTAAATATAAACATATTAAATGAACGAAAAAAACACTATATTTTTTTACAAAATATACTATTTAATAAAAATATAAATTAACACTTTATTTTAAATTAATTTTAAATTAGAAGCAAACAAATCATGTTAGCATTTGACGATTAAAACGACTGAAAGCGTGTTATCGAAAAATACAAAAAACGTGGAAATGGAAGGAACGGTAAGCGTTGAGTTTATTATACACGATTCACATTTACTACACATTTATTTATTTAATATTATTAATATATATATATATATATATATATATAGACACTGTTGATCTGTTCTTGAAGGGTTCAACTTATATAAATTAATATAATATATTAATATTTTTTCTTACCTAAAACAAATTAAAAAAACCAGATGAATGATACTTGATTTTGCTTTATTTTTTCAACGTTTTAATTGTTTTTTTTTTTATTTTTTATTCCAATTACGATGGCAACAATTAATTAAATTTTAAAAAATATATATATATATAATATTCTAGAAATAAGACTGCCGACTTAATTCCTTCATCGTTTTTCTTAGCTTAACCGTATTTGTCAATGGTCATCACATAGTAATTATTTTCTCCCTAAACATATTTACTACTCCATCCATTCGTCCCAAAACTATACTCTGGGTTGAGATTGGCATAGTGGATAAAAAGTACGGTTGATGAAAGACTTTTTTGTCCTTGCGACTGTATTAGTGTAAAAAGCAGTGACAATTGTGTAATAATAATAAAAAAAATAAGGGTAGTTTTATAATGATATGATTATTTATGAAAATAAGACTATTGTTTCAGTACAGATAAAAATAATAAAGAGGACTATTGTATTGGGACTGAGGAAGTATATTAAATAAGCATAGCTTCAATTATTATCATTTATTATTATCGTGCGATAATAATTATTTTCATTTATGAATATAATACAATTTTTTTTTAATATTTAATAAATGGCCCAATTGAAGCCCACTTCATACAAAAGCCCAAACCTAGGCCTAATCCAATACTTTGCCTATTAGTCCATTAATAATGTTTGGAGCCCAAAAACTTTTTGTGGAGAGTTCAATTTGTTTGTATTACCAACGTATCCTTCATCTTTTTCTTATTTTCATTAAATACAACCAATAATGTTTACTCGTTTTGTCAAGAGTTAAAGTGATACGTTACCGTAAATACGAAAGTTTAGGTAAAATATAATTACTAAATAACTAAAATGTGTATTAATAAAAATAATTATTGATTAATATTAAAATAAGTAAATAACTTAATAAAAATTAAAATAATTATAAATTATAAAATAATTATATTTTCAAAAAATGAATTGATAAATTGTGGGACTATCAGAAATAAAAATAAATAAATAAAAAATGGACACTTTATGTGAGACATAGAGTATTTGTCAATTATTTATTAAGAAAAATAATTATACACTTTGATTATAATTTAAATTTTATAATCAATAATTTTTAAATTTTAATTAAATTATTAATTATTTTAATTTTAATCTATAATTATTTATATTATATCGTAATTTTTTAATATATTTACTAATTATAAAAATTGAAGAAACGGAGAGAATATTAAATTTTGAATAATATTTCTACTTTGGGTGTGTTTGTGGATTTTTTAATGTGATTTTTATCATTCATAATTTTTTTTTTCTCCAAAAAATAAATAAATCAAATCTTTGTTTTTCATATTACAATAAAGATAAATTTTATGCTAAAAACATTACATAAATTTTCATTTTAATGATATAAACTCAAAACCACATTCACATAAGATCTATCTTTAAAGAATTCTACAAAAACTATATTTTATTACTTTCATTATATATGTCAATTAAGTTTTAGTTGAAAATAAATCTAATTTCATAACATTGAAAAAATAAACTAAAATTAAATACTAAAAATAAATTATATATATATACTAAATAAAGAACAAAAAAAAAAAAAAAAAAATCTACTCCTCCCTCCCATATAATTTAGATCTATTAATATAATTCAAAATCCTTCAATTTGTTATAAATTTTTACTTCATTCCGTTATATATAATTTGTTCTTTTAAAAAAAAATAAAATAATTATATACTTTAATAAATAATTTAAAAATATTAATAAAATTAATCATAATAAAAATAATTTAAAAATTAAAAAATATTAAGTAATTATATTTTAAAGAAATAAAAAATAAATAAACTATATAAAATGGACAAAAATAAAAAACAGAATAAATAAAAAATAAGTAAAACAGGGATCAGATTGGCTGTGACCCAATTGTTGTAAAAGGCTTTGGGCGGGCACCCGTCTCGCATATTTTTTTTGCGAGCATTTATCACTCATCATATCCCCTTCAAACTTGTCCGAAGGATCATACAATTTCCATTCACAATTCCCACTATTTATAGTCCCACCATCACCCCATATGCCTTTTCCTCTTCCGATGTGGGACTCATATTTGCACTTAACAAATGTCGCAACATATTTAATTTTAAACTGTAGTGCAAATCCATACGTGATGAAAATACAAAAAAATGAGAGTAGATAATGAGATTGCAGATAAGTTGAGAAATATAAAAAAAATAAATGTAGATATATGAATGATCAAATAAGAATAAATGATTAACTGGATAAAAATAAATTTTTAACAAATGAGAATTCATGAAAATATTTTTGGTGAATATTTTTTTTTAAAAAAAATTATAAATTATATACGATGTTTTTTAAGATTACATATTTTAGTATAATTTCCTAAAAGATCGTAAACATTAAATAATTTAAAAATAAATTAAGTTTGTTTTTTTGTAAAATTGAAATAATATAAATTTAAAAAAATTATAAAAATTAAATAATACATAAACAATTTTAAAAAAATTTAAGAAATATCATTTCTCTCCATTTCTCTGCACATGAGAGAGAAATGAAAACAGAGAAATGAAAATGATTTATTTCTCAAATTCCATTTCTCTTACTCAAATAATACAATTTTCATTTCTCTTGCCTCATTTATCTGTACCAAACACAACCTAAGAGTGTATGATATTTTAAGTTTGATTTTTACGCATTATTATTAACATAGGTGATGGAATTAAAATGAATTTATTTTGTGACTAGAAATTTGCGTATTAATTGGATTATTGAAATTAAATATATTACTATTAGTCAATGTAAAATTTATTTGTGAATTAATATATGTACAAATCTACAGCACGTGCATTTAACAGAACAATAAGATTTAAATAAAAATGGAAAATTAAACAATCTTTAGTGTCGTCTAAACTCATACCATAATATGCTATAATTAAAAATATATATATAAAAATAAAAATAAAAATAAATAAATTAATTATTATAATATTAGTATTGAGATATTTTTAATATTTAATTTTAAATTTAATAAATATATATTTAGATTTGTTTATCAGATTACTTAAATTAGATTTGAATCATGTTTTATATTGTCTATATATATATATATATATATGATCTCTTATTTTGTTCAATATAATGCAATTTTATTGTTTCCATAAAATATTTTTACAATTAGTTTTGTATATATATATTATAAGTAACAAATATATAATATATTTTCTTATATTTATAAATTTATAGAATTTATTTATAGTATAAATTTAAATTATTAATATATTTTAAATATAATAAATAAAATATAAAATATTTTTCTGCTTATAAATATTGCATAAATATTAACAATACTTTTTTTTCCGTCTATTAAATTTGTTTTATTATTATATTTTACAAAATAAAAAAATCAGCATTTAATTATTACTGTGAATTCAATATTTATTTAGATGCCGTTGACTTTATTACATTTTTTATATTTTCGTTACTTACTAACTAAATTTTAGAATATCATTAACTATTCTTTTACCTTTTTTTTTCAATAAAATATTTATTCATTTTATTGTCTGCATCATAGCTAAATGAACTATTTCTTTTTATCGTACGAAGGGTATCATAGAAAAATATATAAATATAAATATAAAATTTGTTTTGTAGGATGTATAAAATTTTATACTTTAAATAAATGAACTAATAAGAAAAAAATACAAATTAAAAATATATATATATATATGTTGGAAAATATTAATTATTTAAATGATAAAATTTAATTTTAAAATAAATTTTTAAATTTCAAAATTAATTAATCGATAAATAAAAATACAATATACTAAACAAAGCCTTAGGGGTGTGGGTTATGGAATTTTGTCAAATGACAGAGAACCATGTGGCTGCTAAAGTATTTGATAGCAGTAAATATGGAGGGAAAATGTAAGAAATAAAATGAAGATGAAGAAGATGATCATGTTGATTGCATTTGTGTATTGAGACAAAACCTACCTAAACTTGGGGGTGAAAAATGCAAAAAATATTTTGTCAAATATCGGCTGAGGTTAAATAATGATTTCAGCTTGTATCTTTTAATAAATGAAGAAATAATGAACCAAAATATTTAACAAGTTGAGGTCAAATATGAAAAGATTCTGGGTGTGTTTCTGGTGAGTTTTCGGTGAGTTTCAAACCTTTCTGATGTCAATTCCGATGGGTGCCGAGGCTTAGAGTGAAGAACCGACTTTCAACTTGAGACGTGGTTATCACGGGCCGTTCGCACCATGGACTGAACCGAAACATGTTATCCCTAACGCCGGAAAGAAGAATCCAAGAAGATGATCGTGTTGCTGGTCACCGTCTGGCTGCCGGAGCCGGAGAGCCGTCACAGTCCGGGTTTGTTCATCGGTGTTACGAAAATTGAGAGAATCAATAAGAGACAACAATGACACATGAACACAAGAATTTGATTACCCAATTTAACCAGGATGATCTACGCAAAACGAGAAATTTTACTATAGAATACGCACCAGAAATTTTACTATAGAATACGCAAACACATGTTAAAGTGAGAATACAAGTACTATGTCAATAATATCCAAATTATATTTCTAAAATACAGGATATAATATCCAAGTTATATCTAAATCAGATCTTTAGATTTTAGGATATCAGCCTTACATATCTCAACAGTCGACTAAAGAAAAAGGAAGTCAATCGGAGGTTCGAAGCTGTTTGGAGACTGCCGAATCAGAGGAGTCGCTGGCTCTAGTTCGGCCCAGAAGAGTTTGATGTAGTCCGATCGGAGCGCCGTCGATTGCCGGAGGATGTCCGCCGCATGCCGCTGTCGTCAATTTGTGCTTTGATTCAATTCAATTAATTTTCGGTTTATATTTGTTTTGTGTTTTATTCAAATTTTGTTTCAGCTATTAATTGATTTATATTTGTTGGTTTTTAAAGGATCAAAATCAAAACAACACACAGAAAACTAAATATGCACTTTATTAGAACTTGAAAACAAAACACTAATCGTAATGAAAACAAATATGATGTTGTTGATGTTTTTAAAAACTGGAAAGTTTCAATAGAAAACCAAAAAGGGCATAAAATCAAATATTTAAGGATTGATTATTGACTAGAATTTTGTAACCAATTGATGGATTCTTTGTGTGTTGAATGTGGCATAACTAGCCATAAAACTATCTCTTATTTATCCCAACAAAATTGGATGGCTGAAAGGATGAATCACACTCTTCTTGAGAGAATGAAGAGCTTATATCATAAATAGATCCCCTTCTAGGACCTTAGAAAGAAAATTTCCTGAAATTGTGGTTAGAAAAATCTGTGGAATTTTCAAATTTAAAGGATTTTTTGTTGTGCTGCTTTCAATTTTATAAAATCTGATAAACTTGAACCAAGGGCTGAAAAATGTATTTATTTGGGATATCCCGAAGATGTTAAATGTTATAGATTATGGTGTAAAAACTATCCGAATTTTTAAGTTGTAATTAACCTTTATATGACTTTTAATGAACATGATATCCCATGTTTAAATAAAATCACTGCTGATTTTTATAATAGTCCAAATAAGGTGGAGTCTAATAAAAATTTTGTAAATTCTTTGAATTAAAGAGTGCTGAAACTGATTTTGTGCCTGAAAATGATAGTTTTAATCATGTTCCTACTGTTGTTCCAGTTTTAGAGAGGTCTGAAAGTGATATCTCTGAACCAAATGGTTCAAATTTGTATGAATCTAGTACTGGTCCATGTGTTAATGAAAGACCAAGAAGAAATATTAGGCCTCCAACTAGATTAGATGATTATGACTTCACTTCATATGCATTTAGTGTGTTTGATGACAATGAACCTAAGACTTTTAAGGAAGCTGTAAGATCTAAACATAAAAATGAATGGTTTCAAGCAATGCAAGATGAAATGAATTCTTTGAAAGTGAATAAAACTTGGGAATTAGTCCCAAAACTTGAAAATTGTTCTGTTATTGATTGCAAGTAGTTGTTTAATGTTAAAAATGAGGGTGAACAAAAGATTATGTTTAAAACAAGATTAGTAGCAAAAGGTTTTACACAAAAAGAGGGCATTGATTATACTAAAATGTTTTCTCCCATTGTAAAATTTTCTACTGTTCGTGTTATGCTTGCTTTAGTAACTCATTTTGATTGAGAAGTTAAACAACTTGATGTGAAAACAACATTTTTATATGGTGATTTGGATGAACATATTTACATGCAACAGCCCGAGGGCTTTGTAGATAAAACATGTCTGATTTTGTGTGTTTCCTTAAAAAATATCTTTATGGTTTGAAACAATCACCAAGACAATGGAATTTAAAATTTGATAAGTGCATAAAATTCATAAATTTTTTTTAAAAAATGAATATGATCATTGTTTGTATTTCAAGACTGTTGGCAGCATACCTGTATTCCTTTTGATCTATGTTGATGAATATTGCTAATTAGTCCAAATCTGAAAATTATAGATCAAATCAACAAGTGTTCAAGTGATCATTTTAATATGAAGTTTTTTGGTGATGCAAAAGTAATCTTAGGTATGCATATTTAAAGAGATAAGCAAAACAAAAATTTGTTTTTAGGACAGCCTACCTTTATTGATAAAATTCTAAAAAAATTTAATATGCTAAACTCCAAAGTTGTTAGTGTGCCACTTGCTTCTCATTTTTGTTTGAGTAAAAATCAATGTCCTAAAAGTGATTCAGATCTTGCATATATGAAAAATATGTCATATTCGAATGTCATAGGTTCAATTATGTATTTCATGGTTAGTACCAGACCCGATATTGCATATCATGTTAGTTGTTTGAGTAGATACATGTCTAATCCGGGGTTGGAACATTGGGTTGCTTTGAAATGATTGTTGTGTTATTTGTGTGGGTCAAATAACTTGGGATTGATGTATAAACAATGTGATGAAGGGGTTGTTTTAAAAGGCTATGTGGATTCTAATTATGCTAATGATAGAGATAGTAGAAAGTCTAATACCTCATATGTGTTTACATTGTGTGGTTCTTGTGTGAGTTGAAAATCACAGTTGCAACACATAGTTGCGCTGTCGACTACAGAGTCTGAATATATTGCTGTCACAGAAGCAATTAAAGAAGCTATATGACTTAAAGACTTGTTGATTCAAATTAGTTTTTTTGAAAGGTGAGGTACAAATTTTTTCGGACAGTCAATCAGATATTTAATTGTGCAAAAATTCAATTTTTCATGATAGAACCAAACATATTGATGTTAGATTCTATTTCATACGTGATATAGTTGCTAAAAGCCTTATACAACTCGAAAAAATTCCGTTCCAATTCAATCCGGCTGATATGAGCACTAAGCCATTACCTATTTCAAAATTTGAGTCGTATTTAAATATCTTGAATTTTGATACTTTTGATTAGCTTATCATATTGCTTTTTTTTTTTTTTTTTTACTTACAAGTGTGGTTGAGTATAGGTGTGTGGCTGTGATAAAAATTGTGTCCGTCTGCGTGAATCTCGACCAAAAAGGTAGAGAAATGTTGAGTTATTGGCCTAAGATCTATTTCCATCCGACCCGTGTCCGACCCGGTTGATGACCTGACCCATTCAGGCGACCTAATCTTCTCTTAATCTAATCTCATCCGTCGGTTTTAGGGAAAAGATCACAACCGTCCACTATGACATATATATTGTTGTCCTTCTCCCTTAAATCACAATGCACCGCTACTGTGTTCTTCTCTCACTAATATTCTCTCTACCACTCGCGATATTTTTGTCCTTCAGTCACTGTGAGTTCGACGTTGAAGTTTCCGGCCGATTTATTGTAGAATCAAAGGCGAGTCTTCTGTGTGCCTTGGGGAGTGATTGGTGAGGTTTTCTATGGTTCGATTATCCCTAAATCGAACAAATTCCGATAGAGTGTGGGGCTTTCGATTGGGGGTTGTAGATTAGGTCACCAGTGGGTGTCCGTTGGCCGTCGACCGTCGTGCTGCTGTTTTCGGGTTGCTCTTTATCTATAGGAGTATACCTTTGAATATTCTGAGCCACAATCGGCGTGTGTTCGTTGGTTCTTATTTACGATTAGTGTTTTGTTTTCAAGTTCTAATAAAGTGCATATTTAGTTTTATGTATGTTGTTTCGATTTCGATCCTTTAAAAACCAACAATATTTTCTATAGGAGGTATTGTTCGAATAAATATGTAAGTTGTATGTGTTTTTTTCGAATAGGTACGTTGGTTGGTAAAAAACAAAAACACAAATAAAAATAATAGTTGACTCTCCATTGGAGCCAAAAACGAGATGATTTTTCTCCGGAGCAAAATATGAGATGATTCTACCGGAACCGAAAACGAGATGACTCCACCAGAGCCGAAAATAAGATGACACTCCACCGGAGTCGAAATGAAATGACTCTTCACCTGAGCCGAAAACGAGATGACTCTCCACCTGAGCCGAAATTAGATGAGTCCACCGGAACAAAAAACGAGATGACTCCACTGGATCTAAAAATGAGATGACTCCATCGGAGCCGAAAATGACATGACCCCACCAGAGCCGAAAACGAGATGACTCCACCGGAGCCGAAAATCAAATGACTCCACCGGAGCCGAAAACGACATGACTCTACTGGAGCCGAAAACAAGATGACTCTCCACTGGAGCCGAAAACGACAGGACTCCACCGGAGCCGGAGCCGAAAACAAGATGACTCTCTACCGGAGCCGAAAATGAGATGACTCCACCGGAGCCGAAAACAGATAGATCGCAACACCAAACAGATCGCACGTAGACAACAGACAAGCAACGGACATATGACATATCGTAGACAGATTTCCAGCAAGAAAGATGGCAGATTGCACGCAGGCAACAGTCAGGTAACGACATATGGCAAATCGCACGCAGGCAACAGACAGACAGTTGCAATTGGGAGACCTCCGGGTACATCCCATGTTGAATGTATCCAGAGAAACGCGGGTTGGTAGGCTATATCTACGGCATGAGAAAAATAAGCTCTGATACCATGTTAGAAATTATGGGGAAAAATAATGAGATTGTTTTATTAATTATCAAAATAAGGAGCCTATATATAGGCAATACAAAACAGAATCGATAAACTCAAATCTAAGTAATATAATCTATGAATAAGATCAAATCTAAATATAAATTTACTAAATCTAAAACCGAATATCTAAAATATCTCAACACACACAAGTCTTAATTTTTTTTGATTCATATACATACATTCAAATAAAGACGTAGGTTATGTTATGTATAAATTTATGTATTTTTCAAATTATTTTTAATACTTTGTTGTTAATTAAACCCTTTTATTTAGTTAATTATTTTTTATTTTTTTTATATTTTAGTACTATATAAAATTTAAATTTCTACAAAATTGTATATATCAAAATAGTTTTATTTAAATTTAATTTCAAATATTAAGTATTTTAATATGAATATAAATAAAAAAATATATTCTTTATTAATGTAAATAGAAAATATAATGTGAAATTTTTAAAAAAAATGATGTGAAAGTGAAAAGAAACTTTTGGATAATTTCTTTAACGATGATAGTGTAATGCCATCATACACTCTCATAAGATCTACCAATTTAACAAAAGAAGGTCCAGCCAACTAACAAGCTAAGGGATACAATTAATTAATTAAGTTAGAAAAATAAATAAAAGAAATTTAGTAATTGGAATATTGGAATAATTAATTAATTAATTAATTAATTAAGCAGTTCTCCATTGCATCTCAATTTGAATTCTGCCATTCTTGGAGTCGATAAGGTTGTACCTTTCGTTGATCCTTTTGTTGTTCACAACGTCCGCCAGCCGTATGTCCACATACCCCAGAATTTCCTTAATTAATTAATTAATTAATTATAATTATATATCATCATCATCATCATAACTCTTAATTTAATTATTAATAATAAAATAAGGTAAATTATTTTTAGTCTCGTAACTGAAATTTTTATTATTTTAGTCCTGTAATTGGAGTATATTGTAAAATAATCAAAATTTTTTTTGCAGTTTTAGTCTTTCGGCGCCGGAGGTATCTATATGGCACCCGCGTGACTCGCCGGAGGTCACGTGTCTGCCAAGTGTCATTGACATTGACCCGGTGGACACGTAGATTTTTTTTAAAAGAACTTTATATATTGTCTGTTTTTTTAAAAAAAAAAAAAATTAGGCCAAATACAAAAAATATAATTTTTTCTTAAAAACAATTTACCCGTCATCCAAGTATATTGTTTACCTGGCAGACACGTGGTAAGCTACACGGGTGCCATGCAAGCACCTTCGACGCCGGAGGACTAAATCTGCCTAAATTTTTTTATTTACTAGACTAGTTTGCGACTAACCATACTTAGAAATGATAAAAATATGTAATTTTGAGATTAATTTTTTTTTACCATATAGCATATGTATATATATATATATACATACACATACCTTGGGATGCCTGAGGCCCATCCTCTTGGAAATGCTGACAACCTCGACATGGATCTTTTCATTGCTGGGTGGCTCCTCCACCACGAACTGGAATTCCTCATCCCATCGAGGATCCCTCGATTTCTTCACAATCTGCAATTAATTTAATTAATTATATGTTGTTTTATCAATTGATTTTAATTTTGATTTTGATTGCAGAGTACCTTAGATTTCCTCTCCTCTCCTCTGAAATGGAGGCGTACGGAGGGATTGGTGTGGTGCTTCCCTTCGAGGTCCTGGGCCTCGTGGACGATCACCACCAGCAGTCCGCCGCCGTCGGGAGTCCCTGCCGGAGCCTTGTCCACGTCGCCGGAATCTTCGACGTTCGTCGGAACGTCGCCGTCGCTGAACGGCTTGTAGTTCACCTCAACCACGAGCTGGCCACGTGACTTGTCGTTTTGGGGGTCGTCTGGATTTAGGGTTTTCAGAAGGTCCAGTGTCATCATCTTCGGCTCTTCTGGTGTTAGGTCTTTTAAATGGATCACATTTATACCCATTTTGTCGTGTGATCCAACCTGATAATAATTTTACGAATGTAATTTTGTTAATGATAATAAAAAATGAAATCCAAGATAAACAACTAAATATTTATAATTTGGAAACCTAAAGACTAAAAGAAATAAGCTCAAAAAAATGTTAAAAAAAAGAGTTTCCGAAAAGTGAAAAAAATGAAATAAAATAGATCATTTAAAACCCTAAACGACATTGGATGACCAAAAGTGTAAAGATGCGATATATCTAGTTTCCATCAAAGAACAAATGTAATTTTATTAAAGAAAATAACAGTAAAAAAAGAAGAGAAATAATTAAAATATTAATAAGTTCGGAAAACCCTATAATTTTAAAAAAATAAAGTTCAAAATAAAAAAGAAATTAATATAAAAAAAGAGTCCCAAAAAAAAAAAATCCTTTCACGACTTTACACGATCTTGAATGATCAAAAAACGCATGACATTATCACATGAAAGATGTAATGTATTTAGTTTGTTGGGCCATTTAAAAAAACCAATGCGAATTTCGTCCAATTTCGAACAAAAATACATAAAGTAAAAAATAAAAAAATTGAAAATTGTATAGTAACTTATAGTAGTCAATTCAAGAAGTAAGATATATATATACACACATATGTACGTACCTCGTCCCAATCATGGACTTTAAACTTCAAAGTTTGCTTGGAAGGATCCTTAACAACGAAGGTGAATTCCTCGTTCCACTCGGGGTTAAGGTTTTTGTATTTAACGGTCGTTTTTTTGGCGCCAACTTTCTCGCCAACGAGGTTCATTCTTACATAAGGATCCGATGCTCCTAGAAGATCTTTCTTCTTCAGCTTCATTGCTCTTACGACTTTCACATTGAGTATCCCTTTCGGTTTCTGCATTGCTCTGCCAATTCCATCGCAAACAAGAGGTCATCATCATCATCGATGTTGTTTCAAATTATTACGTTGGTTCTTATGTAAGAACTGAACATGTTTCTTACTTACATTGCAGGATCCATCACTTGAACTTCGAGTCGTTTAGGCCACAAGTACATATTTGCTACTTGATCTTTAATGATTCCCTATCCGACAAACCATAAATTTTAGTTCGAAAACCCTAGAATTAAGCCCAAAATAAAAAGGAAATAATTGTAAAAAAAGGTCCTGATTTTTTTTTTTTTTTAAAAAAAAAACCATTTTAGAACCCTAAATGATCTCGAATGTCCTTTTAAATGCTTGAAAAGAAAAAAAGGTCCTGATTTTTTTTTTTAAAAAAAAAAAAAAAAAAACCATTTTAGAACCCTAAATGATCTCGAATGTCCTTTTAAATGCTTGAAAAGGCAACGCGTATACTAAACTACAAAAAAATTAAAATTTAGCTACAAAAAATTCGGTAGTAAAAGGTAATTAATTCATAATAGAAACGTTTTTGCGACGAAACTTATTTCGTCGCCTTTACCGCGTTAGTAAGGGTCTTTGACGAAAAATATGACTTTCGTAACGAAAAGTACATTTTTTGCAATGAAAGTTGAAAAAAATATATATATATATAACTACAAAAATATGATTTCCTAGCTAAAACTCTTTTGCTATAAAAATAAAATTCATAACAAAAGAGTTTTAACAACAAAATATGCATGTTTTTTTTAGTCAAATAGTTTTAACTATAAAAAATAATTTGTAGCTAAAATTCTTTTGCTATGTTTAGCGACATAAATAATTTTGTAATACATCATTTATTTTTAGCGATGAAATTAATTTTTGTTGCTAAATTATACATTTTAACTGCAAAAATATTTCGTAGTTAAAATAATTATTGCTAATTAGATACTTTTTTGTAGTACTACCTGCACTAGCCTATATGCGCCGGGGATCGACATAGCATCTGCACCGAATAACTTCACTCCAAAATCAACATGAGGCTACGTGTCGAGATTTGAAGTAAAAAAAAAAAAAAAAGTTAAAGAACATCAAATTTTTGGTAAGGGGACAAAGGATACACTCTTAAATCTCGTCGAATAAACCATACTTTCTCCATGAGAGAAACATGTATGTTGGCGAAGCAAGGAAAGCTTGGAACAAGAGGCTTCAATGTAATCCGTGGATGAGCGAATACTTGCAACTCGATCACCTAAAAAATCATCCGAAAACATTAAGAAAAAAAAAAAAAATTATTCATCGAAGCCATACCTCTTATTAGGATTCATCCATGGTTCATTTCATGTTCACTCTTTTGTTACAAACTCGATATATACATATGCTTTGTTGTTAATTTTAGTATAATTGAGATTTATTCAAGATTAAAGTAGCATTGTATCAGAGCCATAACATGATATATGAAGTACAAAGTGCACGTCCATATATATTGAAATTATATCAAACCAGCAAGGATTACTTGCTGAATCTTAAAATTTAGCATGTATACTGATGTTTAAAAAATTAATTTAGGTAATTATATTATTTAATAGATTAAATTGAAATATTAAATTTTTAAGCATTCAGATAACTTTAACATGTGATCCAAACTCATATCAAATTAATTAAATTTAACTAATATATTTAATTAATAAAATTAAAATAATTATATATAAATGCTGAAATATTATTTTTAACACCTGATCTTTGGGTTCATTTACTATCATTCTTGCACACTCTTAATAACAACAACCACTATTCTATAAGTGGATATTCTTAAGCTTAGTTTAGATAGAAATTTTTAAAAATGTTAGAGTTTAGAAAAATTTTAAAGATAGTAAATTATATAATAAAAAATAAAAAAATTGACAATTTGATATTTTATTTTTTTTTTGAAAAAAAAAAGAATATTATTAATGAATAGTATTAAAAAATTTTAAAGTATATATAAACATAATTTTAGATATTTACGACATAAGTAAGGAATCGAAATTTCAATTTTAGACTCTGATGTTTATTAGAATTCTCGAGTAAATAGTCGGATTGTTTCAAAGTTAAATTCATGCTAATTTGGAATAAGATCACGCTATAATTTTTCGAAAAACATCTATTACAGTATTCATCCATTATAATTCTCTATCCTTACATGTATGTATATATGTATGTTTTTATACCTGTACGGTAGCTTTTAGCCCGAACGCCTTCGCTGCGACGAGAACATTAGGATTAGCCGCCCACTTCACACTTAATTCCATAATCAATTCCTTTTCCTCAGTGTTGTAAACTTTCATTCCTGTTTGCATATCAAAATTTTATGTCTTAACATCAAAGAGACTTAAGTTTGGACAACAACGTAAGTATTATTTCTTTCGTCTCTTTTTAAAGAGGCCCTTTGGAGTTCTGTAGTAGATTAAAAAAATATAGTATTTTATGTAATCACATTAGTGTATGATTATCTTTACTGAAAAGAAAAATAGATACTTTTGAGAGGAACGGACGAAAATGGTAAAAAAAGTACTTGAATCGGGATAGAGAAAGTATCATTTATTGTCTTCGACAAACCTTGGAAAGTCGGGGGAAGGCAGCCTAAAGTGAGTTCTTCGAATTCCACCGATTCGATTTTGAACTTAGGAATTTGCTCATCAATCATAGGTTGTACAATGCCCTTCACCATCTTGCAAATTGCCTGAAAACCTTAAAAATTTCAATGTCGGATTGAGTAGAAAGAACGGAAATTGTTATAAAATTTAGCACGATATTGATGTCACACAATACAGGAGCAAACACCATGTAATATAAAAATACACAGTATATGAATTATGTTAACATAATAGAAATACAACGATGAATTGACAGCACATTAGTATAGTCTTATATATATAATACATATTCTCACAGATTTCAGCGTAATAAACATATTCATACAATACAACTAAGAATTTTGAACTGACCATATATTCTTTTATTTATTTTAAATAAAAAAATATATATTTATTTTATATATCCTAATCTGATTCAAATTAGCACCATATCATAACGCCAACAATTGTAGAAACGAATATTACCTTGTCCAAATGAGGCCACATATATTGCAAGAACTTGTTGAGCCAATCAAGCTGCATTGATCAAAAAGAAACTTTTGGTTTGGATTAGCCATCATTCGATTTGAATCGATTCAACCACAATGTTATGAAACTTACGCGGTCGAAGTCCGGATTCTTGACCCAGAGAGGCATTTCCGGAAGAAGGGTTTGAAGATCATCGTCAGATCGCTCGGACAACGGTACGATCTTAGGATTCTGCAGTGTCCAATTCAGACAACTTATTTTATTTACCGAGAAACTCGTTGGATTAGGCTTCGAACGGCCAAAATTCCCAGCAAACGTAATAAAAATACATGAATGGGATTTGGATGATATATAATTAATTACCTTAACATGAGTTGGCTCAGAGAAAATGAAAGCAAAGTATCCAGCCACAATCCCAATGAGAAACCCAAATCCAAACCCAAAAATGCCCAGAATTGTGCTGATCAATCCCATCTTGGATCATACTCTCATCTCATCTCATTTCATAATTAGGGTTAATGAATGGTTCATAGGTTTAATTTCCAAATTAATTAATTAAGGATATAATTGAAAATTGCAAAAACCACTCTTTGCTTTTCCACCACACACCACACCTTCTTTTCACTATTCAAACGCCTCCATGTAATTTGCCTATTATTCATGTCTATATATATAATTTGTCTATATATATAGAGACATGAATAATACTCCATTCGTTCCAGGTATCGTGTCCCCTTTACCGTAAACAATAAGAATATATTAGTAAAAATAATTATTATTTAATAAAAATAATTTGAAATGAAGACGAAGATAACTAATTAGTATAATTAAAACTTTTAAAAAAATAAATAAAAATTTTTAAAATGAGATTAGAGTGTATAATATTTTTTTTAAAAAAAAGAAAAGTGACCAAATAAGTGGGACAGACGGAAATGAAAGAGAGGTGAGAGTAATATATATCATTGATGCAATATATAATTGGAGTGTAATGTTGGGTGTTTTCCTGCAAAATATTTACAGTTTTAGTTTTATGTTATTTTTTGTGCAAAAATGATTTAATTTAATTTTAAATAAATTTGTGCAAAAAATTATTTTTTGTTATTTTTTAATAAATTTGAGCAACTTTATGGATGTGTTTCTTTACCCTCAAACTTTCGATTTTGGACTCTGTATTTCTCAAAATATCTTATCAAATCATTACAAGAAAATAATCACTTTTGTAACAAAATTTTTTTTTTTTTTCTAAATCTATTTTTTTCGTTACTAATTACATTAGAGACAGAATTGAAAATAAAACTACGTTAGCTACGTGAACTTTTAGGGACGAAATTTTGTTACAAATATATTATTTTTTTGTAGTGAACATTATTTTAATATTCAAATTAAACTTTTTTTCAAATCAATCAAAAGAGCCACAGAATGCTTGTTGTATATATTTACTTGATATATATAATACATTAAATACACTATATATTAATTTGTTTATATAAATTATATCTTTTTTTTAACTGGGACCGCACCCGCTACCATTGGGGTGCCTTCTCAGTAAATCTTCAGTCAAACTTAATGACATACAAATTAGACCCGATAAAATAATTGTGAAATGTAAATTAGACCCGATAAAATAAGTTACAAATATTTATATCTGTATGTTACCCTTTATATTGTTTTTACACATTTTACCTTTTTTACCGCTAAATGTTTAAGCCACGCGCGTCTCAACATTGGCATAATTTTATTCATTAATGTGGACATTTTATTCATTAACTAAAAATAAATAAATAAATGTACCAATTAAATTTTAGTTTTTTTCTGAGATATGATATCACTAAAGATTTGAATTACCCTAAAATCTTACTCCTTCCTAAATTGTGCATTTTAATATAGACATGAAAATTTAAGTAAAATATAATTAGTAAATAATAAATGTATTAGTAAATATAATTATGATATAATAAAAATAATTATAGATTAAAATAAAAATAAATAAATAATATAATTAAGATAGAAAAAATTATAAACTATAAAATTTAAAATATAATTATATTTAAAAAAAAAAAAAAAACTGACACGGAACGAGTATGATGCGGTTGGTAGCTATAGTTGAATTATAACATAATATGTATTTGGTTATTATAACATAATATGTATTTGGTTATTAATAAATTTTAAATATTTTAAAAATTATAGGAAATAAGATATTATAAATGAATTGCAAAAATTAGAAAAATAATTCAAATGAAAAAAATAATAAAAAATAATAAGAATGTCAACATTAAGTTGAATTGGTAACTGTTTGTTAATTTGCGAATGAGAGAAGTTAGATAAAAATATTGTTTGTAAATTTCTTTATATAAAGAATAAATTAGATGTAATATTTCTTTATAAGTTATTAGGAGAAATATATTAAATTAATCAACAAAAAAAAAATATTATTATATGTATGAAATAAATGAATAATTTTTTTAAAAAAAAATCACCTAATAATTTTAGATGGAACAATTCCTATAAATATTATTTTAAAAGACATAAGATTCAGCTATTAACATTATAATATATATATATATATATTTCCATACAAAAAAACTCAAATAATTCAATATAAAATATTATTTTTTATATTATTAACGCTATTCTCTATAGCAAGCATAAAAATAACAAATTCATTCAAAAACACAAACAAACTCAAGTTATAAAACTAAAAACTCTTTCAAAAAACCATTTTTCAAACACCCTCGCTGCTTCAAATTCAAATAATGAAGCAAAACTCACAGTACTTGCTATTCCAATTATTCATGCAAATTCAATCATCAAATCATTCTTACCTCAACTACAAACAAATAGCCTCGGCAGCGGCCCTGCCCTTCACGAACTAACGAACGAGCCTCCTCTCCGGTCCATCATCTGTTCAGCTCGCTCCCGTTTCAGCTTCTTCACAATTTCAACTGCATCGGGATTATGGAACCTTTCCTTAACAAACTTCCTTTCTTCAGCTTGTATTCCCTCGATTGCACTTGGAAATGGATTCACTGTGGGCAGCCTTTTCCCCTCAAGTCGGGATATCTGCTTCAGCCGAGCATATGCCTTCTTTTTAGCCTTTCTCTCAGCCCGATATTCCATCTACAACAAAATAAAATTGCATTTTGAAAAATTATATAACAAGTTTGTCACAACAATATATATATATATACACATACATCAGCAACAGCCATAGCTTCCTCCTCGCCGACGCCCTGGCCCTTTAGTTCAAGAACTCTCCAAGCAAATACTCGGGCTGCTGGTGGGTCGAAACTAGATATTCTATTGAAATGTAACAAAAAATTAACAGAAGAAAACACTTAAGTTGGGTCACAGCCAAGAACCTTCCCTATCGTTCTGTTCTTCCAACACTATTTTTCAATAGCGACTTCTCAAAAATAATACTTCCTCCATCCGGCTCTAAAGGTCAAATTTACTTTTTATTAAATATTAATTATTATATAAAAACTTAGTATAAATCATGGGAAAAAGGCAAAAAAAAAATCTCTATTAGTGTCTTATAGTGCTGTTATAATGACATTTATGCAAAAAATTATACAAACATAAAGATATTTTTAATGTTAAGTACAATGACGCAAAAAGTAAATGAGACCCTTAAAGCCGGATGGAGGGAGTAATAAACAATACAAAATATGTAAAGTCAAAAGAATCTTCAAATACTTATTACAAAAAATCAAAAAGTCGAACATTTAACTCAAAATAATATTTACTCCGTCCCTTAACAAACTATCTATTTTTCCATTGGTATGTCCCATAACAAAGTATCCATTTTCATTTCTATTTTTAGTAACTGTAATATCTTCCTAACATTACAAATACCCTTTCAATTTACAATATATTACACAAATGTCAGTACCTTTATATCATACAATACTAACAAAGTTAATTTATTATTTTTACTTTTATTTCTTTTGCGTCCCAATATAATACTAATATTTTTAAAATTCTGTGCAAAAAACAGATAGGTAGATATGGGACAGAGATAATATATTTTATATTTTTGACACAATTCCTCCTACCACACATAAAAAATTAATTCATTTAAAAATGCTGCGTGAACGGAGCCATAATGTTGTTATAGCATTTAAAGATTACCAGACTGACCGTAGAGTAGCAGGGTATAACTAGTCTGAATTTGTTGACAGAATTTGGATTTTATAATTAGTTTACGCACAACCACTATTGACCCGAACGGAATAGAAGTACCCTAGTTGTCTTAATTAGCAAGCAAGTTCACAACATTTTTTATAATTCGGATAACAAAACACAAATTTCACACTAAAAAAACATTCGAGAGATAGTAAGTGCGTAACAAGAAGCAAGTAAAAGGGGGGATTGGACACATACTTGATAGGATCTTCATATTTCGAATCGGGATGCTTTTGGAAAAACTTATTAACATAAGCATCCTCCGGTAAAACTATCGGCTTAAGTTTATTCTCCGCACGAGGAAATGTAGCAGGCGGTGACCTGCCAAGGAACTGAATATCAAGAATGATTCTCCAGAAACAGTACTACATAACTACAATCGATCAATTAATTTGGAAAAGACGCACTTCTCCATGGCCTTGAGCCATACGGGCTCGGCCTTGGCCAACCCTTTAACGAGTTTCCGGGTTTTGGCAAGCAAATCTCCTCTCATATAAGACATTTCTGCGACCTCCAATCTGATATTAAACAAACATGGACCACAATTACAGAACATAAACCGAATAGAAATGGCGACTTAGTTTAATAAATTTATCTATTTTATGACTTTAACCCAAAAATAAAAATAAAAATTGTCGAAATAACAAAAGTTCAGCAGTATCTTTCGACCGAACTGTAGTAACAAATCAGCAAGAGCGCCGAAACCTCTATCTCTGAAAACATAGCCCTCCGCAAGACAGGAATTATTAATAAGACATCTTCAAATTGAAATCGAAATAACAAGAAGCAAAAACAATGAATTCATAAGGATAGCATTAAGCAATATTGAAAGAAGACATCTTCATATTAAAATTGAAGCTTATAACAATAAACATGTTGGATTCGGGCATGGGCATAAATCATTGTAACTTGCCATGATAACATCAAACACTTAGCCAAATAAATATGAACTGAATTAGCATAACAACAAACTACTGGAAATTTCTCATTAATTTAAATTGAAATAGCAATATCCATATAAAACAAATCCTCAGGCATTTAAATACCAATAAACGATGCATAATTAGAAAAGTGAATTTACAGAGCTCCAGTGAAGCCCAAGAAAAAGAAAGAGACAAAGAACGTAGAATTGGGGACTGAAATTAGGGTTTAGGGTTTGGCATTCCCCAAACCCAAACTCAAAACCACAAAATCAAACCATGGAACGGGCACGCCTAAAAAATTCTAGATATCTAATAAACAAAGGAGATTATCTTAGCTTCAAGAATTATTCTAACACAAGTAGCTGCCTCTACCTAAAATCAGAAACCCTATCAAGCAAATGCTAAGTAGAAATCATAAGTACGGAAGTAGAGGCGTGGGCTTAGATTACGTCTCACGCAACTCAGCAAAAGTAAATTAGCCAAAGGTTGAAGTCAGTCAGGAACAATTTCATTCGATAGATCATACAATTAGTATAGAAAACCCTAACTTTTGCTTCGATTATCTAGATTTGTGAAAGTAATCGTCAATATGAGATACCTGGAGCACAGCGATCGGGGCAGCAGTCTAATCGAAACGGTGCGGACGTAGAAATCTACCTATCGATTGTTTTTCCGATCCACAGATAAATCCGATTCTAAGTGGAACCCACCCGACAAATACCCGCCCGAATTTTTGGAAAACGGATTCGAAGATCCGCTTCCGCCCAGACAGACCCGAGGTCCCGATGCTCGACTGTTTCAAACCGGACCGGATCGACCGAAACCGATTTTTACACGGATCGGTTTATTTCTATATTTGTTGAACCATGAACCGACAGTTCAATATTTTTATTATTATTATTATTATTACTCCCTCCGTCCTAAATACGTGTCTGTTACATTGTAAACACGGTATTTTAAAAGGGGTATAATTAGTAGATAATTAAGAATGTATTAATGAAAATAATTATTCTATAATATAAATAATTATAAATTATGATTAAGATAACTAATTAGTTTAATTAAAATTAAAAAAATAAAATTTAAAAATTTAAAATGAGATTAAAGTGTGTAATCATTTTTCAAAAAAAAAAAATGATATGTTATGCTATGTAGGACGGACAAAAACGGCAATATGGATATGGTATCTGGAGACGGAGGGAGTATTATTTTTAAAAAAGGAGCAGTCCTTATCACGTCGGCAGAGGATGAGGGAGAAATTAATGCAGTTGCGGCTGCGCCGTAAAATTATTAGGCAAAAACTTACTCCTCCCTCCGTCAAGCAAAAATTAAAATAATGGGGAATTAAGAAAAATAAATATTTTATAAAAATAATAAAAATAAATAATTATTAAACAAAAAATAATAATTAAATATTAATTAATTATTTTGTTAAAATTAATAATTGAATAAATTTAACAAATTTATTAAAAAAAATAAAAATAAATTTGACTGAGAAAGAGAATATATTTTATAAAATAAATATTTATAATTAAAATTATTTTATATTAATAATAGCATTACATTCATGCAATATACCATTTTATTATTTTTTTTATATCTTACATAAAAAAAAATTTAACTATAAAAATTAAATATTGAATTACTTGAACTTTATTCTTTTTATATTTATATTTTAATTTTTGAATTAAATATTTATTAGATGTGATTTTAGTATGCCAATTATATAGTATATATTTTTAGAAATCTTCTTTTGAAAAATTACACGTTAAATTATATATCCAATATATAATAATTTTTAGATATAATATTTAATTCTTATTTTATATTCAATATATGTAGAAATGCTCATGTGTACAAATCTCATATCGTTCTCTTGGGTGACACTCCCAACACAGGTAATAAATTGGACACTGATTAAAACAACAATCGTCTCAAGTTCATGTCTACAACCAAATAACAAAAATACAATAAAAACCATAATATAGCATCACCCACTCTTATTCACAATAAATTTAATTTAAATTAAATATAATCAAACTATATTAAAATTAAACTGCATCTCTAATCTAATCAAACAAAACACAATCGCATATATATATATATATATCATCAAAACCAAACCTATCATCAATAAACTTATAAAAAGCCACCACAGATATATATATATATATATATATATGTATGGCTAAACTAATTGGCAACCTTACCTTTCGAGGACGAAAAGAATCTGATGAATCCCCGGCTTTGCTTCTTCTCCGGCGTAGAACAACCACTCGACGAGCAGCCGCGGTGGTTGTTCCGATGCTTCGATCGAAATGGCGATCTAACTCTGTGGTTTGCTTCCACAGCCATGCCACGTTCTGTTTCTGCTTCTCCGGTTGAGGTTTCGAGCTTTTGGCCTCCGGCATTGCTCGGCGAGCTGAGGGAATCGGTTTGCGGACGCAAAGTTTTCAACTGCTTGCCGAGAAGTTGTATGGTTTCTTGACACTCTGCCAGTTTCTCAGCTGCTGTGGCTAACTCATCCTGCCATTCAAGAACATCAGTTTAAGTGAGTGTATCAGTTATTACCCGATAAAACGATTTGATTCGAGAGTTAATGATGTTGGTAATACGAGAGACAGGGTTTACAACGAATAAGGACGGACAGATCTTTGTATCGTGTAGAGTTCACTTTCCAAATACAATGTTTCGACCCTTACTTGCCTCGGGTTGCACGAAATTTGTATTGGGATAATACAAAGATTCGATTCTTAATTTCAGACAATAATTCATTTCCAATTCAGATTAATTTCTGTATTTATAGAAATACAGACATCTTTTTAGAAAAAATACGATTTGAAAGACATCCAAGAATCAAGATTTTTGTGTTGGCTAACCTGGGAAGTGTTTTTGTCGTTATCAGCTGCAGCACAGCTCGCCATCCTGTCGAGCCAAGTGAAAATGAGTTCTAAGAGTCGAATTATAATTTGTTAAGTCGATAATTCGACAATTATTAACTACTACCTTTGCAGCTGTTCTTGTAGATCATTACACCGGGCGACAGCGTTGCGATGGCTTCTTTTCTCCTCATGCAGCTCATCATCCAAAGCTTCTATCGTCCCTCGGAGAAGATTAATTTCATTTCGAAGCTCCTCCGCCTGAGATTCCAACGTTTTGTACGACTCCGCCATGCATTTCAGCTGTGTCTCAGCCAAGCTGTTGGATCTTTGATCTGATGCCAGTTGCAACTTGACATCAGCAAGAACTTGTTCTGTTTCTGCTAATCGAGACTTGGTGGTTTCGAGATCAGCTGCCAAGCCGTCTCTTTCCCTTTTCAGCTGTTCGATCTCCTCGGACGAACATTTCCATGACGTGGCTATCGAATCGGATGAAGAATCAGAAAATTGGACACAACCATTTAATAACAGAGACCCCTCGACAGCCTTATTCACAGATAGAGCAATCTTGTCGATGCAATATGAACTATTAAGTTCCACTTCCGAGTGTAGCATTTCACTTGCTCGGCGTAACACATTGGAGATGTCGACTATGAAATTTGTTAGATCGATCTCATTGCTATAGGCGTCACCGTACTTGGATGATAACGTGGCGAGGCTTTCGTTTAGTCCATTTCCCGATGTTCGTTGGACAGCCTTTGCCTCTTTACTTAGCTTGATCACAAAATCATGAATGTGGGAAATGGCTGCATCCAATTCTTGCTTGTTCATTTTCTCGATCACAATAACAGAGTAAGCGTCGCCATTTAAGGACTGGCGAGGCAATGCATCGAGCATATCCTGCATAAGAAGCTTAACATGATCGATCATTCTGTCCGTGTCTTTATCGTCGCGGATAGATTCCAGTACCGTATGTATTTTTGATCGAAGCTTCACAAGATCCAAATCACGACAATTATCCCCTGGTTGTGGATTCAAAGCAACTTCAAGTGTAGTTTCAGGTCTAGCAAGTTCGGATCCTTTATTAACTGCATCGACAGAAACATCCGAGCACGAAACTCTCGACTGTGAGTCATTGGATTCATAAGCTAATTTCTCCATCTCCAGAAAGTCATCCATAAGGTCCATGTGATTGCTATTTCTTGATTCGTGAGGACTGTCGCCATTCTTTTCCCGGATATAGGAAAATTCAGACATCGAGACTGTAGCCAATGAACCAGCACAGCTAAAACTATCGTCATTTCCATCTTCGATCACCGCAGTCCTGCGTAGATTTGTAACTTTCTGAGTATTGAACGTTAGAGGACTTCCTTGCTCACTACCAGCTTGCTGTTGTGCTTCTAAAGTTCGAAGCTTGCTCGCCATTTCTTCGCATGAACTTCTTGAAGCGTGCAATTCGCTATTGCATTGTGACAATGTTTCCTTCAGAATCCTTGTTTCTTCATCCATTGCTAGTAGACGCTCGACAAGTAGCTCGCTCTCCTTGTGATACTTTTGCGCAATGTCCATGGAAAAGTCGGGCGATTGAGACATGTGTGCAAACGAAGGTTTCCTTGGGGACCTTCTAGAACGAGAATCTCCATAGTCTCTGCCTAAGCTCTCAACTTCAACTTTCATTTGCGCCAAAGCAGCAGGACCGGGCAATTTCTTTCGAACAAGACTTCTCAGCCTCTGACACTCTGCCTCAAGCTTAGCTACCTTTTTCACTCCCTCAAGATGCTGCTTTGTAGCTACTTCTGCAGATCTTACACTCATGTTCTTTTCCTCGTTACGGATTTCCACTTCTTTCCTAGCGATATGAAGCTCGTATTTCAGTGAGCTTACTTCTTTTTCACAGGACTCGATGTTTCTCTTCAAAAGAGATATCTCAGCTTCAGCCTGTGATTTTTCTTGTCCGAGCTTAATCAGCATATTGGACCGTTCTTGCAGAGATCTTGATAATGCATCGTTATCTGCAGTGGATCGAAGTATTTGTTGATTCATGTTGGCTATTTTGGCATCAAGCTCTTGCTTCATTTCATCGAATAGCATTTTTTTCTCGAGAACAACTGCATTCAATTCTTGACTGTGTTCTTCCTTTAAGTTTCGAATCTGCTTCATGCATTCCTTGAGAGCATCATCCAAATGGGATGCCCGATTTTCTTCATTAATCTTTAGCAGTGTTACAGATTCCAAATGATGCTTCAGTGTTGCTGCTTCTGCATCAGCCTTTTCCCAACCTGAACAAAAAAAGTGGTCGGCATTTAAAGCTTCGCCATCTATTTCAAAAACAAAGGAGACAACAGCAAGTTCAAACCTGAGACGGCTTCTTCGGCAACTTTAGCATGTTGTTTTACTAAGTTTTCTTTCTCTGTTATATCTGAATGGGCCACAGACAACTTTTCCTTCAGTTCCTTCACTTCATCCTCTAAGGTCAGCCCCCTTGCTTCACAGGACTTCAGTTGATCCTCCAATCCGGTAAGATGCTCATGTGATTCTATTGAAATTTGAACATATTTTGTGGTTTTAACACTGTTATCCTGCTTTCCCTGTTAGACAACACAAAATCTAAGAACAGGGCCATGAAGCAACAATAGAATGGTTTAAAGAACTCTAATGCAACCTTGTTCACTTGAGTTGCATCTATGTCAGAAACGGCTGCAGAAGCATTTGTTCCATCTGCTGCTTGTTTATCAGATGATTTTTTCTTCCATGGCCAATTCATCTTATCCATTTCAAGCTACTAAATGCAAACAAGGTACCATAGCAGATTCAAAAGGCATGTCTTCAAAGATGTACTAAAGTAAATAACATTCGAAAACAGCACAGGACTCCAGGATGTTTGTGGTAGGGTAAGTTAGGTTTTGTTGACAGGAAAGCATGTGACATTGCTTTAGCATAACATCCAAGGCATTCATATAGACATGGTGTGACACAAACAAGTTAAAATCACATGCCTCAGCAAGGATATATAATTTTGTAATGTCAGAAAGATTCGTTCATCTCCAACAACATATGAGTTACGAGCTTGATAAATCATAACAGGTCTGGTTATCAAGAGCATTATTGAATTTCAGACACAAACACAGGATAAGATATATATATTCCAATCGAATCTGTAATGCAGATTACAAAGTGATGGAAATCTGAAGGCATGCAACTACCCATTATAATTTATAGTATTCAATGGCGATGAAGAAAAGGAAAGCCCACCAAATAGAATCTAGCTTTACCCTGTTAACTCTTATGATCTGACGATGAATCAAATAGCAAAATTTAGTCGAATAATTTCTGTGCTCGGTTGCAGAAATCCGAACCGAGTATCAAACGTAGTTTCAGGAACTAGACACGATGTATGGTTGCTTCAAACCTCAGCTACAAGCCTACAACTACAAGTATGTGTACGATTCCGCGTTCTCAAGAAATTATGAATATGAAAATGAAAATGATTATTCACCTTCCAAATTGAAAAACTCCAATGTGTTGAAGAAAAGTGTACACTTCCAAAATGACTGCTTCGATTTAGCTGAGTTACCGAACGATTGAAAAATTGACATTGTGAGAAAAACTCCAAAGATTCACGCCACAATGACTTGCTAATTAATCTCAAAACATTGACAAATGAAATTGAAAGGTGCAAAATGCATTTCACCACGAGATAAAAAATAATCTACAAGATATGTGATGAAATTCACAAATTGAAGAAACAAACGAAATAGTCTCAGGAAACGGAATCTAGAAGCAAAGAGCAGAAAGAGCTTTCAGAATTTTTGTTTTAAGTACAAAATAAAAAAGAAACGATTTCAAGTAATGTTAAACTACAAAGAGAAGAAGATTTCCCTTAATAACCAGCACATTGATTCAATCCAGCAAAAGAACAAAACAATAACAATGAAATTTAACGTAACCGAACAACGATCAAAGCGTTCTTACAGACACACAAATAGCCGCTCCAAATTTTCCGTACTTACCAGCTACAATGCAGCGAATTTCCAACTCCGACTGAGAGACAAAAACCGAGTTTCAACGCTGAGAATGCAGATATTTGCTTCTTCCTTCAGCGCGTTTTCTGAAGATTTCAAAACGACGGCGGCGGCGGCGATGGCGGCGGCGGTTGAGTGGCCGGAGAGGATTGCTCAGCCTAGGCGCTAAATAGCAGCATCACTCAAAAGGCTCCAAAGCATTAAAAAAAAAAACAATTTATTTAATAAAAATAAATAATAAAAATGCAAAATTTTCGCCAATGGAAGCAAGGAATATCTGCGTAACAAACTTCCTTTTCACTACTTCTTCACTTAACTTAATTACTTGATTAAATATGTATTTACAACTAATGACATTGCATGAAATGACAAAATTACCCCTCGGTAATCAGGGTTTATCCTCGGAGCACCCGGGTGTTGAGCACCTGGTTACGTAGAGCCGAAGCATGGAGCCGTGAAGGGTGCGGGTGGCGTGGTTTTCGAGTCCCGGGAGCTGATGTAATTTGGCTGTGGCAAGTGGGTGACAGAATGTGGTAAAAGTCAGCAATCAGCTGCAATAGAATTGACAAATGGGAGAGATAGAAGAGAAGAGAAGCATAAATTGAGAGCGTCCCCACCTTTATCCCATGTGCCGCAGCTGCATCTGATTCCTTCCTCTGCAGATTTCACACTTCAGCTCCTATCAAAATTAAAGGTTTTTTTTTTTTTATTATTATTACGTAGGAACTCTCCGTCGCTGCCCGAAAATTCGTATGGGATAAACTCTCGATCGAACCTAATACCCTACAAATTAGGCTTGATAGACAAGTCACACTGGGTTAATCATGTATGGCAGGTAACCTGAGGCATTGGGGTTTGAACCATGACGTCACGGTCTGCAAAAAAAAAAAATAAAAAAAAAAATAAAGGTGTGTTTATTTTGATGGTTTTGCTTTTAGTTTGAATTTGGTATTAAAATAATATATAATTGAATATTTTTAAAAATATATTATCCCTCCGTCCCGGAACAAGGGTGGTGTTTGCTTTTTGCAAGTAGATTTTTAAATATTAATATTATAATGGATTATAGTGAAAATGACAAAAATCCCTCTATTAGTATTATGTAATATAAAAGTAATAGCATTTGTGTAATATAATGTAAGTTGGAAATGTATTTATTATGTTAGGTATGTAGTACAATTACTAAATTAAGAAATTGTAACCTTGTTTTGGGACGGATGAAAATGAAAAATGACAACCTTTTAATAGGACGGAGGAAGTATATATATTTTGGAAAAACGGTATGTTTCTTTGGACAAATTTTTTCAAATTTTACTATTTGAACTCTGCGTTTTTCGAAAAAAAAATATATTTATTTTTCTCACAAAATATCCTATCAAATATTATTTTATCAAACTCAAACCAAATTCTTCCAAACTCATGCAAAAGAAACACACCCGTAGTTAAAATACTAAAAACTTGGAGTTTTATGCCAAAAGAAACAAAATACTCGGTAAGTAATGAATATTAATTTAATTTGAATCAATAATTATTATCATGTTATATATTCTCTATTCCCTAAGTCCGCAAAAATTAGTTTATAAGAAAAATTAATAGGATAAATGTTTTCATTTATTTATCCGCAAACTGGAAAACAAAATTTGTATATGCATATGCATGAGAATGATCATCTCACCTAAAAAACTAAACATATCATTAATTTATTTATTCATAAACGAGAGTTTCTAACATATAATATAAACTACAATCAACATAAAAATTCAATTATATTGTTTAATAATAAAATATTATTTAATTATAAATTAAGTTATAATGTTTATATTTCTTTTATAACTTGAGAATCCGCACTTGCTACTTTTCGGTACGATATGGGTGAACCTCTTATAGAATTATTAGTTTATGCAAACATGTTTATGCATTTGATCTAAAATATGTTTGATTGTTTTAAACATAGGTGGCCTGATTTAAAAAAAAAATAAAAATAAAAAAAAAAATAAAAATAAAAATAAAAATTGAAAAAGTAGTTTGGATTAAAATTAAAATTGTAGTGCTAATTTTGGATCCAATTAGTAATCAAGCACAACCTAGTACTACTTCAGTTATAAAAAAATAAATTAATTTACTTCTAAGTACAAATGTTTAATGTGGTATGTATTTTGATTTTTTTTAAAAAATAAAATAAAATAAAAATATGTATAATTTTTGCTAAAAAAAACAACCCTGTTTTTTTATTATAGAAAGATAAAAAAGAAAATTTAAAAAAAAAAAAAACATATTCTTTCATGACAGAAGAATATATTGTATGAATACAATCGGATTATTACAAAAAAAAAATAAAAAATGGTTCATATATATATATATATATATTACTATATCTCAATTCAAAAGAATTTATGGGTTGTTTCTTTACCCTAAAATTTTTAATTTTTATTATTTGGTCTCTGTATTTTTTTTAAAAAAATTATATTTTTTTATTAAATATTTTATCAAATATTATTTTAATATCAAATTCAAAATAAATTTCTTCTCAAAATTTGACTACACTTTAAATATAGTGAAAACTAAAACAAAAGAACTAAAATAATTTTGCTTTTTCATCAAATACTAGGTTGTATTTGCTTGTAGGTTTTTCCCATTTTTTACTATTTGTACAATTATTTTTTCATAAACATCAAATAAATACATAATCTTTGTGTTAATATTATACTAAAATCCGATTTATATTAAAAAGTATCATTTTAATATATATATATATTGCTTGACTTCATAAATAATAAATAAATAAATTATAGGCATTATTTTAAATTTAAATTTTTATGTGTATTTGAATTTCACCCTTTTCATTCGTCTTCTCCCACGTGTTTTTTTTTTGTCACGTAAGAGATGGTCTGGTGGTGGTGTAGGGGTGGTCACCTGCCACACATGGTTATCTAGTGCGTGCTTTCGGGTAGCGGCTGTGAGTTTTCATTTTATAAGAAAAAAAAAAAAAACACACCCATTTTTTCAAAAAAAATTAAAAAAAAAAATTGATATATATCATATTAAATACATAATTATTATTATTATTATTATTATTATCAAATTTTTCGAAAATTTTAAAACTCTTCAATAAAAAAGATAATTAGCGAGGAACATCATCGCATTAATGTAATTTTCAAAATATATTTATTAAATAATATAAAAAAATACTAAATAGTATAATTTTGAATTGGAATAGTTATTTGATGTGATATATATATTGATATGATATTTTGAATGTAAAATTAAATTTTAGTATAATAAAATAAGTAAAAATTAAATGTTTAATTTTATTTTTTTTAAAAAAAAATTAAAATAATAAAATTAGAGGTAAAATCTTACATAATTTGATAACCGGTGGTGTATTTAAAATGCTTGCTTACTGGTTGAATTTTTTAAGTTAAAAAGTTGAGTTTGAAATCATTTACTATTTAAGTAATATATTAAAAAATCAAAATATATATTTAAATATTTTACAAATATATAATATTGATTATTTTATAAAAAATAAAGTTTTATATAATAAAAATAAATTTTAAAAATATAAATATTTATATAAATATTTATTTATAATTAATACTCCCTCCGTCCGCTTACAAAGTTTATATGTTTTTATTTTGGGACGTCCAATTACAAAGTTTATATTTCATTAAATACTCTATTTTTTTCACAAATATCCTTACTTTACATCACATCATTACTTTTACACAAAAAAGTAAGGGCAAAAATATTATTACACTACTTTTAACTACTCACTGTAATTAAAATACTATTATTTCTTAAACACCGCGCCAAAAGTAAATGTAACTCTTCTAAATGGACGGAGGGAGTATAACTTAATTTTATGAAAAATAGTATGATTTGAATGTATAAATATAGAGTTTGTTTGTTTAGCGTTTTGGTTTGAGATTTTTATTTTACGTAAAATATGAAAAAATATATCAGTAATATAAAAAATAATATTTTTATGTTGAATATTGAATTTTTGTAGGAAGATAAAATTATTTACTTTCTCCATCCCATTGAAAGGGTGATGTTTACCTTTTTTTTTCATGTATATTTTTTAATATTAGTATTATATTGAGTTATATTAAAAAACAAAAAACAAAAATATCCATATTAGTATTGTGTAATATAAAAATAATGATACTCCGTATAATATATTGTAATTTGAAAGATATTTATTATATTAAATAAATAGTACAACTGCTAAATTATGAAATAGTAACCTTTGAACAGATAAAAATAGAATATGTCAATCTTTTTCAAGAATGGAGGGAGTGTGTATATATATATATATTAAAAACGCCTAGTATATCTTCTTAAGTTTTTATGTACAAATGTTGTAATATTTTAAATTTGTACATTCTCTTAATAAAAAAAAATATATATTTAATAATTGAATTTGTTCATTTAACATTTATGCTCGTGTTTATATTTTGATTTTTAAGTAAAATAATTTTTAAATATGATTTTTTATTTTTGTTTTTTTGTATTTTTATTAAAAGTTGTAATAGTATTATATAACAAAAATAAAATAAATAAAATTTTGGGTTGTCTTGTTTAGTGTTTAGAAATTTCTTCAATTTTGTTGTTAGTTATTTATAACTAACTATAAAAGTACTCTTAAAATATTTATTTTTATTATTTTTTCTATAAAATAAAAATATAATATAATTTTGTTAAAATTACTTGCATAAATGGATTGTGTATATGTTTTTTTTTTTTCGTGGTTATTTTGAAAGTCTATATATTGTAAATTATTAAAATGGATTATGCTAGTAATAATAATTTATAATTATTACTCCCCCCATCCCAATACAATAGTCTTCTTTATCATTTCTGTCGGTCCCAAAACAATAGTCTTATTTTCATAAATAACCATATCACTGTAAAATTATCCCTATTTTTTCATTTTTATTACACAATTGTTATTACTTTTTATACTAATACATTCACAATGGCAAAAAAGTTTTTTATTTTATTTTTTTACCAACTACCAGTATAATTTCAATATTTTTTAAATCTTGTGTCCAACTCAGTTAAGACTATAATTTTGTGACGGGGAGAGTATTATTTTATTATTTATACTAACTCGGCTAGTTGAACTCTGATTTAGACCTACTTAATAACTCACGACCTTACTAATAAAATAAGATAACGACCCCTGGCCAAACTTACAATATTTTAAAATATATAAAAATAAAATATAAAAATTACCAAACTATTTCATATTTATTTAATTTCTAATAAGATACAGCTGAATAAAAAAAGTAACAAGTTTATGTATATATATATTTCAATTTTTTTTTATATATTGTACACATCAAAATTAATTGGACCGGGCCAACAAAAATGTAGCCAAAATTCTGGAGGTTCGTAGCCCGACAGAAGGTCCAGATCAATGAGTGGATCTGCGGACCTGACTAGCCCAAGAACCCAGCCTTGTATTTGAAGTAGTCAACGGATGAAAGAAGGGTGGAAGTGAAGGTGGTTGGAGTTGTTGAGAATAATTAGGGATAATATCTTATCCAAACATGATTCAAAATAAACAAATAAATAGAGCATATAAGAACAGAGACGCCGTTCACGATCTTCTTCTTCATTATTTTCTCTTGCAATTTTTTCATTTTCCATTTTTTACAGTTTTTTTCAATTAATTCCAATTTAATTTTCAGATTTAATTGTCCGGATCCTTTCTTGAGGAGGCAGGGGAACCCTACGATTAAATCAATTCCGACTGGTTTTTCCGATTAAATCGTCGGTGGAGATTTTTTTACGACATCATATATATATATATATGTTGATCTTTTAATAAAATATCCTATTTAAATAAATATTAGAAAATATAAAAATAAAATACAAATAAAAATTATTATTATTATGTTAGAAGATCCAAATTTGGGACTTTGACAAATATTTATATACATATATATATATAAGGTACTAATAATTGGTTAAATAATTGCATGTTGCCCATGACTAATAATTTTTTGTTTACCTACAATAATCACATGCATATTTTTAGGTATATGTTTGTCTGGTTATTATTATTATTATATTTCATAAAATGAATGAAATGTTTTTCTAAAAACTATGGTGTGGGTTTGGATTTTAAATTAAAATAACATTATCTAGCTCACAACATTAATTTTAATAAAAATATACTATTATTTTATTTTATAAAATTATACTTCAAAATGTATTTAAATTAAAATTTCAAATTCAAATCAAAACTAAAAAAAAAAGAAGTTATATATATAGAAATATATTATACAATATATATTTTTAGAAAAATATAACAAAAAATTGAGTACATCTATTACTTTACTTCTTTCACTTATTATATATGAGAATAATCTATGTAATAGTTATTTTTCTCTTCATTCCGTAAAATTATATATATTTAATTGGATATATACATAGATTAAAACATAATAATATTGTAATATTAAGATAAAGCATGTAAACATAAAAATAAAATGAAAGTATTATAAGAAATTTATTAAAAAAAATTGATAAAAAAAATAATATCGTAAATAAAAAATATAGTGACAAAATAATTATTATTTATTAATTATGATAAGAATAATAAAATTGTGTTCTATAAATATATTATATATAAATTTATCGAACAATAAAAAATAAATAATAACATTACTTTAGTGAACGAATAGAGTATAATTTAATTATGATATATATGAATGTGACACTTGTGTATATATTATGAACCTTTTGTTTGTTATTTTGCATAAATATTTGTTTAGTATCACATACAAATACAAAACCATTAGATTGACTAAAAGAGATTCATCTAGAAAATCTACTTAAAATGATTTAAATTTAAAACTTCAAAGAGTACTACTTACATGACTATGATTATAGTCTCTCCGTCCCAGATACCGTATTTTAGAAGAAATATAATTAGTAGATAATTAAAAATGTATTAGTAAAAATAATTATCCTATAATATAAATAATTATAAATTAAGATTAAGATAACTAATTAGTTTAATTAAAATTAAAAAAAAAATTAAAATTTAAAATAAGATTAAAATGTGTAATCATTTTCCAAAAAAATGAAAGTGACATGGTATGTGGGACGGATAGAAACAGCAACGTGGACATGGTACCTGGGACGGATGGAGTAATATACTACTTCTGTCCGACTCTAGGGTCTCATTTTCTTTTTGCACGTTAATATTTGAATATTAATTATTATATCAAAACGTAGTATAAATTAAGAAAAATTGCGAAAAATACTTCAATTAGTGTCTTATAATACTAATAGAATGACATATGTACAAAAAAATATACAAATATAAGGATATTTTTAATGTTATGTACAATGCCGTAAAAGGTAAATATTACCCTTAGAGGCGGGCAAAGTGAATATTTTTTTTAAAAAAAAAATTCAAAATATTAAGTCAAATATTTTTTTTATTATTATTATTTTTACATAAATCATCCCATTTGAAAATTTCAATAATAATAAAATACTCCCTCCGTCCCATAACAAAGTATCCATTTTAACATTTTAGTCAATCCCATAACAAAGTATCCATTTTTTTTTAAGTAACTGTACTATCTACCTAATATTACAAATATCCTTACAACTTATAATATATTACACAAATGTCATTACTTTATATCACACATACTAATAAGGTTATTTTAGTTATTTCTATTTTATTTCTACTATATTCCAATATAATACTAATATTTTTAAGACTATGTGCAAAAATTAAATAGATATTTTTTATGTGACGGATGGAGTAACAAGCCTCCAAAAACACTCCCAAACAAAGTTGAGTCAGATTTCAATAATTTGAAATTTACATAACATTTAACATGGAAATGTTTGATCATAAATAATAAAATCAGAGTACAATGCCAAATTTTGGCATTTGGAATTTGTTGAAGAAAGTATTGGGGAATTTACTTTATCCAAGCAATCTATTTGTAATTTGTCTGTTGTGAAAATTTTCAAATAATATAAATTTAAATATTTGATGTAATATGTATGAAAGAAAATGTATATATATAATATTGAATATAATATATATTTTTTAAAATATACTATTAGTAAATAATATGAAAAAAATATCCAAAAATATTTATATATAAATCCTTATTCTTTCATCACAAAATAATTACTCCCTCCGTTCCATGTAATACGAGGGTATTACTGTAGATACAAGAATTTAGGTAATATATAATTAATAAGTAATTAAAAAATGGTAAAAATAATTATAAATTAAGATAACTAAATAATTTAATTATAATTAAAAAGATTATAAAATTTTAAAAGTGATAGTATATATTTATATTTCTAAGAAATAAAAAAAATAAATTATGTGAAACGGACGAAAATATGGACAAATTATGTGGGAACGATAGAGTAGTATGTTTACTTTTAAGAATTCAATTTTATATCTTAGTTTTGAATAAAAAGTTTTGAATTAATATAATTATTTAATGTAATATAAATATATATTGATATAATATTTTTAATATAAAATTAAATTTTATTTTATAATATAATAAATAAATAATAGGTTTTAATTTGATATTTTAAAATATATATATATATATGTATTGCAGCAGACTTGCTTTCTCTTATTTTGCCCAACTCCAAAACAAATTACATTTAGGATGTGTTTGTTTGAGGGTTTGAATTTTGAGTTGGGATTTGAATAGTAAAAATTTTGAATTTGAATAGTTATATGATGTGATATAAATAGGTGTTGATGTGATGTTTTGAATGTAAAATTTATTTTTAGTATAATATAAAAAATAAAAAATAGGTGTTTGATTTGATATTTTTGGGTGAAAAAAATGTGATGAATAGTGGAAATCTAATCCAATCCTCCAAACAAACACACCAATATCACTTTAAATATTTATTTCCATAAAATATTTCAAATATTCAATTTTTAATAATTTTAAAATTATTTCAAAATTCTAAAAATCTCTATTTAAAAAGAATCTAATGGAATAATATATTTATCTATATATCTTACTCCTTTCGTTTCAATGAACAGTCATTTTTGTCCGATTCCAAAATAATTGTTTTATTTTCATAAATAACAATATTACCATAAAATTATTCCTACTTTTTTATTTTTATTACACAATTGCCACTGTTTTTTACACTAATATACTCACAAGAGTAAAAAAACCTTTTATTCATAATTTTTACTGACTGCCAATATAATATTAATATTTCTTAAATATTTTGTCCAACCGAATTAAAATTATATTTATGAAATATTAATAGTCGTTTATAAATAAATATATTTTCCCCCCAGATTTCTCTCGACATGTTGGTGATGAATTATATAAAAGAAAATAATATATATATATATATATATATTTAATCTATTATTTATTTATTTATTTTTATGCGAACATTTTCATTTGGTGTGGCAGAAAATTGGGAATGTGTGGTCAAGGAGATCCATATTTTGTGGCCATTAAATTTACTACACTAACTGCAGCAATTAATTATTGTTTTTATGATTAATTAAGAAGAATTAAATGTCAAATTAATACATAATTAGTCAATAATTAAATCATTAAATAATAATTGACTATGATTGACATTTAGATATATTATTTTTAATTAAAATAATATTATTATTTTATATGTATGTGACTTTAAATGACTCTCCCTGCAATTGAGTGTCGTCGTTTTGTTCCTATCCTTCTGCGTTTTTTTTTTTTTGTTTTTTTTTTTATTTTTAAATTATATAATACCTTTTTGTTTTAATAAAATTGTACAAAATTTATATTTTATTTATTACGTAAAATTCCTCCGTATTAATAAAAAGTTTGTACGAAATATTATTTATGTTCAAAATTAATATTTAGTTCTAAATAAAGATTTCAATTATTCGAGTTTTATACAAATAAAAGACATAATATTGTAAATAATTTTTTTGAATACAATAAATAAAGAAATAATTTATTAATCTTTCATTTTATAATTTTTGGAGACAAATTGTTATCTAATTTTTATAAAAACTATAAAAATAAATTATTGATCAATTATTTATTTATTTATTTTATTCCAAAAAATTATACTCCTCCGTCTCAAAAAAGATATCTTACTGGGAGTGGGAGTGGACACGAGAATTAAGGAATAATATTATTTAATTGAAAGTGAGTATAGAATAGAAAGTAAAAGACTAAAATACCCTTACTTTTTAAATGATTTTAAAAAGTAGATTAGAATAATAATTAGGAGTAGTTTGAAAAAATACGAATAATTTTGTTATAAAATAGGATTATGATTACTAAATAAGGAAACAAGACAATTGTTTTGGGACGGACGAAAATTGATAAATAAAACAACTCTATTGGGACGGAGGGAGTATAAGATATCTTACGTTGTTTATTTGTATAAAACCGATATAATTTAGGTCTTTATTTAGAACCAAATATTAGTTTTGAACAATGAGGGTGTTTCGTGCAAATTTTATATTAACACAAGGGAGTTTCACACAATAAATAAAATACAAAGTATTTTGTACATTTTTACTAAAATACAAGCAAGTGTTATATAATTTATTATGTTTTTTAAAAAAAAACTTATATTAAAATAAAAATAAAAAACACGCGTTAAAATAAAATAAAATAAAATAAAATAATATTGAATGTAATGGATGACAGAGGGGTGATAAAATGGAAGCTACAATGATAGCAGCGTATTGCTTTTTTCAGAAGAAATAATTATTTTTATTTTTTAAAAAAATAATAATAAAAATACTATAATAGTCCATAAACTAACGTCCTATTTTCCTATTTAGAATGTCAAATTATTATTATTTTCTTTCTCTTTTTATACACGAAATTTATTTTTTTACTCTTATTTTATTTACTCTTTTATTTTTTATACACAAGATTAAGGAAAAATTTATTATTTTATAACAAAATTTTTAATTGCCTAAAAATATATGTAAATAACAAATAGGACATTAAAAAATGGACGCATGAAGTATGTATTTTTACAAATTTATTAAAGTAGTATGTGGATAATGATTTATTTATTTATTTAAAAAGAAAGTGGGGGAATGGGCGACGAGTGAAATCATCATGAGAGTTACGCATACAAAGGTGAATCCATCTGGACCGTTGATAAGAGTGACTCCAAAAAATGAACGGTGCGGATCCATCCGGTGTTGTGCACCGCGAAGCACCCTATAAGCTTCAGCCTTTTAGTCCATGTCCATCCCTTTGCCCTTTTATGCCAAAGCATTGTAATTTTACTTTTGATTCCACTTCACTTTTTCAATGCATAATTATAATTATAATTAAATTAATATATATTGTGTAATGTATTATTGATTTATCTCATATTTTATACTTCCACTGTTCCACCATAATTGATATTATTTTTATTTTTGTTTGTCCCGTAACAATTTAAATATTTTTATTTTTGGTAAAAATTATAAAATAAAAACATATTTAACAAATATAAATCAACTTAATTAACTACATAACATAGAAAATTATAAATGAGTATGATCCGCTCAAAATTCTTTTATTTCTATCTCTCTCCTAAAAAAAATTAAATATTTTTATCTATATTTAAAACTACACATCTTTTATAAAATTGATTTATGTTAATTATAAACAAACAAAAATATTTTATTTATTTATATTATAAAAAATTTTATTTTGTACAACATGATATTCACATTGTATATATTTTTTAATTGCTATATAATTTTTAAATATTTAAACATATATTTTAATTTTTTTAATCATATATATTAAATTTACTTTAAATTTATATTAACATGCATCTTATAGTAAAATTAATCATGATATATGGCAAAAATTATTATTATTATGCATTTCCCTCTTCGTCCGCCTCTAAGGTTCATATTTACATTTTGGATCATTATATTTAACAATAAAAATATTTTTATACATGTATGATTTTTGTAATAATATCCTTCTATTTACATTATAAGACACTAAATAAAGTATTTTTGCAATGTTTTTTTTAATTTGTACTACGTTTTGATATAATAATTAATATTCAAATATCAACACGCAAAAGATATGAGAACCTTAGAGCCGAACGAATGTAGTATTAGTTAATATTTATATTGATATGTTAATTAATATGCATTTTGTGTTGATATTATTTGCTATGTATTGAAAGTTAGTTACGTGCTTATTAAGGACCAGTAACTATTACTTTAAATATTTTACAGTATTATATACTCACTCGGTCATTCAAATTTATATTTACTTTTTTTTTTGGATTGTCATTGAAAAATATTCTCATTTCTTTTTTAAGTAAAAAGTTATTATATTTTTGTACATTTTTTTTATTATAAAAAGAAAAAGTAATCATTATTACTCACTTTTATTAAAACTCGTATCCGGTCAAATGAGCACATATTTGCATGACGGATGGAGTACTTAATAAGTAATTAATAAATGTATTAGTAAAAATAATTACTTTGTACGTTTCACATAATTTGTCAACTTTTTTTATTTTCATTCGTCTCACATAATTTGTCATTTATTTTCTGAAAATATAATTATACGTTTTAATCACATTTTAATTTTTTATTTTAATTAAAATATTTAGTCGTCTTAATTTTAATTTATAATTATTTGTATTATATCATAATTATTTTTACTAATACAATATTTAATTATTTATTAATTATATAATACATAAAACTCCGTGGGATGGAGGAGTAATATATAATAACAATTAATTATATATTAAAATTAAAATAACTAAATAATTTAATTAAAATTAAAAAATTATAAATTTTAAAATATGACTAAATTGTATAATTATATATTAAGATTAAAATAACTAAAATAATTTAATTAAATACAAAAATTATAGATTATAAAATTTAAAATATGATTAAATTGTATAATTATATTATCAAAAAGAATAAATTATGTGAAACAGACCCAATAAAAATAAATAAAAATATTATGTGGGATGGAGTAAGTATTTTATAAGATAAATATGGTATTTTTATAAGGAGCCATAAAAATTACCTAATAGAAATTTTGAAAATTAAAAATAAAAAATAAAAAAATAACAAACCAAAATTTCTCAATAATTCAATTTGTTTATTAGGCGTTACATAATAATCAATTTAATAAATTGTTGATAATTTGACATTTAAATTATATAAATTAAATAAAAAGAAAACGCCCTTCACTCTCATTCAACCTTTTTGAAAAAGGAGAATTAATGTGAAAGGTGGAGACTTTTAATTGCAAATTTAATTGTTATGTTTGATTTTTTTGAACTATATCAAATGATACCTAATTATTTTCTTGAAACATATTTCAACAATTAAATTAAATGCCAAATTAATAATTGTAACACACTTTTTAATGACTTAACAAGTTTTGAGAATTTATTTATTTTTATTGATCAATGAGAAAATGTAAGATGATTTGATATTTTTGTCACCTGTGTTTTATATATATAATAGTCTATTATCCGTGCTGTACGGGTAATTATAGAAATTGTGATATTAATTTAATTTTATATTTTAAATAATAAATTTTATTTTGATAATAAAACTTTGTATAAAGATAACAAAAATTAATTTATATAAAAAATAAACTATAAATAAAAAATACGGTAACTAAACCAAATAAAGAATATTAAGTAAGCGAATCAAAATTTCATAAATATATACTCCAATTTAAACTCAAACATAATAGAGATAAAAAAATAATTATTCATAATTGCTCTTAAATTAAAAATTAAAATAAACTTGAAAGAAGTTTGTTGTCATTTATATATAGTTGTTAGTCTTTAGTTGAAAACAATGTTCAAACAACGTATTAAATGATATATATATAACGAAAAGAAAAGCAAACAAATAATATTAAGTAAATCATAAATCAAATAAAATTTATATAACATTTTAAATTCAAATCTAGGTTAGATTTAAAATATTTATTTACAATCTTATTAAATGAAACATTACAATAAATTTTGAAATAAATTCATATTTAACGATAAGAAAAAAACAAAAGCAAATACACTAACAAAAGTAAAAATAAATATTGCAGAATATTAAGTAATATAAATTATAAATTACAAAATTCATACTTAAAATTGAAGTCAAATATAAGTTAAATTAAAACTATTTATTAACAAATCATATTAGATAAAAAAAAAAAAGACTCGCAATTTGAATATAATTTCAATTTTCAACAAAAAAAAGTATTAAAATAGTAATATTTTAAACCAAATTAATTAGAAAAAATACATATAGAATAAGAATAAATAAGAATTATTAGTAAAAAATAAAAATAACAAAAAAAATATAAAAGAATGCATACAAAATAAAAATAAAAAAATAGTAATTTTTATAAATTACTAAAATTTATCTTAACTTTTTGTATGAATTTCTCTAATATTCTCGAAATTTAAATATAATCTAAAAAATTAGGGAAAAATATTTTAATATAATATTCAAAACCAAATAAATTAAATAATACATATTAAATAATAATGAATAAAAGAATTGATTAATAGTAAATAAATATAACATAATGTAAACTTACAAAATACATAGATAATAATAAAAATATATATATATATATTAAAATTTACCATAATTTTCTTTAGAAAAGTAATAACATTATTTTGTTTATAAATAACAAAAAGTACATTATATTAAAATAACTCGTCCCACCAAATGAAATTATTTTTACACGACGGAAGCAATATGGTATTATAAATAAAAATAATTATTAAATATAAATATTATATAATTAAATTAAAAATGATCCTACAAAATTTTCAAATTCATACAGCTATGTCTGTTTGTGTTTTTAATCCGAACTTTAATTTATTCACTTTTTATTTTTCAAAAAATATTAAAGGTTTGCTAGGTTTTGATTTGAGTAAAATTGTGATATATAATTTATGTGTAAAATAATATTATTTTCATCTCAAATTAAAGGGGTTCTTTGGAGTTTTATAATAGATTAAAAAATAATAAATTTTATTAGTTAGTGGAAGTGTGTAAGATTTTTTTATATTTTATCTTTTGACTTTATATATAAAGTAATCGTAGGTATAATTTAAATACAAATTTAAAGTATTTTAGTATTAATGTATCATTGATTTTTCTAAAATAAAAATAAATACTTTAAAATGAGAGAAACAAAAATAATAATAAAAATATTTTGAATTAAGACAAATAAAATATATTTATATTAAAAATTATGTGAGCTGAATATTATTAATCTGAACTTATAACTCAAGCCAAACACACTGCAAATAAAAATTTTATTTTAATTTTTTATATTATACTAAAAATTAATATAATATTAAAAATATTATATCGACATCTATATATCATATAAATCAACTAATTATAATTCAAAACTTCATACACAACTTCAAAACACACACTAACTTATCCTAATTTATCATTAATAAAAGTAAAAAAGTGTAAATACTTCATCTGTATCACATAAAATATTTGTTATACTGTATACGCTTTAATTATATTTTAAAATTTTAAATATATATTTTTTGCTTTTAATTAATTATTTTAATTTTAATATATAATAATTTTTACTAAAATGTTATTAATTATTTACTAATTATATTCCTATAAATTTCCGTGTTTATAATAACGTGAATACAATAGTTCGATGGAGACATCTGTCTTCGACGATTTGATAAGTATATATACTGTTATTTTTAATTATCTAAACAAAAACTATGAATCATGCTACATACTCCTTCCGTTTCAAAACTACTATAGTCTGAGTTGGGTTTGACACGAGATTTAAGGAATATTAATATTATATTGGTAGTGAGTAAAAATTATGGGTAAAAAACTTTTTTGTCCTTATGAGTGTATTAGTGTAAAAAGTAGTGGCAATTGTGTAATAATAATGAAAAAATAAGGATACTTTTATAGTGATATTATTATTTATGGAAACGAAACTATTGTTTTAAGACGAACAAAAATGATAAATAAGATTATTGTATTGGAACGGAGGGAGTATTATAGATACCCTAACATTTATATTTATTTATATCAATACATCATAATAACTTTTACACATTATAGGTATAAAATACTCTGTTCGTCTTCACTCAAAGCATCATATTTATTACTCCCTTCGTCGTTCAAATCTATTCTCACTTTACTTTTTTGTTATCATCCAATTTATTCTCGTTTCCTTTTTTAGTAAAAAAATACCATTTTTTTTTTAAAAAAAGGTAAAAATTTCTATTTTTACAATTTTTTTTTAAAAACCGTGCCCGGTCAAATGAGCACACAATTGGACGACGGAGGGAGTATTTTCATGTGTTTCATTTAAACATATTTATTTCCTATTTAGTAAAAGTATCTCATACCAAAATAATCTTAATTTTTACTTAAATTACAAATATATTACTTCTTTCATCCCATCCTAATTGGTATTTTTTTTCTCATTTTTTGTCTGTCCCCATAACAATGAACATTTTTATATTTTGACTAAGATTTACTAAATTAACACATACTTAATAAATATACATCAATTTAATTAATTATATAACATATGACATCATGCATCATATAAGATCCATTCAAAACCAATTTATTTATATCACTCTCCTGAAAAATAATATTTTTTTAACAGCTAAAACTCTAATTCTTTTATAAAATTAATTTATATTAATTACGAATAAATAAAATTTTTTTTATTTACTTTTATTATAAAATTTTTTATTATTTACATATTCTAATATTTTTAATTATATATATTAAATTTATTTTAAAATTAATATCATTAATTATATAAAAAATAATAAAATAATACCACAATTTACTATTATTAACATAATTAAATATATTTGTCTTAAATACTGTATCACTAATAAAACGTGTCAATTCAAAACGAAAGGAGAATTAAATATGCAATTATTTTGTAATAAACTCAAATGACCAAAATTTTAAATCTTTTTATATACTTACTAATCAATAAAATATTATTAAATTTTAATCTATTACAAAACTTTAAACGTATACTTTCGAGTGAGACAGAGAAAATAGTACTCTCTCTATCCGTTAACTTTATTCTCAATTTTTTCTTTCGTCAGTCTGTTAAATTTACCTCATTACTATATTTGAAAAAAAAAATCAAAATTTAATTATTATATTTTATTTAATATTTATTTATAATAAATACTACGTCCTCCGTCCAACTATAATATATATTTATTTTGGGACGTTCAATTACAAGTATACATTTAATAAATACATCATTTTTTTTTTCACAAATATCCATACTTTACATTACATCATTATTTCTACACAAAAAAGTAAGGGCAAAATATCATTATATTACTTTCAACTACCAACTATAATTAAAATATTATTATTTTTTAAACACCGCATCAAAAATAAATACTCCCTACGTCCCACATACCATGTCCATGTTTTCGTTTCTGTCCGGCTCACATTCCATGTCACTTTCATTTTTTGGAAAATGATTACACACTTTAATCTTATTTTAAACTTTTTAATTTATTTTTTTAATTTTAATTAAACTAATTAGTTATCTTAATTCTAATTTATAATTATTTATATTATAAAATAATTATTTTCACTAATACATTTTTAATTATATACTAATTACACACCTTATAAAATACTGTATCAACAGTGTAACAGACATGGGACAGAATTTATTACCTTTTTTTTTTCATTCTTTTTAATTACTAATTAATTTTCTTTAAAAATACCTTAATTATCTTTTTAATTTTTAATAAAATATTTATTTTTTTTAATTTTCAGGTTAAATGAACTGACTATTAAACACGAAGGGAGTAGTAATTATTTTAATTGACAGTGCATGTGATATGGAGTAGTAATTAGTGAGTCCCGGGCGTTGCGATCCCGCGGTGGCGCGATTTTCGAGACTTCGTACACTTACGACTGATCGAGTTTAGGTTGATGCATGTGTGAGTTTAAAGGGTCCCGGGCATCCCCAATCTGAACCGTTGATGGTGGAGATGAACGGTGCAGATGTAGGAGAGTTACAATCCAGGACGTCGAACGACGAAATGGAACAGATCATCACAGTACATATATGATATGGCATTGTTGTCTTTGTATTATTATTACCTCATCTATCATCATCATAATACACACTTTGTACATTCTTCGAATCCCAAGATTTTGAAATCATTTTGTCTCCTTTTGTACATAACAATTTACCTGATCAATCAAATTTATTTAATTATTTATTACTCCCACCGTCCCATATAATTTGACTCTATTTTTTATTTTCATTCGTTCCATATAATTTGTCATTTTTTTTGAAAAATTAATTATACAATTCAATCATATTTTAAAATTTAAAATTTAAATTTTTTTAATTTTAATTAAACTATTTAGTTATCTTAATCTTAATATATAATTATTTTTACTAATACATTTCTTAATTACTTACTAATTATACTTTACTTAAATTTCCGTGTCTACAGTATTACACCCATATTACATGGGACGGAAGGAGTATATATATATATACTGCACTGTCTCACATCATTTGTCTATTATTTTTATTTTTATCTGTTCTATATAATTTATTTATTTATTTTTAAAAAATTATTTATACACTTTAATCATATTTTAAAATTTAAAATTTAAATTTTTTTATTTTAATTGAATTATTTAGTTTTTTTAATCTTAATTTATAATTATTTTTATTAATATAGATGTTGATTACTTCACCTTTTACACAAATTCATATTAATATAATATTACTCTTTCGGTTCTAATACTGAATCATTTTACTTTTTCAAATTAAAAATAATAATATTTTATTAATTAGTAATATTATTTACAATAATTTTAACAATTTGTTTTGAAAATACAAAAGAAATGCATATTTTTGTAAAAATTAAAAAATATTATGATATTTAGATATATTTATTTTTACTATAACTAAAAATAAATACTTTTAAATAAAAAATGGCAAAATGTATATTTGTAAGCGGAGGGAATGAGTATTACTTTTATAAAAAATTTGATGTCTCGAAATTATGTAAAATTTCTTTACTTATGTATATTTTAATTATTTTAAATATAGTTTTTAGAATATTTTCAATAAAAAAATAAATAGGAAAAAAGTATTACATTTACGCAACTTAAATATTGTACCAAAAACAAAAGTAGCAAATAAAATGATACTAAAAAAAATAATAAATAAAATAAAATGATAATAAAAAAATAATAAAATAAAATGATACTAAGATAGTACTCCATATTGGACCGATCATAATGGACTTAACCATTTATTATGGGCCCAACAAAGAATTCATAAAGGGCTCCGAGGGTTTACCTCCTTCACAAATAAGTTAGGCTCCATTTAGACAAAGGGTTTTTTTTTTTTTAAAAAAAAAAAAAACTTTTAAAATTTTGAAAGTTTAGAAAAAAGAAAAAATTATTTAATTTTATATTTTGCGAAAAAAAAATATTTGATATGATATTTTTTGAAAAATAAATAGTACCAATCGCACGAAAGTTTGTTATATAACAGGAGCCTTAATACATGTAGGGGTGAGCAGTATTTGTAAAGTGTAAATTTGAGAAAAATTAATTTGGGTTTAAATTTTAAAATAAATTTGAAGTTTCGTGTTTTTTTTAAGTTAGTAGATTTAGTTTGAGTTTTGAGAATTTTGATGTATATTGATTTAACAGGTAATAATTGTATTGCAATAAAAGTGTAATATAATATATACAATTTTTTTTTTAAAAAAATAAAATTTAAAAAACAGTAACCCTTAAATAAAATAGCTGTGAAGAGAATACATAAATATCAAATTCATAGTATTTTTGTTTGAACTGAACTTCCATCACTTAACCAAAAAAAATCATTTGATTTGATTTGAAGATTCGACTATTCGATCTAAATGACACATTATGATATAGATTAAACAGTCTTATATATATATATATATATTTTATGACGTGAGAACCAACAGTCGTTACTCAAATATGCGCACGGAGTAAAACCTCCGTCGAATCTAATACTCTGCAATTGATACATAATATATATATATATATATATTTTGCACAAATGTTGCCATGGTGGTGGCTTGTCCCATAGATTCAATAGAACATATTATTTTTTTGTGACTTTTATACAAGTAGTGTAATGTATGCCTCATTCAATTAGAAAATAAATATATTTTTGACTCTAAAGATAAGACCATATTCTAACAAAATTATTAGTCAATTCCTTAAGAAATTTGAATACTATATTTTTATTTTATTTTTGATAGATTGCAAAACATCATTCTCATTGGATCTATCTTATTTATAATGTCGGGGTAGCTTGTAAAGTTTCAAATCTTTTCAAATCATCATAAAATTAGTGCAAAAATTATTCGTATACTTTTCATCCTATATAATACCTCACAAATTCCTATGCAATATAGACATCAGATTTGTGGAGTTATTTTTGGCCAATGACAAGTGAGGCCGGTAATGCACAAACCCGCACAACCTGAAACCCGGATCCAGTAACTCGAACCAGATCCGGTTCTTTGTGAAACCGGCGGTCCATTGCTGAACCGCCCAGAAGAACCGAACCGGTCCAGAACAGTGCAATATATATATATATAATGCTTCTGCCCGGTTCATGAGATTACTCACTCTGCCTCTGACTCTCACACTTTCTCTCTCCCCGATTCTCAATTCCTCTCTCTAAAAGCCCTAACCCTCGACGGAGATTCCAACGATCTTCCTTGGGTTTCTCCGGTGATATGTCCGGCGATTTGAAGGGTTCGAACGAGTTCTTTGATAAACAGCCAGTGCTGAGGCTGTTCTTTGGTTTGATTTACGATTTCGAGCATTCCTTACAGTGTATTGAGTATATTGTCTGTTGTGAGGGACTAGACTTAAATCGTTGATGTTTTCCATAGATCGTGGTTTGGTTCGCATGTTTGTTGCGTTTCCGTGGATGTCGGTTGTGTTTGAGTTGTTATTGTGCATTACAGTAGGTGTTGGGGTTATTTCTCGATTGGGTAAACTGAGTCCGAGCAGTAGCTTTCGTTTAATAAAAGTTTCTTTAAGTTTTTTGGTTAAATTCGTGTGTTTCTTGTATATATATATATGGCTTATCGATCTTGAATGTGTAACAACAAGATTGTCATCAGAAACTGAAAATCTTGTTTCCAAGATTTTTCAACTCAGCTCTTGGCAGGAGCAGGGTGAGCTATTGCTCAGACTCTTAATTAATAGGGAAATTAGGGGCCCAAATTTTAAAATATTACTTATTATTATTATTATTATTATTATTATTATTAAATTTTAATTATAATACATATATATATATATATATTATAATTATCCATTTTAAAATTCTAATTATTTTTTTTTTCTCTCTTCTTTTTGACCAGCCTCATTCCATCTTTCCAAATTCAATCTTGGTCTACACTACTCTACCTCACACCTTGTGGCATTGCGCCGACCCACTCAGACCAAACTCATCTCACATTATCTCTTCTCTCTCTTTCGTCCTCACTCAATCATTCTCGCTTTTTTAAAACAGTTCATCTTTCATTTTTTTTCCCTCAAATCTACCATGTCACGTTAAAATTTTTTGTTCAATCGATGCAAAGTGATATTATTTTAAAAATACATTTTAATAATGTATTTATAGGACCTATAATTTATTTTTCCTTAGGACCCCATAAAAGCCCGTGACGGCCTTGCTTTTATATGCATTTTGCATATAAAAAAATGTGAATGCAAATTCATATAAAAGGAATTTTAATAACCATGCAACAACTAAAGTATTACTCACTCCTTCCACAGCCTAATGCCTTACTTTCCTATTTGGGACGTCCAATAACTATTATCATTTTTTTTAAACACAAATTTTATATTTTTACCTTTCATTCATTTATTACTTTTAATTTCTATCGTACAATTATGGGCAAATTTGTCAATTCATAACAAAAAGACAATCACCTAAAAAACCGTGCAAATATACTTTAGGACAATAGAAATTAGACGGATGGAGTACATCCGATCCACGCTGCATAGTGTTACATTATTGTAGCTAGACTTTGAAATTGAGTTATTAATGAAGTCTACATTGTTTTAAAGTCAACTTGAGAAACTTACTATCTTCATGATACTTGGGCGATTTTCCGAAACACCATGCTATCACTGATAATGAATCACGTTCAATTATAGTTCTTGAAAATGATATTCCATATGATATTTCAACCATACCTTCGAGTTCTCTCATACTAGAATCAATCACTCTACTAAATTTAGAGAGCATGAAAAAAATGACCTCTTTATTATCCTGAATTACTGCTCATGGACTGGCGTTACCGAGATAATCAAAGGGCGTCCTATCGACGTTAATGTTCCAGTATCCCTCTTCAGAAGGCGCCCACGATATGTTGTTTCGTTGAAGAAATGAGGCGTTTGGTACAAAGAATGAAATTGCAGATAAATGAAAGTAAAGAATGGAATTTGAGAGAAATGAAATTGAGTAGAGAATGCAAATTAATTCTCTTGTTCGGTAAAACATATAATTCAGTTGAGAAAGGTAAAAAAAATGCAGTTATATGAATAGATCAAACAAAAATAAATGATTAACCCAATAAAAAAAAGTTTTAATGAATGAGATTTCATGAAAAATATTTTTGGTGATTTTTTTTTTAAAATTATAAATTATATACGATGTTTTTTAAAATTATACAATTTTTTAAAAGATCGTAAAAATTAAATATTTTAACAATAAATTAAATTTGATTTTTGTAAAATTGAAATAATATAATTTTTTTAAAAAAATTATAAAAATTAAATAGTAAAAAAATATAAAAAATATATATATACTGCAACATCATTTTTCTCGGTCGCACATCATCGAGAACCTTGTCTTCTTACCATTCCTAATCAAGATTTTAATATTTTTTTTCCTTCTGGATTTACAACCTCTTCAAAACATAATCATTCTTTTTTTTTTTTCTTTTTTTTTTTAATCCACTCTCACATCAAATTTAAAGGAATAGCAAGATCGGAGGCCAAATTTTAAAGGATATGTTACTTAATATTTTAGTAATTATATATAAAATATTTGAGGATTTTATTACTATTATTATGAATTTATTTGGTTGTGGTATGAAATTAATTTGAAATGAATTATTTGAATTTTTATTTAAATAATATTTTGATGTTATATTTTGTGAAAAAAATAATAATACTCCCTCCGTCCCTACTCAAAGTATTATTTTTATTATTTTTGTTCGTCTCACTCCAACGTATTTCTTTTCTATTTCAATACAAGTAATTATACATTAATACCAAAATACCCTTAATTACTATCTAAATTACAAACATACCATTACACATACAATTACTTTATACATAAAGTCAAAGACAAAAATGTCAAATCTTACACATTTTCATTAACCAATAAAATACTACTACCTTCGTTCGGCTCTAATGATTTCATTTATTTTTTGTATGTTGATATTTGAATATTAATTACTATATCAAAATGTAGTACAAATTAAGAAAAGATTGCAAAAATACTTATATTAGAAGGACATTTGTAAAAAAAAATTATACAAATATAAAAATATTTTTAATGTTAAATACAATGACGAAAAGGTAAATGTGACCCTCAGATGCGGAACGAAAGAAGTATTATTTTTTAATCTACTGTCAAACTCCGAATGACTCGAAAAGAACAATTTTTTTATTAAAAAATATAGTAAATGAATAATATTAATGGATTTGAATTTGAACTACTAAAAGAACAATCTTTATGAAGTTCATACTTATTAAAATGTCTATTGATATTAGATGGAATAATTATTAACAAAAAATTATTTGATTGTAAATCAAATTAATGATATAAAAATAGGTAGATACATGTAACACAAACGAACAAACCCGGTTGATTTTTTTTATTTTATTTATTTATTTATTTTTTTTTTGTAAATAATTGATCAATAATTAAGCGGCTTAATCATTATAAGCACATTCCAATTGGGTCCCACCAAACACAAAGTACACAAACTTAGACATTTTTAGAGTTGAGACACAACTACTGCTGTGTTATTGAATATATAATAATTTATTTATTTATTATGAATTTATATTAATTAATTTCATTTGATAATGGGCACTCAAATCTGAACAAACTACTCATATATCAATTGATTAAATCTCATTATTATTATTATTATTATTATTATTATTATTATTATTATTATTATCCTAAATAAAATGGCCTGGCTTTCACATGGGTTTGCTGTCCTAACAAATATTAAAATCAAGAATTCATATGAAGATTAAATCAAATTAATTAGTATTAAATTGAACAAAATCAGCATTGTACGTTCGTATGCATGTATTCTTGAATTTTGCAACAACAATAATAATGGGCAATTTTTATTTTTATATGTATTTTTTTTTATTTTGATAATTTTGCGAGATTTTTATCTAAAATTTAATTAACCCTTCATTCACTATGTTCTTTTCATATATATATATATATATATATATTTTTATACTACGTATAATTTATAATTTTCAATAAAAAATCACATCAAATTATTATTTAAACAAAAGGATCAAATGAAACTAAATCTATTAATGCTTAAAATGAAGCATGCATTGAAATTTGAATATAACGACATTTTATAACAAAAATGATAATAAAAATTGAATATTGCCAAAATAAAAGGAAAAACAAGAAATAATTTCTTTACAATTATTTCAATCAGAAAAAGGAATGAATAGAATCACAATCGCCATTATACTGTCTGTATGTAAGTCTGTCTTTCTGTGTATATATATATATTTGTGTATGTATCTTTTGCTGACTCAGCTGCCCGGCGGGACGACTCGGCGGCGGCGACACGTGGCCGCCGGCGGCTGCCATCTCCATCACATTGTCCGGAGCCGGCTTACGTATGTATATGTATATATGTATAAAGAAAAGAAAATAAATTAAAGCTGAGAAAATCATTAATTTAATAATTTTTTCTGAGTTTCCGGTGGATCGATCACCAGATGGAGTTGTCGGAAACGCCGTTCAAGAGCGGCCGGGATTCGGCCCAGCACTGGCTGCTGCGGCGGCACTGCTGCTGGAAGTCTTCAACGGTGGCGAACCGGGCGGTTCGAGAGTCTTTCCGGGACAAGAACCGGAGGATCTCCTCGAAAACCGATTCGTCGCAGGGAATGGCGAGCGGACCGGAGTTGGAAAAACCGTACTCTTCCTCGGCCTGGACCAGTAGGTTCTGGAAAACCGGGTGGTTCAGGTACGTCGCCCGGACGACGAACCGCTTGCAGCTGGCGCCGACCGAGACGGCCACGTGGCCGGCGGGGACGTCGGAGGGGGTGAGGCGAGGGGCGGCCGCCGCCGCCGCCGACTTCTTGCGCCACCGCCGGAGCATCTGCCGGAGGCGGACGATGTGGCGGATCTTGCTGCAGGCAGACATTGTGTGGATTTTTTGAGATTTTGAGAGAATTTGGAGATTCGATTTTGTTCTTGAATTAAATTGAATTGAATTGGGGGAAAATTTGGGGAATTAGGGATTTGAAGTCGGGGTATATATAGTGTTGGGGATAATTTTATGCCCCTGATTTTGTTCAAAGTTACAGCAGTGGCATTGCAGTTTTTGTATGATATTTATAAGCAGAGTTTCATATTTGACGTTGTTCAAGAAGTTGTTAGTTATTCAGTACTATTTTTATATTCCATCATTTTTATTTAATTTAATTATTCATAATTAATTACAAATTTATGGAAAATATTAAGGATATGTTGTCTTGTATTTTAAATTGAAATTAATACTATTTATTCTGTACGATTTTCAATATAAATATATTATTTTCTCTTAAAAAACATTATATTAAGATATTATTCAAATAAAAATTAAAATCAATATTCAATTTCAAGCTACAATAGGACAAATCTTAAAATATCATTATTTTAACTACCATATGATTAAAAAAGTTTAGATATAACTGCTACGATTTTTTCAGCATCTTATATATAATTAAAATTAAAAAAAAAAAAGTATCAAAATGAAATAACTTAAACAAAAAAAATTTAGCACTGTCGAATTTTTTTTTTTTTTTTTTTTTTTTTTTTTTTAACTAGACAGATAATCAATAGTTTAAATAGAATTTCAATGAGTATGCTCACTTAGTATTTTTTAGGAGAACCATTCTTTATATATATTATTTAAAAAATATAATATAATATACATTAATATAATATATAATATATATTTCATCCACTTAAAAAAAGATAATAATTCAACGTAAAATATTATTTTTTATATTATCAACATAATTTTTCATGACTAATATAATACTTTTATAAACAAACACATCGATAATATTATCAATAAATCTTTTTATATAAGTCCAATATATATCATATACTACATTTCTCTAAAATGAACTGTCTCGAAAGAATTTTGTAGAAAATAAAAAAAAATAAAAAGTTATATTAATAAGTAAGTTTATATAATATAGAAAAAAATTAAAATATTCTTGAATTTAAGTAAGACCAAAAGTGAAATGTGAAATGATATCTACCTAAATTTGATAAGTACAAAATTGAAGGTAAGTTTATAAATTACGTGGGACCACATAAATTATTAAAAAAAAATAAACTATTTAAATAGTACTCATTCCATTTCATAAATATAATCTTAGTTGGGTTGGATACGAAATTTAAGAAATATTAATATTATATTGGTTGTGGGTAAAAAATATGGATAAAATACATTTTTGCTCTTGTGAGTGTATTAGTGTAAAAAGTAGTGGCAATTGTGTAATAAAAATGAAAAAGTATAGGTACTTTTACGGTGATATGGTTATTTATGGAAATAAGACTATTGTTTTAAGACGGACAAAAATAGTAAATAAGACTATTGTATTAAAACGGATGAGTATAACTTCAAAAGTAAAATATAAAATTATTTTAAGTTGAGATGAAACGAGTACATCAGTATTTAATATCTTCTCAATGAAAAACTTGTACTGTTCATAAACAAAATAAAATTGCATTTTTTCTATCCACAATCACAATTAATATTAAATTTAAAATTTTAATTAATTAATTAGAATTAAGTAGCAATATGTGTGTTTTGTATTAATTTCAAATTCAAATGACCATTTTATAGTTTGCATGGTTTTAAAAATACTTTTATTGTCCAAATTGAAAAATACTTTTTACTTTTTTTTTTCCGTATGTTTTACTTAAAAGTATTTTTTTTTCTATTATAATAAAAAAAATCACACATAGCTATCAAAATATTATTTAATTTTTACATAAATTACAAATATATCATTATAAATACAATTAATTTATACGTAATATACAAGAACAAAAATATATACTTCACTCGTCCACTACTGAAACTTTTCATTTGTCATTTTAGTTTGTTCAAATCAATTTTTTTTTTCTTTTTTTTAAGAAAAAAATTAACTCTTAACTAATTACTCCCTCCGTTCCGCCAAAGATGATCTCTTTTGTTAGGGACACGATATTTTAGGTAGTGTAGGTTATTACGTTATTAATAATAAGTTATGATAATATTTTATTAATTTTTATATGTGTAGTATTGTTTGTATTTTAAATATTTTTAGAATTATATCTCAATAAAATATATGCAATATAGATATCATTTTCTAGATATCATTTTCTAACCTCCACACCACATTTGTTAGATTGTGATTTAAAATTGATTTTTTTTTTTAAAAAATAAAATTATTATTTATTTATTTGAAATAAAAACAAACACACCTCATGTACTTAAAACAAATTAAAAGGTGAAAGTGGCTAAGGCTAATGTGAGTCCAAAGTATCAAACCTTCCACATGCAAATTCAGACAAAAAGTAAATATAATCAAATATTCTTAAGTTCTACAGAGGTAGTTAGTTAGAAAAGTGATTAAAATAACACTATCAAAACACAAATAAAAAAAAATAAAAAATAAAAAAAGAAAAGATGCTTTCTCTTATAATAAGATTTTTAAAAAATATACATATATATATATATATATATTCACTATTTGAAAATTAGAACATTTCTTTTTTATGCCATTTCTTGCCATGAACCATGTGCAAAACTGTCCCCATCTATACATTAAAATTTTATTTATATAAAAAATGATATTTAATCTTCGCTAGCAGCCAAACATGGCCTTAGTTAATAATATAATTACCCTATTTAATCCTCAATTAGGTACTTAATCAAGTTAGAATCATGCATGAATGTTGATTTATATTAATTTAAATATATTGTATTATTTGAAATATATTCCTTTCATTCAAAATTAATTAATCATAAATTTTTTAGATGATATCATTTTGCTAGATTTTTTTTTTTTTTGAATCAATTATTCTTATGTGTTTGTTTGTGGGTTTGGATTTTTCGATTTGGATTTTTTTATGGTAAAAATTTGAATTTAAATAATTATTTGATGTAATAAATAGATGTTGATGTGATATTTTGAACAATTTATAGTATACTATAAAAAAAAGTAATTATTTGATTTGATATTTTTAGAGGAAAAAAAAAATCTAAATACTTAAAAAATTTGTGAAATATATCAAAATATGTTTGAAATATATTTGCAATAGAATGTTAGATTTAAGTTTTTGCTTAAATAGTATTTTGATATGATGTTTTATGAAAGTAAATAATATACTTCCTTCGTCCGTCTCTAAGGGTCTCATTTATCTTTTGCATCATTCTACTTAATATGAAAAATATTATTATATTTGTATAACTTTTTGCACAAATGTCATTATAATAGTATTATAAGACATTAATAAAAGTATTTTTGCTTTTTTTTTTCTTTTGATTTGTACTATATTTTCGTATAATAATTAATACTCAAATATCAATACGCAAAAAGTAAATGAAACTTTTAGAATCGGATGAAAATAGTATTTTTTTTATGAGAACTGATCCAAAGTGAATAATATAGAAAAAATTCATATATTCCATTCATCTATATTTTAAGGGTAGATTTTTTAATGCTATTAATATTATATATATATATATAGTACAAAAATGTAATACAAAATATTTAAAATGATAATATGATATTTTTGTAATAATATAGTATAAATTATGTGAAAACTACAATTACAAAAAAAAGTGGATAAATTAATTTCAAATGGACCAAAATTTGAAAATGTATAGATTAAATTCAGACAGAGACAATATTTATCTTCTATTTAATATATTTATGTAAAAAAAAAAGTATATTGAAAAATCACAATAAATATATATATAATTATATTGCAATAAGTCTTTATTATTATTATTATTATTATTATTATTATTATTATGTAGGAACGAGTATCCACTACTCTTTAAGTGCATTGGGTGGTGTCGAGGATTTGACTTTACGATCACGAGTTCACTTTACATCATTTAACAATTTTTTTTATGGAATTACAATCAGTCTATTTTTTTTATGACGTGAGAATCCGCAACTTCTATCTGAAAATACACACCGGATAAATCCCCGACCGAATCTAACATATTTATATCACAATAAATAATAACTACAATTTAAAATTTATTGTTCCAAATTATACTAAAAAACAACCTAACAATACTTCAGGAAAAAAAAAAAAAAAAACTTTCATTATTAAAATTATTTTTAGAAACTCATCTAAACATTCGGATTTGTTTGAATGTGCTTTGGTAGTTTGGAAATAATTAAGATTTGAATTTTAATTTCAAATCGAAATCAATACTATTCGTTCGAATGATTTTTAATAAAAATATACTAATTTTTTTTTATAAAATATTATATCAAAATACTATTTAAAAAAAAATTATTCAAATAAACAAATATTTTAAATCAATTCAACTACAACTAAACAAACAAGTTTTTTCTTATATGATATATTCTTTCTATTCGGAAATAGTTGACAGTTGACATGTAAGATTTGTGCAATAGTATTTTATCCAACAGAATGTAATAAGTTAATAATAGGAAGTGATAATATTATTTTATTATTATTTTATATGTTTGGTGTGTTGTTGGTAATTCTTAAATAGTATGATATAATTTTACACTAAATAATATAAATTTATTTAAATTTAGTAAATTAAATGTTTAAAAATTGATAAATTTAAATTGTGAATTGAAGAAAAATATATTATTTTATTTTAAAAAAGTTATATTGTTTTATAAATTAAGTCCATTTGATTTAACTCTAATTATTGATTACAAATTAAATTTACCCATTTTCAAATATTTATTTAAACCAAAAGTTTATTCAATTAAAAAAATATTGAAAAATAATCAATGTAAAATAAAAATATGATTAAATAAATATTTAGATAATTAAAGCCTCAAAATATAGAATAATCAATTGGATATAAATAATGTTAATACATATAGGGGTGCATAAATGACCAAATTTCCGAAATATTGCATATAACGTACTGCAAGAAATATCTAAATTACCAAAAATTATAGATGATACCATATCGAATTTCTTCCTAATTTCTTCGGTACAATAACGCTATATATATGACATTTTTATATATATTAAAATACTAATAAATAAAAAATATAGAAATTGATTTATATAAGTAATATAAATTAATTTATAAAAAAAATTATTCATATATTTATCTATTGAGAGGATATAAATAGAAAATTTTATAATAAAGTTAATAAAATTAATTTATACTTATTAATTATGCTTTGGATAATTTTGTTTTTACTATAACAACTATTTGGATATATTAAAATAAAAATGTGTGAACTTACTATAAGACTATATAAATATTTGATGTAATTTTTTTTTTTTTAATTTTTATGAAAATGAGTTTTTTGATATTTTAAGTTGAAAATATGTATAATAAGATGTGTTTAAGGGAAAAAAGATTATAAAAAATAGCATTATTTTGGTTATTGTGATGATTGAGTTAAATCAACATGATGTTAATTTAATTCAATCGACATATGTTTATAAAGAAAATAACACATATTAATATAATATATATAACACCTTAATATAATTACATACAGTACGCGCCGATTCGATCAAATCAACATATATTTATAAAGTAAGTAGCACATATTAATATAATATATAATACATGTTTCAAAAGCATAATATATAATTACATTTAACGCAAATATTTTGATTTCAACACAATAGTACAATAAACAGATTATACAACACAAAATAATATATAACTCACACAACAAATATTAATACAATAACATAACAAATTATACAATTCAATGTAACACAATATATATTGATTTTAACACAATATATAACATAAATAACACATGTTCTATATAAGACATAATATCATATCTGTTTTGTGATGAAATGCTAATTGCTTCAAGTTAGTGTGCTAACATGGTCATAAATTATGTCTTGTTTTATGTTAGTATGCTAATTTGATCATATCAATACAATGCTGATTTGATTTAGTCAACATTCTAACCGTCGTCATATTATATACTCCCTCCGGCCCTTTTGAAATTGGCCCTTTAGGTTGTGTTTGGTACAAAGAAATAAGGTCAGAAAAATGGAAATTGTATCATTTCTTTTGTTTGTTTGAGTAAAGAGAAATGAAACTTGAGAAATAAATTATTTTTATTTCTCTGTTTTCATTTCTCTCCCATATGCAGAGAAATGAAGAGAAATGATGTTGTAGTATATATATTTTTTAATTTTTAAATTTTTTTGTACTATTTAATTTTTATAATTTTTTTAAAATTATATTATTTTAATTTTACAAAAAAAAACAAACTTAATTTATTTTTAAAGTATTTAATTTTTACGAATTGTACTAAAATATAATCTTAAAAAACATCGTATATAATTTATAATTTTTTAAAAAAATTAACAAAAATATTTTTCATGAATTCTCATTCGTTAAAACTCTCTTTTTATCGTGTTAATCATTTATTTTTGTTTGCTCATTCATATATCTGCATTTTTTTTTAGATTTCTCAAATCAATTCTCTGTTTTATCAAACAAGAGAATTAATTCTCTATTCAATTCCATTTCTCTCCAATTCTATTTTCTGCTATCATTGCATTCTCTGTACCAAACGCCCTATTAGGGTTTTGTAGTAGATTAAAAAATAATGGTATTTTATTGGTTAATGGAAGTGTATAAGAAATTTTGACAATTTTTTCATTTTGATTTTTTGTATAAAGTAATTATATGTATAATAGTATATTTATAATTTAAATAAATGAAATAATATTTTAGTATTAATGTATAGTTACTTTTTACTATAAAAAAAAAAGTACTTTTGAGTGTGACAAATAAAAATAGTAAAAAAAATATTTTGAATTAAAATAAAGAGAGTATATATTGTGCTAATATATTATATACTATTTTTTAATATTTATAGAAAATCGTAAAAAAAAAATTATTTGGTAACAAACCCTCTTTATTTCTTTAAAATTTGAATTTGAATTTAAATTTTGAAGAATAAGAATAATAAAATTATGAATATTAATAAATATTGAATATGATATTTTAAATAATTTTTCTAATTTTAGTTATATTATTTATTTGATGAATAATCTGAAACTAAATCTAAATCTTAAAGAGATAGCTGTTTGTTCTCCCATCACTTATTTTTGAATTTTTATTCTTAAATAATAATAATCCAAAATACTTTTTACGAGAGTTAAATAGTAAAAAAAAAAACTTCAAATATTCCCCGTTCAAAGTAAAAAAATATATTTCCTCCGTCTACTTTAAAGGTAACATTTACTTTTTACATGTTGATATTTGAATATTAATTATTATATCAAAATATAGTACAAATTAAGTAAAAAAGACAAAAATACTTCTATTAGTATCTTATAATACAAATACAATGACATTTGTATGCAAATTTATACAAATATAATGATATTTTTAATGTTAAGTAAAATGACGCAAAAGGTAAATGTAAACTTTCAAAGTGGACGGAGGGAGTATATATTTTTAGTTGTCTAATCATAAAGTAAACATTTTATTAAATATTTAATTTTTTCACAAATACTCATACTTTATCATTACATTATTACTTTTTACACAAAAAAAATTAAGGGTACAATTGTCTTTATACTATTTTTAAATACACACTAATTATTTTTTTAAATTTTTTGCGTCAAAAATAAATATATACTTATTAGCGAATAGAGTATTAATTACAAAATGTTAAAACGTAAACAAAAAAAAAAAAAAACTTTCAAATACTCTTTACAAAAAGTAAATTCAAATATTCAACGTAAAATAATATATTTTATATTTTTGACATATTTTGGCATACCACACACTCAAAATCAATCCATTTAAAGATAGTGAATGAACGAAGTCATTAAAAATAAATCTAAATAGAACATAAGTGTTGATTAATACTACACACATATATATATATAATAGTCCATTTGTCCTAATTTATTTGCTATTATTTATATGTTTAAATGTCACAAAATATTTGCATTTTTTTTTGCTTTATATTTATTTTTTCCATTTTATTTATATTATACAATTTATAAATCAGCACAAATAAAAAACAAAAAGAAAATAGTAAAACAAAAAAATCAAAATTATACCAAAAACTTTGTAGTATAACAAAAACTAATAAAAACTAAAACAAATAAATTAGACAAGGAGCCTACCATATAAACACATGGTAAATTATGTAACATTTTCATATTTTTCTTTTTTTTTTAGTAAAAATACAAAAAACACTCTGTATTTTTATTTATAGTGTGAAACTCTCTCTTGTGTTAATATAAAATTTGCACATTAACACCATATTCGTTTGAAAATGATGTTTGATTGTAAATATAAACCTAATTTGCAATCTATACAGATGAAAAAAAGGTACATTTATTACATAATTTTTTTAATATAAAAAATAAATAAATAATTGATTAATCTTTTATTTTATAATTTTTTGGAGATAAATCGTTATCTAATTTTTACAAAAATTATAAAATAAAGAATTGATCAAGTATTTATTTATTTATCTATTTATTTTATTCAGAAAAGGCTGTATAAAATATTTTTATATGTTTTATTTGTATAAAATTTATATAATTTAGGTCCGTATTTACAACCAAACATCAATTTTGGACTAATGAGATATTTTGTGCAAATTTTACATTAATACAAAAAATATCATGCAATAAAAAAAATAAAATTTTTTTAAAAACATTTTTATTTAAACAAAGGTGTTATATTATTTATCCAAAACATGGGGATTTTTTATACCACATTCTTTTAGTACTTGGAAAATTTTGGGTTTTATTTTTATTTTTTATTATTTTTTATTATTTTATTTTTTTATCCTACAGTATTTTTTAGAAAGTATTAAAACAATATTTAGTTTTGTTATTTTTAATATTCTGAAATAAATAATTTATTTTTATTCAAACGGTACTTGGTGTTTTATACAGTACTCCCTCCGTCCCACATACCATGTCCACATTGTCGTTTATGTCCGTCCCACATAGCATATCACTTTTCTTTTTTGGAAAATGATTACATACTTTAATTTCATTTTAAACTTTTTAATTTTAAATTTTTTTTAAATTTTAATTAAATGAATTAGTTATTTTAATTTTAATTTATAATTATTTATATTATAGAATAATTATTTTCACTAATACATTCTTAATTATCTATTAATTACAAATCTTCTAAAATACCGTATCTACAATGTAGCTGACACGGCATATGGGACGGAGGAAGTAGTATATTTTAAAGTGGGCAACCCCATAATCTTCCATTATGATTAGAAGCGAAATCCAATCCAAGGGTTTATCTGAATTTGCTTTCGAAGCAAAATTATTACCATTCAAATTGTACGATTTTTAATAAAAACAGTAGTATATAATTTTTCGTTATAAAATATTATTTGAATTATAATTAAGATAAAAAAAAAATCATCAAATTTTAGGCTGGAGTAGGGATGTCAACCGGAGGGTTCGGGATAGGTTTTGCAGGCCCCGGGATCCGCGCCGCTAGAAAATATTAAGACCCAAGACCTGTCCCGCCCTGCCCCACTTCAACCCGGCCCTAGGGCCCTCTCGCCCCGAATCCGGAGGGTTCGGGGCTAACTCGACAAACCCGTTTTTATTAAAAAAACATAAAATAAAATAAAATTTTTTAAAAATAATTTAATATTAAAAAAAGTATGCGTCAAAGTACCAAAAAATTATAGTTCTAAAAATAAAAACAATTAAATATTGACGATAGTCCGCAGTGACGATGGTCAATAGTAGTCTCGATTATAAAATGAATTGTAGGAGAAACAAAGGCGAAAATAAATTTAATTTATAATTAAAGTTCTATTTTATATTTAAAATTTTTTAAATAAATAAATAATACTCCCTCGGTGTGCCTATAAGGGTCACATTTACCTTTTGCGTCATTGTACTTAACATTAAAAATATCCTTATATTTATAATTTTTTGTACAAATATCCTTTTACTATTATTATAAAACACTAATAGAAGTATTATTGCAATTTTTTCTTAATTTGTACTACGTTTTGATATAATAATTTATATTTAAATATCTACGTGCAAAAAGTAAATGAAATCCTTATAGCCGGACGGAGATAGTATAATTTATATAGTATAAAAATATGAATAAATTATAATAATTATTAAAATATCCGTGTTCGTGTCCGGGTCTAGAGTGGGGCAAGTTTATAGTAAAATTCGTAATCCGTCTGGATCTAAAATTAAAGTCCACAATCCGTTCCGAACTAAATTTTTTTATACCCTAACCCGCCCCATTAAAACCGGGTTCGGAGCGGTATGGGGCTAATAGATAAGATTTAATTTAATAAAGCGATTTGATCATTAATTGTCACATGAATGAATGTTCTTTTCATTTAATTATAATTATTATAAATTAATTATTAATCTCTCTTCTATATTTACCACAGCTAATAAAAAATATCTTCCCATCCCCTTGCCTCGATTAGAGCTGTTAACGATCCAAGCCGAGTTAAATCGAGCCAAATTTTAAGTGTTCGTTAATGTTCGCGAACAAGGCTCGGGCTCGTTCGTTAAGCTTTCGAGCTCGTTCGTAGTGTTCGAGTTTGGCTCGTTAAGAATTTTTATTGTTTGAGCTCGTGTTCGTGTTCGGCTCGTTTAGGCTCGATTAAGCTCGTTCGAGCTCGTTTGTCTTATTTTTTAAAATTTATATATAAATTATAAAGAAATTTTAAAATTATTTTATTTATATATTTTAAATTAATATTTTATTTATTTATAAATTATAATTTTATGTGTATATATAATATTTATAATAAATATATTATTTAAACGAACGTTCGCGAACAAAGCTCGGGCTCGTTTGTTAACCAAACGAGCCTGTTTATGTTGTTCGACTCGGCTCGTTAACGTTCGTAAACAAACTTTAATCGAGCTGAATCGCACTGAATCGAGCCAAATTTACGAACGGCTCAGTTCGTTTAACAGCTCTAGCCTCGATATGTTGATTGAACATAAGTCATTATTTATTGTACATGCATAATAATACCCTTTTCAATTAATAATTAAATATTGTTAGATATTAGAGGAAAAAGTTGTGTTGTGTTTGTTTGAATTTGATTTGGAAAATTTTTTATTTCAGTTTAATATTAAAATAATATTTAATAAGATGTTTGGAGAGATTTATTTATTTTTTTTTTTGAAAAAATATAGAATTCGAATGGTAAAATTTAAAAAAGTTATTGTAAATAAACACAATTACTAGGGAGAGTTAACTATGGTCAGAATGTTGTATGATGATGTAGTTCATATATATTAGATAGAGAGAGAAATGGAGAGCCGATAAGCATACAAAACATACACACTACACGGATATGTACACTATGTAATAGACTTGTAATAGTTATGGGAACCCGCAGTCGTTATCCGAAAGTGTGCACTGGGTAAACTCCCGGCCGAACCTAATACCCTGCAAACCAAGCCCGACGGGAAAGTCACACTAGGCGAATTATGTGTAGCAGATTAATGTAAATAATATTATTTTATTCGATTTAATCATATGTTTATTTTAATGTATTCGGATCCTATTTAATTAAAAGACGGACACAATAATATACTAATATAGTATTATTAATACAATCTAACAACTATTATTACTTAATCCTATTCAATAAATATCTAAACTATTCTTTCTTTTAGATACAAAATCATTTTATATAAATATAATAACAATATTCTTGTTTAATATATTTTGATTTAATTTGATTTTTTTATTTTTTTTTTTTGTTTTTTTGTAAAAAGTAATCAATGTACTATAAAAAAAATTGTATTTCGTATCGGATATAATTTCGAAATCAATTCCAATACTAAAAAATGTGTAAAAATATAAAACAAAAATTTTAATCCGTATGTCTCGAAAATTCCTATATCATACAATAAATAATATTATTTTAATAAAAATATTCAGAATGTTTCGAGTCCATTAAAATGGTGTCAGAATTTTTAAACCTCTATATATAATATTATTTATATTTAAGTAATAAGGATCGGAAGGTTCCGATATCCCATTTAAATGGACTCAAATTTCCGAAATTTTATTATATACATTATTTTCACATAATAAGATGACTCAAAAATTTTGGAACCTCAATTATATATATTATTTATATTTAATTAATAGGTTCGGAAGGTTCCGAACCCATGTAAATGATTTCGGAATTTCCAAACCTCTAGCATATATATTATTTATTTTTCTAAATTTTTTAAAAAATTATTTTAAATTATAAAAATAAAAAGTTGTTTAAAATAATAGAAAAAATTGAATATTTGAAAAATAATAGTGAAAAATAGAGTTATAGTTGGACTAAAATTACTGCATCGACTGCATATTTAGAATTAAAACTGCATAAATAGAGTTGATGAGTTGGACATGGCCTAAGTATAGTTGTATATCAAATTTAGATTAAATACCGTACCATTCACCTATATATATATAATTGTATTAATCATTGGCAGTGTAATTAATTTTTCAATGCAATATATTTTTATCGACACTAATCTAGAGAAGCTCATCTTAAATTAACTATACACATACTTCAAAGAATCTTCTTGCATAAATTTCTCTTTTGGTCAAATTAAATATATATATATATTAATTTGTTTGGAAGTTATGATTAATTGAGAAATAAATATACAATGAATTTGCAGCAAAACGTTAAGCTACCAAGATTTTGCATATCCTAATTTAATCCTTCAATTAAAAAATTTCTATTTAGGGTGTGTTTGTTTGGGGGATTGGATTTTCAATCCACTATTCATTCTATTTTTTCCCCTAAAAATATCAAATCAAACACCTATTTTTTTATTTTTTATATTATATTAAAAATCAATTTTATATTCAAAACATCACATCGACGCCTATTTATATCATATCATACAACTAGTCAAATTCAAAATTTTTACTATTCAAATCCCAACTCAAAATCCAAACCCCAGACAAACACACCCTAAATAGAACCTGAAATCGACAGTGCATACACACCTCTATTTTGTCTTTGTTTACTTTCTAAAACAGAGCATTTTAGTTGTAATTTGGTAAATAAAATAAAATAATTACAAAAGTTTGGTATGTGATTAAGACGTGTCTCGAAACCAAAGCCGTTATGAGATTCTTGGGAAATTAATTTAATATTTTCTCTGTTCTAAAATTAATACTTTTTTCCGTCTACAAACTAATGTCCTATTTTTCTATATTGGGACGTCTAACAACTATTATCTTATTTCATTTTTTAAACACAAATTTTATATTTGTACCCTTCATTCATTTATTAATTTTAATTTTTATCATACAATTAAGGGCAAATTTGTCAATTCATAACAAAAATACAATTACCTAAAACACCGTGTAAATATACTTTAGGACAATAGAAATTGGACAGAGAGTATTCTTTTTTATTTAAAATATCCAATAATTATTGTTCTCTTTCTATTTTGATAGACATAATTTGCTCTTTTGCTCTCGCTGTATTTACTCATTTCTTTTCTATACACAAAATAAAAGATAAATTTGTCAATTTATAAAAAAAACTAATTATCTAAAAAAAATATAAATATCAATTAGGATATTAGAAAATAGACAAAAGGAATATAATTTAATTAATTTGTACATAATATATATAAATATAAATAGTGGGAGGGGATGGGATGAGATAGAGCTGGTAAAAATAATTGAGATGGTGAAGATTTTATTAAATAAATTATATGATTTTATTTTATTTTTATCGGAAATAAATTATATGATTTTGACAACCATATATATATGTTTAGTAGTATTTGGGAATATCCTTACACCCGACTATGTATGTATGTATATGGTACAAATGAAGGTGCAATTAGTACATGTTACGTACGAACACAGCCTAGCACACACAACTATATATATATATATATATCAATAGATATACTATCTTAGTCCGGCTTTAAGGTTCCATTTACTTTTTATGTGTTGATTTTTTAATATTAATTATTATATTAAACGGTAGTACAAATTAAGAAAAAATTGCAAAAATATTGTAATTTGTGTCTTGTAATACTATTAGAATGACATTTGTAGAAAAAATTATATAAATATAATGATATTTTTAATGTTAAATACAATGACGCAAAAGGTAAATGTACCCTTAAAGGCGGACAGAGAGAGTAACATATATTACCTCCGTCTGTCAGTAAATTTACTATTTATATTTGGTGTAATTATTTTTAACATTAAAAATATCTTTAAATTTTTATATAAATTTTTATACAAATATTATTATATCAGTATATAAGATATTAATAAAAATATTTTTGTCATTTTTCTTAATTTGTACTATATTTCTATATAATCCCGTAAGGAATAGCCTAATAGTGTAAAGATATGCTCATGAGCGTCATGAAATCATGGACTGGCACCACATTATGTTAATTATTCAAAAAAATACATCAGTTTTCTAAATTGAAACCTTTTATTTCTTTCCATTCACAATGTCACTTTTCTTTATAGAAAAAAAATAATTTTTAATCTTAATGAAAATATTAATTATTCTAATTTATAATATAATTATTTATATTAAATTATAATTAATTTATTAATATATTTCTTAATTATTTATTAGTCATACATCTTGCAAATTCTCATGGCTTAGGTAACCAAGACATAATATTGGAAATGGAAGGATCATATGTCTTAATAAAAAATACTCCCTCCGTTCCGCCACATATGATCACTTTTCCGTTTTAATACGTCCCACAAAAGATGATCTATTTTTATTTTTTTAGTAACTTTATCAATCTTATACTTAACAAATATAAATCAATTTAATTAAACTTCTAACATCTTACACGTAGAACCCACTCAAAACCTCTTTATTTCTATCTCTCTCCTTAATTAACATAATTTTTTATCTATATTTAAAACTCCTTATTTTTTTATAAAACTAATTTATGGTAATGATAAATTAAAAAAAATATTTTTTTATTTATTTGTATTATATAAAATTTTATTATCTACAAAATGATATCCATATTGCATATATTTTTTCGAAATATAATCTTAAAATTTTTTTAAATACTAATAATATTATTCATATAAAAAATATACGATAATAAACTAATATCATAATTTATTATTAATAACTTACTAATTTATACTATTTAAAAAACTGTGTCTCTAATAAAAGGGTTCATCCCTCGAGAGACGGAGAGAGTATTAATTTAGACTTTTAATAGAATAAAACTGGATTAATCAGGAAGTGTGCTTGTTCACCATTGGTGTGTTTGATTTGAATTTTAAACTCAAATCACTATTATTTAATAAATTTTCAAATAAATTGTTATATCAAAGTAATACTATTTAAAAAGTTAAAATTCAAATAATTATTTTTTAGTCTATATAATCTCAATAAAAATATACTAGTTTTTTATAAAATATTATATTAAAATAAAATGTAAACTAAATTTTAAATAAAAATTTTAATCTCAAATCAAAATAAATATATATATATATATATGTGTGTGTGTGTGTAGAGGTAGGCACTTTTTTGTGTCTGAGCTCATCCAACAATCCGTTCTTTATCAGTTTCGCTTGGAGTTTCACTACTGATTTTGGTTTGTTTGGATCGTTTTTGACTTTGAGTTTTTATTTATTAATTTAAATAATAATTTAATTTACTATTTAATTAATTAATTTATTTATTTTTATTTAGTAATAGAAGTTGAAATGAGAAGTCCAAACCAAAACACACCTTCTCTTATTATTATTATTATTAGTAGGCTAAATTACACAAAATTCACATAAAATTTTACGAAATTGCATGAAATCCCACATTTTTTTAAAACTATGTCAAATTTCCTCGTAGTTTCATAAACTTTGTGTTTAACCCCATCGGCCGTCTTTATTTAACGCTATTTGACTTTCACGGGCTAAAAAATGCGAATAAATTTTAAAATCTTCATTTATAAAACTTTAAGTTACAAATATATTTATTATTCGTATTATTTAACCTCAACAAACAATAAATATACTCCAAAATAGTTATTTTTTTAGTTTTAAAAGTTTGTTTTTAATGTTCATTGAGGCTAAATATAAGAGAAATGAATATATTTATAATTTTAATAGTTTATAAATTAGTAATATGAAATTCATTCGTAATTTGAATGCGTGTAGGTCAAATACCGATAAATAAGGACGGCCGAGGGGTTAGACGCAAAGTTTATAAAACTACGAGAGAGTTTGACGCATTTTTAAAAGAATGGGGTTTTATGCAATTTTGTAAAACCACGGCTGAATTTTGTGCCATTTAACCTTATTATTATTATTATTATTATTATTATTATTATTATTACTTGGCGACTCCACTTATGTCATAATCACTGAGTATAATAACATTTTCGATCCTTCCACCAATCCATATGAAAAAATGATTTTGTAGGGTTTTTAAAAGTCAACAGTGAGGTATACCCAGTTCGATTATTTATAAATATATAAATATTTGATATTGAAATTAAATTGAACAAATATTCAAAATAATAAAAAAAGTACATGAACTAAATTGTTTAGTTAATCAGACATTTTTTGTATTATTTACAAATAATTTGAACTGAAACAAAATTAATATATACTCAAATGTTGAATTAATTGAAAATGTTTCTACAAAAATGCTCCTATTAGTATTGTGTGTTACAAAAGTGATGATATTTGTGTAATATATTGTAAATTATAAGAGTATTTATTGTATTAGGTAAGTAGTACAGTTACTAAATTAGGAAATAGTAACCTTGTTTTGAAACGGACAAAAATAAAAATAATATCTTTCTTATGGAACAGATGTAATAATATTTATTTAATTATATAATATAAACATATAACTATCCATACAAAATTTTAAGTATAATATAAATAAACTCGGTTCGATTCAAATGGATCAATCGTATTTAGTTTTGTAGAAAAGACCAAACTATGATTACCCTGTGTGTTTGTTTGGGGGTTTGAATTTTGAGTTGGAATTTGAATAGTAAAAATTTTGAGTTTGAATAGTTGTACTGATGTGATATAAATAGATGTTGATGTGATGTTTTGAATGTAAAATTAATTTTTACTATAATATAAAAAATAGAAAATAAGTATTTGATTTGATGATTTTGGGGAAAAAAATGGAATGAATAGTGTATTTGAGAGAGAATCCTCCAAACAAACACACCCTTAGATTATTTGCCGCAACTTAGGGTGTGTTCAACTAATATTATTTGATAAAATTGCTTATAAAATCAACCTGAATCCTCTGTGTACTTTAAAGGTTGTATAATGTCTCTTATATTTTAAAAAACGTTGTATAAAATATCACTTTATAATTTTTAAAATAATATTTCATTTACATGTTTTATATGGTGAGAAATTTCATGCGATCTTTTTTAAAATATAAAAAGGATCATATAATTTTTAAAGTAAAAAGAAATTTACCTTAAATTTTAAAACTATAGAAAAAATATAAATAATTGTCATATTCTTTTATTACATAATTTTCAATAAATATTATAAAAAATAAAATATACAATATATATTTTATTTATTCATAAAAATTAAATATTAATATAAAATAGTAATCCTTTTTTATATTATCATCGGGATAAAAAAACAAAAATTGTAGAGTGAACACTTTCTGTAGTCCGTTTGTTAATATAAAATCTGAAGGGTGCACATGGCAGGGAGAATCCACCCAATCATTTTCCAACCCTCTCTCTCTCTCACCTTTCTTTCTCTCTCTCACACAAAGTCGATACTCTTTGAAGGGTTGTCCTAATTAAACCTCAAAAGAAGACAAAAGTGAAGGGAATAATAAGAATAATATTAATCAGTAAGAAATTTAGATAGCAGCCGCCAGTTTTCACATCATAAATAATAATAATAATAATAATAATAATAATAATAATGTTCATTTATTTATTTATTTCCAGGTTTGTTATTAGGATTGAATTTGAAAATGATAAAAGTCTAAATTAAGATAAAATTTAATGTCTTGAGTAGGTATGCCATATATTCTACTAATTCCGTCGTGCAAATGTGTGTTCATTTGATCGGGCACGAATTTAATTAAAGTAAGTAATAATGGTTACTTTTTCCTTTTATGGTAAAAAATGTACAAAAATTTAATAATTTTTTACTTAAAAAAGTAACGAGAATATTTTTCAATCACAATTCAAAAAGAAAAGTGAACATAAATTTGAACGACGGAAGAAGTATAATATTTGAATAAAAATATTTTTATTTACTACTTTCTTGTTAAAATTGGCGCAAATCAATATTATGCTATTTATCTTGTTCATACTAGTTTATATATTATATTTATATTATATTAAATATATGCTATTGTCGTTTTATAGTTGTCCATTTAAAATATATATTCTCTCCGTTCTAAATAAAATGGACTTTTTAAGGTTTTGTAATATATTAAAAAATAATAATATTTTATTAGTTAGTGGAAGTGTATATGAATTTTTGATATTTTTGTCATTTGACTTTATGTATAAAGTAATTGTATATATAATTAAGGATGTTAACGGGGCGGGTTCGAGACGGATTTTGCAGGCCTCGGGACCCACCCCGCTAAAAAATATTAGGACCCAAGACTCGCCCCGTCCCGCTACGAATCCTATGGGTTCAGGGCCAACCCGACAAACCCGTTTTTTTTTCTTTTAAAAAAAGAATAAAATAATTTTTTTAAAAATAATTTAATACTAAAAAAAATATGCGTCATCGTACCAAAAAAAGAACAATAAAATGTTGACGATAGTCTGTAGTGATGTGGTCAGCAATAGTCGCGATTATAAAGAGAATTGTAGGAGAAACAAATGCGAAGATAAATTTGGTTTAGAATTAAAGTTCTATTTTATATATATATTTTTTAAAATAATATAATATATATTGTATAAAAATATAAATAAATTATAATAATTATTAAAATATTTTGATTCGGTCCGGGTCCGGGGTGGAGCGGGTTATAGTAAACCCGTAACCCGCCCCGAACCCGGCCGAGTCTAAAACTCAAAATCCACGACCCGTCCCGAACCAAATTTTTTAGACCCGAACCCACCCCATTAAGACCGGGTCCGGGGCTAACCCGCCCCATGTCAATTTGACATACCTATGTATAATACTATATTTGTAATTTAGATAAAAATTAAGGGTATTTTGATATTAATATATGATTATTTTTTCTAAAATATAAAATATATATACTTTGAAATATGATAGACAAAAATGGTAAAATTGATACTTTGAATTATGACGAATGTAGTATATTTTTGTAATTTTAGTGTACCCAAACATAAAGGGAAGGGTTAGGAGGTTAATTTGAACTGTATTGATTTTTCAGATGAACGCACGTAACATATAGAAATAACACGTATTTTTATTGTAATAAAGAATGTGTTGTTTATTTATAATTATAACGTGTGTTGTATATGAGTATGTCATGTATTAAAATCAATTGTTGCATTTGTTGTGTGAGACTATATCATATTTTGTTAGTTCATATGTTGTATGTATATATATATTGACAGCAGTTATAGTATAATAGCAAATAACACAATGTATTACTTCAGTAAGCATATCTCTTATATTAATATAATATAAATACAACATATAAATTAACAACACACCATATAATAACAAACAGCACACTGTATTATTTATGACAACACACCTCTTATATTAATATAATACAAATATAATACACAAATCAATAGCACATGCTATAGTCACATATAACATACACAATTGTTGATTTTAGCATATAGCATACTCTTATACAACACATGTATAATTCTGAACAAACAGCACACGCCTTTATTAAGAACATGTGTTGTTTGTATGTAGTATAGGTGCTGACACGTAAGATTGCACAAAACACTCTGTATTTTATTTATTGCATGTAACTTCCTTGTGTTAATGTAAAATTTGCACGAAACACCTTTTTTGTTCAAAACTGACGTTTGGTTCTAAATAAAGACCTAAATTATATAAGTTTTATACAAATAAAAAAAGTAAAATATCTTAAATATTTTTTTTAATAAAATAAATAGATAAATAATTGATTAATCCTTTATTTTATAGTTTTTTGAAGACAAATTGTTAAATGATTTTTTACAAAAATTATAAAAATAAGTGATTGATCAATTATTTATTTATTTAAAAAAAATATTTAAAATTTTACAATGTTTATTTGTATAAAACTTGTGTAATTTGAGTCTTTATTTAGAACAAAAAATTAGTTTTGGATAAATATTGTGTTTCGTACACACTTTACATTGAGATAAGGGGTTTCACACAATAAATAAAATACAAAGTGTTTGATGCATTTTTATTAAAACATAAGAAAATGTTATATAATTTACCCTATTATAAATGATATATTGTATTATCATAATAATATCGTGTATTGTTTATTAGCACATTGTGTATTGTTCATCAAAATTTGAATTTTAATTTCACCACTGTAGTTGCTCTCAAACATAACATATATTTCTTTTTTAATTAGTCAATATGACTCTCACCACTGTACTAAATTAAAATAAAGGGTAAAAATATTTATAAATTAAAAATACGCTTCAACTAATATTTAAATATAACTTTTTTTTTTTAACTATGTACCAAAATTAAAGACTAGGTAGACATATGAAGTATTTTAATTTAAAATAAGGGGAAGCTTATATTATTTTAGAAGGTTATGTTATTTTAATTAATTTTCTATATAAAAGTTCATTATTTTGAGTGAAAATATGATCATTCCGTCCATAAATTAATGTCCTATTTTTTTATTTGGGACGTTCAACAACTATTGTTTTATTTTTTTTTTAAACACAAATTTTACATTTTTACCCTTCGTTCATTTATTACTTTTAATCTCTACCATACGATTAAGGGCAAATTTGTCAAATCATAACAAAAAGACAATCACTTAAAAAACCGTGCAAATATACTTTAGGACAATAGAAATTAGACGGAAGGAGTACTAATTTTTTTTCATATAAAACATCATATTTAAATACTCTTTTTTTTCGAATAAAATACTCTAATAATGAGTAAATTATATAACACTCTATTGTATTTTAATAAAAATATATAAAATACCATCTATTTTATTTATTGTGTGAAATGTTAATATAAAGTTTGTACGAAATATCATTTTGATCCAAAACTAATATTTGATTGTAAATATGAACTCAATAATGTAAATTTTATAAAAATAAAAGAAATACGATATCTTAAATAATTTTTTTGAATAAAATAAATAAATAAATTTTGGATAAAAATGATATTTCATTCAAATTTTATATTAACACAATAAATAAAATACTTTAAATTCATCAAATAATTTACCCTTAATTTACCATTGTGAAGGCCCTAGCAATAACAAGACACACCAACTAAGCCCATAATTAAGCAGCCCAATACAAAATCAATTGGCCCAATAAGCCCATTAATACAGCCCAATAGCAAAAGCAATAGGCCCATCGCTTGAAGCTCAAATGACGTAAAGCCGAAGACGATTGGTGACAGGTGTCTTTCGTGATCTTAAAATCTCTCTATATATTGTCGCGGTAAAATCCGTTGATTGCCTCCATCGTTGAGATTCCGGAAGGATCGTTATTGTTCGGAAGAAGAAAGTGCAGAGCATAGAAGAGTTGGAAGGAGGAGTCTGGAGGATGGGGCAGTCATCGTCGAGGGAGGAGGAGGTATCACCGGAGCTGCGTGAAGTACAATCGCTGGCTGCGTCGACTGGAGCCCTTCCTTCACTCGAAAAGGCGTTTTCTGTTCTGTCTGATCCACAAACTAAATCGATTCCCATACAGTCTCTTCAGGTACTTCAGGGAAAGGAAATCATGTGCTCGGAATCGGATTCCAGGAAATGGAAACGAAATCGCTTTGATTTTTTGTTGTTGTAATTATTATTATTATTTTTTTTCTATGAGTTGAAAGAGAACGCGATTATGACGCTCTGTGATGATTTGGATTAGTGCAAGCTTTTTGCTGTTTCTTTTTGATTAATGCTCTCTGGATTATTAGGTTTAGGTGCTTGTGTGGATGATCTATGGTGTGTTGAAAACTTTTATGAAACCTCTGTTTGATCTCTCATTCAGTTGAATCATTTTTTGTAAATGTTATAGTGTTTGATTGTTCTTTGTTGAGAAATAAATGGAAAATATTCTGTACATATGATTCCATTTGGTGTTTGTTTAAAACAAGAAGGATTGTTTGTCAAGTTTTAATCTGATCATTCTACTCGGTATACCGTTTGCAGAAATGTTTTGAATTGACTTTCGAGAGGTTGAAGTTTGAGCAAGATGTGATGTTTGAGGAATTCCCTCTACTATTTACTCATTTCGGATCTACGATAGTAGACTTGTTTTTTGTGGCCGATAAGGATGGAGTAAGTTGGATTGAATTCTTGAGGGGATACACCAAGTGTTGCGCCAGGGCGGCTGGTTCGGCATTACTCAATAATTTACTGCAAGTGTTTACTGTGACATGTTCGAAGGCTGGGATTTCGGTTGGTTTGAAATTCGAGGTGTATGATGGGGATTGTAAGATAAGTGGTTTGTTTTCTACGCATGATGTTGTTATGCTTCTTTGGATTAGTTGGATTATTTCGTGGGATTCTAGAGCATTGAGATCGAATATGCAGAAGAGTGGAAGGGAATGCCGTGTTCCGGATGTTTCTCATCTTGTATTATCAGCTATTGAATCATGTGTGGAAGAGGGCAATAAATTGGACTTTTGGGATTCTTCTGTTTCTAAATTGGATGTTCAACTTCATGCTCCGAAATGTCATATGTGGGCATTGAAGACAGTACCAAACCTTGCAGATTGTTTGACAGAATTCGTCCATACAAGACTTTGCTACTCTGCAGCTCATGAGGTAGTGAATTAATTACTTCTTGAATTGTGCTGATAATTTTGTCGAATGTTTTAATGGCAGTAAGTAGGAATTGGAGACTATACGCCGTACATGTGTCTTAAATCTTTAAACCTCAATGTTATTCTCACTTTTGAAACTGCAGTTACTAATGCAACTACAAGTTTTTTTGTTCTTTTCTTACCTTAGCCTTGTTGGTAGCACAACTTTTGTACTTCCGGGGAAAATAGAGATATACATGAGCTACAAAAAGGGTTTATGAGATTTTATGTTTTTAACTATGTACCATATTTGAACTGGGGTAAAGGCATTTTCTGTTCATTGCTATACTGAATCAAATGCTGCATTAGATTTACTAATGCGATGTTGTAAGCTTAAAACAACATCGGATAGAATGCACATTGTCATTCTTCTTGTTGCTATAGGTACACTAATTCTTAAGTTTGTTTAATCTATGGATAATATTATATTTTGATCTTGTCCAGATTAGAATGTCTGATAGTTTTGTTCTAGCAGTTGTTATTGATCTGTTGAACGGTAAATGACAATCTTTCTGTAACTCCGTCTCTTAAGAATCCTACTGCTTGCATTTGACAAACATTATTTTTATTTCAATTGATGGCAGGAAATATCAGAGCAATCGTGCTCGTCTTCTGAGGAAAGATCCTTATCATCAGTTTCAGAAAGTAAACTTTTGACTAGTGGAATGGCCTGGGCCATCTCTCTTACCCTAAGAGGTAACATACATGAAGAGATGTCAAAGATTTGCTTCCCAAGTGACATTGATGAAGTGAATGAGAACATACTTTACAGGTTAGTTGATGCAGAATCAATGCATTTCTCAATTTTTATAGAAAAGTTTCAAATGGGAATGGATTTCTCTTTTAACACCTTGTGTCTTATGCCGACATGCAGGTCATCAGTTCATGGGAAAGGTATCAACCGATTTTGGTCGAATATTGAAGGCTACAATGGTCCTTTACTATTACTTATCTCAGCCTGCAAGGAGTTAAACGATGGAAGAAGATGGGTCATTGGTGCACTCACTCATCAGGGTTTTGAAAGTAAGGAGATGTTTTATGGAACATCCGGCAGTCTCTACGCATTAACTCCGGTGTTTCATGCATATTTATCTTTTGGTGAGTCGAGAAATTTACTTCTCTTTGATTAGAACTTTTGATTGTCGTATTTAAGCTAATGGGCCATCTACTGTTTTGCAGGAAGGGAGAAGAACTTTGTCTATAGCCATTTGCATACAACTGGTAGAGTGTATGAACCTCACCCAAAACCAGTGGGAATTGCATTTGGTGGATCTACTGGAAATGAACGCATATTTATCGATGAGGATTTTGCTAGAGTTACCGTACGGCATCATGCGGTTGATAAAACATATCAACATGGAGCCCTTTTCCCAAATCAGGTATATAGACTAATATTCCATTGAGTGAGAATACAGAGCTTCTGTTTCGATAGAGAAAAGTGCCAAGCCAAACCCATTGGCACATATGGCACCACATAGTGTTGAATTTCTTCAAATCTGCATCCTCTTTAAGCTTTTATGTCGTAATACCCGTTTTTGAGTTTTCCATTTCTCTTATTTGAACTTGTGATTACAGGGGTTCTTGCCTACTGAAGCCTTGGTGTTAGAAGTAGAGGCATGGGGATTAGGGGGCCGGGCTGCTCGAAAATTCCAAGATGCTTATAAAAAGCGGGAAGAACTTTTCACCGAGCAGAGGCGGAAGGTAGCCGAAACGTCACCCAAGGCTCTGTTTTAACTTCATCTATTAACATAACATTCATGTCACTTCCTTGGCTCATTTTTCATCTACTGTATTGTGGAGGTTGACCTGAAAACATTTGCCAATTGGGAAGACTCGCCAGAAAAGATGATGATGGACTTGATGTCTAATCCAAACACAGTCCGGCGAGAAGATCGATGATTCTCAATGACAGTAGCTACTACAACAGCCTTGTTTCTGTATATCAGATTTCGAAGGTACGAAACAGAACCTCAAGTCTCAGTTTGTGTGTTTATTTTGGAGCACTTAATATTACTGTTGTCTGTTTCTAATAAAGGGCTACAATCTTGATGGTTAGTGAATGCCTGCCTGTTATTGTATTTCATCAGAATAAAAACACTCTACCTACACTATACAGAGGAATATTGATATTATACGAGATCTTGTATAAATTTTGATTTGTTCCCTCTTTTCTTGTATAGATAATGTAGCATTTATGTTAATAAATAGAATAGAGATCTAAAGTCAAGTGCTAAAAGATCAAGACAGATTAGATGAGACGAAAATGCAAGAATTAACAATGTGGTAGTTTACATGCAATCTTATTGTCTTTACATGAAGAAAAAAAGAATGCTGTAGATGATGCATAGGCTGCATGGAAACAATGCACAACACAAATCATAAAAGAAGTCGAGAGAGCCAAATATCCATCTAGAACCCCTTCAGTGTCATCAGTTTTGATTGTGAGACTCGGTTTTCATACCCGCCACTTCCTCTCTAAATCAAGTTAAAATCCAACACATAAATAAGTAGATATAAGGACACATAACACACATGCGGACAGTTGTTGATTTTAAATGCAGAAATTGTATTGTGTAGCTTATGCAAGTTCTTGCCTCTGTTATGAATTAAATTTCTTAATTATCCAGCCTTAGCGTACCATGTCAAGGAAATCATGCTTGGTAAAGGTGTAAATAGCCAAGAACAACAATCAACGCACATCTGAAAATAGCAAGAAATAGTTTAGATATCGGTACCTTGAGGAGATTGCGCTCCAATCGCTTTTGAATTCTGCTGGGCAAGAGATAGAGAACGCCGGACATTAGGAGAACCTTGTTTCTCATTTGTACTGGGCGGCGAACTCCTACTTTTAATGTGGATATTGTTGTGTTGCACATCCGGACTTGATCTTGGAGATCCATTAGCTATTGCTTTAGCTCTTGCTGATTCAGTTGCCTGCATATAACTTGGTCGAGAAATACTGCCGCTGCTGTGTCTCCGGTCCTGATGCTCATCACGAGCAGGCATTGCTGAACCAAAGGAGTTGCGCCTCATTCCCGTTTTACGATCCTTTGGTATTGCGCCTCTGGTGTTCCTGTGTTTGGCCTCTTGCTTATTGCTGCTGCCCGTGCTTTTCTCAGGTTCAGGTGACATCTGTCCAGAAGGTGTTACCGGAGATTCCGTGACTCTTTTAAGGCTAATTGGAGAAGTTTCAGGTGATGACTTGTGCACTGAGGGGCGTACATCGGATTTGGTATTCTCATGAAGCTTGTGTTGATCTGATTCGAGCTTTTTGAACTGTGGTGAGTCTGCAGCCACTAAAGGGTTAGTACATTCACCTGAGACTGACTCGGTGCCTTTGTGGCTCTCCAACTCATTCGTGGAGGGATACGATAATTCAGTTCCTAATGTGTAGGAATTACTATCATCGATTACATGCCCTGAACGGCCTCTGCCTCCGGGATGGTCTGTCGTATCTAAAACTTCAGATTCCTGTGGGAGGGCAATGGCTCCACTCTTCGGTACATCTGTTGAGTCGAGAGTAGAAGAAATGGAAAGTTCGGTGCCACATTCAGGTCGAGAAACTTGAATAGCTGAATTATTTGAAGCAGGAGCTATCTTATTCGAAGATGTTGTGTCTGAACTCAGTTCGTCATGTTTTGACGATGGAGCGGCACAAGAAGTGGGGCTGCTTCCTTGCAGTGAAAATTTCTCAGTTTCAGGCAGCTCGGCGACAAGATGTCCCCGATCAGGTCTGCATTCCTGCTCAGCCGCATTTTCCGGGAGAGTTTCTGTGTCGACATCTGATACCAGAACCTTTTCTTTCATCCCAGTAGGATCAGGCTGCTGCTTTATATCATATCCAGCAGATTCATCAATTATTGGCAGCTTCGGGTGACTTAACGAGCTCATAACCGATGACCGTAGCTCAAACTTGTCTGAATCATTATGTTCGGATTGACCTGAGATTCTCCCACTGCCTTCGGAGTCTTCAGTCTCCGGTGGTGGTTCACCGGCAACCTTCGACGAAACCGACATCCATCTCTCAAGCCATTTCCAGGCAGTGTCAGATTTCAAAGGGTCACATCTAATTCCTAGAGATTGAGTCCTTGGTGTTGATTCCATAAGCTTAAATCACAATCAATTATACATAGTCAGGACTTAGATGCTTTTGCTCAGCTATGTAACATGAAAAAGAGATCAGAATATCAAACATATATATATATATATAGTGCTGGTATGCATTTATTTACCTGACGAGCAAATTTATTGCTAAGTATCTTCTCAATGGAAGTATTATTATTATCATCATTAGTAGTACACATTGAATTTGCCTCTGCTGTTCCTCTGCTCTTCTGAAATAAGATAAGATACTATAAGTTAAGAGCATAAATAAGATAAGATAGTATAAGTTAAGCGGGGATGACAATGGGTCGGGTACAGGTGAGTCTAGGACCCTACCCGTATGTATATTGTTGGATCTAAAATCTTACTCAGACTCTAATATACTTGGATTTGTATGTACTCGATCCTACTCGTGATGTACTCGCTAGATCTGCCGGACCGTCAGACCCGTCAAATTAAAAAAATTTCAATACAAGTTTAATTCGACGGACCTACTTAAAAAAATATTTATTTATTTTAAAAAATAAACTAAAAATATATACAACAAATATAAATCTTCACCAATATATCCTCTGCCGCTTCCGACACCACCAAAGTTAAAAGAAAACTGAAATAGATATTAAAAGCAAAAAAATAATAAAATTTTTTATTTTGATTAATTTGATCCGGATTCGTATTCAGATTGTATAGGGTCTGATATTAAACTCTGATCCGATCCAACCCAAAAAGATTTATTAAAGACCCGACTCAAAACCTAAATAATTTGAACTATATGATCTACCCTACCCATTATCATCCCTAAACTTGAGCTGAAAATGATCTTTCCGAAGGCAGATAAGTTTTAGAAAGCGAGCACAAACACAAACATCAACAAAATGGTACACCTTAAATTCTATGGAACACGAATTTACTCGAAAAATCTATTATATGGACTCGCTTGAGGAAAACCAAAAATGTATATTCTACTATTCTATTATCAGTTAAGGCCTACGGTACAAATCTAAGAAATTTTAACACCGATATAAAAGCCTACACCTTGAAAGAAAATTTTGGGTTTCTTTGATCACTTGGTGAAAATTCATGATCATTTTTAGTGGCTGCTCATCCTAAAAACATAGTGTGACAAGACTCAGAAGTGAAAAATCCTGTTAACAAACACAACTTGAAATTTGATTAAAATGTTACCAAGATCACTGGGTTGAGAGAATTTTGTCCACTGTCTCCATTCTGATGCTCAGAAGTGCTTGATTCTTCTTCAAGGAGACGGCTCCAACGCAGTCTTACAAGAGTTTGCATTCTGCTAATGGCTTGAATGCATCGAAGAGTTCCAACAGCATGTCTTCGAACTAAATGTCCTCGAACAACAGCTTGCAATTTAATGGCATGCTTCTGCTTCAATAGAACTTGTTGGGCCTGATAAGATACATTTTGACTGCTGTAAGTGCAACTAGTTAACCTGAAAGAAGGAATTGTATCTAACATGGTATGTACGATAAAAACTCACCAGATATCCCCTAATAGCTGTTTGAATTACGATAATACTGTCGCCGTCAACTGTTGTTACAACTGTTTTAGGTTGCAACTCATTCATCTCATGTGTCCCTTGAACTGCAGATGTATTATCCAGCAATGTCGAATTAGGCTGCACCTGGAAGTTGGGAGCAGTGGATTCATGGTGTTCTTTATTTTCGAAAGAAGGTATTTCGGATACCACAGAGTTGTTCAACACTCTGTGCCGAGCAGATCTCTTCCGAAAACTCCATCCACGGCGGCCACTTGAAGAAGACTTGATCTACAAATGATTTCAGAAAGAATAGAAATGAAATGAATGAAATGAAAGAAATATCCCCCAAAGTGAGTAAATAACTAAACTAGCACAGTTTTGCAGACATTGATTCTTGTTGCAGTTGCAATAGCTAACTGCTGCATTGCATTAACATGGAAAAATATGAATTCAACAGTAACTTTATTAATTTAAGGTACTTTGTGGTCCTCATTTAAGGGAATGTTTATGGAAGTAGAAAGCTGTTACATATGAATTCTCATAACATTAATTGGGTTGTTTCCTTTTTTCGACTTGGTTACTCTAAGTTAGAGCTTCTATGTTGCACTGTATAATATTATCAACGTCCCTTAACAATCTTTCAATTTTTCTATTTTGGTCTGTCTGTATCAATTTCTTTTTTAGTAATTGTACTTTATATTGACATTAAAAAAATACTCTTACAATTTACAATATATTAGACAAATGTCTTTATATCACACAATACTAATAATGTTATTTTAGTCTTTTCTACTTTAAATACTACACTCCCATATTATACCAATATTCCTAAAACTCCGTGTAAAAAACAATTGAATGGATAGATAGATAAGAGACGGAAGGATTATATATATATATTACAAGCACTCTCTCTTGTTTTTCTCTTTAGGCAACTTCCTTGTGTTCTAACTACTTTTTCCCCCAAATTTGAATTTTTCCACTTAAAATCCCTTGCGTTTCTCTATACTATCCATTTTTTTGTTTCTTGATATTGTTTACAAAATTCTTAGGACTGTTGTCTTCAACATTTGTTCAAGAATTTGGAAACTATGTTGGCTATTGCATAACCACTACCAAAAATTGCATGGAACCATATGCCAAACTTTACAACCACTGCTAGAAGAATCCAAATATCTTACCAACGTCCACACCTAATAGCATTTCTACAAAGTTTGCCGTAGATCTCTGCTCAAACAGCTAAATGATCAAACAAACCATTATAATTTTACCATACGATTCAAAAAAGGCAGCAAATTATTTGAAACCAAATCAACTTAAAACAATATCCAAATAACCAGATGCGTAAGTCTCCTAGAAAAAATGCATATTCAAATAAGATAGCACGAACTTACTCAATCACCCCCTAAAAAACAACACAATTGTAAATAACCGATTCTACACAATATACTGCATAGATCAAACAGTAGTGTGAGTGTGTAGAGTCTAGAGAGAGAGAGATATATATGAAACGCATCGTACATCCAAATACATACCTCAGGCGGCGATTCACGATCGTCGTTGACGGAATCGCTGCCGCAGGCGATTATCCTCAAGCACGATACAGCTGATTTCGCCATGTTTCTCCTCCGTCTGCACACAGCTCAATTCCGCAGCCTTCCTGCAGCTCTGCTCTGCTCATATTCTCACCGAAACCGCCATTGAAAAGGCGTGGATCAGTCAGTCAAAAACATCAATCGGAAATACCGAATACGGACTCAAAACAAGCCTCCTCAAATCCAGTGGAAGGATTCCATGCTCTTTATCAACGACCTTCCCGTGACGTGGATTTTTCAACGGCTTCGATTAAATATAAATTCAAATTAAATTTTGTAAATACGGTGAGGCTGAATTTTCAAATAAGGTGTCATCTCATCTCATCTCATCTCATCATTGTTAATTTGATCGTCAACTTGAATAATTGATTTATTTATTTATGAATATAGCAAATGAGCGGGTATTTTAATTTGATGATATTTGCATTGCCGACACACCAAACTAGTCATTGTTGGAATTATTATATGTTATTTTGTATAAATTAATGTGGGGTGTGTTTGTAAGGATTTGGATTTTGAACTGGGATTTCAACAATAAAAATTTTGAATTTGAATAGTTGTACGATGTGTTGATGTGATGTTTTGAATGCAAAATTAATTTTTAGTATAATATAAAAAATGAAAAGTAAGTGTTTGATTTGATGTTTTATTGAAAAAAAAATAGGATGAATAGTGGAAATCTAATCCAATCCCCCAAACAAACACACCCCAAGTTGTGTCACTGTTATTTTCGGACAAGTTAATTAGGCTCTGTTTACCCAAACACATTTTCACTTATTTAATATTATATATTTTTCAAAAAATATCTCATTAAATATATTTTTTCTCTTACAAAATATCAAATCAAATACTAATTTTTTACTTTTTCTAAACTTTTAAATTTCCAAAAACTTCTCTCTGAACAAACCCTTAATCTTCCAGCAAGTAATAATAATAATATTCATGGGCTAATTAGTGCATCATTAGTGATTATTGAATCGGTACTATATTTAGAACGGTTAAATGAACTGATCCGTTTGTGAACTCGGATGGGTTCGGCTTGATTCGATTCGGTTAAAATTCGTTCGCGAATATTAACGAGTCGAGTCGAACAACATAAACAACTCGTTTAGTTAACAAATAAGTCCGAGCTCTGTTCGCAATATTTATTATAAATATTATATATACATATAAAATTATAATTTATAAATAAATAAATAAATAAATAAAATAATTTTAATTTTTTTTAAAAAAATTATATATAAATTAAAAAAATAGACAAACGAGCTTAATCGAATCTAAACGAATCGAATACGAACACGAGTTCAAACAATAAAAATTTTAACAAACTGGACTCGAACACAAAGAACGAGTTTGAAAACTTAACGAATGAACACAAATCTTGTTCGCAAAGGTTAATGACGAGTATAAACACTAAAAATTCGATTCGACGTAGCACTTTAAAACTATGTTTGTTTTTAATACTATGACGTGGAAAGACAGCTACACAAGCCCTCACTCCAACGTGTGAGCAAATTTTGAATTCATAATTGATCATAAATTTACCCTCCCCCTCTTATGAAGATATCATATATATATATATATATATATAATTTAATTAGTGCGTAAATCCGTGTGTTATGTATGAAATTATTATATTAAATTTTAATTATTATACTTATTTTTATCTTATTTTATAAATATTGAGAATAAATAAAAAAAATATCTATATAAATATCTTTAATTAAAAAAAATATATAAAATAATAATCTAATACTCCTACTGTTCATACAAAAATAAATATTTATTTTTGTGTCGTGTTTAAGAAATAATAATATTTTAATTATAGTTGATAGTTAAAAGTAATGTAACGATATTTTTGTCCTTATATTTTGATGTAAAAGTAACGATGTAAATATAAAATAAGGAGCTTAATCCTCAAATCATTTTGTTAATTCAATGTGTGTGTGTTTGTTTTAGTCCTTTAGTTTTAGTTTCTTTCTTTTGTTTTTATTCGATTTTTTTTTCTTTTAAAAAAAAATTAAATAAAGTTATCGGTATAAAATTACATTACACACGTCATTCATGTCTTGTTAATTGTTCCCCTTAATCATAAAATCTAAATTATGTCGATCGATAAATATTCTCGTTTTTTTCTTTATCCATCGTTTGGTAGTGTTGTGGTTTTGATTTGTGCTTTTTCTTTTATATATCCTAATACCTACATATACCTTGCAGTAAAAATGGCTACATAAAATTACATTTTTCACCCTTCAAAGAATGGTTTGTATTATTTTTATTTGTTTAAACTTGTAATTTCTACCTAAAGTTATAATTGATTCATCATTTTTGTGTTGGTGTTATGGCCTTTTAATATTATTTATAGGGCATGGCTATAAATGAATTTTGGAAGAACCGAGAGACACTATGGTTTAAAATCGTTGACCGACTGGGTAAAAATCGGACGATTTAATTTCGATAAATATATCTCAGTTTCATAATTGACCCATTGATGATAATTTTTTCTTTCACAAATTTTTCACCTATCTAATTTCGTTGAGTTTTTTCTGCCTCACCAAAATTTAAGAATTTCACATCAAAATGTGATCACACTATTGGTTTAGAATTTCGCAAGGTTATGTTGTTTTAGATTAGTTATTTTGAATTGTTTTATGAGATTCTATTGAAAGCTGTTTAGTTTGTTGATAAAAAAAACATTGTGGTTTATTGATTAATGCTTGAATTATTGTAAGCTTGGTGTTATGGAAATGCAGATGAATTCTTCTTCGAGAAAATGCTTATGTGGTTGTGCAATTGGATTATGATCTTGGGCGGAAGAATTGAAGTATTTCTTCGAAAATCCGACAATTGTGTTGTCTGATTGAGATTCTGTAGATTCAAAGCCTTGTAGATGGTCAACATTAGTTGTTCAGTAAATGAAGATTATATTGTACAGATGTAAGATTATCTTTTGATTTTTTTTTTCATCATATATCTTTATACTAGTGTCTTTAGTGGTACGTTACGACCGCATAAAAAAATAATATATAGTTTATTTTATAAAATTGTTATATTTGTATTATATTATATTGAATTATTGATATATATAATATTAGATTTTTTAATCCAATTAGATCCACCAAAAAAATAAGGCACATACAACTTAATTATGCAGCTCACTTAAACCTTGGCCATGGCTGCGACCCACACCCGCCGACCCGCGCCGTGACCCGCTTAGCCTGAACCGCTCTCTCTGTTGTGACCCGAGACCCGTGTCCCTACTTGACCCTGTGCTCACATACTTTATACTTACCCGGTCGCTTGACCCGACCCGCCACTGGATCCGCGTCTTTCTGTGAGGCGCATCCCTGACCATTCGATCTAGGTCTCAAATCCTGACCGTTGCCTTTCTTTGACCCTGAGTATATATAGATAGAGAGAGAGGGCACAACCCTCATTCACTCTCTCGCTCTAACTCATCAAATCTCTAGCCCCTCTCTCTCTCTCGACCTCTTTGTTCATCCTTTCTGGCGACTTTTTCCGGTGGTTCACGGCGGCGCCTTCCTCCTGTAATTTGTGGAGTTCCTGTGGTGCGTTTCTTACCCCTTGTTTTTGTTGTTCGTAGCCGCAAAGGGCTCTTCAATATTTAGGCATTTGTATTTGTTTTATTTTGTCTTGTATGTTCTTAAAGGGGTTCAATTTGTGTGACTCGTGTTTGTTTCGGGCCGATTATAAGTGTGTAGTCGCTAATTAGGTGTTTTTTGTGTGTCGATTTATCGTTCGAGTTGGTTAGGAGTTGAGTCTAACCAAAACTAGTGCAATACTTTTGTTTTTACTCGATTTCATTAATAAAACTTTTAGATCCGTTCATATATTTTTATAACATGTAATTTTCTATATTAAAAAGAATTAATATTCTCCATATTATGAAAACTAAGATATATGATGAAAAAAAATCAAAATGTAATCTTACATATGTACAACATAATCTTCATTTACTGAACAACAAATGTTGACCATCCACAAGGCTATGGATCTACAGAATCTCAATCGGACAACACAATTGTCGGATTTTTGAAAAATTACTTCAATTTTTCCACCCAAGGTCATAATCCAATTGCACAACCACAAAACATTTTCTCGAAGAATTCATATGCATTTCCATAACACCAAGCTTACAATAATTCAAGCATTAATCAATAAACCAAAATATTTTTTTATCAACAAACTAAAAAGCTTTCAATAGAATCTCATAAAATAATTCAAAATAACTAATCTAAAACAACATAACCTTGAGAAATTCTAAACCAATAGTGTGTTCATCTTTTGATGTGAAATTCTTGAATTTTGTTGAGGCAGAAAAAACAAAACGAAATTAGATAGGTGAAAAATTACTGAAAGAAGAATTTACCATCAATGAGTCAATTATGAAACTGAGATATAATCATCGAAATTAAATCGCCCGCTTTTTATACCCAATCGATCAACGGTTTTTAACCATAGTGTCTCTCGGTTCTTCCAAAATTCATTTATAGCCATGTCCTATACATAATATTAAAAGGTCACAACACCAACACAAAAATGATAAATCAATTATAACTTTAGGTAGAAATTACAAGTTTAAACAAATAAAAACAATACAAAATCATACTTTGAAGGATCAAAATGTAATTTTACTTAGCCATTCTTAATACAAGGTATATATAGGTGGCAAAAAACTGAATTTGGAAAAGGACAATGGACCAAGTTAAATTACAGTTTTAGACAAACTTTAGATAGAAATTACAGGTTTAAACAAATAAAAATAATACAAATCATTCTTTGAAGGGTGAAAAATGTAATTTTATGTAGTCATTTTTATTATAAGGTATATGCAGGTATTATGATATATTTATTTATTGGCTTGTATTGTGCTAATACTGTAAAACAAAAAGTACATGAAAATAAAAATAGAACGATTATTAGTGCGAAGAAGTGGCCATTAAGAGCAGGGCCGGCCCTGGGCACGGGCAGACGGGAGTGGCGTCCGTCCAGGGTCCATGGTAAATAGGGGGTCATTATCTATTTATATATGTATAATTTATTTGATATATAAATAAAAAGGGTTTAGTTTGGTGGTATAAAAATTAATTTTTAATATCGATGTCTTAACTTGTTGACGAAAATTTTCTTGCAGTTACACTTTTTATGAACGTTAATCTCATCTTGTAAAAAAAAAAAAAATTCTTTAATAAATAGGTAAAATTGCATTTTGTGCCAATTATATTGCTGACAAATTGTTACAATGCAACAAAATATCATAAATATAATCGATTTATTAATACCAATATTTCATCAAATGTGCTCATCACGTATTTTAAGAATTGTCCAACTGCTTCCAGACGAGATTCCTTCAAATTTTTCATATAACAAGTCATCAAACTTATAGAAAATGTGATATCTTCCCTTGTTAACATTAGGTGTGTTCTTTTGGGAGATTTTCCCGAATTTTCGCTATTCATCTCATTTTTTCTCCCAAAAAGTATCAAATCAAATACTTATATTTTATTTTATATTAAAAATCAATTTTACATTCAAAATATCACATTAACACGAGAAAACCTACTAGTTTTCGGTACATCATATCGTCAGTTAAGAAGGGATCTAGGCTTCCAACCTAAAACCAATTATAAATCAATGGAATTGTCACATATTTATCAATGTGAGACAATATTCAACATTGTCCATCGAGATGATAATATCAAAAATTCATCCAGGATCATTACCCAATACGGGCACTATCAGTGCCGGAACCAGCCCTAAAATTTAGGGGGTCAATTCACTTTTTAAATTATTTAATATTATCCTTTTCGATTTCTCCCAATGCAATCGGATAAATAAAAAGAAAGAAAAAAAATAGTTAAAAATTAATTTGTTTGAGAAATATTTAAGAAAATTTAATAAAATTAAATAATTTCTACTAAAAAAATTAAAAACCTAAAAATATAAATCAACAAAGCTACAAAAAAATTATTATGTTTTACACTAAAAAAAAAATTGAAAAAAAAGGAGCAAAATAATAATAATAAAAATACATAATTTTATTATTTCTTATATTAAAAAAATCCTATATTTTAGGGGTTGAGGTCAAGTGCCCTCAACTCCCATGTAGTTCCGTCTCTATCACCATAACTCTGATATCAAATTAAAAAAGGATTCGAACTTCCAATCTAAAATTAATTGGTGATAGGTGGAGTTAGATGGAGTGACCCTTCACCTTTATAGATCAAGGGGATTCCTACGTATTTATCAATGTAAAAACAATGTTGAACATGAGAGAATAAGAGGAGAATGATCAATTTGTAGTATTGCAAATGGTAAGGTACACTGCTATATACAATTTGTTTCTATCCCTACATTCAGGGGCGGATCCACTTTTGCTGGAATAGTGACACGTGCCACCGGTGATTTTATTATATTAAAAGAAAATGTTTATGATTTAATAATGTGCTATTACTAAAAAATTGGAGTATCCTTAAAATTCAAAATTGCATCATTATCCTAAAAAATTAGGTGAATTATTTAAAATTTAAATTTTAAAATATCATAAATACTCAAATAATTAAAATCCAATTCAATAAAAATAATTAATTTATATTTTTAAATATAAATATATAAAATAATATTACATTATTATTATTATTTTAATAAATCAAATCTTATAAATTATTTTATTTTTAAATTTATATATTGCGCAACTAATAAAAAAATTTTTGGATTCGCCTTTGCCTATATTCTAAGTGACATCATGGCAAAGACAATTACAACTAGTTGGACTAATTCTACTAATGAGCTAAGCTAATATATATACAAACTGGCCCAATAGAAGAGAAGGTGTATAAGAAAAATTAAAGAAAACAATGGTTAATCCAAAGATGAAGATGATGATCTTCTATTCTTGTCACCATCTTACAAAGCTTTCCTTTAATGTGTGCATGTTTTGGCATTTGCTAGTAGGTATTGATATTTTCTTGCACTCATGCATTTCAAATTCATTCAATAAATCCTTCGAAGGAAAACACAGCGGCGCCGGATTCAGAAAATCTTTTTTTTACTGGCGTCACAATATACAAAGTTAAAATAAAAAATAATAATAATATAAAATTATTTTTGTATATTTATATTTTAAAATATAAATGAATTATTTTATTTGGATTGAATTTTAATTATTTAGATATTGATGACATTTTAAATATTACTTCCTCCATCAACATAGAAATAGAAAGTAAACTTTTATTTTTGGCGCAATGTTTAATAAATAATAGTATTTTAATTATAATAGATAGTTAAGAGTAGTATAATGATATTTGTAGAAGAAAAAAAGATATTTAATAAAATATTTAATTTATAATTCAACGGTCCAAAATAAAAATATGTATACTTTATAAATAAAATTTAAACAGTTTATTTAAAAATTTGGGATAAAGATCAATTTTAAATTTTAAAAGATGACACTCTAAATTTTTAATAGTTGCGTAATTATTAAATTACAAAAATTTCTTTTGGTGGTATATAAAAATCACCTGTAGTACATGCTACACTAGATATAGGATAGATCCGCCCCTGGAAAACACATCCTAACCAAACAAATCCTGAACTAAAGAGTAGATGTCGGCGGATCCCGCCTCATCAAAAAAATAAATAAATAAATAATAAATAATAATAATATATTGATTTTTTATTTTTTAATTTAAGAAAAAGGAATAGATTAAAGAATGGTGACGTTTTAACAACTGACAGAGAAAGAGAGGATCAGCACAACGTAAAATTAAATGCTCTGCTCAAATTGGAATTAAATGTGAATGGATCTGCGCGCCTTGTCTTTAGTCTTTACTCACCACTCCACTCTGTTAAATGACTCTTTTCTCCCTGCCTGCCTCTAACCAAATTGCTATTAAGCCTTTAGTTAGATGTGTTTTGGACTTATACACGCATGGGTTTTTCTTTTTTTTAATTATATGTTACTATTATTTTTTTTAAATTAAAACACCAAAACAAACACTCTTATGAATAATGATATTGAGGATAATATATTTACATTACTGCCTATTAATAGTCGACACATTAGACATATTTACATAATATATATAAAATACCAAAAATACCCTTTTCAGCATGGAGTAGAAATTAAGTCATCGATTAAACTATATAAAAAATTTTTGGACAGGGTGTTAAGTAGGAGCAAACGCAATAAAATTATTTTCGATGACATCACCACCTGGCTTGAGGTGGTTTTTGTAAAAGTTAAAAATTAAATCACATATTACACATTAAAATCAGGCTGTTTTTGAACCGGTTTTTTCAACCCGGGCTTGTGCAGTAGATGTCATCTGAGATTGTACTTTTTCTCTTTCTCTCTCTTTCCTCCTCCCTTAAAAATCTCCCCCCAAAAACTATTTCTAAAAGAACAAGTTTGTGTCTTCTTTGTCGCAGTGGTCAACCGCCGGTGTCGTTGTCACAATCGTTGCAGTCGGATCACGTTGGGACAGAAATCGTTTTCGTCATAGGCTAACTTGTCGTCATTCGGAATGTTCTTTAACACTACAAGGGTTTATGGTTTCTCTGCTTTGGAAGTGAGTAGTAATTGTTAAAATCAGTGTATATCCAAAATTTGAAACATTTACCAAGTTCAGAACATTTATTTTTGAGCAACATTTGCCAATTTCATAAACATCATTTCCAGAGCAGGAGTTGATTTCGTTTAAACTCTTCTCCTAAATCTTTGATCGAAACTTCTATTTACACCAAATCTTCCAATCTCTCTAAACCCAACCAGCGAAGAGAAGAAAAAGAAGAAAAGAATAAGTGAAAATTAAAAGTTTTTCTTATTGGAATTTGAAAACCTGGTTAGACCGTTCTTCACCGATTTAGGGTTTGAAAATGGATAAAGAAGAATTGGGCATCGTCATAATGAGTTACTATGTGACATTTTTTTTTATTTTACTTCACTGAACAAATTAACCCTTGACACATGAGTAACACGTAAGCCTCGAAGGTTTTTTAATACAACACCATTGCGTTTGCTCAATGAAGAATATATTAGTGAGTAGGTCAATCTACAATCCTACAACATGTAAGATTTGCAATGCTAAGGGAGAGACAACTACTTAAGGATGTAATAAATGATAACAGACCTAGATTTGCAATAATAAAATAGTAGGGAGAACTTGTAAGTGGGAGCTAGTAAAACTAATCTATGATCCTATAGCATGCAAGAGTATTACATATGCTAGATTATAATATATTATATATGTGTTACTCTTTAAATGCTATTTTTCATTAAAAATTTTTTTTCTTTTTTGTGTCGTCTTGAACGTTTCAAAACATCATAGTTGAGCAATTTTTGAATGGATGACTTTAGAGTAAGTTTTAGATGAATATTTATGAAAAAAAATGTTCACTATAAAATACTAAATGAACAAACTTATTGTTGTTATAAATTAGCTTACAATACACTATATTTGATTAAAAACAAATTAAATATATTTTAAGAACTAAAATACATTCAACACGAGGGTGTGTTCGTTTTGTAAAATAATTTGAATAAATATTTTATTATATGAAGTATGAGAAATTGTGTAAAAAATATAATAATAATGAATGTATGTGATATATTAGTAATTTTGGAAAAAATGTGTTGAAGAAAAAAGTTGGAAGAATATTTTTCAAAAAATAAAATAAAATTTTACTCCCTCAGTCCCACGAAAGTACCTATTTTATCATTTTTGTTTGTTCCACTCCAAAGTATCTCTTTTCTAATTTAGTAAAAGTAATCTTACTTCAATATCAAAATACACTTTTACTTAAATTACACGCATACCATTCATTACGTAAAGTCAAATGACAAAAATATCAAAACTTCTTACATAGTTTCACTAACTAATAAAATCCTATTATTTCTTAATCTACTACAAAATCTCAAAGAGTCTCTTTAGACCGTCGGAGGGAGTATATAATTAAAATAACTAATATATATATAAAATTTCATAACCGTAAGGTCGTAAGTTCAAACCCCGACATTTTCAGGTCTTACTTGCTACACATAATTCACTTAGTGTGACTTGTCTTTTTAAACCTACTTCGCAGGTTATTAGGTTCGATCAGAGAATCAAAAGTTAGACAGAAATTCAACAACATGTGATATGATGGTAAAATCATGTAAGAAAAGAATGGTTCATGTTCTAAACAAACAAACAAACATCACAACATAATAAACACAAAGAAAGTTTCTTCCTGCAAATTCAACCTATATTCAACCTATATGTAGTTTTTTACCCTTTCTTTATATACCTACTAATGAACAAATCCAATGTATGATCCATGTAGTAACTTTTTACTCATATGTAATGCAATTTAAATGATAGATAGATAGATAGATACTCTACCGGCCGAAAGAGCGACGACTATATATGATGACGGATTGGAGTGTCTTGTCCGAACATTACCAAACCAATAGATAGATACTCGTTATGTCTAGGCAGGCGCAGCTGCAGAGGTTGTCCCCGATGATTCGGACGTTGTCCCCGACTGCTGCTGCTGATTAGGATGGCGCTTCTCGTCCAAATTCGAGATCATTTGATGCTTGATGCTTGCATACCTCGCCATCGCTATAGATGCTCGACCGTCTTCTAAAAGCTCCATGTTAGCAATCTTTAGCCGCTGAACTTCAGACAGCAACGTCTCGTGCAGTGCTGCGACCACAAACATTTTCTTGAATTAAATAGATCGAATAGAAGGGAACAATGCAAGTTTAAAAAAACAACCACCAAATGAGATGCATAACAATTTCCACATACAATCGATTTAAATTTACAAAAATGATCAAGAGTTAGGATGTGTTTGTTTCGAGGATTTGGGAAGACTTCCACTACTCACGCAAAATTTTTCCTTCAAATAATCAACTCAGATACCTATTTTACATTTTTTATATTATATTATAAATCAATTTTACATTCAAAACATCACATCATACAACTATTCCAATTCAAATTTTTTACTATTCAAATCTCAACCAAAAATCCAAACTTTCAAACAAACACACCCTTAATAGAAATCGAAAAGTACCATCTTGGAGACGCGATTGCTGCTCCATAGCGTGAAAGCGTAGTTTTAGCTCCTTGTTCTCATGAACCAAATCGGTGCGCTTGTTCTGAAGAAAATACCCAAAATTCGATTACTACAAAGTAACATACACAAAATTTGGAAAAATTAAAAAATTAAAGAATCGATCATCCTCGATTAAGCACCTGTATAGTTGTGATTTGCGCTGACAAATTGGTGGCTTCCGATTGTAGAGTCTGCACTTTATGTTCTAATTCCGATATATATCGCAGCTTCCGCTCCTTAGACCTCGCAGCCGATTGCCGATTCGCCAATATCCTGAAAACCGATAACAATTCCCCAAACAAGGCTCAATTAAGCTCCGGACGGTAACAACGTAATAACAAAGACATCATCAACATCGTATGTATACCTCTTCACTCGTTTCGGGTCCGACATGGCGATAACCGCAAGCCTCTCATCCATCATGATTTTCTTCATCTCAGCGTCGCTAAACCCGTCCGACTGGATCATACCCGAGTTTTCATTCAACAAATTGCTCGGCCCGTTCGGCTCGAAAAGCAATTTCCCAATCCCGCTGTCCATCGAAAGGCTCCGGGAATGACGAAACAGCGGCGGCGGCGGCGTAATATCCCCGTCAGCAGCCCTTTTAACACCCTCCCGAGAATTCGCACTCGCGCAGTTCCTCGACGCAGTCTCCGAGTCGGAATTGCTGCCTCCGTCGCCGCAGCTCATTTTTGAACCACTGCTGACGCTGTCCTTATCCTTACCGTCGCAAACGTTCATCGCATTGACATTAATTAGTGAATCGAGCAATTCATCGACAACCTCGCCCTCCGGCTTTACCTCAGGCGTGTAAAATCCTTGTCCCGACATTAACAACTGAGATGGAGACTGAATCATTGCAGAGAATCCTAAGGCTACGTCGCTGTTAGTTCGTCGATGGCCGCGGCGCGGCGGAAGGCCGTTACTACAACCTCGAAAAGTAACATCCATTTCCTCCATTGACAAGCTCTTCGAATTGGGATTGGATTTCGACAGAGACAACAATTGGTCGGACAGGGTATGGGGGCTCAATGGGGGCAATCCATGGCTGCCGAAGAAGGTGGGCTGAGATAGAGACCTCGAATGTGAACCACCACCGTTGATTGCTTCATTCAAACTCTGCTTTGGATTAATCTGAGCCATTGATTTCGTCGCACCTATCGATCACCAAACCCCAAATCCAAACCCTTCACTTCACTGAATCCTCAAGAGTCTCAACGCAATGTATGCTTATGCTTCCCCTTATAGTTACCAAATATAATAAAAATAAAATAATAATTATAAAAAAAATTAAAATTAAAACCGCCTCCTACCGTCGGCAAAAACCCTACCAAACTCACAATCGCACCATAGCTACAGCTTAATCAAAAAAACAAAACCCTAATTAATCTGAAATTCCTCAAAATCGACCTACGATTTCTAAACTGATCGAGAATCAAATGCAGTCCATCAAACTCGAAGCTGAAGCATCGAAGAAACAGAGTAATTGAAACTTAACGAAAAACAACATAAACAAAAACTCCGAATCGCTATCAAATCAATTGAGTTCTTATCTTTCACCACAACCATCGAGAATGCTTACCTGACGCCCAAAACGGTCGAATCCTTCCCTCCCTACTTATTCTAGAAACAATCGGTGTTCAAAAGGGAAACTCGACTCCCGCTGGAAACGGCGATGATTACGTTGTAATGAAAAAAAGCACAGCGAAAGCGCGTGAAAAATGAAATGAAACAAAAATAACCTTCGGATTGCATTAAAAAATGCCCAACAGTACTCTCTAAATACCCAAGTATTTTATTATGGCCCCACATTTCTTCAATAATGCATTTTTGGTGACTATAATTTTACGAACATCAAAATTTGACCACACGGATTCTCATTATTGCAAATTCAGTCCTCAATCATTTAAAGAATATGCACACGTGTCGTTAAAGGACAATTATTTGTGTTGATTTGTTTATAGAGATTTTTTTTTTTCCCTATATTTGGTTAATTAATATTTAGATAATTGGAGAATTATTATAAGGATAGTGATTTAATTTGGTGGAATGGATTGATACAAAAATGATCCGAAATACTTCCCTAATTTTGTGTACTAACCTGTCTGTTTCTGTCAATAATTTAATACAAATATTATTTTTTCATTTCATATATTTTATAATATTTGCTTTTTACTACGAAAATTTAGATAGACAGCATTAAATAATACTCTCTTCGTCTCGTATAAAAAGCAATATTTTGATTCCACTACGAAAATTTAAGTGGGTAGAATAAATTGAAAGTTAGGTAATATGATTAAAAAGAATATTGTATATTTATTTTTTTATTTGAATAGTATAATGAGATAAAATTTATTAATTATTTTTTATTTGAAAATATTTCGGGATATATAAGATGACCAAGTAAAAAATATTGCAGGGTAGGAGAAGAAAATATAATTTGAAAATTAGGTGATTTGACAAGAGAATTATATGGTATTTATTTTTTTATTTGAGTAATATAATATGATAAATTGTAGTGTATATAGTTAAATATTTTCTATTTTGAAATATTGCATAATATATGAGACAACTAAAAAAAAATTGTTGCAATATACATCAGACGGAATGAGTATTTTTTTATATTACTGATATTATTTTTCATATCTCACGCCCAAAAATTTTTAAATTAAAATATTAAACAAACAAATGCTGATGTAAATATATATATACATGTATATATATATGGTCGTAGATATAAATTGTTGGATATATTAGTAAAAGAGAAAGAATAAGAAGGTAAAAAGACCTTGTTCATCCTCACTTACTGTATAGTTCTTCCGTCTTATTTTAAAGTAAATTTTTTACCATTTTCGTTTATGTCATTTTAAAGTATTTTTTCATTTTTCAAAAAAGAAATACATTAATAATAAAATATCCTTAATTTTTATTTAAATTACAAATATACTATTACACATCCATTTACTTTTTACATAAAATCAAATGATAAATATGTCTAATTTTCTTACGCACTTTCACTAACTAATAAAATATTATTATTTTTTAATTTATTACAAAATCTGAAATGATAAACCCAATATTAATAAATAGAAAATTTGGACATGGATTGGATTGGGCCTAACCTAATATGAGTTTGGATTTACTGTATTAAATGTCAAGATTTGGGGTTTGGGTATGATAATTTTTTTTAATACATCATTTTTCTGCAAAATGTCTCTAAAACTTCTGCTCCTGTCCCACATAATTTGTCCCTATTTTTTATTTTCGTGTATCCTACATGACTTGTTTTTTCTATTTTTGGAAATATAATTATGAACTTTAATCGCATTTTAAATTTTAAATTTTATAATTTTCTTAATTTTAATTAAACTATTTATTTATCTTAATTTTAAATCTATAATTATTTTTACTAAATAATAATTATTTTTACTAATACACTTCTTAATTACTTACTAATTATATTTTACCTAAATTCTCGTATCTATAGTAATAGTCTCATATTTTCTGGGACGGAGGGAGTACTTTTTAATTTGGTTTGCAGAATCTGACATTCCGGTCAATCTACATGGGAAGCAATCAATGGCGGGATCGAATTTGTTTCAAAGAGATCGCGTGTAACATAAAGCTCGAAACTCCGATTTAGATCATTGTTTGTTCGAATATTAATTTGGATTATCCCATCTCAATTTTAACAATTTATTTCCTCTAACATAAACCAGGGTTGGCTAATGGGAAGAGCAATTTGAGCAATTTTTCAACATTTTTGGGTTAGACGACCCATATTTTTAGATTTAATGCAATTATTATTATTTAAGTTTTAAAATTACTGCATGCATAATTACAATTAAATTTTACCTTCTTTACTATTTATTTTTTCTACAATTGTCTCTGCCTAAGAGGACCCATATTGTTGTTCTTATTCTTATTGAATTATCTGTTTATAATAGTAAAAATATTATTTATTTTCGATTAATGATACAATTTGTATGTATGCTTGTTTATTGGATATATAATTAAAATATTTCTTTGTTAAAAAAATTATGATATCATGAGAATATCAAATAATTATTGAAAAATAAAATTTAATATTAAAATAATTGATCAAAACAAATTTGATAATAACAATAATTTATCGAAATAAATTTGATAATCATGTCGAATCAATGTAGAGCCTCTCTCCAGTTTATCAAGATAAATTCGATAATCAAAATATTTTATCGAAACAAATCCGATAATCACGTTGAGTGAGGTAGAACATCTCTCCGTAAAAATGAACACGCCTCGGTAGCGCCTTCGGTTCGTGGCGCAATGTTCCCAAAGATAAAACGACGTTCGTCTCTGATTAGATGACACCTTAATATTTCGGAGCTCTGGTGAATTAAAATAAAGTGAATTTGAGCTATGTCGGGAGGCTTGAACATAAGTGCAAGTTACTGAAATATTGACCGAAAACTTGCTGAAAATATTTTCGAAAACTCATAGAGGAAGAGATGGATGGAGAGAAAAGAATTCTCGCCTGGTTGGTGCGTCTAGAAATGAAATGGTGAGGGCCTTTTATAGGCACCTTTAGCATGCCGGACAATTAATGTCCGAGCTGAAACTGCCGTAATCGATGACAATTAAATTTCGTAATGTCCGATCATAAACACCAAACTTAATTCCGGTCAAAAATATATTATTTGAATTTTTAAATTTCAAATAATCATTTACTATATATGCATGTAATTATAATTTTTTAGTTATATTTTTGTTACACAAAAATATATTTTATCGGGTTTCAACAAAATATTTTGTTATTTCGATTTAGCTTCAGAATATAATAAACTTCGTCAAGTCTAGCATTCACCAAACTCAAATCCAACCCACGACCACGATCAAGACCTTTGAGCTGGAGACAAAACTCATGTTCGTGTACTTGTGTCATTATTTGGTCCGGGCGAGTCGCGTATGTGATTCACCAGCATTAATATGCCTAACCACACTATCAATAACCACCATACAACCCACGTGCATTTGAACTCATCGAATAATTAGTTATGTAAATTATGAATTTAATGTAAAATTAAATTTCATCGATTATATAATTAACCAATTTTTCTAACATTTTTATTTATATAGAATTCATTATTATATTCATCATTGATATTACTTTGAAAATATATTTAATTGTATTTTTATAAGATCTATATTTTGTTGTTTGTTATGGGCTTTGATGCATACTAGCAATATTATGGAAAAAAACCGTGAAATTTAAAAAAATTAAAAAAAAAAAAAAGAAAAATTGTTTGGATTTCAATAGGATCGATGGGTTGTCTACAATTAAATAATCTTCATCAATAAAATGACTTGATAAGTAAATTAACATAATAAGAATAATAAAATAGAATTAGAAAATTATGCTATAAAATATATGTAAAGAAACGATAATTAAGTTCAGTTTGCAGTTTACTGTCGCGCCAATCGATTCCAAATTGTCCGATAAGGCAAGACCACCAAGGTCGATAGTTGCTATCGACACCAAAGCCATGCACCCAAACCCCAAGAACACCCATGAAGGAGGATGAACACACAAAGGCGCAATAAGAACAAACTAAGCACAAAGTTTAGATCGAAACAAATCCAACGGAGAATAAGTGAGCTCAACACTTTTGCTCACTCTCTAATCGGGCGCGGATCAGATGTTGATCCAATTAAATCAACATATGACATAAAGATATACAATATATACTTTTACATAAACAATCTATATTGTATTATAAGATATCATATATTAAATTATAATATAACTTATGTTATATCATAAATATGGTATAATAATATACTCCCTCTGTCCCATATCTATATATCCATTTGTTTTTTGCACGGAAAAATGGATAGATTGTTAAGGAACAGAGTTAATATAATATATGTTGATTACCTTCATGTGATGCTGATTTGATTGGTCAGCTTGACCCGGAGCCACTCTAATCTCACTTCTTCCTCTCCTCTCTTCTTCCCCCTCGTTCCACGACACCCAACACTGAAACACAATATATATATATATATATTTACATTATCATTTGTTTGTTTAGTATTTTAATTTAAAAATTTTTGGATGTAAGATATGAAAAATAATATCAGTAATATAAAAAAAAATACTCATTCCGTTTGATGTATAGAAGCCAAACTAAACTTATCGGCAAGCATGAAGAAGTTAGAGCAAATGATGGGAAGATTTGGAAGAGAATCAAAAAAAAAAATTCTTAACTAAACTTATTTTAATGCTCTAAAAATTTCATAACTAAACTAAACTAAAAATTTCATAACAAATTTTAATAAGTATAGTAATAATTTTCTTAATAAATAAACAAAAAAAATCCAAAAAAGATATACAACAAAATAAAATATTTGCCGACAACATTCCACCATTTTCTTTTCTTTTTTCTTTCTTTATCATTCCTTATTCGTTGCTACAGTCGCCTTCCCATTGAAAATTTCATCTAAAATAGTTAACAAATAATAATAATAATAATAATAATAATAATAAAATATAGAGTAATAATATTACTAATAAAAATATTATAAACAAAAAAAATATAGTGCAAAATACAATAGCTATCAACATTGTTCCACCATTTTCTTCCTCCTATTTTTCTTTTTCTTTCTTCCCATCAATTAAATGCTTATGTCTTATACCTATTTTGCATAGCACACTAAGAGATAGATGAAGCTTCCCATTGAAAATTTTAACTAAAGTAAATAGTAACAGACAAAAATAATAATAATCATCATCATATTATATAGAGAGTAATAATTTTGCTTAAAAAAGAAAAAGAAAAATAAGAAGAAGAAGAAGAAAGGAAGTCATGAACAAGAAGCAAGAAGAAGGGCACACAGATCATGTGCTAAATCTTTTTTCAACACTTATGCTGATTAATTAAAATATCAATATCTTAATTATATTTAAAATATAATTAAATAATATAAATTAGTGCAACACAATTTTAGAGGGGTTCAGCATGGTGCTGAAAAACAATATTTGATCCGTGAAGCAAGAACATAAGAGATGGTACGATGGATTCGAGACTATGAGATCATCTTGCATGCAACACACAGGTGACTTTAAGCGGGAGCAGGGTAAGCAGCTCAAGGTTCATAACTCAAAAAGACTTATATTTTAAAATATTAAAATATTATTATTATTATTAATAAATTTTAGTTTTTTTTATAATTATTTAATTAAATTTTAATTTTAAAATTAAATTTTAAACTCTAATCATATATTTTTTAATATTTTCTTCCTAACTATCCACACTCCACCTCGAATTTAATAGTCATCTACACCTCTCTACATGTCATGCCATGCCGTACCACATCCGTCTTATTCTCTCTTTTTACCTCCCTCGATCATCATCAACGTTGGTGATATTATTTTAAAAATATATTTATAGGACCTACAATTTATTTTTACTCGAAATCTCAAAAAAAAATTAGAATGACCTTGATGCCACACAGATTCACCTAGTGTAATTTATATTTATTACACTGTCAAATAAATAGGGGCAGCAGGTTGGCATGTTATTAAAAAAAAAATGTCAAAGACTAATTAAATTTGAAGTAAAAGATAAATTTATAAATTTGTTATTATATTATTGCAATTTAGAAGTTAAATTCGGATCTGCAATTTTTTATAAGTTACATTAGCAACTCAATCTCCAACAGTCTGACAAAAAATTTACTAAACCACATGAAATTGAAATTTTATGCAATTTTAAAATTAAAAGAAATTTGATATAATTTTTTAAAACTACAAAGTATGTTCCCCAAAAACAACCAAACAAACCGAACCACAGGTACATTTGCCACTTGAATCCTTAGATTGGGACATAAATCTTAAACCTTAAACCATAACATCAGCCAGCTCCCATTTTTTCGTCGTCAACATTGCCTAACTTACAACATTTACACCATCACATTGTTATTACCTGAGTAGCCGGAGCCGACATCGACGGCGGCGCCGACGAACAAGCAAGCCCAGAGTTCTTAGTTTCCAAATTCCGGTTCCGTCGTACTCGCTTACCCGGTTATTATTTGATCGTAATATATCGATTAGTCCCGTGCTTCGCCCAGTGCTCTTTAAGGTCGACGGGATTCGACAAATCGTGGCCCTCCGCAGCAAGGCGGCTAAGCAGCTTGTTGAAAGCGCTGCCGCTCATTTTCCGGCCGCCAACTCGGGCATGGCGCTTGTTGGGCACTGCCGGGAGCGGATACATTGACAAATTCGTCGTACAGCACGACGACTGCCAGCCACCGTTGCCCCACTTGTAGCACGGCCTGAGTACCCCCGTGCACGAGCAGACGGGAACCGGCATCGTCGAGTCGTCGAACGTCACCTGATTCAGGCCCAAGTCTTGATCTTTCCAGTCGGGTTTTGCTCCGCCAAGCTGCCGGTTTAGGACATCGCCCGTTTCGGGCGATCTATACATAGTTTTGTTGAGGTCCTCCGTTTCCTGTTTGATTCTTTTTGAAGATTTTGACGTCCTCTTACTAGGTGTCTCGTTTTTCGGACGTTTCACGCGTCGGGATTTGCCCGGTTCAGGCTGGACGGGCGACCCCGGGACGACGTCGGTCATTTGCATACTATCGGGAGTTTCGGCGGCGAGCAATTGGTGGTGCCCGTGGTGCTGGGGATGATGATGAACGTGTTTCACGCCGGTCGGGATTTGGCAGCTTGGCGGACAAGGAGAAGCGCTGCCACCGTTGAGGGCGTTTTCTCGGAATTGGAGAGCGGCTATGGCATTGTCTCGTTCGATTATTGCGTTGTTTCGTTCTGCTACGGCGGAATCCCGTTGTAAAATGGCTACGTCCCTCTCGGCTAGGGCGGTTTTCTTCTCGGAAATGGCTAAGTTCCGTTCCTGGATCGCTGCGTCTCTTTCGGCCATAATCGACATTATTTGCTTCATTGATGGCTGATGCTGCATCAACCACTGTAATAAAAAATAACCATGAAAATATTGATTAGGACACACAGATACATACACAAAAACAACTCTCAGCTATTACGGTGTAAATCGCCTGTAGGAAAAGGTGCCAATGAGCTATATAACTTACCTGTCCCTGATGCGGCTTATGGCGTCCGTTTTCCCGGTGACCATTTTCGTCCATCTAGCAGCATTCATTTCAAAACAAAAAGTTCACCCAGTGGTAGAAATAGTGAAAAAGTTACTAGACGCCGAGTTTTTCACCACAGGCATTGTAATGACATGTAAATTCAATATCAATTGTAAGGACATGTAAATTCAATATCGATTGTGCGCCGGCTACTTGCAAACATACAATCAAAGTCATCTACACTCATTTTCCAGAAGACATTCCTACATAATAATCATAAAAGTATCGTAATTTTTTGAATGTCAGACATCTAAGGACTCCATAGGCATAAAAGTAACTCAATTTACCGTAATTCTTCAAATGTTCGACATCTAAGGACAACTCCATAGGCATCAAAATAACTCAATTTACCGTAATTTTTCGAATGTTAGACATCCAAGGACAACTCCATAGGCATAAAAGTAACTCAATTTACCGTAATTCTTCAAATGTTAGACTTCCAAGGACTCCATAGGCATAAAAGTAACTCAATTTGCCGTAATTTTTCGAATGTTCGACATTTAAGGACGACTCCATCGGCATAAAAGTAACTCAATTTCCATAAATTTTCGAATGTTAGACATCCAAGGACAACTCCATAGGCATAAAAGTAACTCAATTTACCGTAAATTTTCGAATGTTCGACATCTAAGGACAACTCCATAGGCATAAAAGTAACTCAATTTCCATAAATTTTTTAATGTTAGACATCCAAGGACAACTCCATAGGCATAAAAGTAACTCAATTTACCGAAAATTTTCGAATGTTCGACATCTAAGGACAACTCCATAGGCATAAAAGTAATTCAATTTCCATAAATTTTCAAATGTTAGACATCCAAGGACAACTCCATAGGCATAAAAGTAACTCAATTTACCGTAATTCTTCAAATTTTCGACATCTAAGGACAACTTCATAGGCATAAAAGTAGCTCAACCCAAGTTATTACACACAATAGATGCCATTTGTGAAGGTAAGATACCAAGCAACAAAAACTTGCTTTCATTAGCACAAAACACTCCAACATTCCACCTTAATTAACACATGCATTGACTAATTACATAAGTTTCCACACAATGCTTTAAAACATCTCCTTCAAAACAACCGTTGCTGTTCTCAACAACTTCAACAGCTCTCACTCACAGATGCTACCAAAATGAAAACATTCAGACAAGAATCAGTTACAACATAGACTGCATCATCCATAAAAAATAAAAAATAATAATAAAAAAAAGGTACCAGTCTTGATTCCGATAAGTCCCAATTTCAGCTCAGCACAGAATTCCAAAAAACATATAATAATCTCACAAAAGCAAATGATTCTTCACTTCAGACAGAAAGACAAATGAAAACCCACATACCAAGAACAACGTATATAATACAAGAATCCCTAAATCAAAGAGAATATGATTTCCCAGAGCTCAAGAAATGAGTGAGAAACCTTACCGTGGGTAAGAATTGCAGAGGCAGAGGCAGCTCGAGAGAACCCTAAATCAAAGAGAAAAGGATGAAATTATATCTTTGTTGTTGAGAAAGCCTTTGAAGGAATCATAATTCCTTTCCTTTTCCCCTCTGTGGAAAGGGGAAACCCAAAAAGGGGCACTCTTTTTTGTTGTTTTCTTTCTTCCTCTGCAGATTTTTAATTTTTCACCTCTGTTGCGTGTCGCTGTCTGGCACCAATCTTCTGCTCCTCCTTTTCTATTTCACTGTCAATGAAATTTAACATTTAACAGCTGTTAAAAAACAAACCCCTAGTGTTGTTTGCCACTGCCAAGTGTGTTAGGTAATGGCATGGAGGGTGGGCACGCGACATATGGACAGGCTGTGAGGGAATGAAAGTGAAAGCCCCTCCTATCTGCCGTCCGATCGCCTCGAGATTTGTGCAAAGTCGTTGGATGTCCCTGTCAAAGCTTATATTTTTACAGCAGTTTACAGTTCATATATAATTCCTGAACATAAACACCATCGAATTAATTTCAACTTTGGTAACAATAAAGTCAACAATTGAATTAAGTCCAACACCACCATTATTATTACACATGAAAAACTACAATAGCAGAATTATTTTTCTAGCATGAATACACAATAATCAAATGAACACATCCTATCCAAGCTTCACTAATGGAGATGAATTTGCATTACCAGATTGATCAGCTGTAGATCAAGAAAATCAGTGGGTTTAATTCATGCCTCACCGTGGTTGGACATAGCCAAAGATTGTATATTTTCGACATTTTCGATCCGATATTTGTTGTTGTTGTTATATGTGAATGCCATTAGGTCTCGCCCCGTCGTCTTCTCTGTACTCCATATTCACATGCTTCAGATGCTCGACTTCCGCCGTCAATGTGTCATGGAGAGCTGCTGCGTCGAAAATGGAAGAAATTAACACGATCCATTACAATGTATCAAAATCGAACAAGAAAATTACATCGATAGGATCCAAATTATACCATCCCGGAGTTGCGCCTGCTGCTGCATCGCGCGAATGCGCAGCTGCAACTCGTTGTTTTCGTTGGCTAAATCGGCATTGTCTTTCTGACGAGGCAACACAAGTTCAATCATTAGATTACTAATATTGTTACAAACATAAATGCATCGACAAAGCTTTGCGAGAAGCCTTCAATGGCAGCTCACCTGCAGAATAGTAATCTTGGTCGACAATGTGGTGGCCTCGGTCTGCAGAGTCCTCACCTTGTATTCCAACTCGGATATGTATCGTAGCTTCCGTTCCTTGGATCGAGCAGCTGACTGTCGATTCGCCAATATCCTACAACCACATTTAAACAATAGTTTAATCTTAACTACGGTTAGAATTACGAAGATATTCGATAACACCTTCATACCTCTTTACTCGTTTCGGGTCTGATGTGACAATCTCTGCTAGTCTCTCATCTGACATGATCTTTTTCAGCTCAAATTCGTTGAATTCCCCCAAGCTGATCTTAGCCAAATTTTCGGTGAGCGAATAATGTCCCGCGGCTTGATCGGAGAAGGAAGTCAGCGGCGTTGTGGAGGAGCCACCAAACTGAAAATGTCCAATGCTGCTGTCCATTGAAAGGCTTCTGCTGTGGTGAAACTGCTCGGCAGCGCTCCTATCAGCTCTAAGCTCTGTCTTAGAGTTGCCGGCAATGGCGGCATGTTTGTCGTTATTGAAAGCGTCCATATTCATGAATGAATCAAGCATGTCGTCTGCAGCATCTCCCTCTGTTTTTACCCTGACTGCACAGATTGCCTTGCCATTTCCCAGATTTTTCGCCGAGCTTGCGGTTGCAACTGCTCTGATCGAACTTCTAGGGCTGCTTATTGGCACCAGCTGCGGCGAAGACTGCATCATGGCGGAAAATCCCAAAGGTACATCGCTGCTAGAACGGCGATGTCGTGGAAGATCGTTGTTGCCGTGGAAAGGAACTGCGGATCTCTGTGAAGCGTCTGGTACAACATCCACTGCAATGCTCGTCGGAATCGAATTCGCCGACGCCAGTGAGGACTGGAAAAAATTCGAATTCGAATCCTCTGTACTGAATGTATGATTTGAGCATTGCTGCGCCATCACAATCAACCTAAATCCTCTGATTCAACACCAAATCCCTAATGGTTCGGAACTCCTCCAACTTCCTCGCACAAAAATCACAAAAATAAATCACAAAACCTAACCGCTTCAACTTCCAGAAATCTCATATCCCTAAACACAACCGCAATTAAAAATTTCCCAAACATTCACGAGCATCAAATGCTTCATCAACAACTGCAGAAAAAACAGGAATAATGCAGGAGCAGGAAACAGTTGCGGCAGCGGTGTATAGTATTAGTAGCTGTACCTGTACCTGTACCCGGTGAAAGGAGAGAAGAGCAGAATGTGCAGCAAGCAGCAGGGCAGCGTCAGTCATTCAAATGGGGGAAGGAGGAGTGAAGACTCCCGCTGAAAATGGCGGAGATCGCGTCGAATAAAAAACAAAAAGAAGACGGTGTGTGCGATACAGACAAAAACTTTGGATTGCATACAACGTGACGACTAATTGTTTTATTTATAATAATCATATAATAATATAAATATTATTATTATTATTTATTATTATTATTATTATTATTTTCAGAAAACCCGTTTCGCTTCAGCTTAACTATTTGAGAGCATTTGGGAAATTATGAGAAAGTGACAAACAGGCCGTTACACTGCTGGATCAGCCATTCATGTCTATATAATGGAGTGTGTATATATATTACAACAAATATACTCTCTCCGTCCCGCGAGCATTGATTGTTTTCTGCACTTATATTTTTAATACTCCGTCCACAAACTAATGTCTTATTTTTCTATTTGGGACGTCCAATAACTATTATTTTATTTTTTTTTAAATACAAATTTTACTTTTTTACCCTTCATTTATTTATCACTTTCAATCTCAACATTATCATAAATGATAAATTTGTCAATTCAGACATAAAAATAACGGACAATTGGGCAAAAATCCCTCTGTCCATTTATCATTTGGGATTCAGTCCCTAAAGATAAAAACTTGCTCTGCACTCCCCCCTTTTTCCTTCTTCCTTCTTCTTCCTCCCTAATCGTATTTCTCTTCATTCTGTTTCTTTTCGCGCAAAAAATTCTTGTGAAGCCGTTGTCCTCTTCCGTGAGCTCGAAAGCCACATCCCGCACAGGTAAGCTTCTTGTCTGGTTCGATTGAAAAATTTCCTAGGGCACTCTCCGAATCCTGTTCCGGTTCCCTGTCGTCGGCAGTCGGTTGATTCGGTCGAAGAACTACCGAAGGCTGTCACCGGTTCCGTGACCCGTATTTCTTGGTCTCCGGTGAAATTAGATGTACCAAGTGTGTTTTTGTGTCGATTGATTCGGTCGAAGAACTACCGAAGGCTGTCACCGGTTCCCTGGCCCGTCTTTCTTGTTCTCCGGCGAAATTAGATGTACCAGGTGTGTTTTTGTATCGATATCTTAGTTGGAAAATTATTATCTGGAAGAAAATGTTTGGGTATTATTTTGGGTGATTTTGATAATAAATTTTGTTGCTATTTAGGGTTTAAGGGTAATATTTATTTTGTGAAATGGGTAATTTGTTGCTATTGAGGATCAAGACATTACTAGAATTCCGTAAGAACATATGATTTTAGTGTATTTTGTGTAAGATTATCTAATCGCCCATACGACCTAATATAGTTCATACGTTCATCGGTTGGATCGCTAGGTTCCGATGGACATGGAGCAAAGTAGTCTGAAATTATTAATTATATGTTCCTACGAAGGTGAGCATCATGTAATTCGTTTAGAAGAGGGCACCACGCTGGAGGATCTTTACCGGAATATATCGAAAAGATGGAATAAAGTGAGTATTGAGGCGGTAAAACTCCAATATATTGCACCTATTCAGAAAAGCTACGTGACGTTATTGTGTGACGATGATGTCGCAAATATGTGGAGAATGCATATCTTGTTAAAGGTAATGTTTGTGGATATGATTGCACGGTGCAGAAGCGAGCACCAGAGCGTGCCTCTCCGAAGCACGGTTGGACGCAGGTACGTTACTCATCATTTGTAATTAAGTAGTCTTTATTAAACTTTGTTATAGAATGCAGTCACAATTGTTCCCTATGAAAGAATGCAGTCTGTAAGCACTTATAATGCAGTATGTAAGAATGCAGTCTGTAAGCGCTTATAATGTCATGTTCAACACATCTAAAAACATATTGTTTATAGGCTACGTTAGTAATAATTCTTTCATGATATTGGCATACAACAATACCGTGGTATATTGTTGCGATGTTGTTTGTAGGTAGTAAGTATCCACCTCCGCGATTTTGTAGTAGCGCGGTGCAGAACGAACCACTGAAGAGATTGTAAAGATATGTAGTGGGGATATAACGTCTTGAAGGTATTTAACGATTTTCACTCCTTCTTCACACGCCACTATCAATATCCTCTAGCAATCCGGTTTAGGTAGGTGTACCATGATCGATGCGTTGAAATTTCTGTAGCCCATGGCATTTACTGCATCACGTAGCCTGCTGCGGTGAATATATGCAGTTGTTCTTTTAAATACCCTGGATGACACGGTAGGTAACCATAGACACCGTGGACATACTCGGTCGAGTAAGATGGGTACCCATGTTTTTCCCTTTACTCTGAAAATATCTATTACCATATAAAATTAGAACTACTTACATCTGATATAATTTTCATTCTTATTATTGTATTTGTAATGTAGGGGTGAGGCCGAATGTTCTGGATTGAACGAAGATTGCGCCGATGGTATCTTTATTCCCGACGAAAGTACTAGTCTAATTGCAATGCAGAGATGCATTGTCGGGGAAGGGCAGACATTCAAGGGACCGCAGGAGTTTAGAAAGTTACTGAAGAATTATTCTATTGCCACTCAGAAACACTTTAGGTACCAAAAGAATGATTCGAGCAAAATTATTGCGGTGTGCATCGACAAAGGCTGTGGTTGGCGTATTTATGCATCCTTCCATGCTCGTGATGCATCATTCAGCATTCGTAAGTGCAATTTACATCACACATGTACTATGAGTCTATTGCAATCAAGAGATCATCCAGCAGCCGATGCGAACTGGATTTCTGAGGTCTACAAAGATAAGATACGTTCTATGCCAGCGTATAAGGCATCCGACATCCGGGAGCATATCCAAACAGATTATGGGATTGACGTGAAATATCATAAAGCATGGCGTGGCAAAGAGAATGCGATAAGGGCAATTAATGGTGGAGGTAGAGACAGTTTCTCACAACTTCCGTGGTACTGTCATGCACTTCGGGAGTCAAATCCGGGAAGTATTATAGACTGCGAAGTTGAGCAGGCAACCAAACGTTTCCAACGCCTTTTTGTTTGTTTAGGTGCATGCCGGCTGGGTTTTTTGAGGGGTTGCAGGCCCCTACTCTTTCTTGATGGGACACATATAAAAAACAAACACAAAGGGTGTCTGCTAAGTGCAATTGCAGTGGATGGGGATGATGGGATGTTTACTTTAGCATTTTCTGGTACGTAATTTGATATTAGCTACAGTTGTCATTTTGTTAGAATGCTGGGTATAGCTGTTCGTGTATGCTGTTTTCCATGCTCTCTTTAGGCACGTATGTACCCTTATACGTTGGAAACCTTTGTAGTTATTTGTGTTCTTATTTGTTGACTTGCAGCTGTGTCTACGGAAAATGATGAAAATTGGGAGTGGTTTTGCTGGAAGCTGCGATCTGTTTTAGAATGTGAGGGACGTACGGATTGGAAACAGTACACATTCTTCTCGGATCGGCACTCGGGTTTACTAAAGTCAATCTCGTGCGTCTTTCCCGGAGCACATCATGCGTACTGTCTCCGACACTTAGTGGACAACTTCCGTACCCAGGTATATGTACGTCAATATTAATCTGTAATGAACATCACTGGTTATGATCAGCCATAAAATGTCTTTTTTTTAGGTTATGCGGAGATACCCAATGCATAATAAGAAACGATGGACCGCTGTCTTCAATAAGGCCGCCTATGCTCCGTTGAGGAGAGATTTCGAAAACCACATTAGTTCTGTGGTCGAATCAATGCCATTGGCCAGGGACTTCATTACCCAATCACACCCAGAATGTTGGGCAAATTCACTATTCAGAGGCACTCGTTGGGGAATAATAAATAATAACATTGCTGAGTCATGGAATAGTTGGGTGAGATCCGCGAGGTCAAATGCCATTCGTTGGGATGTTGGATACCATTAGAAGGCAAGTGATGGTAATGATGAATGAACGCCGCGAAAAGTCGGAGATAATGCACGGAAGGCTCTGTCCAAAACAGGAGAGCAAGTTGGCACTATCGTACATGGCGTCTCGACGGCTACAGTGCAGTTCATCCTCTAGAACTGTATTCGAGGTAACAGATTGTAATGAAAGATACGCAGTCGATTTGGAGGCGCGCAAATGCTCTTGTCGAGAATGGCAAATGTTCCGATTGCCCTGCAAGCATGCCTGCGCTTGCATTGAAAAATGCAGTATGTCAATTTATGATTTTTGCGATCTTTACTATAGCATTGAATCTTACAGAAAAACGTACCAGGAGCCAATAAATCCCGTACCGACGCATGATATGGACGTGATTGTTGAAATTCAGGCGGACCAAATTCACCCTCCGCCGTCGTCTGTCCAACCAGGCCGGCCAAAGAAGCGAAGGTTCGAGTCCCAGCAGGTAAAGAATGCACGGAAATGTGGTCGTTGTGGGCGTCTTGGACATAATAGAAGAAGTTGCAAGCAACAAATAGCTTAGCGAACCTTTTTTTCATTGTACATCTTTTTGGCTTCCAGGAGTATATATTAAGACAGTAGGTACATATTCAATAGCTATATTGTAATTGTTTTTTGTGTCTCTAGGATGTAACCGGTTGGATCCATCGACTTATTTGCAGTAGTAAGTGGTATGTAGCCCTCTCACGCAGGTATATGATGAAGTTGTGAAGGTTCATAGTTATATTCTGCAGGTATATTTTTCATGTACTGAGGCATTTGATGATGTAGCTCTGTAGGGACGGATGGTTAATGTAATCTCTAATTGTTTTGAAAGTACATGCTATCCTATTTTTGGGCTATTACTAGGAGGTATAGTTGTTGTATTACACTCGTCATACTAACCAAGTGCATGTGTCATACAACTTAAGTATTTGTTGATGCCTTCTTTAACCATCAGCAGTAAATACATGCTATTTGAAGAAAAAAAAAAAAAGACCGTTTCCCCAGCCACAGGTAACCAGGGCATACATAATTGCAACTGAAGTATAATGTCACGGTTGTTGTAAGTACGCAATAGCTTACAGAGGGTATATGAATAATGATTCCAACATATAGGGTTGCGGTCCGAGTACAAACCATATTTTATTTTGTTTATACAGTATTCTAATTGTATTACCGTGTAATAACTTGGAGGCGTAGCATTGATTAAAATTCAGCACACAGCTACGTACCAGACTTCCATATGCCACACAACTATATTGTGGTTATATTATCGTGTCTATTCTATTGTGTTCTAATTCAATTAACGGGTAAGCGATGTAAGTATAATCTGTGGCCTAAAACACGCCATTCAAGATTATGGGGTTGACGAGCAACACTACCATGGTTAAGCCAATACACTCTTACCATCAGTTCATGAATATTTTAAGAGAAAAGGCCGAGTCCCCACCCGTAGGGTACCAGAGCATTTGAAATGGTAACGGAAGTATAAAGGCTATTTCCGTAGGTACATAGTAGATACTATAGGGTATTTGTAATAATGACTCCGTTACTTATGCATCCGAGCTAAGTACCAGACTCGCTGAACGAGGTACACAGATTGCGTATGTGGGCATCTGTGTTGTAGTTGTAGGTATCCTAGTTGTAGGTATAGTAGCACTTCTCTGTAACCACGTGTTGCTTAGCATTCCGCAGGAAATAGTTGATTGTAATCTAGACGTTGGCCCACACGCAATTACCAGACACCTATGTCCCGCACAAATATTTTGTTGTAATATGATCAAGTTTTTTTAGTATTGTTTGTTTTAAATTAACGAGTAAGCCCTTGCAGTATCTCCGGTCGATTAAAACATGGCGTCCAGTAGGGTTTTATGAGAAACGCCGACACGGTTGAACTGATTCAAAGTGAACGCTATTTCAGTGATCAGTGCAAAAGAAATGACCAGTCCCACAAACGCAAATGACTGGAGCATGTAATATATAAATAGAAGTACATACTAGTTTTCCGTAGGCACATAAAAGCTATCAACGGGTATCACCACACAACGCAGGTATATAATGAAGATGACAAATCAATCCACGTAAAAGACATTTACCAATTCCATCACCTCGATACACAATGCAATAACTTCCCAGGTCAATCCAAATTGAAGACATTAAACAAATCCATCACCTCCACACAACACAATAACTTCCCAGATCAATCCAAACTGAAGACATTCAACAAATCCATCACCTCGCCACACAACGCAAAAACTTCCCAAATCAATCCAAATTCATTACATGTGTTAACCTGCCCTATTTTTCCATCGGGGTCTACATTTCAGAAGGGGGGACCTTTCAATATCCTCGCCGCAATCGTGCCTCGGTAGCTCTTGACATCGCCGAAGTCCTCGCCGAGGACACCAACGAGATTGACATCTGGACCTGCCCGCGCATAACACTCTGCGAACATGCAGACTAAAGGTCCACAGTCCAACGTTTCACCCTGGTGTCGGCATCTAATGTACTCGGGCATGTCGCTGACCATAGGCCATAGTCGTGACGCGTTCATATACAACGATAAAAATCGCGTCTGCACAAATAACGTTACTCTTTCGTTAAGGCATTCACCCTACCCATAGGCAATTAATTATGATCATTCGAAAGACGTACCAATTTCTTTGCATTCCCCTGCCCGAAGGGGTCGCGCATTGAGTTACACTCCAACACAACACGTTTGACGGTATCCAGTATGCAGAGATGCCAGTGGAACCGGGTGTGTACGGGTAGAAATATGTACCGGCACCCAGACCGGATTTTGTCCATGATTCCGGCAATCTCTTGGCCTACGGTCACTTGCAGCGAGTTGGCAAACGCGAGTACATTACCCTTATTGATGCTCGGCTTTTTCGCTCCCCTGCTTGGTCGTGATAGCGCGTCGTTCACGGCTTTCTGAAAATCGAACACAGCAACCAACGCAATAATAACAATGTGATTTGTAATACTAACCGTATAAATTCCAAACAGGATACTCACCGCTACGAACCATGGCACACAACCACACCGCACCTGCGGATTGTGTTGGAGCTGATATTCATTGCTGCATAGATGATATAGGTACGCGTCGATGACTTCGCCTTTCACAGCTTCGTCAAACAGTAGTTCTAAAACGGCATCGGCCGAGACAGACACGACGCCCTGCTGCCATACAGTGTCCCTACAACATGATAGTCGCAAACGGATAAATACATTGATTGAGAAAAATATATAAAGCCGTAAGAGTGAATAGCAATACCGGACAGCGAATGACGCGAGAAAATGTTCAATGGTGTTCGTCTCATCCTCAGATAAGGAACCCTTTCCACAGTAGCTGTCGTTATTGCGATATCCCTCCCACTTTTGTGCTCCAGGGTCTGCTACAACCTTAGCATCCGAGTCCCCGTCGTCGCCGACGACAAATGGTTCCTGAACCAACAATTAAGATAATCATGTTTCCGTAGGTATCTGTATTTATTGTACAGGTATTGACGCAGAAACACTAGGTATTTATGAATCTATCTGAAGTATTTTGAGCCAGACGACTTATATTTGTATGGAACTACGTACCTGCTCATTATTGACGTCGACCGCTGACTTTCCTTTCGCCCTCCGTGTTCTTCTCGCTTTCTCAATTCGCGGTGTCGACACGGGTGTCACGAATTCAGGCTTCTTCTTTCTCTTCCGATCCTTACGTGCCATTACACCACGTACAATCGATGAATCTGCGGCCCTGCTACAAGTCTCACGGTCGGAGTCATCGCCCTGCTACAATTTCAACAAAGCAAATAATCATTCAACAGATAGACAACTACGACCGGACAAATTGTAATTACTATATTAATTAGCTTACCTTGACATCTATCGGTGCAACATAAGGAACAATGGCCATCAATTGGTTAAACTCTAGCAGGCTACCAACCCCTTCGTCATCTGACTCGTTTATCGGATCAACTTCGGCCAAAAGGATGTCCATTTTTTTTTTGCTTCGGCGCTCGGTATTCGCTTGCTCTTCCGCTGCCTCCTCGGGATCCTCCTCAGTCTGCCTCTCCTCCTCCCCAGTTTTTTCCTCCTTCTCCTCCTCCTCCTCCTCTTCACCCTGACTCTCCTCCTCCTGACCTTGCTTCTCCTCCATGTCAGTCTGCTTCTCTTTCCTCTCAGACTCCACAGCCATCCGGTCTGCTGTCTCTTCATCCCCATAGTTTGCATCACCCTCCTCGCCATCGCTCTCGTCCTCACCCTCACCTTCACTGTCGTCATCGACAACACCGGCTCTAGATCTTTGTAATTTATTAGCAAGTCTGGCAATTGCAGTGTCTTTCTTCCGCAGCTCCACCTTCAAAGCCGCAATTTCCTGCGCTGCTTCCTGCAACATATGTTAATAATGTCATATAAGAAATTATTTTATCCATTTACAACGGTAGCAACATTGAATAATGCATTTACCTCTGAAGCATGACAAATTGCACGAACGAACTTTTCTTCCGTGCCTATCCGATAGAATTCCTGAACATCGGACCGCTTTATGGAAGTCAGTTCATCAACTGCATGAACCCTGGACATTGGACCGAGGCTATTCAGCCACCGAAAGAGACGCGGTACCTTCGGAAGGCACCGTGCCTTGTCCAGAGTTGGGACCCTCTCATTGAACCAGGCCTGCACATATTGTAATAGACATTACTGCCAACAATAATACATATTGTGCAATATACCAAAATAAGTAGAAAAAATTAACAAATCCGATATTACATTGCTTACCAACAAACCCGCGGTGCAGCCTGTCAAATATTTTTTCCCGGACTTGAAGTCGCTTATAGACTTCAACAGATAACGGTGACTCGCGGGTCCCCACGCGTAGTCACCAATCGCACTCAGGTCTTCCACATACGGTAACAAAAAAAGGGGTACAGAATAATTCGCAGAACAAAATAAAATATTTGCAAAAACAAACATAATAAAAAGACGAGCAACATCCGCAACAGAAAGAGGCTCCAGCCCCTGCAACAGAGCCTCACGCAGCTTCTGCAACACCTGCCCGCGGGTTACAGAACGTGGCTTGCTCCCAAAAATTCGAACAAACCATTCGCTTTCGACCGATGTATTTTCGGTCACGTAGACTCCTTTCGCGTGTAGTCCTAAGACTACAGAATATTCTTCAACTTCAAACGGAAGCTCAATGTCACTTCCAATCTTGAAGGACATAGATTCCGAACTGAAGCTATTGACGAGGGCAACAAGTCGGTGCCATGGAAACTTCATTTTCGGGCAATCCAGAAAATGCCCGAATGGTGTCATGTTTATAGCTGCGATGTGTTGGTCTCTCATGTGTTGCTTCAGTTTGGCCAGCTCATTATGAAAAAAAGGTAATGCAAATCGGCTGATCACCGATTTGTGCTCCTTGCCTGGCCTGTAAGTAAAAACCATAAGTCCACGTTACCCAAATCTCTAATTTAGTTAAAAGTTTTTCACAATTTAGCAGGAGTAAAAACGCATTCCGAGTATACAGTGCCGTTCAGGTATATTAATTGGCAAATTAGACCAAACAAATGAAACTCCTGGTGCCTAATATTACCGCATTTATCAACCCACAAATATGACTATTTACCGAACAATCCACCAAAAAACCTAAAATATGCAACTTCGAGTAACTAAACAAAATATACATCTCCAAAATTAACAAAATCAAAGATAAAAACAGATAAAATCACCCAAAATCGGCCGAACCGGGTTTCCTGGCCAAAAATTCGAACAATTTCAAACCACCCGTTGAACTAACACAACACCGAACACCCAGGGCTCCTCATCACTAAACCGAGGCATACAAACACGGGACCAAGGCTTCTACCCCAAACAATCGAGTAAACTACGATATAAAATTCGATTGTCAACAAAATCATAAAACGAAAAGGGTTTCGACCAGACACTTACTTTTTTGAACTCCTCGTGGGGGATCGCGGCGGATTCGCGGTTTTTCTCACCATTTCGCTGAACAAAATGTCTTACTGCTGATCGTCGTCGAGTTCGCGAGGGACGATTTCCTTCTCGAAGAACTAGGGCTTGAACGGAGAGTGAGTGAGGGAAGTTAGGGAATGTTTCAGTTTTTAAATCGTGCATATTTTCTGTGATTTTTTTTTAAAAAAAAATCACAAAATAAGGTACGCAGTATTTAAATGGAATTATCTAATCGTATACTGGGGGTAGAGCGGGAGGTAATGTAGGTATATATTATAAAATTGGGAGTATTTATTAATCAATCGTAAGTACATGTTGCATATACAATGGTGATTGAGTAGAAAATACAAGAAGGGAGTTATAACATATCTAATCAATAAAGTAGGGACTGCAGATCAATTAATTTACAATGGGGACTGAATTGCAAGCAAAATACACTGACAGGGATTTTAGTCCAAGTCTCCCTAAAAATAATTACCTAAAAAATCGTACAAATATATTTTAGGACAATTATAAATGGACGGATGGAGTATTAGTTTATAATAAAAAATATGAAAATGCCCCTATTAGTATGGTGTATTATAAAAGTGATGATAACATATTGTAAATTGTAAGGGTATTTATTAGGTTAAAGTAGGTAGTACAATTACTAAATTAAAAAATAGTATTCTTGTTTTGAGACGAACAAAGATAGAAAATAGTATCCTTCTTATGAGACGAAGGAAGTATATTTTTCTAAATTTAGAGGAATAAAATACATGTATTCTTGTTCTATAATTTTTTTTATCATTATTCATCCAGCTACATAGTATACATATTTCTATTTTCAGAGGTCCAACAAATATTTTTATTTTATATCACATCATTATTTTTATACTAAGCAAGGGCAAAAATATCATTAAACTATTTTTACTTATCCACTATAATTAAAAAAATTATTATTTCTTAAATTTTAAGCCAAAAATAAAATATATACTTATTGCTTGGACATAAATATTATTATTTTGTGGGTAGAATTCAATGCATATAGAATTACGATTTTGATTTATTCATGTAAATACTTTTATAGTGTGTTTGTTTGAGGGTTTGAATACTAAAAAATTTAAATTTGAATAGTTGTATGATGTGATATAAATAGGTGTTGATATTACGTTTAGAATGTTAAATTAATTTTTAGTATAATATAAAAAATAAAAAATAGGTGTTTGATTTGATATTTTTAGAGAAACAACATGAGATGAATAGTGTATTTAAAATCCAATCCCCAAAACAAACACACCCTAAAATTTAATACTACTATTTATTTATACTAATTTTTGTAATAATATCCTATCAATATTTGTTTTCTCTCACAAAATATCGTATAAAATATTTGATTTTTTTATTAATTTTAATTTTTTTAAAAGAACTTCAAAACTTTTATTTTAACAATACATTATATTTGGATTATAATTTAATGAAAAACATACTTGGAATGCTAATTATAATTGTGGCTTTTATTGATAAGTCATAAAGGTGTGTTTGTTTGAAGGATTTTGGTGGACTTCTACTATTCATCTAATTTTTTTTCCCAAAAATATCAAATTAAACACCTATTTTTTATTTTTTATATTATACTCAAAATTAATTTTACATTCAAAACATCACATCAAACCCTATTTATATCACATCATACAACTATTCAAATTCAAAATTTTTACTATTCAAATCCCAACTCAAAATCCAAACCCCCAAACAAACACATTCATATTAATTTTCTAAATGTATTTAATATTTATCCTATTCGTTTAAAAAGAGATATATATTGTTGTTTTTTTTTTTATCTATTTAAACATTAGGTGTACATTTTTTAAGTTTTATCCACTGCATAATATAAATATTTTAAAATTTATACTTACATAAATATTGTTATATAATATTAAATTAAAATAAAATGACAAAAAAAAAAAATTTACATACAAAAATATCGAACTAATATCATTTAAATACAATACTTTTTAAATTTAATATTAAAAAGTAAATGCATATTTTTTAAGTGGACGAAGATAGTGATATTTTAAGTACGTTAGAATTTACTCCCTCCGTCTCATAACTATGTATCAATTTACTTTTTGTATAGAATTTTAGAAATATTAGTATTATATTGGGATGTAGTATGAATAAAGTAGAAATGACTAAAATAACCTTATTAATATTGTGTGATATAAAGGTAATGACATTTGTGTAGTATACTGTAAGTTGTAAGGGTATTTGTAATGTTAGGTAGATAGTACAGATACTAAAAAAAAAAGAAATGGATACTTTGTTATGTGACATACTAAAATGAAAAAATGGATACTTTGTTATGGGAATAGATATTTTTTTTTCTTAAAAAATTAATACACTACACAAGTTTATTATTTTTATATTTCTTATACTCCCTCCGTCCAGCTAGAAAGTATACATGTTTTTATTTTGGGACGTCAAATTACAAAATAAATATTTCATTAAATACCTCACTTTTTTTCACAAATACTCTTATTTTACATCACATCGTTACTTTTACACCAAAAAATAAGGGCAAAAATATCATTATACTACTTTTAACTACTCACTATAATTAAAATACTATTATTTCTTAAACACCGCGCCAAAAATAAATGTATACTTTGTGTGTGAACGGAGGGAGGGAGTACAATTTTTTATACTTTACATAATATTTAGAATATACTCATGTATCATAAATGTTTCCTTAAGCAAACTTTTCAATTGATTTAATCTAATAATATTAAACCAAAATATACTAATAGCAAAATTTTGAATTGTAATTATTGTTTTTACTCAGCAATATTTAAAATAAAATAAAGAAAATATATATAGCATAAATATTTTGTAATTTATAAAAAATGAGTAAAAAATAAAAGATAATTGCCTCTTTCATTAGTAACACGATATTTAACGAAATGATGTTTAATTAGTTAACAATAATGAGTTATGATATTATTTTTTATGTAATTAATAATATTGATACTTTTAAAGTAAATTTAATATAATATATAATTTTAAAAATTATATTGTAATAAAAAATATATATGCAATATAAATATCATTCAGTAAATAATAAAATTTTTTATAATACAAACAAATAAAAAATAATTTTATTTATTTATAATTAATATAAACTAATACAAAAGAGAAAGTTTTAAACGTAGAATTATTTATTTATAAAATTTTTGGAAAAAATAGAAATAAAATTCTTTTGAATAGTTCTACTGTGTTATGTATTATCTAGTTAATCAAGTTAATTTATATGTTAAATATATTTTGATTTAATAAATTTTATTTAAAAAAAAAAAATATCAATTTTTTTTATATATATAAACATTACAAAAATTTTAAATAGTTTATGAAAAATCAATAAGGTGAATGTCATGCATGTCACTAAGAGCAACTGTACTAGCCTCAAAATAGAAGGCTTTCAACACAGTAAAAAAGTGTGTTATTTTTCAGATCCCAAAAAAAGTTTACACAATAGCCTTTCTTATAAAAATAAAATAAAAATCAATGCACTTGGCCAACACTTGGTGCACTAAAAGTCTCACTCTATTGAATATAATTGAATATTATTTCATATTGTTAAATATCTGAAAACTCTCTTGGTTTATAATTAGGGGTTAGTATTCGGATTTTCGGTTCGAATTTGACAAAATTCGAACCGATCCGAAAATTCAAAATTTTTGAAAAAATCAATTCGAATCAAACCGAAATAACCGAAATCCGAAATCCGAAAATCCGTAATCCGAACTAAAAAATTCGAATCAAACCGAAAAATTCGAAATTCTAAATATTTTTATTATTTTTTTAAAAATTTTTTAAATTCTTTTATATTTTATTATTATTTTATAATATTAAATATATATATATATAATATATAAAAATTAAATATATTAAAATATAATTAATAAATTTGAGTTTTTTATATTAAAATATAATATTTTCTAATAAAATATTAAATATGTATAATAAAAAATATATATTAAAATAGTATATTTCGGATTGGTTCGGATTTTAAGTATACCGATCCGATCCGAAAATCTGAAATTTGTTAAAAATTCAATCCGATCCAATCTGAAAATCCAAAAAATCCGAATCAAATTTTAATTTTGGTTTGATTCGAATTGAATTTTCGGATTTCGAATATTTTGTTCACCCCTATTTATAAGGGTGAATGGTCATCACTTCACAGTTTTAAATTGTATTGAATATTGATTATCTATGAATTTTCGAGATTACCATCTCGAAGGAGAAAAGTGTTGCCTTAGTTTATACAGACGAAGGGTTGATCCGGTATGGATCTCCCTTAATTTATAAAAGTAAAGAGTCACTTTCATTCTTTTTATTTGAATCTAATCATAAATTACAAGATAGAAGAATAAGTCATGATGTAATACCATTATTTTTTTTTACAAAATAATAATCTATCAATGCTACTCTTCGAGCTTGCTAATAAATCTTCAGTCAAACCTAAGTAATCATCAAAATGTATTCAAAATAACGTTAAATACCGAAGATCAATCAAGTATATTAACATTATTGCATGTATCTAGAGTACCAAAAAAAAAAAAAAATGCATGTCAAATTATTAGAAAAACAATCATTAGGGTGTGTTTGTTTGAGGGAATAAATTTTAAATGCACTATTCATTTCATTTTTTTCCACCATAAACATCGTTAGATTTCTATTTTTTATTTTTTATATTATACTAAAATCAATTTTTCATTCAAAACATCACATCAACACATGTTCATATCACATCATACCATTATTCAAATTCAAAATTTTTACTATTCAAATACCAATTCAAAATTCAAACCCCCAAAACAAAAGGTGTCTATGCATTCCTCTTTACAACTCTACATATGTTCTCCAAAGGGTGTCTTTGGAATCTTTACAACTCTATATGTTCTCCATTGACGTTATCACGAGCTTCTCTCATATTTTCTCCGTCCCAAAAGTAAGTATTCATTTGTTTTTTATACGTAATTTTAGAAATATTAGTATTATATTAAAATATAGTAAAAATAAAATAGAAATGACTAAAATAACCTTATTAGTATATGTGATATAAAAGTAATGATATTTATGTAATATATTGTAAGTTTTAAGAGTATTTGTAATGTTAGACAGATAGTACAGTTACTAAAAAAAAATAGATACTTTTTTATAGGACGGACTAAAATGAAAAAAATGAATAATTTGTTATGGGACGGAGGGAGTATTCCATTATTGACATAAATTTTTATCAATTAACAATCCAACTCTTCCTCGTATTCATTATTGACATATATTACCCATTGAAAATAAAATTGTTGGATACTATAACAGTTAAAAATACGGTTAATTCTTTTAAAATTCCTATTTTGCAAATTAATTTTCTTGTCAGTCCTGTTTATATATTTGTTTATTTTAACTTCCTATTTATTCCTCACGATTCCCTATTTAATATTTTATATACTTTCACCTATAAATTTTCAATTTTGCCTTCAAAATAATATTTTATTTATAATTCTATATACCTAATATAACTCAAAACCCTTAATTTGTGTAACCAATGATCAATTTTATTATTTCATTTTTCACAAAATGACGATAAATAATACTGTTCAAAGTACATATTCATTAACTTATTTATATTTTATTCAATTAAAGATTAATATTCTTTATAAATATCTTGTAATAAAATTTAATAGTTATGAACTTTTGAAAAAATATATATATATATATATGTAATTTACTTGTAAGTATTGAAATATATATATATAATTAATCTACTTATTGTTTAACAATATTTGTAAATTTAAGTATATATTTTTTATAAATATTTGTATTATTTTTTAAAAGTTACAAATATATATATATTTTATAATTATTTATTATTCATATTGTTATCTATTTATTTTTTTTTTAATAGTAAAAAATTAAATTATATGGTAAAAATTAAAGATTATATGTAAAAATAACAAAAAGAATTAAAATTAGAGAATTTAGTAGAAATTATCCTTAAAAATAAACATTGGATTGCATAGAAATGTAATCCTTAAAAATATTAGCATCTTCACTTAATATTTGGATTTTTAAATAATAAAAAATTAAATAAATATTTAATTTAATATTTCTTCCATCCCACATACCATATCCACATTACATTACAGTCAATCCCACTACCATATCACTATTACACACTTTAATCTTATTTTAAACTTTTTAATTTTTTTTAAAAAATTTTTAATTAAAATAATTAATTATATTAATTTTAATTTATAATTATTTATATTATAATATAATTATTTTTACTAATATATTTTTAATTATCTACTAATTAACAACTCGTACACATAGGTATTATTTTTTTAAATATATATATATATATATATAATAAAAATCACATAATTTGTCTCTTTATTTCCAAGTTTCACACCCTTACACTTTTATCTTATATGAAGGGTCCTCGAACTATTAAAATTCATTCAACTTTCAAAATCCTATCAGAACATGCTTGAAAATGAACCCATGTTCTATCAAATTGCTCTAAGCTTTCAAGTATTCAAAAGCCCTAATTCATTATGCAAGCCACAAAGACATTGAACAAAAATCAATAACGTATGTAATAAAAATACCGTTGCTAACACTAACAAAGCCAAGTTGAATTGTATCGAACTACATAAAGAGAAAGTCTGAAAGTAAAAGTTTTACTCAATGCAAAGACTCCAATTAGACAACAGATACAATGGACAATCTAATCTTTCTTGAATCCAATAAAAAGAAAAAAACCCCACATGGCATTTATGTATGTTTCACCCCAATCAGATACACTATTCTAACGTTATATAATGAAAGTGAAGGCATGACAGTGTCACAAGTAACATTAAACCCATCCAAAACATAACACAAATTTGATCCATCCTGCTAAATTTTCAGAATCAGTAATAATAACAATGCAGTGATTGAAAACAGGAATCAGAGACATACCCAAATTAGCAGAGCAGCTACAACCACCATGATTGGAGGATAGTCAAGATGATCAAAGCTCTTGGCCCTAAGCACTTCCTGTGCCCACAGAAACAGAATCGGCAAACATACCTTGAGAACTGCAGAGAAGATCGACGAATCCGCAAAAGTTGAGCTGCTAAGATCAATTCGAAGCTCAAAATTGAAAAACAAGATTCAAGAAAGCAATTATGATCAGGTTTGGATTTGAATTTATCAAAATACAAATCAATCATCTGCGCAACACAACATGCAGCTATAGGAGAGTAGAAATTTGCTTTACAGATGGAGGAGTAGTAGCTATTTTTTCAAATACGCTTGATATGCTCTACCATCAGAGCTTATAGAGGAAGGAGAAAGAACAAAGGTTCCTATTAACCTAACTAAGAGCTACCACAACTACTAGAACAAATTCGTGTTCCTCCAAGAACAATTAAGCTCGCTCCCCACGAATGCGCCTTGCCAATTGAATGTCCTTTGGCATGATGGTAACCCTCTTAGCGTGGATTGCGCACAGATTGGTGTCCTCGAAGAGACCTACAAGGTATGCTTCGGCGGCTTCCTGGAGCGCCAGCACGGCGTGACTTTGAAACCTCAGATCTGTCTTGAAATCCTGAGCAATTTCACGGACGAGTCTCTGGAATGGCAGCTTGCGGATCAGAAGCTCAGTACTCTTCTGGTATTTACGGATTTCACTGTATTGATCCAGGATTCATCGTTAGTACAGTTAATAATTTGATCGACGTTCGTAAGGATACTTCGCAACTGGAACTAAAGGATGTAAGGATTTACCGAAGAGCGACGGTTCCAGGGCGGTAGCGGTGAGGTTTTTTTACTCCTCCGGTGGTCGGCGCAGATTTCCTCGCAGCCTTCAAAAATCAAACAATTGCAGACGCCATATCAGTAAATATAGAATTAAACAAATCTAACATGTACATAAACCCGAGATTTCCATGGAAACCAAAAGATAACAGAATCAAACAAAACTAGATGTTAATTCAATTGTACCACAAACCTTAGTTGCCAGCTGCTTCCTCGGTGCCTTTCCTCCGGTAGATTTGCGAGCAGTCTGCTTCGTACGCGCCATCCTTTCCGAAATTCAATTAAAGCAAATTCACTGAAAATTACAACGAAACCAAAAAATCAGATCTAAAAATTCCAGTTGAAAAACAGAGCACCGCGACGCCATCCTTTACGAAATTCAATCAAATCAAATTCACTGAAAATTTCAACGAAACCAAAAAATCAGATCTAAAAATTCCAGTTGAAAAACAGAGCACCGCGACGCCATCCTTTACGAAATTCAATCAAATCAAATTCACTGAAAATTTCAACGAAACCAAAAAATCAAATCTACAAACTCCAATTGAAAAACATAGCACCGCGACACAACGTTGACACCGATTTATACCTTATCAGAATCTCTGAGCGAAACGATAGAGACACCCAAGGCTGCGGAGAATATGTTTCCGAAAGTAGGCTAGAATGAGACGGAAGCGAGTAATATATAGGAAGGGAATCTAGGTTAAGTCGGTTTTTAAAAACGCAGACTTGGACTCCAACGGCTTCAAAAGGAATATTCGGAGACGAGGATCCAAGACTAATGCTTATAACGATTTTCATTGGTCCGTATTTCAAAATGAACGGCTGTGATTAATTGTGTCTATTTCACGCGGATCGTGACCGAGTTGTGCTTCTTCTGTGTCTGTAGTTTTTCCGTTCTGGTTTTCGATCGACTCAGCGAGTTGTGATAACTTCTGAAATATGAATTGCCCAAAATGCCCTCTTCGGTTCTAAGAAAAAAGTAATCCATTTTCATTTTGACCTGTATTTTTAAGTCTAATTACAATATGTCAATGGAACTGTTAACAAAATAATTTTTTTTAAATTTAATTAATTATTAATTATTTAATAAGTCTGATTATATTTATATAATTTAAATATCTAAATTTATGATTGTGATATCTAAATCATACTCCTTCCCTCTCTCAGAAGAAACGTCTTGTTGAAAGTTGGCACGAAAATTAAGAAATAATAGTATTTAATTGAAAGTGGGTATAAAATAGAATATAAAAGACTAAAATGTCCTTACTTTTTGAAAGATTTTAAAAAATAGATTAGAGTAATAATTATGGGTAGGTTGGAAAAGTATGAATAATTTTGTTATAAAGTGGGGACCACGATTACTAAATAAGGAAACAGGACAATTATTTTGGGACGGACGAAAATGGAAAAACAAGACAACTCTTTTGGGACGGAGGGAGTATATAAATCATATAACTAGATTTTAAGATATAATCAAACTTCATATCCTAACAATCTCTCATTTGAAGACTGATTGCATCTTTCATATAACATTTTACTTCATCGGCAACAACAACGCTAAGCCATTTTACTTCATCGGCAACAACAGCGCTAAGCCTCCTTCTTCACTCATCGAAGCCACTTAAGGTTGAATACAACTTCAATTCATCTAAGGCCACCACCTTAGATTGTCTTTCAGGATTGTTCATATATCGGCTCACTACTCCAACTGCACGTGTTTTCCACCTCCTAGAGGTTATCAAAAGCATCATATTTACACTTAAAGAAATATACCTATACCTTCTTTGTAACGTTGTCAATGACCACGGTGTAGTATTTTGAGCCTTCAAGGGTCGATACAAAAGCTAGTTCCCGCAGGTCCGTATGAACCAATTCCAACTTTTCCTTTTTCAGGTCTCTCTCACCCTTTCCCGCAGATCTCATCCAATTGTCCTATGGAAATCAGATTCCGTTTCAGACCCGAGACATGGCTCACGTCATTCAGTCTCAACTCCCCACCATTTGGTGTTCTAATTTGAATCATTATTTTACCTACAATTTTCAGTGTCATATCATCTGCAAGATAAACAACACTAAAATTACATGCGGTATAAGATTCCATGATTCCCGAGTCACTGCATGAGTGGAATGATGCTCCTGAGACCAAAATCCATAAATCCATTGGACTGCTGACGCTCATAATCAGCGCATCGAAGATTTCCTCCGCTGTGTTTTCCGAACCTTTATCCTTCTCCGGCGCCTTGCACTGTCGTTTCTTGCAGTTCCAACATACCACCTGACTTGCATATTCCTTGTCCTTGTTCTTCGACTTCAACTTTGACCATTCTTGATCATCATTATTTCCCTTTGCCTGCACTAAGGGCAGACCCATATCCAAATTCAGTCGAGACATTCTTCTAAAGGGTTAGTCGAACCGCACTTATCGTCTTCCTATCGATCTTCTTGTATTCGACTTCATCCATGTCTTCGGGTTTCTCATTCAACGCCGTCTCTAGATCTTTACCACACAGATAGTCTTCTATATGCATCTTCCAGAAACTGAAGTTCATCCCATCGAATACCTTGACAGCACGACGATCACTCATCTTGACTTCCACAAACAAACCTAAGGCTCACTTGATATGAGAGCACATCGGATATCTCCTCCGCTGCGTTTGTCGAAACCCTTATCCTTCCATGCCCACTTTGTACCGTCTATCACAAAGGGACCCACTACCTAACCTACAAGAATTGTCGGGACCGACCCAACACTGCCACCGTTATACCGCCACCGTCATGAGACTTTCGACACAAGGGACCTCTACAGGTCACAAGGGATTTCCACGGCCACAATCAATATTCGATGTCTCTCAATCCACATTACGAACGAACCAGACTCTGATATCACTTGTTACGAAAATTTCAGGAAATCAAGAAGAGAATACACAATAATACAAGAATTTGGTAACCCGGTTCGATTAGAATGATCTACATCTGGGGGCGCTACCAAGCCATAAATTTTACTATAACGCAAACACATGTTAAAGTGAGAATAAATGGATATTTATAGGCTAAACGTATGCCAATAATATTCAAATCATATCTCTAAAATCTAGAATATAATATCTAAATCATATTCCTAAATTTTAGGATATAATTAGGCTTCATATCTCAACACCATTGAAAATTAAATTAATTTTTTTTTAAAAAAAAAAAAAAAAACTTGAAACTCCAATATTTTAGAATAATTTTTCTATTTTCTTTTTCTTTCCTTTAACTTATACCATTTCTAATCTTTACTTGATAAACCACACCTTAATGTTAAAATATTTTAATTTCTATATAAATTATAAATATATTATTACATATATATATAATACAAATGACAAAAATATAAAAATTATTTTACACACTTCTACTAACTTATAAAATATTAGTATTATTTTTAAATTTATTACTACAAAAATCTGAAATAGTACAGTTGTATGGAATGAGAGAAATAACTAAAAGGAAAAAACAAATACTTCTGTTGAAAAAAAAAATACTAGTTTTGATCTCAATATAAAAAAAAAAAAAAATGATCAATTTTGGTGTTATTTATAAATAATTCTAATTAGTTTAAATCCTACTATTAAAACTCTAAAGGAAAATATTGACATGGACACATCGGAGCTGAGATGACATCTTAAGGAATACGCGTGACGGATCGGAATCAAGCCGATTTTCAAACAAGAGTTGGAGACATCGGAGTTCAATAGGAGCTTGGGGTGGTGGCAGGTATAGATGGCCGTTGTATTCCAGTAGCTCTGCTGAAGATTGATTGTCGTCATCTGAGAGAATGTCGAGGCAGTTACGTCAGCGATTCTCGGGATAAAGGAATTCAACGGTGATATCGTCCACACCAACGGCTAAGAGAACAGCAGCGCCTATGACGGGAAGAAAGTCCTCTCCGTTGGATGTGGGAATTCCGATATAGAAGTTTGCCACCTCGACATCTGCAATTATAAGGTCTGAATTTTTAACACACGATCTCACGATCACAAGTTCAATCTCACACTAGTAAATCATCCTTTTTGGACTAGACGGTAATTAAAGTTTTTTAGGTCTATCGTTGTTTGATGACTTTTTTATGCAAGAGTATCATCATTCTCCTAGCATTTGTCATGTCACCTCAACTCTTCTTTGACATTTATCCATTTATTCAGTGCGCACTTTCGAGTAGCGATTGCGGGTTCTCACATCATTAAAATAATAATAATAATAATAATAATAATCCACTTTAAAAATAAAGAAATAATTCATTTTTATCCCGTCATTTGTGACTCATGTTATAAGGCTAAGCAAAAATAGCTTAAAGTTTCTAATCATGTGAAACTTTTGATGCTCAATTTATCTTTTTCATGTTAATATTTAAGACCATTTTATCTAGAAACTATTGATGGTTATATCTTTTCACCATTGTTGATGATTTTTCCTATTTTTCTTATAGCACGTTAATGCAATCCAGACCTAATGTTAAATCATTAATTTAGGAATTTCATAACATTTAATTACTCAATTGAAGTATCACATTAAGGTCATTCAATTTAGCAATAGAGACCAATTCAATTTGACATCATTTTTCTATAAAAATGGTATTTTACATCATCCGACATGTGTTAACACCATTCAACAAAATAGTGTTGTGGAACAATACCATATACTCCTTCCGTCCCATAACAAAGTATTCATTTTGTCATTTTAGTCTGTCTCATAACAAAATATTCATATCCTTTTTTTTAGTAACTGTATAATCTATCTAATATTACAAATACTCTTGCAACTTATAATATATTACACAAATATCATTACTTTTATATCACGCATACTAATAAAGTTATTTTAGTCATTTCTACTTTATTCCTACTATATCCCAATATAATACTAATATTTTTAAAACTACGTGCAAAAAGCAAATGGATATTTACTTATGGGACGGAAGGAGTACATTAAATATTGTTTACCGGGTGTGTGTTTCTTTTGATCAGTTTGGAAAAAAAATTGTTTGAATTTGTTGGATAATCGGTTAATCGATTATTTATCTAATCGATAAAATTTAATTTATAAATTAAATTCATAATATTCGAAACCGATTATTCGCTGAGTTGAAATGCAGATAAATTATAATATGGTTATTAGGCATGTGAATGCCGGTCGACATAGGCGCGCCGCCTGCCTGAACTAGATAATATGGTTGTGGATTTGTGCTTGGACTTGAGTTTGGTAAATAAATGGATTAATATAATCCATTGTGCTCAGAAGCTTAATAAAATGACAAATATATTTTGTCAAATCTAAAACCCAAGAAATTAAATTTATATACCAATAAATAGCCCCAAATTGAATGCATGCATGCATGAATATATAATGCATTTTAAATATAATTGCATGCATAATGCATTATACAACTTATGGTTGAGTTGATACACACGATGCATGCATAGAGGGTTTTTGGAATACATGCATGGAAGTCACTATTATATGCAATGATTAATAATACATGGTGATTATGCAATTCAAATTTTAAATTACATAATGGTGATTAATGCATTATATATTATGCAAATTAAATTGTATGAAAATGTTTGTTACGTGTGCAAGTTTTTAAAATTGCTATTTATTTTTAATTTAACCATTACATCCGTGGAAGTGCCTATAAAAAGAGTGTTGTGCATCTCATTTGGAAAAACAAGAACCATAGGAAGATCTCTTCTCTTTGCACTCCTCTCCTCCCGGAAATATTTTCCGGCGGAGTTTCCGATGAGTTGTCCGGTACAAATGGTAACTCTTTCTTAAATATTAAGCCTCTCGACATAGCTCATATTCTCCTCATTTTAGTTCACCGTAGCCCCGAAATATTGGGGTGCCACTTAATTCGAAGACAAACGTAGTTTATCTTTAGGAACGTTGCGCCATGAACCGGGGGCACTACCGGAGCGTATTCATTTTTACAGAGAGAGGTTCTACCTTGACTTGACGTGATTATCGAATTTATTTCGATAAATTATTGTGATTATCAAAATTATTTTGATAAATTGCTTATCGAATTTAATAAAATTATTGTGATTATCAAAATTGTTTTGATAAATTAATTATCGAATTTATTTCGATAAAATTTTCGTGATTATCGAATTTATTTCGATAAATTTTATTGATTATTGAATTTATTCCGATAAATTATTTTGATATCGAATTTTATATTTCGATACTTATTTGATATTCTTGCGATACAATAATTCTTTCTAACATAATTTGGTATAAAAATAATGTATGATGAGATGTTTTGTGAAAGGAAAAAATGTATATTTTTTTTTAAACGCAAAGTTTAAATAGTAAAATTTGAAAAAACTTTTGCTAAAAAGACAGACCCATAGTCAAATCCGCCAACACACCACACCACACACCGCATGCCCTTTTGTATAAACAACTTCCAATCTATGAGTGTGTTTCTTTAGAGGGATTTTGGGAAATTTAAATTTGAGTTTGATTTTTATTTGAATTTTGAGGTGGATTTGAATTTATATTTTTTTTTATTTTTTTTTTTTTTGTGTTTAGATTTGGGTTGAGTGTGGAGAGTTTTGATGTGTATTGATTTGATGGTTATGAATATAATAATATAAATGTTAATTTGTATAATTTGATTATAAATTTATATTATATATGCATATATATTTCTAAATTTTATTTATTTGTACTATAAAAAAATTTATTCTCTACAAAATGACATATACATTGTATATATTTTATTAAATTATAATTATTATAAAAATTTTAATTTATATTTATAATTTAATTTTTTTTAAAAAAAAACAAACGTATGATATTAGGCTGTCACCTTGTTTCCCAAAACTGAACAGTCCAGTTTTGGCCTGATTTACTGTGCAGGCTGGGCCGAAGAAACACACCTTATATTTATCTTTATGTTTGCACAGTAAACAAATTGGGCTGAAAAAACACACCGTGTATCGATCTTCATATCTTGTCTTCTTAGCTTATGCTTCTACCATGTCTTCTTATCAAACCAAGTTCGACCCCTAAACTCAAAAGTGCGTTTTTATTGAATATCCAATTGTATTATGTTATTGTAAGAGTGCTATAATATAAATAAAAACATTGGATTTGAAATACAACAAACATAATAATATTGATCATATAATATTAAAATTCACAAACATAACAATATATGTTACAATGTAGCTATAAAATATAATATTAAAAAATAAATAAATATACCAACATAGATAATCTAAATAATTAATTAAACAATGCGTTTATTAATTTGGCATTCAATTCTTTATGTCCGCATCCAAATTTTAATATATTGCCAACAATATATTAAATGTTTCAAAATCTTTTTGTTCGGATAAGATTAGTTTTCTTTGTCATTTCTTCTTCTCTAATATCAGCAATGTAACCCAAATGTAATACTCTCTCAGATAATTTATTCTTTTTTTTTTTTCATCCCACATAATTTGTAATTTCTTTTTTAAGAAACATAATTATACACTTTAATCATATTTTAAATTTTTATAATTTTTTAAATTTTAATTAAACTATTTAATTATCTTAATATTAATTTATAATTGTTTTAAATATACAATACTTATTTTTACTAATATATTTTTTAATTACTTACTAATTATACTTTACGTAAATTCTCATATCTACATTAATAGGCTCATTACATGGGACAGGGGGAGTATAATGATGATTCCAAATATGAGTATATTCTCCACTTAAAAAACTATGTATTACTTGAATTTTGGTATAAAAATTATCACAATACCGGGTTTATGGCACACTTTATTGATTTATTCCGTTTGGATGATTCATAATTGGTTTGTTGAGATTATTAACAATTTTTGTCATTTTAAGCGGTGATTTTGGTCCAGAAAAGCTAAGGCATGAGAAGCAAGCGATAGCCGCATCCGCTCAACAAGCGAAGATCTTATCACTCATGCCAACGACTCAGACACCCACCGTAGTGAAGCGACGACAATTCACTGCAATTAATGCCTAAGTGTCCAACCCGCAGCGGATTAACCATTTCACTACCAGCCAGCATAGATGACTCCACTCAGCTGCGCTGATGCCTTCCAGCCATCTGGGTAAGCGAGGAAGATCTGCGCCTCTATAAGTCAAAGCAAGCGAAGCGAGCACCCTGGGAGTTATGGTCAGCAACTGTTTCAACAGAATAACTACCTTCAACTGTCTAACTGCTCAGCGGTTGGAACCACTTCTCAACTGCTCGCAACTGCTACGTCTATCAGATATAAATAGGGCCAGATGTCTATTGTAAAGATATACTTCGAAAGGAGTATACAAACACTTTTCATTCACGCACATTCTTAGCTGCCTTTTTGTCTTCCGAGAGCTCCAGCTTTGTAAGGGAGTTCTCAATAGGAATGGCCAGGGGAGTTGAGATTTTTCTCCTTCCTTGGCCACCACTTTACTGTTTCCTTAGTCCTAGTTCACCGCTTTGATTTACAGATTTTGTAGAAATAGAATTTTACCGTTTTGATAGTAAATAATAAAATATCAATTGTTCTTCATCATCACTCTTCCTCCATTCTCACATTTGTATAAATCTTAGTTGTAAAGAACTCCATATCGCTGAGAAAGAACGCAGAAAAATCGATTATCCAAGCCTTATTTCTTTGTCACAAACAAATTCAGGGTAGTTCAATGTAGTTAAGTACGCGAGAATCTTGTCGACCTGCTTAATTACTGATCTAAATTCGATTTTTATTAAAAAGAGATGACAGAAGGGTAAAGCCACTAATAAGATTGAAATTGGAATAATTAATGGGGCATAGGCGGTGGTCTATTAGGTCACAGAATCTCCTAGTGACAGTAGTGTTTCTTTTTTATAATATTCTAATTATGGGCATCATTGAAGTCTTGTTGTAACTCCCTTAAGGTCAAGTATCAACAATCTAAGTTCCTTATAATTTGGTTTATATGATTATCTTACTCCATCCTGCCATTTTCGTATTATACATATACATTTTGAATAACACCAACATCATTCGCTCATTTCATCCAGGATAATCTAGCCATTAAGAAACACACAAATCAGACACAACACCTCTTTATCACCCTTCTTCGCTCAATCTATATAAATATATTGTGTCTTTTCGCTCATGTCCCTATCGCTCGCTCATCGCTGGCACCACCTCCGCTCATCATTGCTCGCTCACATCCGCTTACCCTTACTGCTTTCTTTAATTTTTCTAGTTTTCTCTAGTTTTTAGATTTAGACTTGCTTTCGAGCGAGTCTCTTTACTGTTTTATCGCCATTTTCACCAGATTAATACTCGATTTGACTTCGTAACTTAAAATCCCTATGTTCGACCTGGAAACTCACCAGTTAAATAGTATAAACAATTATGATAAACGATTTGGGGTCTACAACTATAAACTTTAATTTATATCTGATCGCTCACAATAACCCATTACACCTTAATTTTCAACCAAAATTCCATGTATTTGAATATATAAAATCGTTTGTGTCATATAAATTTTGTATTTTGAACTTTAATATCTTCAAAATCCTTATAAAAAATAGAATTTGAGTCTTGCTTTTGTATTCAATTTTCCTTATTTTTGCAAGCTTTGACACTAAGGGGATGAATAGAACGTGATTCATCAAAAGTGTCACTATATGATATTGGAGGATTTGAACCTAATGAATATCCATCAGCTTTGTTGATTTTACTTCTCTTTGAACCAACATTACTATCATGAGATGTTTCACCAACAATATTAGTAGCACAATAACTCATATGTCATTTTTGTTCATGTTTCAACTTACGGCCTACATGCTTATATGTGATACTTGTCATAATCGACAAAATATATTTCGTATACTTTGTTTAAGACATCATCACTAGACTACTTATTTTGTTTTACTTTGTTAGCGCTCATAACAACCAGCAAATTTTTATATAGCTTGACTAATGTTTTGCCAACGCTCTTTACATTATCTTTAATTTCTTCGTGTACTTGTATCCAATTTGTTTTCCCTGTAATATTAAGATGTTCTCTTCCAAAATGCTGAACCCTTTTTACCAGGGTTTGTAATGGCATCATTGCTTATATTAAGCCATGCACTAACAAAAAGTATATATTCTTCATGACTCTATTTTTTTTTTTTTTTATCTCCCAGTTTGGATTAACGATCTGCACATCATCACCTTATGTGCAAAAGTCATGAATTCATTTTGTATGTGTATTTCTCATTGAATCAAGTGGTGAAGGATATGATAAAATTTCAAATGTTTGAAACTTCGGCAGGTAAAAATTTGGTGGAATAGAAAGGTAGGGTGAATTGTTGAAATTTGGAGTGTTTGATAATTGAAAGTAGGATTTTGGTTTGACGAATATGGAGGGCGGCCTCGATGGACCGAGTGGTAATAACATTTCATCTGACGCGGCATTACGAGCAGCCCCAAGGGATGAGCATTGGACATGCGCCCGGAGGAAAAAGAAGACAAGAGCACAAAGACGAAGGAAGCAACATCGATGCCAGACAACTAGTTCCGGTCAAAAGGAGATTGGCAACAAGGAAGTGAGCTCTTAGCAAGCCATACATGGATTGATCAGGATAAAAATGTGTCGGACAAGAGTGGTTTGCGACGTCCGCACCAGATCTGACAAGAGTGGAGGCCAAAACGAGTGATTTCGGACAACAAAGCTGTCCTAGATGAGCAACCTCCTCTGGAGGATCCAAAAGCTCCAGATATGGAGCACAGACCTATGATTAGGCCTTTCGAAGATGATAGAATTTCATAGGTCAGTCTCGACATCATAGCAAATGATCGAGACTTGGAGTGAGCCCTACAGTACGAAGACAACTTCAACGTCGAGGCGGTAGGATTTTTACCAAGAAAATAAAAAAGCTTTAATCCCATCCGTCACAAATCTGACTATGAGATGACCCGGACTAACTCCTTACCGCTGAACGAATATGGCCATATAAAGCTAGCGCCGAAGTACCGTCGAAACCTCGTACAAAAACATTGAGCTTCAAAGTTTCACATTTAACGCAAACTTCTCGCCCAAATATTCTTATGATGGACATTTATTAGTCCCTAATTCATTTGTTAATCCCAAATGTTTTTAGGCCTCCGAAGGTGATTGACAGCTCAATTCGGAGGAGTGGATCGACTGGCCCAAATGGCCTCAATTTGGCCCAAGATGATGTACGGATAAACACCTTGTCAAAGTCCAACTTAATGATAAATAAGTGAGTAAAGAATCTTCGTAAAAACCAATGTGGAATGCAGAGACTCCTAAAGCAAGATATGACTATTTAAGCGGAGAGAATCATATACATCCACACCAACACCACTCAAATCCAATAATTTTATTTTTCTTTTTTTATTTTTTTTATTTTCCTGCACCATTTTCTTTCTTACTTGCATTATCTTTTAAATCAACCGAGCAGCAGGTCCAGTTTCTTGTTCTTCAATTGTTTTTGTTCATTATTATTTTTTTTTTTCAGATTTATTGCTCTTATATTATGCAATTTAATTCCAACCCAATTAAAGTTAATTCCCAACTTTTATTCTTTTGTTATTCCTTAGTACGTGGGACTAGGAGGGTCAACAGACTCAAACCCTCAAAATATATATATTTTTAAATATAAAAAATAATAAAATTATGTATTTTATAATAATATATTCTTTCCTAATTTTTTATTTTATAGTATAAAAAATCATAAAAATTTTATCTGTTTGTTGATTTATTTTTAATTTTTAAATTTTATTTTTTATAGTAAAAAAATATTAAATTTTATGTAATTTTATTGAATTTTTTTTAAAAAATATTTAAAATTTTCAATTTTTCTAGTTTTTGTCCGGATGTACTATGAATAAAAAAAACAACATTGAATCAATAAAAAAAAAAAAAAAAAAAATCGATTTTGCCCCCCTGAACTTTTACCGCTGATTCCATCACTGGTTGTGTGTTAACTTTAATTGCAAAACTAAGCTCAAATGTTTTATTGAGTAAATCGAAAAATCTGATCTAAGTCGATTTTGACCGGTCTAAATTTATTAGACCATCATCGACAAAAATTTTAGCAATAGGAGTTAGTTTTGATTCTTTTTAAATTTAATTTGGGTTATACAATTTCCTCTCCAGCTACTAGTATAGTTATGTATTCATAAGACCATATTCGAAACTCTTAATTTGCGCGCATACAAAGATATTTTTTTAAAGATATACTCCCTCCGTCTATTTGTAATATATACATTTACTTTTAACATGGTGTTTAAGAAATAATAATATTTTAATTACAGCGAGTGGTTAAAAGTAGTGTAATGATATTTTTGTCCTTATTTTTTTTGTGTAAAAGTAATAATGTGATGTAAAATAAAAGTATTTGTGAAAAAAAATATTATCTCCGTCTCATAACTAAATATCTATTTACTTTTTGCGTGTTGATTTTTTAATATTAATTATTATATCAAAACGTATTACAAATCAAGAAAAAATTGTAAAAATATTTTTATTAGTGTCTTATAATACTAATATAATGACATTTGTATAAAAAATTACAAATATAAAAATATTTTTAAAGTTAATATAATGATGCAAAAGGTAAATGAATATTTTATTATGGGACGAACGAAGTAGAATATTTAATAAAATATTTATTTTTAATTAAATATCCTAAAATAAAAATATATATACTTTTTAGCGGTGAGCCGGAAATAATGTATGTGACAAATAAATACACCAATGTTGTTATTATAGTCCCTAGTGGTGCATATGTATACGATCAACCCTTTTGCTATTAATAGCCGTGACAGGGAAGCAATCCCATTATGGGATTATTAAAATATTGAATCGTGTCTCATCATAACATTTTTTCAATATATTTTAATGATTATAATAATATTAAAGATTGTTGGTGGTGCATTTTTTAAGCATTGTTTGGGGCTACGTGTCGCTGTACTATACGAAATTACTGCTAAAATAATAAACAAATGTGCTTAACTAGAATCTTCTTAGGGTGCGTTTGTTTGGAGTTTAAATTTTGAGATGGATTTGAATAATAAAAATTTTGAATTTAAATAATTGTATGATGTTATATAAAATAGGTGTTGATATGATATTTTGAATATAAAATTGATTTTTAATATAATATAAAAAATAAAAAATAAATATTTAATTTGATATTCTTTTGAAAAAAAAAAATAAAATGAATAGTGAAAATCTAATCCAATCCTCCAAACAAACACACTTTTAATCAAATAATCATAAATTTATTACCTTTTTAATAAATTAATATATATAGGCGAGATTTCTCGTTTCTAATAATAGTAAACCAAGTAATATTTTATGTCAAACAGGGCCTTACCAGTCTCTGGACTTCCCCGCTCCTGGATCTTAGGTCCCGGGAGCGGCTAATTATGCTCCTTCCTTCTCTTGTCTATGTATATACTGTTCGCCGTTTTCCTTCGTCCCTCTTCTTCCATTAATGAAGCTCCTTACGATCCATTGGTGATTGGATTGCAATTTCTAGAGAATTCTTAGCTCCATCGGCAGATTTGGTATTCCGATCGGATGAAGATTCAGTGCGATGTATGCGACGAGGAAGAGGCGTCGGTGTTCTGCGTCGCCGACGAAGCTGCGCTCTGCGCCGCCTGTGACTGCCGCGTCCACCATGCGAACAAGCTCGCCGGAAAACATCACCGCTACTCTCTCCGTCCTCCATCGCCAAATCGATTTCCAATCTGCGATATCTGTCAGGTACTGCCTTCGCCATTAAACACCAGATCGAAATCATTTCCAGTAATACGAAATGCGAATCGTATGTATAAACTTGCTCGCCATGTGCTCGACAAATTGCCTCAACGAACTACTTCGATTTTCATCGATCAGGAGAGAAGAAGCTTCGTGTTCTGCCAACAGGACAGGGCGATTATGTGCAAGGATTGCGATTCTTCAATACACGGAGCGAATGAACACACGAAGAAGCACTCCAGATTTCTCCTCACCGGCGTTGAGATTCGTTCGAGTTCATCGTCACTTCCGTCTTCTACCTCTAGCTTGAATAGCAACAATAACTCCTCTGAAGATGCTGTTCCGAAGAACAAGCCAGGAGGTACAGGTACAATTCCCGCAGCATCCGGTACACCTTCCACTGCGAATGGTACAACAACGACAGCTGAAAGCACATTAATCTCCTCCTCAGAAAGCAGCTTCTCAGAATACCTAATGGAGACGCTACCAGGATGGCACGTTAAAGAATTTCTTCATTCTCCTTCACCTTCTCCTTCCCCAGCCTCTCTCCATGGCTTCTCCTTTAAGGTAATACTCTAATTTCCACTTCCTATCATTATATATATAATTTACACACAGATTGCCATGGTTGTATATCTGCTTCGATATTGTAGAATGGAGATGAGAGTGATTTGGTTCCAACTGGACTGGGGGTTTGGGTTCCTCAATCTGGGGAGACGATGATGATGTCGTTTGGGGCAGTTACAGATGGATTCATGGCGAGGGAATTTCCCCAATCGAAAGAGCTTTTCACAATCACTGACTGCAGCAACAGAAACAGCACCAAATTGAGAAGGAAGCACCATGATCAAGGCAAGTCTCTTGCAGTTGCAATTCCTCAGATAAGTTCTTCGAATCTCGTTTCTGAAAGATTCTGATTTCATCTCTCCACCCATTAGTCACCTGGTTTAATTTATCCATCTTTCTAGGTTTAATTTCAATTTGGATTCCGATTTGCTGTTGTTGGAACATTCATTTCCATTGATTTGATCAAGAAAAAATTTAGGGTTTGTTTGATTGTATTTTGGATTTTTTTTTTTTTTTTTGTAGTGGTTTGAAAATTTTGAAGAATAGTAGTTGGTGCTATGTTTTTTTTTTATTTTTTGTTTTTAGAATATTATTATGTAAACAAATCGTGTCAGAATTTATTATATTTTTTATATTATTTAATTTATTTTTGCTAAATTAATTTGAAATAAATTTTTATTTAGATTTTTTTAAAATAATATTTTAATATAATTTTTTTATTAAAAAATGTAAAGGAAATAAATTATTTTTATAATTAAATTGATTTATATTTATTAAGTATATTTAATATATGAATAAATTTATTTAAAAATAAAAATATGAGAGGGATGAAATATCAAATAATTCCTTTCATACCAAAGTATCTATTTTTTTCATTTTAATCCATAATATAACAAAGTATCTATTTTTTTTAGTAATTGTACTATCTAACCAACGTTACAAATATCTTTAGAATATAATATACAAATAGCATAATATCATACAATACTAATAAAATTATTTTAGTCATTTTTACTTTATTTTTACTTACATTCAAATATAATATTAATATTTCTAAAATTTCGTGCAAAAAGAAAATTGATTCATAGTTATGAGACGAAGAAGTACGATTTTTTTTTAATATTAATATTTCTAAAATCTCGTATAAAAAGAAAATTGATTCATAGTTATAAGACGAAGAAGTACGATTGTTTTTTAAAAAAAATAATATGAAGTGACACAAAAATGCACATGTTTTTTTTTTTTTTAAAAAAAAATTGAATTTATTTTGAAAGTTTTAAAGTTTGTTTGCTTAATTACAATTTTATGACACGATTATTATAATATATAATACTACATATTTTATTTTTTCATAAAATAAATAAATATTACTATTTAATATAAAATATTACTTTAAATTAAAACATTAAACAACAAACCTTTAGTTTTTATTAAAATAATATTTGAGAAGTATTATATGTTGTAAAAAAAATATTTTTTCCATCAACTTGATAAATATATATATTTTTTATTGTTTATTACAAATTATCATTCAAATATAATATTTATTAAATTTTATAAAAAAAATAAAAAAAATAAAATAAAATATAGCTATAAAATGGGCCATTGGAATATATTTTCTTTAAAAACATAAAATTCAGACATGTAAAGAATTTAAAAAGGAATAAAGCCTTTGTATATATGGTAGTATTTAATTATCTTTTTATTGATCTATTAAATAATTGATCTTATGCAATAATGATTTTAGCTCTATCCAATACACATGAAACATAAAACAATACAATACATATTGTGTTAAATAAAATAATATAATTATAATATATGAATGCATTTTTTTTTTGTATTGAAAATAATTTATACATTGGGTTGTGTTCGATTATGACATATGTTGTCCATTTATATATTGCATTTGTATCATGTTAATATAGAACAAATATTATAAATAATAATAAAAAGAAAAAAGAAAAAAACAATGTAGAGTTGATTTATCACATGAAATACATTTATACAACACAACTATGTATTTTAATTTAACACTTATGTGATATTTATATTAATATCGTGTAATATTTGTCTTTAATGTGTGTTGTCAGCATATATATTATTAGTGCGTTTACTATATGAGATTACGGTGGATAATACTATTTTATTTAACTTAATTTTATATTTATTTTAATGTATTAGAGTCATATATAATTAAAGATTAGTTATAATCAAGGGTAAACTGTCTTTTTTTAGTCTGAACTCCTTGTTATTTTAAGTGGATCATGTCGCAAACTAATCCCGTAATAAGTGAAAAAATTTCGTTGTTTTAGTCCTCCAGCGTTGGAGACGCCCGCGTGGCTCGCCGGAAGTCACGTGTCCTGCCAGGTCAACGACACCTGGCAAACACGTGAATTTTATTTTTTATTTTTTATTTTTTTCAATTGGACCAAATAAAAAAATTTAAAAAGGCAAATAAATTAAAAATAAATTTAAAAAAAATTAAAATAAATAAAATATAAATAAAATAAAATCTATGTATCCGCCAGGTGTCGCTGACCTGGAGGACACGTGGCCTCCGGCGAGCCACCTGGGTGTCTCCGACGCCGGAGGACTAAAACAACGAAAAATTTTCACTTATAAGACTAGTTTGCGACAGACTCCACTTATGAGACTAAAATGACAAAAGAGTCCAGTTACGAGACTAAAAAAACAGTTTACCTTATAATTAATTATACTAATTTATAGAATTATTAATGAAATCTAACCCGCTAATATTATTTAATTATACTTACTAAATTATCCAAATTATTCTTCTCTTTAAACACTTAGAAACATTTTATATAAATATAATAATAATTTTTTTATTTAATATATTTTGATTTCATTTGAAAAGTAAGTTATATATATATATATACTCCATCCGTCTCATTGAAAGGTTGTCATTTTTCATTTTTGTCTGTCCCAAAATAAGGTTACAATTTCCTAATTTAGTAATTGTACTACCAACCTAACATAATAAATACCCTTCCAACTTACACTATATTACACAAATGTCATTACTTTTATATTAAACAATACTAATAGGGGTACTTTCGTCTTTTTCACTACAACCTATTATAATACTAAAATTAAAAAATTTATGTGCAAAAAGTAAACGACACCTTTGCACCGGGACGGAGAGAGTAATTTTTTTCTTTTAAATTTTTTATCCAATAATATAGAGTTACAAGAATGCTATAAAATTATGTTACTAAAATTTAATTTATAATTTTGAAGACAAAATTAAATATATTTAATAAATAACAAAAATATATAAATTATATATATGCGTTATCAGTGAGTTCACTCTGTCATTTTTTCCAATGGAACAATTATTCATAAATATTATTTAAAAAATAAAAATACACATGCATTAATATAATATATATCATCATTCATAAAAATTCAATCATTCAACACAATTTCTCATACCACAAAAAAAAAATCAATTCATCCTAAGTGACAGATTATGTCATGACAATAACTCAGTTAAATTTTAATATTATTATATATTATTGTTAATGTATTTTTTTAAAAAAAAAAGAAGTAAAATTCGAAAATAGAGAAATATCTTCGAATTTGATAGATGAGTGATTGAGATTACGGATCTCTAAACACTGTAGAATATATAAAATAAAATAGGAAAAATAAAAATAAAGACTGGAAAATAAAGTGGTGATCCCCAAAAGCAATTCTCTTGAATTTTTTGTCGATTGAAGATGCTTTTTCAGAACAAACCTGAATCCTTAAATAACCTCTTGAAGAAACGATTTGAACCGTCGTCTGGTCGGTTGCAGCAACCGCTGTTCAACCACCCAGAAAATCCTCCTCTATCAACACGTGTGTTAACCGACTCACCAACCGCTCGCGCCAGTTACAGCACTCAACTGCTCAGCCGACCGCCTCTGAACACTTTTTTGCCTCAAATGGGTGGCTGGCCCGACCGGTTACTCAGCCGCCCAAAATAACCCCTGACTCCTTAGACGGACCGCAGTCCAACTGACCAGTCCAGATACTAACTAGTCGCCAGACCGAACGATTCATTGTTCGCTCAATCAAGCGACCACCATCCAGTCTCTTTAATCGGTTGAACAACCATTCGTCCGGACGCTTGATTGGTCGCCCCATCAAACGACCAACAGACCGCCCTTTCAAGCGACTGAACTACTGTTTGACCAAGTGACCGACCAATTGATAAAGTGACTAACAGACGACTAATTAACAGACCTTTCTTCGCCCGTCTTCCTTTTGCCCGACCTATATGCCACCCGACCAATCCAGAGACTAACTGATCACTAGACCAAACGATTTCTTGGCCGCCTCATCAAGCGACCACCATCTGGTCTCTTGTCCGACCACGTATCGTCCGTCTCATTCTTCTTCGCCCGACCTTACTTAGTTCGAACTCCACATCAACCGACCTCCATATCAGCCGACCTCCGTGTCGTCCGACTCAACCGACTGTGGACCGCCGACCTGCTCAACCGACTTTGGACCATCCGACCTATTTAACCGACTGAGAACCAACCGACCGCAGACCAACCAAATGTGGTCCCGACCACAGAGCAACCGACTGTGGTCCCGACTGCAGACCAATCAACTGTAGTCCCGACCACAGAACAACCGACTGTGGTCCCGACCACGGTCCAACCGACCTTGGTCCCGACTGCAGATCAACCAACTGTGGTCCCGACCACAGAGCAACCGACCGGCTTATTTGCCTTATCTACTTAGATGGACAGACTGTCCTCTTGACAGACATCCGCGTCTGTCCATACTTCTTCCTTGCCCGATATTCGTCTTGACAGACCTTCGCGTCCACCGATACTGTTGCTTTGCCCGACCTTATCACGCCTGAGCTCTGTGCCCGACCTTGTCGTGTCCGACCTCCGTATCGACCGATCATCCTACCTTTTCTGACTTCTTTTTTCCCGACTTTTGGGCTGTTTGGCTTATATCCAGACCCATCCAGAATTCTATTGCCATTATTTATTATTATTATTATTTTTTGTGCTTAACAATTCTATTGCTATAACTAGAAATCAATATATATATATAATAAATTATAGTATTACAATAATATATAATAACATTATTAAAGGTATTTTGGGTAAAAAAAAAACAATATCATATTCTCAAACAAAGTAAATATAATATAATTTTATCTTATATTTAATCACGCAAAGTAAATATAATATTAATTAGTTCATTGTTATATAATTCATTAAAATAATATAAGTATTATAATGTAATTTTTCAAACTAAACGCACCTATATATTCTTTGTCCTGTATTATGTTCTATATGTGACTAATTGCGGAACTGGACTAAAATTAGAGGGAGGGAGAGGACAATTTTTTTAAAAATTATACAATATTCTAATATAATGAATTACAAAAATATTAGACTAAAATTAGAGGGAGGGGGAGGACAATTTTTTTAAAAATTATACAATATTCTAATATAATGAATTACAAAAATATCAAAATATCAATGTCTATATATTATAGCTATATGTATATATATATTGTAAAGCATGTTTGTTTTGTGAAATGATTTTAAAAAATATAACGTGAAATATAAATAAACATATAAGTAGTATAAAAATAATAGATACGCGTGATATACTTTCTTCGTCTCATATGTATATATTCATTTGTTTTTTATACAAAATTTTAAAAATATTAGTTTTATATTGGGATAAAGTATAAATAAAGGTAAAAAGATTAAATTAACCATATTAGTATTGTATGATATAAAAGTAATGAAATTTGTGTAATATATTGTGAATTGAAAGAGTATTTGTAATGTTTGATTGACAGTACAATTGCTAAAAAAAGAGAAATTGATACTTTGTTATGCGACAGACCAAAATAAAAAAAATGGATAAATTGTTAAGGGACGGAGTGAGTATTATATTTCTAAAATATATATATATTTTTGTAAAAAAATTACACTAATAAATATTCATATATTTATTTTTAAATAAAAGATAATACAGTACAAGTTTTTTTTTTAACAAAGAAAAAAGAAATCAATATTTAATATAATATATAGTATATGTTTTTTTGTTTATTTCACATATTTTTAATATATTATGTACACACTTATAATTTTTAATAAATAAAAATAAAGAGTGGGGTGCGGGACAAAGGGGCTCCAAGCCATTCTTATTACTGAATCTGTTCTTTTCTGTATGTGCCATTAAGTATAATATTATTATACTTTCTCCGTCCAACTATAAAATATACATATTTTTTAAACATTTAATTACAAAGTAAATATTTTATTAAATATCTTATTTTTTTTTTCACAATATCCTTACTTTACATCACATCATTATTTTTACACAAAAAAATAAGGGCAAAAATGTCATTATACTACTTTTAACTACTCACTATAATTAAAATATTATTATTTCTTAAATACCGCGTCAAAAGTAAATATATAAATTGTAAGTGGACGGAAGAAGTACTACTTTGTTCCACTTAATTTGTCTATTATTTTTATTTTTGTATATTCTATATAATTTATCATTTTATTTTTTGAAAATACGATTATATATTTTAATCACATTTTAAAATTCATAATCTATAATTGTTTTATTTTAATTAAACTATTTAGTCATCTTAATCTTAATCTAAAATTATTTTTATTAAATTATAATTATTTTCACTAATACACTTCTTAATTATTCATTAATTACACAATAGTTAAAACTTCGTGTCTAAGCCAAATGAGACAAATTAGCTAAAACAGAAAAAGTACTATAGAACGAATAACATGTGTCGTAATCAAAACAATACAATCTATAATTCATTTTAGCATATGAAATATCTATAAATTATAAATGCATATTTTTATTTAGGGTAAACTGTTTTTTTAGTCCCGTAACTGACCCCCTTATCATTTTAGTCCCGTAAGTGGAGCCTGTCGCAAACTAGTCTCATAAGTGGAAAATTTCCGCTGTTTTAGTCTTCCGGCGCCGGAGACACCCGGGCAGCGACACCTGGCGGACACGTCACCTCCGGCGAGCCACGTGGGCGTCTCCGGCGCCGGAGGACTAAAACAACGGAAATTTTTCACTTATGGGACTAGTTTGTGACATGCTCCACTTATGGAACTAAAATGATAAGGAGTTCAGCTGCTGCGGGACTAAAAAAACAGTTTACCGTTTCATTCTATCACTTTATGTATTGTTTGTAGTTGTAACTTATGTTGTCTTATCTTTTTACTATACAAGTATATTGTTAGCACTTTTTGTGGTAATAAAATTTGTAGTATAAATTGTTCCTATAACATTTCTCATTGAGGATGTTTTTTCTTTTTGTTTTTAAAGCTCAATTTATATTACTGAAATTATGTACTTCTAAGAAAATTGATCTTCTCTCCATTGTTAAAAGTGTGTAATTATTATTATTATTTTTTAAATTTGTTAAATTTATGTACAATTTATAATAAAAATTTTATTCATGCACAATTTATTATCTTAATTTAATAAATAATAACTATTTTGCTAATATTTTTCTACTTTTATCACTATTTTTATTAATTATTTAAATAATATTTTTTTTTATAATATTCTCACTTCAATTTTTATCTATCTCATTTTAATATTAAAATATTATTACTCCCTCCGTCCCCGATCTATTTATCCATTTGCTTTTTGCACGGAGTTTTAGAAATACTAGTATTATATTGGGATAAAGTAGAAATAAAGGTAAAAAGACTAAATTAACCCTATTAGTATTGTATGATATAAAGGTAATGACATTTGTGTAATATATTGTAAATTAGAAGGGTATTTGTAATGTTAGGTAGATAGTACAATTACTAAAAAAGGAAACGGATACTTTGTTATGCGACGGACCAAAATGAAAAAATGGATAGATTGTTAAGGGACGGAGGGAGTATTTTTTTTGTTTCTATGCCCAACCAAATCTCATAATTTTACGGGATAGGGAAGTATAATTATATACAGGGCCGTCTCAGACTTTTTCCCTGAGCGAAAATAAATTATAGGCCCTACGTGACCGTCTGGACAATGTTAATTTGAGAAAAGAAGATGAAAGACGGCCTATCTGAAAATTCGAAAAGCAAGAAGGACTGAATGAGGGTGAAAAATATAAGAGAAAATGTGAGGCATGTTTGATCGAGTTGCTGGAGGCAATGTGATAGGATGTAAGGTAAAGAAGTGTAGACAATTAGAAAAAAAAATGATTAGAAATTAAAATTTAATTTTAAAATTAAATAGGATAATTACAAAGAAAAAAAATTAAAAATTAAAATTAAAACTTAAAATTTAATAATAATAATATATTATATTTAAAATATAGGCCCTCTATTAATTAGGGATCCTGAGCAATTGCTCACCCTGCTCCATGAGCCGGCCCTGATTATATATATATAAAATCACATGAAACATTATTTAGATGTAATAACTAAATCAAATCTTTTTAATAGAAATCGAAAGAGCCTTTACTAAATAATGCTATCTTTGTTTTGGAACAATTCACATATTTGGTTAGTGATACGGTACTCAGGCTTTTAGCAGAAGCGGGATGAGAAAGAAGCGGGATGAGAAATTGGTCAGAATCCCTAAGTAAAAAGAGGGTCATATGTTAAAAATATAATCCTATTATTATTATTATTGAATTTTAAATTTTAAAAGTAAATTATCAATTTTTAGTTTTTTTTTTCTTATGAATTATTCAATTCAATTTTAATTTTAAAATTAAATTTTGAGTTCTAATTATATATTTTCTCATTTTTTCTCCCTAACCATGCTGCATCTTGTTTTTTCAAATCTAATCGCCATCTAAATCTTTCTCCTTCAAGTTTCACTGTGCCGCGCCACCATCTAGACCAAATCTGCTCCTCTCTCTCTTTCTCATTTTCTCAGTCTCTTTCGCTTTTCAGACTTCTGAACACCACCTGAAGCGCCACCAGACCGTCTTTCATCTTCTTCTCCCAAATCGACACTACCAGATTGCCGATAGCGTTAGTGATATTATTTTGAAAAATACATTTAACCATATATTTATAGGGCCTAAAATCTATTTTTGCTCAAGGCCTTGAAAAAGTTTGAGCCGGCCCCGACAGTACTTGATGTAATGAAGTTTTTGCATGAACGATTTTATTGGTATTTTTAAAACAGAAATTAACATATATGATAAGAAAAAATTAAAATATGTGTTTAAATTTGTTTGCTTAGTATTTTTAGGTTAAGCGATTCTCATAAATATTATAAGGTAAAAAATTACTACTATCTTATACATAGTTACTCAAATTTCACTAGGATGTTGAACACTTCAAAATCTTCGATACTTATGAACTTAAAAGAGAATGAATTTGTACCTCGCACTTGTACCCCTGCTATCATATAATAGATTCTCTCATATAGACGGAGTCAGAAGTTTTGAAGCAAATTGACAGGGACTATTTTGCAAAGTTCAAAAGGGTTTTGTATACTAAAGTATCATATGATGTCTAGAAAATAGTGACGGTCTTAAGGATCATTATGCCTTGCTAGTGTTGGAATATAAAAATGAAATTCTCTATTTAAATAATAAGAATACGTGCATATTTATAGTGATATACAAATCATCTAAATAAGACAAGAATCCTATGAATCTTTTAAATAAGATAACTATCATAAATTTAATATATTATTTCTAAATATATTTTAACAGAACATATAGAAAACATATGGATATGTATATATATAATATATGGATATATGGATGCAAATTTTCTTTTTATTTTTTTTATTTTTTTAAATCTTTTTAAATTTTTAATAGTTAAGAGGACATTTTGCCATTTTTTTCAGAAATGTATTATAAATGGCATTGTCATGTCTTATATAGATGATATTTCCCGTGTTTTGTGGAATATCGTCACACTATTTTTTTTAATACAATATATATTATATACTACCTTCTTCTAATTCTAAGGGTCATGTTTACTTTTTAAGTATTGATATTTGAATATTAATTATTATATCAAAATATAGTATAAATTATAAAAAAAATAACAAAAATACTTTTACTAGCGTCTTATAATATTAATAGAAGGACATTTTGTACAAAAATAATTATACAAATATAAGGATATTTTTCATGTTATATACAATGACGCAAAATGTAAATGTGATCCTTAGAGGCAGACGGAGAGAATATATTTTATTTATTTTTTAAAAAATCAACAATAACATAAAATACTACTCACTTCGTCCTCTAGTAAGTTTTTTGTTTGATTTTTGCTCACGGATTAAAGTAAATTAGTATTTTATAGATATATAGTGTAATAAAGTAATGTAATATTTATTTTACCCATGAAAAATAATGTGAAAAGTTAAAAAAAGAGTAAATTTTTGCGATTTTATAAAATCTATAAAAATAAATGATTGATCAAATATTTATTGATTTATTTTTATTAAAAAAATTATTTAAAATATTTTATATATATACTCCCTCCGTCCCGTGAAATTAGTACAACTTTCCTCTTTTGGTTGTCCCGCAAAATTAGTCACATTTCCTAATATAATAATAATTAGTAAATACTAATCACAATTACAAATTTAATTATATTTTATTTAATTATTAATACCCTTAACTTTCATTGTTTGTTTTATTATAAATTTAAAAGTAGAGCAAGAATTTTGAATAATAAAAATGAATAAATATTCAATATGATATAAATAAGTGTTTATGTGATGTCTAAAATTTTTAATTAATTTTTTAATATAGTATAAAAAATATTTGATTTGATATTTTACGATTGAAAATTAGTTAATAATGAGATTTGATTTAAAATTTGATTTTTATATTTCATTAAAAAATCATTTATCACTGTTATTAAGAGTGAAAAATATCAATTTGCTCAAAATAATGCATGAAAACATACTAAAGTATTAAAATTATTGTATATCGTAAATTTTTATATGATATGATCCCGTACCAAACATTTTCAGTACGAAAATTGCATATACTTTTAGCATTGTTGGTATAATTAATTTTCTAATATATTCTTAAAATTATATAATTATTTTTAATTTTTATATTTCAACGTAAAATATTATATTCTGATACCATACATGTAATTCGATTAGAAATAACTCAATATTGTATTCAGATAATATCGAACTATATTGTATACTACACCAATTTTTTTGGTATATTAAAAAAAATATCGATACCATACAAAAAAAATCGGTATACTGAAATTTGGCATTTTCGATATTTTTTAGTACGGTAGATGTTATTTCTGTAATTCAGTATTTTTTCATCTATAAATTCGGTATATCAAATTATTGGTACAATATCTCATTCCGAGAAAATAACATACTAAAAATTTTGGTACTGTTAAACATGGGTCCAAAAGCATCCGAACGTGAAGCAGGCTTAAAGATAAAAGTGGAGCCATAACTCCTTAGCCACGGAGCTGCTGAACAGCAATGGAACTTCATGCCTTTGAGCCAAAGACTGCTGCCTCTACAGAGCCGAAGGCAACAACTTTCATTGGATTGTGGTGCTTCCACAGGATCAAAAGCAGCAGCCTCCGTGGACCTTAGGGCTATGGCGCCTCCATCCCGGAACAATGTTTCCATAAGGTTAGAAATTGTTGTCTCTATTGGATTGAAAACAACTACTTTTATTGGACTGTAGGTGCTTCCACAAAGTAGAGGAAGGTTACCTCCACAAGATAGAAGACAACAACTTTCATAGATCATGAGATAACTACTTCAATTTGCCCTGGGTTAATAATTTCATACTGAACATTAGTGGAGGGCCTATGTACTTTCATACTTTATTCAAAAAGCTCTATGGAACAAGCCAACAAGACAAAAATCGAAGATTCCATGTAACTCGAGGCTATTAGGGACACATCCCCGTGGACCGGCTAGGAGTACGATGGAAACAAGTCGGAGTAAGCGACAGATCTGGTCTAGAGGCAATTGAGGAAGTTCAGAGCAAGTGGAACCCGATCCAGAGGCAATGAAAATGGTTGGGAGCTGATGAAATGAGATTACGAGGTGGTTGATGAAAAAAGGTTGCCCGGTGGTTGATGGAAGAAGGTTACCAGATGGTTGACGGAAGGAGATTACCAGGTGGTTGAGAGATGATGGAAGGGGATTACCAGACGGTTGAGAGTGGTGGATGAATAATTGGAACTGCTCTTTTTAGTGGGAATAGACGGTTATTCTATCTTATGATTAAAACTAGGAAAAAATACACCACACACGCACAAGAAGATGAACTCGTATATTTCTATGTTTATTTTTCATGTTTTAGTTCCTATTTATGCATTTTAATTCAAATTACATGCTTTTATATTTCTAGCATATTTTTATCCTGCTTTCAAGTAGATTTATCCGAGGTTTAGTAGATGTTAGTTTAAATACATTGAAATCGGTCGTTTAGGCTCGAAGCCTCGTTTAAGATCGAAGCTGTACAGGCTCTCCACCGAAGGAGCCGCCCCCAATCCGGCGATGGACAGACTATTTGGAGTACTTTCAAAACCCACATCGAATAATCGACGAACAGTCTTGGAATCTCCGAATTTTATGATCCAACAGGTACGATATATAAAATATGCGTTATAAATTTTGGTATGTAATATCGAACTATCCCTACCAACAATTAAATTTGAAAATTTTGATGTTTTGTTTATATTAAAAATTTTAGTATTAGAATTATTAGAATTATTTTTTTTTTTATCTAATTGCATAATTTACAATCAATATAATAATATTTTTTTTAAATAAAAAAATTCAATAAATAAAGCATTAAATTTAAATAAAAAAAATATTTCAACTTTTATTTCAATATTTTATCAAATAAAAATAATTAAAATAACATTTTATTACATATATTGCATTAACTAATTAACTATATAAATCAAATTTTTTTAAACTCCGCGCCAAAATGAAATGCGACTAATTTCACTGCACGGAGGGAGTATATTTTCTTATAAAATTTGCCGTGATTTAGGTCGTTATTTAAAATAAAATATCGATTTTGGACAAAGAGAATATTTCATGCAAATTTAGGAGGTTTCACACCATAAATAATATATAGAGCATTTTTGTATTTTTTTACTTAAAACATCAGAAGTATTATATAATTTACCCATAAAAATATTAAGATTTAACATAATATTGAAAAAAAAATAGACGTAAACACATCTTAATTTTAATACTCCTTCTATCCCACATAATTTGTTCCTATTTTTTATTTTCGTCCATCCCACATAATTTGTCATTTCTATTTTTAGAAATATAATTATGTACTTTAATAGCATTATAAATTTTAAATTTTATAATTTTACTCTATAATTACTTTTACTAAATAATAATTATTTTTACTAATACACTTTTTATTTACATCCATATTAAATGGTACGAGGGAGTAACAATTACTCCACGAGACGGATCCAAGTATAGTATTGTACAGTAACAGATCCGGCTGCAAGCGCGTGCAATCGACGCGCTTCCTTAACTACAGCACCTTCCTTCTTTTCCTTCCCTTCGCCTTCTTCCTTTCCCACACCCAACCACCGTTGTTACGAAGTCCCCAATTTGTTCCCCACAGATCTAAGATTCGGTTCGTACCGCGACTCTCGATTTGGGGCTTTGAATTCAATAGTGAAGCTGGATTCAAATCTCTCGAATTCTCCTTTGTTATCCTGAGCGCGGTTCAGAAATGTTGACGAAATTTGAGACGAAGAGCAATAGAGTGAAAGGTCTGAGCTTCCACAGCAAGAGGCCATGGATCCTGGCGAGTCTTCACAGCGGCGTCATCCAGCTATGGGACTACCGAATGGGCACTCTCATTGATCGATTCGATGAGCACGATGGGCCCGTTCGAGGCGTACATTTTCATCACTCGCAGCCACTTTTTGTTTCCGGAGGTTCGATTAATTTGAATTTTGTCAATTCTGTATCTGGAACGCGATCTTTGCTTGCCTTTTAGCTTTATTTGGTGTTTGGGGGCGTTCGTAGTGTCTTAGGTATTGGATCTCCTGGTCGCTTTGTTAATTTTCGGTGGTTGATTTGATCATACAATCGGACTAGTACCTTCGATTTATGGAACTTTGATTTGGTGATCACACTTGAAGGATCAGAGTTATACATAGTTTTCTAATGCTAGTTAGCAATTCAGATTCATCAATGCAAGTTTTTGTCATTTAATCAAAGCAAATTTTCGGCCGAATTATAGTGTTCTCAAGGTTGTATGTTTCAATTTGTGCATGTTGAGTTTGTATTTGATTAAATTAAACAAAGGTGAGGAGCCATAGATGTAAAAGAATTTATAGATGGATTTATAATTATTAAATTGCGTTTGGTAGCATGTAAATTCCTTTCTGTTGATGATCATTGCTTGTTGGTTGAATGTTTGGTACAATTTTTTGGTGAAACATCAATTTCAGTGTTAGAATAGGTGATCACTATCCATTTCAGATTATAGTGATGGTAATGAGCAATTGTCCTAGTTTGATTTGGTATATTATAGATTTTTAAGTCATATTAAAAAAAAAATCATCTAAACCATCCTAATATTTTCTTGAAAATTTTCTTTAGAGAGAGTACCAGTTCATTTAAGTTACGAAAGGCAACATATAATTGGATAACATCGTGGTGTGTTTATTTGTAGATTGATATTGAACTGTATAGTTCTGATTTTTGTACACATTTGGTTTATCTAGGTGACGATTACAAAATCAAGGTATGGAATTACAAATTGCACAGATGCCTGTTTACACTTCTTGGCCATCTTGACTATATTCGAACAGTTCAGTTTCATCACGAGTATCCCTGGATAGTAAGTGCCAGTGATGACCAGACAATTAGAATATGGAATTGGCAGTCGAGAACTTGCATCTCTGTGCTAACTGGGCACAACCACTATGTCATGTGTGCCTCATTTCACCCCAAGGAAGATTTGGTTGTTTCAGCTTCTTTGGATCAGACTGTTCGTGTTTGGGATATTGGTGCCTTGAGAAAGAAAACTGTATCTCCTGCAGATGATATTCTGAGATTGCCTCAAATGAATACAGATCTCTTTGGTGGGGTTGATGCTGTTGTGAAATATGTTTTGGAGGGTCACGATCGGGGTGTTAATTGGGCTTCTTTTCACCCAACTCTCCCTCTGATTGTTTCTGGTGCAGATGACCGGCAAGTGAAAATATGGCGCATGAATGGTATGCTACTTTGAATTTCAATTCATTCTTGAGCTATATTATATCTTGTTAGTGAGGAATAATGACTTCCATGAAAACTGTATGTAGAAATTCCATTATATAGTTCAGAAAGTTTACTCTTGATAATGCTAAACAGAAAAATCAGTTACTATCGAATAGAGTTGTGTCTTGTCTCCCGAAATCTTGTGTTAGTTATACTCTTTGCTTGGACTTTTTTTTGTAAATTGTTGTTGAAGTTATAAGCATTCTGATTATTATGATTTATGTTGTGCCCAAAATTAACCCCAGAGTGTATATTGCTGTTTCTCTCTCTAGTATGTAAAGCTTCTAGATTTAAATTTAAAATGGCTGATAGTAGATTGCACATTCTCAGATACAAAGGCGTGGGAGGTGGACACGTTGAGGGGACATATGAACAATGTTTCTTGTGTTCTGTTCCACACAAAGCAGGACATAATTGTATCAAATTCGGAAGATAAGAGTATTAGAGTTTGGGATGCAACGAAAAGGACTGGCTTACAGACCTTCCGTAGGGAGCATGACAGGTTCTGGATTCTTGTTGCCCATCCTGAGATGAATCTTTTGGCTGCCGGCCATGACAGTGGCATGATTGTTTTTAAGTTGGAGAGGGAACGCCCTGCATTTTCTGTCAGTGGTGATTCAGTCATCTACGTTAAGGATCGCTTTATCCGTTCCTTTGAGTATTCAACTCTGAAAGATACTCAGCTAATACAGATACGTCGTCCAGGTTCTAGTGGCTTGAATCAAGGACCCCGAACTCTTTCTTATAGTCCTTCTGAGAATGCTGTTTTAATTTGTTCGGATGTGGATGGGGGCTCGTATGAACTCTATGTTATTCCAAAAGATAGCTATGGAAGATCGGATGTAGCACAAGAGGCAAAAAGAGGTGTTGGGGGATCGGCAGTGTTTGTGGCTCGAAATAGGTTTGCTGTGCTCGAGAAGACAAGCAATCAGATTCTGGTCAAGAACCTGAAAAATGAAATTGTGAAAAAGAGTGTTTTGCCTATTGCTACTGATGCTGTGTTCTACGCGGGTACGGGAAATCTTCTCTGCAGGTCTGAGGACAAGGTTGTCATCTTCGATCTCCAACAAAGGATTATTCTTGGGGATCTCCAGACGCCTTTTGTTAGGTATGTCGTTTGGTCTCATGATATGGAGTCTGTTGCTTTACTGAGCAAGCACTCGATTGTTATTGCTGATAAAAAGCTCGTGCACCGTTGCACCCTCCATGAGACCATTCGAGTCAAGAGTGGAGCTTGGGATGATAATGGCGTTTTTATCTACACCACACTGACTCACATTAAGTACTGTCTTCCTAACGGGGACTGTGGAATCATTAAAACGCTCGACATTCCAGTATACATATCGAAAATATACGGGAGCACAATCTTTTGCTTGGACCGAGACGGGAAGAATCGCCCTATTATCGTCAACTCAACCGAATATATATTCAAGCTATCCCTGCTGAAGAAAAGATTCGATCAAGTTATGGGAATGATAAAAAATTCCGAACTGTGCGGGCAGGCCATGATCGCATATCTTCAGCAGAAGGGCTTCCCACAGGTTGCGCTTTATTTCGTCAAGGATGAAAGAACTCGTTTCAACCTAGCCCTCGAAAGCGGTAACATTGAGAAGGCTCTGGAAGCTGCTAAAAATATCGACGAGAAAGATTACTGGTACAGGCTAGGAGTGGAGGCTCTTCGGCAGGGAAATGCCGGGATTGTTGAATATGCATACCAGAAAACGAAGAACTTCGAGAGGCTATCTTTTCATTACTTGATAACTGGTAACCTCGACAAATTGTCGAAGATGATGAAAATCGCCGAAGTGAAAAATGATGTTATGGGCCAGTTTCACGACGCATTGTATCTCGGCGACGTGCAGGAGCGAGTTAAGATTCTGGAGAACGTTGGCCACTTACCCCTGGCTTATATTACGGCTGCTGTCCACGGTTTCCGTGATATAGCCGAGCGTTTATCTTCCGAATTAGGGGAAAATGTTCCGACTCTTCCGGAAGGAAGAAAAGCTTCTCTTTTAATACCGCCTCGTCCGGTGCTGTGCGCCGGAGATTGGCCTTTGTTGATGGTCAGTAAAGGCATTTTCGAGGGCGGCCTCGACGATACTGGTAAGGATGAACACGAATACTACGAAGAGGCTGCCGACGCCGATTGGGGAGAATCTTTGGATATCGGAGAGGTCGACAACTTAAATAACGGGGACATTACTACCGTGCTTGACGTCGATGTCGCTGACGAGAATGATGATGAAGGCGGATGGGATCTCGAGGATCTCGACCTTCACGTCGACACCGAAACCCCTCGAGCATCTACAAAAGGCCCTTCTGTATTCGTTGCCCCTACACCAGGCATGCCTGTAACCCAGATATGGGTCCAGCGATCGTCTCTCGCCGCCGAGCACGCGGCTGCCGGAAACTTCGATACAGCTATGCGGCTACTGAGTCGTCAGCTCGGAATACGCAATTTCGCGCCGCTGAAGCCGCTCTTCGTCGATGTTCACTTGGGCAGCCACAGTTTCTTCAGCGCCTTTACTTCTGCGCCCGTGATCTCGTTACCCGTCGAGAGGGGTTGGAGCGAGTCGGAAAGCCCGAACGTTCGACGCCCGCCGGCTCTCGTCTACAATTTCTCGCAGCTGGAAGAGAAACTCAAGGCCGGCTACAAGACGACGACTGCCGGAAAGTTCTCCGAAGCTCTCCGAAACTTCCTGCTGATTCTTCACACGATTCCGCTAATCGTGGTCGAAACGCGACGGGAAGTCGACGAGGTCAAGGAGCTGATCATCATCGTGAAAGAATACGTTCTCGGGTTGAAGATGGAGCTGAAACGACGAGAACTGAAAAACGACCCGGCTCGACAGCAGGAACTCGCTGCGTATTTCACCCACTGCAACCTCCAGCTCCCGCACGTAAGGCTCGCGTTGCAGAACGCGATGACGGTTTGCTTCAAGGCGAAGAATCTGAGCACTGCCGCCAATTTCGCGCGGCGGCTCCTCGAGACGAATCCGAGCAACGAGAACCAGGCGAAAACTGCTCGACAGGTTCTGCAGGCTGCCGAGAGGAACATGAAAGACGCCGCCGAGCTGAACTACGACTTCAGGAATCCGTTCGTCGTGTGTGGGGCGACGTATGTCCCGATTTATCGAGGGCAAAAAGACGTCACGTGCCCGTACTGCACGACTCACTTCGTCCCGGCTCAGCATGGCCGGGTTTGTGCCGTCTGTGATCTGGCGGTCGTCGGGGCCGACGCGTCGGGATTGATGTGCTCGCCGACGCAGGTGAGGTAAGATGATTTTGATCTGTTTCGGTACGATCTATTAATTCAGATGAATGTAGTGTAAGTTTTTGGGTTTAACCCTTTTATCATACATTTGGTTTCATTTTCATCACTTAGCCCTCTGCCTAAAACCTCTATAATTTTAGTTTTATTTTTATTTTTGGGTTTTTGGAGGTTTGGGTGCAATAAGATTTATGTTAGGATTTTGAGACCATAGTTGGGTGGACTGTATATGCTCTCCTGTTTTTTGCAGATATTATAGTCGTTATATTATATCTTATAAATACGAGTTTTGTACGGATTTGCCACGTGAAAAGTCTATTCTACCCCTCATTTAAAAAATGACAATTTAGTCCTTAACCTATCTTTGTACTGGCTTGAAAAGACGAGATTGTACGGATCTGCCACTTGAAAAGTCTATCCAACCCCTCATTTCAAAAATGACAATTTAGCCATTAATCTACCTTTGTACTGGCTTGAAAAGACGTTTTGGAACCGTCGTCAGCAACCACCGTCAACCGCCCAAGACGAAACATTTTGAAACATCGTTTGGTCGGTTACATCAACCGCCTCGCCAAATGCCTCCACCAGTTCCAGAATTCAAATAGCCCAACCGACCAATCCAGAGACCAATCGCTACACCAAAAGACTTCTTGGCCGCACCAACCAAGCGACCTGTCTATCCGCCTGCGGACCAGCTGACTTGCCTATCCGACCGCAGACCAGCCGACCTACTTTATCTGACCGCAGACCATCAGACCTGTCTGTCCGACCTGCTGACCATCAGACCTGTCTGTCCGACCGCTAACTATCCGACCGAGGACCAACCGACCATACCAACCGACCGACCGAGGACCTTCCGACCTGCCAATCCGACCGCTAACCAACCGACCTGATCATCCGACCGAGGACCAACCGACCAGACCAACCGACCGAGGATCTTCCGACCTGCCTATCTGACTGCTAACCAACGCACCTGACCATCCGACCGAGGACCAACCGACCTGACCAACCGACCTGAGCGCAATTTTTTTTTTCCTTTTCCACCCGATTTCATGTCTATCTTCCTTTAAGATCCTGCTATCCTTATTATTATTATTATTATTATTATTATTATTATTATTATTATTTTTTGTGCGTAACAATTATCAAAGTTGAAATATCCTTGCTATTTTTGACATTTCAAAACTCATAAAGAGATGCAGGGTCACCCTTCTTATCTCAAACATTTCATCTACATTCTCCTCTATTTTATTTTTTATTGTTGTTGATGCAATTTTTCAACAATAAAAAGTAAAATCTGAAAATAAAGTGTTGATGTATTTTTTCAACAGACAAAAAGTAAAATTCAAAGATATGGAAAATATCCTTAAATTTGATTAATTAGCGCTTGAGATTAGGAATCTCTAATTCCTCCTTTATTGACACGTGCCTTGCACCGTCTCGCCAAACGCTTCCACCAGTTCCCAAACACAACTTGCCCGACCGACCATTCCAGAGACCAATTGCTAGACCAGCCGACCTACTTTATCCGACCTGTATGTCGGACCTGCTGACCATCCGTCTGTCCGACCTGCTGACCATCAGACCTGCAGACTTCCCGACCTAAGGAATTCCCGACCTGATCACTTTTCGTCTTGACGACCTCCCGACTTGAGGACTTCCCGTCCTGACCACTTTCTGTCTTGAGGACCTCCCGATCTGAGGACTTCCCGACCTGACCACTTTCCGTCTTGAGGAACTCCCGACCTGAGGACGTCCCGACCTGAGGACTTTCCGTCTTGAGGACCTCCCGACCTGAGGACTTCCCGACCTGACCAACCGACCTCAACGCAAATTTTTCTACTTTTCTGCCCGACTTCGTGTCCTACCTTCGTTCAAGACCCTGCTACTATTATTTTTATTATTATTATTATTTTTGTACGTAACACCTTAAATTTGATTTTTTAGCGTCTGAGATTAGGAATCTCTAAACACTGTACGGTACATAAAAGGAAATTGATTGGAAAATTAAAATTCTGAAAATTTAAAGTGGTGATCCCCAAATCTGACTTTGCTTTGTTGAAGTTGATTGAAGATGCTTGAAAATAAAAAATCTAAATCCTTAAATATTACTTGAAAAGACGTTTTGGAACCGTCGCCAGCAACCGCCGTCAACCGCCCAAGACGAAACGTTTTGAAACGTCGTCTGGTCGGTTACATCAACTGCCCACTAATTCCTCCTTTATTGACACGTGTCTTGCACCGTCTCGCCAAACGCTTCCACCAGTTCCAGAACTCAACTGGCCTGACCGACCATTCAAGAGACCAATTGCTAGACCAGCCGACCTACTTTATCCGACCGCAGACCATCAGACTTGTTTGTCTGACCTGCTGACCATCAGACCTGCAGAATTTCCGACCTATGGACCATCCGACCCACTAACCAACCGACCTGACTACCCGAGCGCAGACCTTCCGACTTGTCTGTCCGACCTGCTGACCATCAGACCTGTCTGTCCGACCTACTGACCATCAGACCTACAGACTTTCCAACCCGCTAACCAACCGACCTGAGGACTTTCCTTCCTGATGACTTTCCATCTTGAGGACCTCCCGACCTGACCAACCGACCTGAGCGCAAATTTTTCTACTTTTCTACCCGACTTCGGGTCCTACCTTCCTTCAAGACACTGCTACCATTATTATTATTATTATTATTATTATTTTTGTACGTAACAAGACCTTATGTATTAGTTGATTTGGGTATTAAAACTTGTATGTTGTTATACACGAGATTGTATGGATTTGTCACTTGAAAAGTCTATCATGCCCCTCATTTCGAAAATGACAATTTAGCTCTTACCCTACATTTGTACTGGCTTGAAAAGACGTTTTGGAACCGTCGCCAGCAACCGCCGTCAACCGCCCAAGACGAAACATTTTGAAACGTCATCTGGTCGGTTACATCAACCGCCTCGCCAAACGCCTCCACCAGTTCCAGAACTCAAATAGCCCAACCGACCAATCCAGAGACCAATCGCTAGACCAAAAGACTCCTTGGCCGCACCCACAAAGCAACTTGTCTATCCACCTGCGGACCAGCTGACTTGCCTATCCGACCGCAGACCAGCCGACCTACTTTATCCGACCGCAGACCATCAGACCTGTCTGTCCGATATGGTGACCATCAGACCTGTCTGTCCGATATGGTGACCATCAGACCTGTCTGTCCGACCGCTAACCATCCGACCGAGGACCAACCGACCAGACCAACCGACCGAGGACCTTCCGACCTGCCCATCCGTTCGCTAACCAACCGACCAGACCAACCGACCAAACCAAACGACCTGACCCACCGACCTGAGCACAAATAATTCGATTACATTTTTGTTTTACAGTTTATATTTCAAATAAATAATGTTTCACTACATTACATTATAGTATAGTCGCGCGGTATACCGTGCAAGAACGTGTTCTAATATATATATATGTTTGTTGCCTGTTGAGCATACAACTTCAGGTCGTATATGTGTTTGTGTCTGATTTTTATTTTTTTAAATAAATAATAATGTATAGAAGAGTGTGTACATATATGCAATTCATTAAATTAGAGTGAGAAATGGCAGATCATGTGTCAGCACATGTGCTGTTGGATTAGAAAGAAATTACTCCTCCTTTCTTAAAACAATAATTTTTTTTATTATTTTTGTTTGTTTCAAAATAATAATTTTATTTTTATAAATAATTATATTATTATAATTTTTTTTATTTTTTTATTATTATTATACAATTGTCACTATTTTTTATACTAATACACTTACAAAGGTAAAAAAATCTTTTATCCGTATTTTTTATCTACTATCAATATTCTTTAAATTTGTATCAAACACGACGCAAACTATAGATTGTTTATGAAATTTGAGAAGAAGTTATTTACTTAATTTTTTTATACTATAATTTTTTTAAAAATATATATATAATTAACACTTTAATCACATTTTAAAATTTAAAATTTAAAATTTTTTTATTTTAATTAAATTATTTAGTTATTTTAATATTAATCTATAGTTATTTTTATTAATATATTTTTTCATTATTTATTAATTATTCAATACCTAAAATTTTGTGTTTAAATTAAATAAAACAATTTAGCTTGGGTACCGAGGGAATATAATTTTAGTTTTGGTTGAGTAGTTTTCTTGTTCTTGTCTCCACTTCATGTCCCAACTTACGAATTCTTTAATTATTCTAACTCAGCTCGATATATTCGTTATAATGCTGATGGCTCAAGCATATTTTAACATCATATAATGTAATTTTACTTACCAATATATACTTTGTTCGTCTCAATTGAAAGAGATTTTTTGGAATTTTGTAATAACTTAAGAAATAATAGTCTATCTTTCATTCAAATCTATACTCATTTTCCTTTTTCGGTTGTCATTGAAAAATATTCTTATTTTTTTTTAAAATAAAAAAATAATTCTACTTTTTTATTGTTTTTTTACTATAAAAAAAAGTTAACAATTATTACTTACTTTTATTAAAATCCATGCCCGGTCAAATGAGCATACATTTGCATGACGGAGGGGGTAGTATTTTACTCCCTCCGTCCAGATAGAAAGTATGCATATTTCTATTTTGGGACGTCCAATTACAAAGTAAATATTTCATTAAATATCTCATTTTTTTCTACAAATACCATTACTTTACATCACATTATTACTTTTACACCAAAAAGTAAAGGCAAAAATGTCATTTTACTACTTTTAACTACCCGCTATAATTAAAATATTATTATTTCTTAAATATCGCGCCAAAAGTAAATGTTTACTTTGTGTGTGGACGAGGGAAGTATTTGGTAATAGAAATGTATAATAGATTTTAACAATTTTGATCTTGAACTTTATATATAAAATAATTGTACATGTAATTATACAATTGTAATTTAAGTAAAAGTAGTGAATTTTAGTATTAATGTATAATTACTTTACTAAAATAAAAAATAAATATTTTTCAGTGATACACACAAAAATAGTAAAAATAATATTTTGAGTTTGAATGAAGAGATTATTATTAATTTAAGCAAACTAAATATATTTATAGAGTACAACATATAATTTGCTGAAGATAGATAGAGAGTTTTGAACTAATTAGGGTGTGTTTGTTTGGGGGTTTGGATTTTAGATTGAGATTTGAATAGTAAAAATTTGAATTGAAATAGTTATATTATGTGAAATAAATATGGATTGATGTGATGTTTTGAATGTAAAATTAATTTTTAGTATAATATAAAAAATAAAAAATAAATATTTAATATTTTTGGAGAAAAAAATTTATGTAAATAATAAAAATTCACCAAAATATTTCAAACAAACACATTCTAAGTAAAACAAGGTATGCATGCATTTTCATGTTGGAGTAATGGTTCATGGGCGGCTAGAGCAGTGAAGACTGCGCAAGCCCCTCCTTATTAATAGAGAGGCTAAATTTTAAAATATTACCAACTATTATTATTAATTTTAATTGATAGTTTATATTTTTTTTTTATAATTATCCAAATAATTTTTAAAATTTTAATTATATATATATATTTTTTTTCTTCTTTTTATCTGGTCTCATTTCATTTTTTTAAATTTTATAGTTGTTTACAATTCTCTACATCACACCCAATCACACTGCGTCCACCCACCCAGACCAAACTCGCTCACCTTCTATCTTCTATCTCTTTTGCCTTCACTTAATCCTTCTCGCTTTTCGAACTTCAGACAGTTATTTTTTATCTTTTTTCTCAAATCTACCACGCACAGATTGACACATTAAAATTTCTTGTTCCAATCAGTGATATTATTTTAAAAATATATTTTAATCATGTGTTTATAGGACCTATAATTTATTTTTGTCCAATACCCAAAAAAATACGAGACGACCTATAGTACTTATTTTTCAGGGTTTTTTTTTTTTTTTCTTTCCTTCAATATTTAACAAGAATATATTATTATCTCTTCAAAAGCATCAATTTAAACACAAATATAAACTAAATATATACCCTAAATATTTCAATATAAAAAGTATTTAGGGTTCTCTCTCTCTACATCTTAGCTATTCTTTTGTTTCAGTCAATTTAATTCAAAACATTAGAATCAATCAATATTTTATATCAAAATTTTGAACATATAAACATATACATAAAATATAAAATATAAAATACAATATTTACTCGAGCACACAATATAGCTTTTAGATCACACATGTATATGTGTAAAAACATTGTGTTATTTTTAATAAACACAAAAATTTATACAAATTATATTTAATTTGAATTTAATTGGGTCTTATTTTTTAAATGGGTCATTTGATTCTCCTTTCGGGTCAATTTGTTTTCCAACTTGGTTTTCTATGGCTTCTTTGATTCGAAGAGATTTGGTCTTCGGTTTGATTCTGTCAGACTTTGGAGGGCTTTGGTCTCCGTGCAGACAATTTGATCGTCAGCTTCGGATTTGATGTCTATTTTGGATGATCCGAGGCTTTGATATGTGATTTGGTTTTGCCACCTTTTGGAGGTATTTGGTTTCTGTGTTGGCGATTTGACCATCAGCTTTGGATTTGATGTCTTTTTTGAACGATCCGCAGCTTTGATTTTTGGTTTGCCTTTTCCGCCTTTTGTGGAGCTTCGGTCTCCGTGTGGGCGATTTGATCATCAGCTTTGGATTTGATGTCTTCTTTGGACGATCCGCGGCTTTGATCTTTGGTTTGGATTTGCCGCCTTTTGGAGAGCTTTGGTCTCCGTGTAGGCGATTTGACCATCAGCTTTGGATTTGATGTCTTCTTTGGACGATCCGCAGCTTTGATCTTTGGTTTGGCTTTGCCGCCTTTTGGAGAGCTTCGGTCTCCGTGTGGGCGATTTGATCATCGGCTTTGGATTTGATGTCTTCTTTGGACGATCCGCGGCTTTGATCTTTGGTTTGGTTTTGCCGCCTTTTGAAGAGCTTTGGTCTCCGTGTGGGCTGTTTGATTGTCGGCTTTGGATTTGATGTCTTCTTTGAACGATCCGCAGCTTTGATCTTTGAGGAGGTGGATTTGGTGTTCCATAACGCTTTTGACGGCGTGTCCCTTTGACTTTTGGATCGAAGAAGGCCGAGTTGTTGCTTTGGTGAAGAACGCGATGAATACCTCGAAGCTTTGTGATGAACTTTGGATGCTCTTCATTGGCTTTGATGGACTCTTCAATGGCTTTTGGAGCTTTGATCCTTGAAGAGGTGGATTTTGTGCTCCATAACGCTTTTGGTGGCATGTCCCTTTGACTTTTGGATCGAAGAGGGCTTAGTTGATGTTTTGTTGAAGAACGCGATGAACATCTTGAAGCTTTAAGAGGAACTTGGGAGACCTTCCCTTGGCTTTGACGAATTCCTCAACGGCTTTGAGAGCTTTGATCCTTCCTCCGGCTTGGACATACGACGAAGAACGTTAACTTCATCGATTCCTCAACCAATATTGGATCATTTGTCCAAATCAGTGACTTTCGACGAAGAACGCTTCGAAGAACACGAAGAACATGAAGACCAATACTGCTAGCCTATCTCACAACTGCAAAATAAAATATCAATTCCTACGTCCCAGTATAGCAGTAGTGAGTAGGGTCGTCTCCGCAGGAAAACAGTAATTCTTTCTATGTTTGATTGATTATAATTATATTAATATATATTTGGGGGATTTGATTATCACAATAAAGAAGAATAAAATTTACTTAATAAACGCAAGTTAACTAGAATGCAAAATTAGCGGTTTATCAAATATGATTAAACCCTAGCATAGACATGAATTTTTCATTCGGGATATGAAATTTGATCATCGACTAAAAGTCAAATTCATCGACTAGTTGGATAAATTGGTTATAGTTGATCTACACGCGTTCACAATCAACCTTTCCTTACTTTTTCGATAGCTAAGGTACGACCGTTAGCTATTTCTCTAATCGCGAAAGAATCCTAGATACGACCGTAGTTTTCTAACTCAACAGCAATAAAAAACTAGAAAGGTCCAATTCAATTTAACAAGCTCCTACGATAATTTTTTAAAAACTTATTTTAATTCTTCCCTAGAGTGTTTTTCTCTAGGTTGCTACGCCAATTGGAAAATTACACAATTACATATGTCAATCCCAAATATAGCTATGAAATACTAAATTGATACGTGCGCAATAATCAATTCAAGATTTCTAAACTCATCAATTAGAATAATTAAAAATACCCAACATCGATGAACGCCAATTTTAATCGAAATCAAGTCTCACAATTTCAATCCCAAACATCAATTCATACATACACTAGAAATGAAACTACTCGCAATCCATAGCAATTAAAAATATAAAATAAATCAAAGAGTTCTCATGCCTTCAAGTTTAAAAATCGACAACAAACCAATTCTAGAAATAAAGAAAAAGGTGTCCGGAAGTTCTTCTGCGTTGCTCTCCAAAATTCCCGTACGTAGTATTCTTCCTTCGCTTCTCTTCTCTTTTAGAAATTGGTTGTAAGTGAGATCGTGGTTTTGCATTTCTTCTTCCCCTTCTTTATTGGCCCTAACTCACCTTTTCAATTAATCACTTTAGATCCCTTTTGCACTTTAAACCAAACAATTCTAAAATTGCTAATTAACCCCGGAGGAACCCTGGAGGACCTTTTTGCAATTTTCATTCTTCCTACTTCGTGATCACACCTAAGGACTTTCTGCGTTCTGCTTTTCTCTCCAATTTGCCCAAAATTTGGCAACTCTTCAACGCCTAGTAGAAAGTTCAAAAACACACAATTATGAGTATATATATACAAAATTCGCATTAAAAAACCGTCTAAAATATAGCAAAATATTTATCTAATATCGCATATATCACATACAGAGAGAGTTTAGAGACTTACCCTTTTGCTTGAATCCTCGATGCAACTTCGGTGTCTCAAATGAACTGACCATGGCTCCTATTTATAGGGATGGGTGGCTTCGGCTTCCTTTTTAACGGTGTCACGTGGCGCGTTTTGATTGACCAATAGGAAGATTTTATAATCTTTCCTTTTTCATATCGGATGCTCTTTTTCATTCTTGACGGATTTGATTGTCTATCTTCCTTTCTCGCCAATATCTTTATATCATTGCCCTTTTTCGAAAGATATTAATTTATATACTTCTTTTATTGACAAGATTAATTTATTTTGCTGCCAAATTTATTATGGCTCTATTTATGCACGTAATATTTGTACGATATCTTCCATTTTAAACAGATTTTTGCATTAATGGTTGATATTTATTGTACAAAAATTAACATATGTGTATAATTAAATACCATATATTTATTTTATTGGAACTTTATTTTCTTCCAAAATACATGATATTTAATTGATTTTAGACATATATTTTTAGTGTCTACAGTATATATTATAACTATATTATCGACATGAATATAAAATATTTACTCAAGCACACATATCCGTATATACAAACAATTGAACAACTTTGAAAAATCTTTTAAATATATATTAACATATATATAATTCTTTTATTTAATTTACTTGTAAAATCATTCCAACAATTGATTTTGTATATATCTGAGTCAAATAATATTAATTGCATGCGATATATATATGAATCTATACCAAATTATAACAAACATGTTAGCACAGAGCATGCCTCCTACCATACACGATAAGATTTGATATATAAATATGATCACTTATATACAAATTAAAATAAAAACACACACACAGAGATATATATACATATCGAAGCTGATGAGTGAGATTGACCATAGAGTGAGAAAGCAATTAATGTGTCTCCCTCTCCCTTGCCACAAGATTTTTTGTGGTGCATACAAAATCCACACATATATATATATATAGACCTAGCTGTCAAAGATATATATATATATATGATATATACATATACTTCCTCCGTCCCGGTACCGTTTACTTTTTGCATGTAAATTTTTTAATATTAGTATTATAATGAGTTGTAGTAAAAAAGACAAAAATGTCCTTATTAGTATTGTGTAATATTAAAGTAATGATATTTGTGTAATATAGTGTAAGGTAGAAGGGTATTTATTATGTTAGGTAGGTAGTACAATTACTAAATTAAGAAATGATAACTTTATTTTGGGACAGACAAAAATGAAAAATGACAATTTTCAATGGGACGGAAGGAGTATATAATATGTTTGTATTAATTAAGTATATATATATATAATTACACTGCGGATTCGGTACTGACTCAATCAAACCAACATGGTGTTGATTTGATTGAGTCAGCATATCACATAAACGTATTCAACATATATTATATACTATCATAGCATATTCATAATACATTATATATTATGTTGTAACTCAGCATATGATATCTTATACAAAATATATATTGATTACTCTTATATGATCGGTTGATCTTATTAAATCAGCACCATACTGATTTGATTAAGCCAACAACCTGATTCGCACCCATATTATTAAGATAGATGGATCGATCGGTCAGGATGTTGTCCGACCACTTTCTTCACTCTTTGGACAAGAAAGTAGAGACATTATAAATAATGGAAGTTGAGCTAAGTATGGTAGGGTTTTGAATTCAATAGGACCTCAAATACATATATACATATCGATCGGTGGGGGAGGGTCTAGCTAGGACCATCCCCTCGTGCGTATTATCTTGTCTCGTCTTGACAATGCCTCGCTACCAAACTAGAAAACCCCATCTTGTTGTGCACGCACGCGCCTATCTTGTGTTGGAGTCGAATATCCCAAGATGCATGAACATTTTCCTTTTGAAGATATCGCTTAAGAAGTATCGCTTGCCATCACCAACTAGGATTTGAGTTTTTGAGAGGATCAATTTTTTTTCTTAAGGACAAATCTAACCGTTATCTTTACATTTTGCTCGAAATATTGGAGTCATTTCAAATTTAGTGTAAAAAATATAGCGCAATATTATTCATTTAAACATTTTTCGAAGTTAAAATGTAATGAAAATTATTTGAGAGGTTTAGAGCAAAGAAAAAGGTAGTTATAGATTAAGCATCACATATCTTTATTTCTCCTTCTTCGAACTTTCTTTGTAGATCATATGGCTATTTATAATATAATATCTAACTATTTTGGGATAGTCAGAATATGAATTATCAATTTCATTTATAAGAAATTATATATATAAGTAAAATCTTACAAATATCTTGAATAAGTTCCGTTTACAAATAAATCTCTTGAATAAATTTCGTATATAATTATAATGTAATATGGTGGATCATGTGCCAAATGAAGAAATTCAGCAAATGTGTTGATGAGTTGATTTAATTCAGCACCTGATCCATTTCCTTATAATATATATAAAAATATTTCGTAACAAAAATATATTTATAAGCTTGATCTTATTTAGAATTAGAAAAACCTTTTTTTCTTTAACATTTTCTGTTCTTCACTAATTCTAGTAAATTTTATTAAGTTTTCACATGAATTAATTTCATATCTAATTGTTCCTTATAGTATATCTATATCTACTTTACTTGTTGATATCATCTCTATATGTAATATTTGTCACTTGTTAACCATTTTGTTTGGCATATATATATAGATAAGAGGTTATTAATTTACATTAATCATTTGATTTCTTAGTTTAAATCGATGTACTTTTTTTTTGGTCGATCGGTGTACTTAATGTAATAGAGGTTTCAAAGTTTGTTATAGATATCTATTTGCTTCAAATATCATTCACCAAAAGGGGTGTTTGGAACTTGTCGGGCTCGACCCATAAGGCCATAACTACCATATGAGATTTCAAGTATCACGCGCTCGTGTGTGTGTGTGTGTATATATATATATATATGAACTGACAACACATCTAGTTGTGTATACCCAAGAAGAATGTAGGAGACACTACAATATGGGCATGCATTTTCATTCATGGCCCTCTTGTGGGATCACAAAATGCACATGTACAACCCACCCAATCTCTTTACATATACATACATATATACATATATATATATATATAAACACCATTCCCAATTCAAGATGATCACAACTCATCAATACTTCTTACAACAATCCTTCTTACAAATAACTTGTACTAGTCAGTCATCACATTGATCTATATATACATATTTAGCTTATAAATACAGTAATTATGGCAGATTCTTCGTCGTCGTTGTCGTCATATACGAAGATTAGAAGAGGGTGTTCGATGATTCCGGAGAGGTTTCAACTGCATTTGTCTATGGTAGGGTTGCAGTTTGGGTATGCAGGGTTCCATGTGGTGTCGAGAACTGCCCTTAATATGGGCATCAGCAAGATTGTGTTCCCTGTTTATAGGAACATTCTTGCCCTTATTCTCCTTCTGCCCTTTGCCTATTTCATGGAGAAGTATGTATACATACATATTTTTATATATGAACTACCCCCTCCCCCCCCCCCCCCTACCCTAATTCACACACCCTTTTCAATATGCATTTTTTGTGTTCTTTATTTTACAAGTTACATAAATACATGCATACATATATATATAGGTATGTCTATGGTTGATGTTGGACATGGATCAGCATATGCTATAAAGGTGACTCAGATGCATTTATACATATTTTAGTATATTTATAATATATCATATATTATATTATGATTCAATATATGTTATCTTATAATACAATATATGCCGAGATATGTATAAATATATTTTAGTCACCCATATAGCATAGGCTGACCTGATCAAATCAGTACAATGATGACTTGGTCAGATCAACATAAAATCTATCGTCGTTGATGTTATATTGATCAATGTAATATTTAGACAGATGGTTTCGGAATTATGAAGGCGTAGAAAATTTTATAAATATATATATAAAAGAAAATAGTATTTAATATGAGTTGTTGACCCTAATATGTTGTATTCATAAATGGTTTTATTTAACTATACATTTATGTGTCTTTGGATAATAGAAATATGCTTAAGGTTTGTTTAGATAGAAGTTTTTGGAGGTTTTTGGAAATTTGAAAAAAAAAAAAAGTAAAAAATTAATATTTGATTTGATGTTTTATGAGAAAAAAAAAATATTTGATATAATTTTTTTTTAAAAAAATAAACAGTACCAAATGAATAAAAGTGTACTATGTAAACAAAGTAAAGTTGTTCAACAATAAAATTCTTACTAAATTATAAATTTATACATCCTTCTATATTATTGAATATGTTGTAATACTGACACTCTTTCCTCTGTCCTGATTTGATTCAAGAGGGGTAGAAGTGTGTAAGATGATTTTTAATATTTTTGTTCTTGTATTTTTACCATATGGTACATTTGTAATTTCTATAAAATTAATGTATAATTATTTTGATTAAAATAAAAATAAATATTTTTTTAGTGAAATTAAAAAAAATAATAATAATAAAAATTCCTTTCTATTCAACTGGGACTAGGAGAGTAGAAATTTATATGCTTAATTGTACTCCTATATGAAATAATTTAATCTAATTAAAAGATAAATCCAAATTAACACACATATATATTTATATATATATATATGCAAACAGTAATGATTAATTTGGCTGTTACATAATTATAATTTACTGCAGGAAAGAGCGACCACCTCTTACATGGAGTTTCATCATCCAGTTTTTTCTCCTTGCAATTGTTGGGTATATATAATAATCATGATCCAGATATTATTCATTCGTTTTCTTGGGAAGTCCCGGGACTTCCCCCATGAATCATGATCATTATATATGTTACAGGATTACAGCAAATCAAGGGTTTTACTTGTTGGGCCTGGACCACACTTCTCCAACCTTCGCTTCTGCAATTCAGAATTCAGTTCCTGCTATCACATTCCTCATGGCAGCCTTGCTCAGGTCAGTCGGTCCGGGACCTTGATCACCGCTAGCTTCACTGCACATATATATATACGATACATACATATCTGTATACCATTAGTCTACAAGAATATGTTTATATATACAATAATACATTCAAAATAGTATTGATAGCATCTCAAATATAACTATACAAATAAGCAAATAGTACACAATTTGTATTTATAATAAATAAATATATTTTATACTCTCTTATTTTAATGCTAAATTTCTCATTTTTGTCATTTTAATATGTAAAATACTAATTTATTTTAATTGGCAGTCAAATAATTTAAGAAAGAGTATATTGTATCGTTATGTAATCTTCTTTTATCTTCATTCAACTTCAAAGAGTCTCATTTAATTTTTACGTATTGATTTTTAAATATTAATTACTCCCTCCGTCCAAGCTAAAAGTATACGATTATTTTTGGCACGGAGATTAAGGAATAATAGTAATTTAATTATAGTGAGTAGGTAAAAATAGTAAAATGACATTTTTGTCCTTACTTTTTTGGTATAAAAGTAATGATGTGATGTAAAGTAGGAGTATTTGTAGAAAAAATGGGGTATTTAATGAAATGGTTACTTTGTAATTGGACGTCTTAGTTATCTTGTAATACTAATAGAAGGACATTTGTGCAAAATAGTATACAAGTATAAGAATATTTTTAATGTTAACTACAATTACGCAAAAAGTAAATATAACTCTTAAGAGCGGACGGAAAAAGTATATTACAATAGGTTGATTATTATAATGAGCTGACTCACCTAATTAGCATGGTGCTGAACAGAGCACAACACAAATACAACACATGTTATAGTCTTATAACACACGAATACTAATTGATTTCAATACACCACATACTGTTATACAAGTATGAGGCAACATCATTTGTCATTATTATACACAGCATGCGTTGTATATAATAAGTCTTTGTGTTATTTCTATATATTACCGATGTTGATTTGATCTGATTTTTCCAATTCAGCACCATAACTGTTAATTAATTAATTAATTAACTAATTATAATTTCAACATGCAATGCACGTGTAGAATAGAGCAAGTGCGGCTGGACCGCAAGGACGGGATCTCGAAGGTAGTCGGAACAGTGTTCTGCGTGGCCGGCGCCACGGTCATCACCCTCTACAAAGGCCCCACCATCTACAGCCCGTCCTCCTCCTCCACCACAATTACTGGATCGACGGCAGCGGCGGCCATCCTCCGATTGGGCGATGATGAGGGATCTAATTCTTCAGATAGAAATAAGAACTGGACATTGGGGTGCTTGTACCTGATCGGACACTGCCTCTCTTGGTCGGGCTGGCTCGTCCTTCAGGCGCCCGTCGTTAAGAAGTACCCCGCTCGCCTCTCCTTCACTTCCTACCAGTGCTTCTTCGGCATCATTCAGTTCCTCGCCATCGCCGCCTTCCTCGAGAGGACGCCGCAGGCTTGGCTCGTCCGCACACGCACCGAGCTCTTCAGTGTCTTCTACGCTGTACTCTCTCTCTCTCTCTCTCTCTCTCTCTATATATATATATATATAATGAATTCTAATGTGCAGGGAGTGGTGGCGTCGGGGATTGCTTTCGCGGTGCAGATATGGTGCATTGACAGGGGAGGCCCTGTCTTCGTCGCCGTCTACCAGCCTGTTCAAACTCTCCTCGTCGCCATTCTCTCATCTTTCCTCCTCCAGGAACAGTTCTACTTGGGCGGGTAATCAATTTTCTAATTCATAGCCATACTCACTCATCAAATTACCAATTACCAATACCTAATTAATTATTGTTCTAGCTAATACCTAATTCTACCATAATCGAAGCTATTCAATTTCGAACTAGAATAGAACATCACCTGCTAACTTCAATCGTCGATTGTATTGCACTGCACAGGATCATTGGCGCTGTTCTCGTCATAATCGGATTGTACCTCGTCCTTTGGGGCCACAAATTGGACACCATTCAACGCTCCGCCGCCGAGCAAGGAGGCGATGCTACCGCTTCCTCCGCTGCCGCCGCCGCTCACATTAAGGCGTCGTCCATCACTCAACCACTTCTCTATCACTCGACGGTTTGATCGCCAATCGCCTTATGCATCTCTGACTATATATATAGTAACTATATATGGAACCGATTTGGTACCGAGTGCTCTATCATATTAGGGTTTGCTTTAATTTTATATTTTTTATTAATTCCGAATTAAAAAAAGAAAAGGGTTTGGGTTATGTATTTGGTACTGATCTATAATATGTGAGTTTGGTACGTGGATTTTACCCAAATTAGGGTTTTGGGGCTTTTTATTGGGCCTAAGCCCAATATTGCAAAATGAAGATATATATGTTTTTTGACGTAATATTTTTAGGATACATATATAAATCTCTCAGTATGAAGACGACGCGCTTTCAAGCGATTGTAGATAACGCGCTTACTTAAATTCCTGTACCATCTATCTTCCAACTACACAGTCACCGTTGCTACAAAAATCCCCAATTTCCCTTGACGGATCTACGATAGGGTTTGGATCTCGAGTCTCGATTGGGGTTTCGAATTCGTTTTCACAAAGCTGGATTCGAATACCTCTGAATTCTCCTTTGTTGGAGTGAGCGAAGGGATTAGTTTCAGAAATGTTGACGAAATTTGAGACGAAGAGCAATAGAGTGAAAGGTTTGAGCTTCCACAGCAAGAGGCCATGGATCTTGGCGAGTCTTCACAGCGGCGTCATCCAGCTATGGGACTACCGAATGGGCACTCTCATTGATCGATTCGATGAGCACGATGGACCTGTTCGGGGCGTCCATTTTCATAAGTCGCAGCCACTTTTCGTTTCCGGAGGTTTGAGTTCGAGATTTCAATTATTGGTTTTTGCCCGAGTTTTTTGCGATTACGTGTTTGGGGAGGCTATGTTGTTTTAGGTTTTGGATCTGCTGGTTGTTTTGTTTATTTCTGGTGTTTTATCATATAATGTTGGAATACATAAGTTAGATATACTTCGGTTTATGGAAATTTGATTTGGTGACTACACTTGGTAGACTCAGAGTTGTATATAAGTTTACACTGCAGCCTCGATGCATAGTTAGATTTTTTATTTATTTATTTTCTGTTTTGAAATTTTGGTATGATTGAATCAAAGCAAAGCTTGGTTGAAATATGATGCTTGGAGGATTGTATTTGTAGAGTAGTGGGGGGTGGTCTAGGACTTAGTCCTTTGTTAAGGTTGTATTCTTCAATTCATAAATGTTCAGTATTTGATTAACTTCATAAGGTAGGGATCTTTAGCCATGGCTATAAAGCACTGTACTTGATGAATTAGTGATCATACAACCGAGTGTTGTAAATGTTAAACTAGTGGTTGGTATCTTGGGTTTTCCTTTGTTAATTGACTACTGCCGGTTGGTAAATTTGATTTATTAATGGAAGGCATATATCTGTTTGTTTTAGGTTTAGATACTGTATCCATTTAAGACTTTCATGATGTTAATGTCTAATGAGCATTGATAAAATGTAATTGTTCCGTGGGGCATGCTATATAGCTTATTCAAAAGAATGTGTATGTATATATATTAAATATATAACATCATACTTCAAAAGAAGCTCTGGAGATTAGTTGTTCACTAATGTTATTGAAGGCACTGATCTGTTGAATTGCTTTATGATTGAGCTGGGTTTTTTTATATATATTATTATTATTTTTTAATTGATATCGAATCATATTCTAATAAATGTCAATTTTTGGTTGATCTAGGTGATGATTACAAAATCAAGGTATGGAATTATAAATTGCACCGATGCCTATTCACGCTTCTTGGCCATCTTGATTATATCCGAACTGTTCAATTTCATCATGAGTATCCCTGGATAGTAAGTGCCAGTGATGACCAGACAATTAGAATATGGAATTGGCAATCAAGAACTTGCATCTCTGTCTTAACCGGCCACAATCACTATGTCATGTGTGCCTCATTTCACCCCAAAGAAGATTTGGTTGTTTCAGCCTCTTTGGATCAGACTGTTCGTGTTTGGGATATTGGTGCCTTGAGAAAGAAAACTGTATCCCCTACAGATGATATTCTGAGATTGCCCCAAATGAATACCGATCTCTTTGGTGGGATAGATGCTGTTGTGAAATATGTTTTGGAGGGTCATGATCGAGGGGTTAATTGGGCTTCTTTCCACCCAACTCTACCTCTGATTGTTTCTGGCGCAGATGATCGGCAAGTGAAAATATGGCGCATGAATGGTATGCCATCTTGACGACTAATACATTAGCATTTTACATGGCTATATCATATACGGTTAGAAGATTCATAGTGGCTTGCAAGAATATTGTATATTAAGTATGCATTCATTTTTGTTATGTTTACTTTTTATGATGAGAGATTGGAAATCTATGTTGTATTCGTCTCTTGAAATTTTCTCGGCATTATTGTACTCTGCTTGCATATTTTCTTCAAATTATGTTTAAGTTTTGGCGTTCTGATTCTCATCATTATTCATATCCGATTACATTTTCGTCTCAGATACAAAGGCCTGGGAAGTGGACACATTGAGGGGGCATACGAACAATGTTTCTTGTGTTCTGTTCCATTCAAGGCAGGACATAATTGTATCAAATTCTGAAGACAAGAGTATTAGAGTTTGGGATGCAACTAAAAGAACAGGCTTGCAGACCTTCCGAAGGGAGCATGACAGGTTCTGGAATCTTGTAGCCCATCCAGAGATAAATCTTTTGGCTGCCGGCCATGACAGCGGCATGATTGTTTTTAAGCTGGAGAGAGAACGTCCTGCTTTTTCTCTCAGTGGTGATTCAGTCATCTATGTTAAGGACCGTTTTATACGCTCCTTTGAGTATTCAACTCAGAAAGATACCCAGCTGATACAGATCCGTCGTCCAGGTTCGAGTGGCTTGAATCAAGGACCTCGAACTCTATCTTATAGCCCTTCTGAGAAAGCTGTTTTAATTTGTTCTGATGTGGATGGGGGTTCATACGAGCTCTATGTCATCCCAAAGGATGGGTATGGGAGATCCGATGTAGCACAGGATGCAAAAAGAGGTGTTGGGGGGTCGGCAGTTTTTGTGGCTCGAAATAGGTTTGCTGTGCTCGAGAAGACAAGCAACCAGATTCTGGTCAAGAACCTGAAAAATGAAATTGTGAAAAAGAGTGTTTTGCCTATTGCTACAGATGCTGTGTTCTATGCGGGTACGGGAAATCTGCTTTGCAGGTCCGAGGACAAGGTTGTCATCTTCGATCTCCAACAAAGGATTATTCTTGGGGATCTCCAGACGCCTTTTGTTAGGTACGTCGTTTGGTCTCATGATATGGAGTCTGTTGCTTTACTGAGCAAGCACTCAATTGTTATTGCTGATAAAAAGCTTGTGCACCGTTGCACACTTCATGAGACAATTCGAGTCAAAAGTGGAGCTTGGGATGATAATGGTGTTTTTATCTACACTACACTGACTCACATTAAGTACTGCCTTCCTAATGGCGATTGTGGAATCATCAAGACGCTCGATGCTCCACTATATTTATCGAAAATATATGGGAACACGATCTTTTCCTTGGACAGAGATGGGAAGAACTGCCCTATGATCGTCAACTCAACTGAATATATATTTAAGCTTTCCTTATTGAGAAAGAGATACGATCAAGTTATGGGGATGATAAAAAATTCCGAACTGTGCGGGCAAGCAATGATCTCTTATCTTCAGCAGAAGGGCTTTCCGCAGGTGGCACTTTACTTTGTAAAGGATGAAAGAACTCACTTCAACCTAGCCCTTGAAAGCGGTAACATCGAGAAGGCTCTCGAAGCTGCTAAAAAGATTGACGAGAAAGATTACTGGTACAGATTGGGCGTGGAGGCTCTTCGGCAGGGAAATGCCGGGATTGTTGAGTATGCATACCAGAAAACGAAGAACTTCGAGAGGCTATCTTTTCATTATTTAATAACTGGTAAGCTCGACAAGTTATCGAAAATGATGAAAATTGCTGAAGTGAAAAATGATATTATGGGCCAGTTTCACGACGCATTGTATCTCGGCGACGTGCAGGAGCGAGTTCAGATTCTGGAGAACGTCGGCCACTTGCCCCTGGCTTATGTTACGGCTGCTGTCCACGGTTTCCGTGATATAGCCGAGCGTTTAGCTTCCGAATTAGGGGAAAATGTTCCGAATCTTCCAGAAGGAAAGAAAGCTTCTCTTTTAATACCACCTCCTCCAGTACTGTCTGCTGGAGATTGGCCTTTGTTGATGGTCAGTAAAGGCATCTTCGAGGGCGGCCTGGACGATACTGGCAAGGAAGAAGACGAGTACTATGAAGAGGCTAGTGCTGATTGGGGCGAGTCTTTGGACATCGGCGAGGCAGACAACTTGCAGAATGGTGATATTACCGTCGTGCTCGATAAAGATACGCCCGAGGCGAATGACGAGGAAGGCGGATGGGATCTCGAGGACCTGGATCTGCCTCCCGACGCAGAAACCCCGAGGGCGTCTAAAGGACCGTCCGTATTCGTTACCCCTACGACGGGTATGCCTGTAAGCCAGATATGGGTCCAGAAATCATCGCTTGCTGCCGACCACGCGGCTGCCGGAAACTTCGATACCGCTATGCGATTATTGAGCCGTCAGCTGGGGATACGCAATTTTGCCCTGTTGAAACCGCTATTTGTCGATGTTCACTTGGGCAGCCACAGTTTCTTGCGCGCGTTTGCTTCAGCGCCGGTGATTTCACTCGCAGTCGAGCGGGGTTGGAGTGAATCGGAAAGTCCGAATGTTCGACGCCCGCCGGCTCTCGTCTACAATTTCTCGCAGCTGGAAGAGAAACTCAAGGCTGGATACAAGGCTACGACTGCCGGAAAATTTTCGGACGCACTTCGACATTTCATGTCGATTCTTCACACGGTTCCGCTCGTCGTGGTCGAAACGCGACGGGAAGTCGACGAAGTCAAGGAGCTGATCATCGTCGCGAAAGAATACGTTCTCGGGTTGAAGATGGAGCTGAAACGACGGGAACTGAAAAATGACCCGGCCCGACAGCAGGAACTCGCTGCGTATTTCACCCACTGCAACCTCCAGCTCCCGCACGTAAGACTCGCGTTGCAGAACGCGATGACGGTTTGCTTCAAGGCGAAGAATCTGAGCACTGCCGCCAATTTTGCGCGGCGACTTCTCGAGGCGAATCCGAGCAACGAGAACCAGGCGAAAACGGCTCGCCAGGTTCTGCAGGCGGCCGAGAGGAATATGACGGACGCGACAGAGCTGAACTACGACTTTAGAAATCCTTTTGTCGTGTGTGGGGCGACGTATGTCCCGATTTACCGAGGGCAGAAGGACTTCGCGTGCCCGTACTGCACCGCACGTTTTGTCCCGGATCGACATGGCCAGCTCTGCGCCGTCTGCGATCTGGCGGTTGTCGGATCGGATGCATCGGGATTAGTGTGTTCGCCGGCACAGGTAAGGTAATGTATAGAGAAACTTTTTTCTTGAGTTCATCATACATAGATATATATATATATATATACACAGATATACATAGATACATTTGGTTCGTATATGATTAGATGTGTAGTGAATAAAATTTGGTGTTAGATTTTGATTTGGAGTGTATATTGCCGTAGTGTTTTTGCAGTGTAATGCATAGTTAGTTTTATACAGCTCTTGACTTTATGTCGTTCGTGTGAAGGCTTTGTTGAAATATTTTATTTTTCAAATATTCAATTTTTTATATAATTCTAAACAATTTTTTATTTTTTAATTTAAAATGATTTTTAAAAAATTTAGAAAAATAAAAAATAAAGTTAAAAGTTAAAATAAAAAATTTAAAAATTTTATAAATAAACAAATAAAAAAAAAAAAAACAACGCCATTTTTTGGGCGTTTGTGTTTTTTTTTTTTTGTTTTATGATAGATTTTTATTATTTAGGTAAAAGATATTTTTGTCTTGAGTGTATTACTGTGTAAAAGAGAGTGACAATTGTGTAATAATAATGAAAGAGTAAGGGTAGTTATACATTTAGTAAACAAGTGATGAGAATTTATTTTATATTTAAAATATCACAATTTTTATTTTTATCACGTTAAATAATTATTCAAATTCAATTTTTTATTATTCAAAACTTAAACTTAAAAATTAAAATATTTGTGATGAGAATTTTGGAAAGTGCAGTTTGACAATGGTAGCAGAAAAGCATATAAAGAGCAGAAGAAAACAAGCATAGCATAGAGAGGTTGAGTGAGGCAGTAGCAGATGAAAGTGAAGGATCGAGATGATTAGCACAGGAGGAGACAATAACTAAAAAGGCTTGAAAATAATAATAATAATAATAATAATAATAATATTTGTGTTTTCGGTCATCACCCTTGAAAATACGATTACAACACAAATCATTTTTTAACGATAAAAACTTCTAAAAAGGCTTCCAGCGGTAACAGGTTCATTATGTTTTTCTTTATTATTATTACGGTAAATTGTTTTTTTAATCTCGTAACTGATCCCTTATTATTTTAGTTTAGTAAGTGGAGTACGTCGCAAATTAGTTTCATAAGTGAAAAATTTTCGTTGTTTAAGTCCTCCGGCGCCGGAGATGCCCGCGTGGCTCGTCGAAAGCTACGTGTCCGCCAGGTCAATGACACATGGCGGACACGTGTACTTTATTTTATTTTTTAATTTTTTTAATTGGATCAAATAAAAATATTATAAAAAAACAAATAAAATTAAAAATAAATTAAAATAAAAATAAAATCCACGTGTCCGCCAGGTGTCGCTGACCTGGCGGACACGTGGCCTCCGGTAAGCCAACCGGGCGTCTCTGGCGCCGGAAGACTAAAATAGCGAAAAATTTTCATTTATAAAATTAATTTGCGACAGACTCCACTTAGACAACTAAAATAATAGGAGTCCACTTACGGAACTAAAAAACAGTTTATTATTATTATTATTATTATTATTATTATTATTATTATTATAATATAATTTTACTATTTTTATTTCTTTTATAAATAAGTTCACTATTAATTCTTTATAGTCTCTCTGCTATCTAAAAATTAGATTATACATTTTTAACACCAATTATAATATAAGTATGTTTTCTTTGTATTTTATAATAAAAATAATAATAAAGGAGTATATTTATTTATTATAAAATAATTATTATTACTAATATATTTTTAATTATTTATTAATTATATTTATCTTTAGAAAAATGTTTTTGTGTCCAATAACCTAGACATAGATAGAATAGAAGAAGTATTAACATTGAAATTCTATACACCAAAAACAAATGAACAACCACACTAGTATATACGTCCTTCGTCCCTTAATAAAATCTATTTCTCTTTTGCATATTATACTCAACATTAAATAAAGTATTATGTTTTTATTATTATTATTTCATGATATTAGTATTATAAGATATTAATAAAAATATTTTTATTATTTTTTTAATTTGTAATAAATTTTGATACTCCCTTTCGTCCCGTTAGAAGGGTAACGTTTGTTTCGCACGTAGATTTTTTAATATTAGTATTATATTATATTGTAATAAAAAATACAAAAATACCTCTATTAGTATGGTATAATATTAAAGTAATGACATTTGTGTAATATATTATAAGTTGAAAGGGTATTTATTATGTTAAGTAAGTAGTACAATTACTAAATTAAAAAATGATAACAACTGACGGAAATAAAAAATGGTAACCTTTCAATGGGACGAAGGAAATATAATAATTAATATTCAAATAGCAAATAATAAATAAATACTTAGTTACGAGACATATGAAGTATTTTTTAAAAATCACTTTGGGTGTGTTTACTTGTAAAATTTTGATCTAAGTTTGAGTTGAAATAATTATTTGATATGATATAAATATATATAAATATGTATTTATATAATATTTTGAATATAAAATTTAATTTTATTGTAATATAGAAAATAAAAAATTATTATTTAATTTAATATTAAAAAAATAAAATAAAATATCAAAAATTAAAAATTAAAAATCTCACAAATAAACACACACTTTGAAAAATATCATAAATTCGAAATATAAACAAACGCATAATAACTGCCTACGGAACCGAACCACCAGTCTCCAAAACTGATCAACAGTGGTCGTTTACAACGTGCTCCACCAGTCCCTTTTCAATTGGCTATCTCATTTACCAATCCCACACCATTTACGTGTTCGATCATCCATGGCTACTCGCCTCGCCCATATATAGGCTCTCCACATTTCCAGGAACCACAGCTACGGATCGGATAATCTTTTTTAAAAAAAGCGAGAGAGAGAGAAATCAAATGGGTGGTTGTTCGTGGCTGTTATCGCTTTTCATAATCCTGCTGTTTCTTCAACTTCCCGCCTGCAAATCTTCATCCATTTCCGATCTCTTCGACAGCTGGTGCAGAGAGCATGGGAAATCGTACTCTTCCGAGGAAGAAAGGGAGCGCAGGCTCAGGATATTCGAGGAGAATTACAATATCGTCACTGCGCACAACGGGAAGGGTGATTCGACCTTCACTCTCGGTCTCAACGTCTTTGCTGACCTCCCTAACCATGAGTTTAGGGCAAAGTATTTGGGGCTTTCAGTTCCTGCTACGGATTCAGTGATCAGACTGCGCAGTGAATCGGATGAGGATTTGAGTGTTGTGAAGGATTCTGATATTCCATCTTCTCTCGATTGGAGGTCAAAGGGAGCTGTTACCGAGGTGAAGGACCAGGGTAGTTGCGGTGAGATTTTTTTTTTTCACAGTTTTTACTTCATTTTCTTCCTTGAATTTGCTTTTCTTCCATTGATGAGCTTTTGGAGTTATTATTCTGCTTTCAAATTTCAATGGTTGAATTATTCCTTGTTTGACTGATAATTGCCTGCAGTTTCTCATTCTGATGTTTGATTTGTATCTGCTTTCCTGTGTTCTTCAATCCTGATCTAATTGATTCACTGATTTCCTTCACTACATATTGGCTGTTCTTCCTGCGTAGTCTAGTCGATTATCCATTTTCAAACTCACCTGAATATCTGTTTTCAAATTTGATGCTAATTTTTATTGGGTAAAACTCAGGCTCTTCGAATTACATATAAACGAACTTGAGATTGTTCTCATTAAGAATTTAGTTCGAACATTATCCATTGTATATATATCATCAAGCTAACTAGCTGAATTCGATCTTTAATGAGCCAAGCTTTCGAGCTTAGTTCAAATAACAGCTCTAACTGGAAACTGTTCCGACTTATAGTCGAACAAGACTTCTTAGGGATCTCGTTAGGTCTAACTTAAGAAGCCGAGCGATTACTACAAACTAACTAGCTGAATTCGAGCCTTAATGAGCCGAGCTTTCAAATAACAGCCCTAATCGAACAATTTGTAGTCTAACAAGACTTTTAGGATCTTGTTTGCTTCTTAGAATCGAATTCTATCTATCGTCTGTATAGACTCGAATCGTATGAATTGCATCTAAATGTTTACTCTGATGTTTTCTGATGCAAGTTTTTCGTCGATGGAGTGGTTGTCCGTAGGTTTCTTTTTCTCGAGAAATTATCTTGACATATTTGAATTTTGATCCGCTGTGCTATTTTACACCTTGAAGGTGCGTGTTGGGCGTTCTCAGCAACGGGTGCGATGGAAGGCATCAACCAGATTGTCACGGGATCGCTCGTCAGCCTGTCCGAACAAGAGCTAGTAGACTGCGATACATCATACAACGACGGCTGCGCGGGAGGGGTCATGGACTATGCTTTCCAGTTCGTCTTAAAGAATAAAGGGATCGACTCCGAGAAGGATTATCCCTACCGCGGTCGCGATGGACGATGTGTCAAAAACAAGGTAGAGATTCGAGTCGTTAAGTTCTATTTCAAACGCCTTCTAACAATGGTTCCTTTTCTGTTTCTTTCGTCGATATTGCAGCTCGAAAGGCGCATCGTGTCGATTGATGGCTACACCGATTTACCTCTCTGGAACGAGAAAAAGCTCCTGCAAGCCGCCGCAGCTCAGCCTGTCAGCGTCGGAATATGCGGCAGCGACTCAGCATTCCAGTTGTACTCCAGGGTAGGTTGTCCAAACCTCGTACCTTAATTCATCGACTATATATATATATATACTCAAACATAACACATCTCGATTTTCATCACCTAAAAGTTTAAACTTTAAAAGAATACTTATTATTTGTTTATATATATATATATTATGAAGTCAACCAACAGACTGACCGATGAATGTTCGAATGCAGGGCATATTTTCCGGGCCGTGCTCGACTGCTCTAGATCACGCCGTCCTGATCGTAGGCTACGACTCGAAAGACGGAACCGATTACTGGATCTTAAAAAACTCGTGGGGAACACAGTGGGGCATTGACGGATACATGCACATGGCGAGGAACACCGGCAAGGCGGAGGGAGTCTGCGGCATCAATACAATGGCGTCGTACCCCATCAAAACGAGCCCCAACCCCCCGACTCCCCCGCCCACCCCTGGCCCAACCCAGTGCAGCATTTTCACATTTTGCGCCCCTGGGGAGACGTGCTGCTGCTCGTGGTGGCTGCTCGGGTTGCTCTGCATGGAATGGAAGTGTTGCGCGACCGAATCTGCCGTCTGCTGTAAGGACAACCTCCATTGCTGTCCGCAGGATTATCCCATTTGCGATACCAAGAGGAACTTGTGCCTCAGGGTCGGTTTGTTTCTTACCCTTGGACAAATTCCGGTTGTTTTCTTTTCCTTTTTTTGTCAATCGCAGCTGATACTTGTGAACAATGTGGTGGTTGTTGCAGCGGGTCGGCAACACTACGGTGGCGATGGGAAAGCAGCTTGGGAAGAAAAGCGTCTCTGCGAGTTAGATAGCTGAAGTTACTCTTACAGGTATTATGCTTTACGTTAAACTGATTCTGTAGTAATATTTGGTTCTTAGATCTGGAGTCAGTCCTTGTGTTACTACTTGCTACGACCATATGGATATGATGTCCTATTGTGCTAGAGAACGTTAATAAACCTAGTTAGTAGTAATAATGCAGAATCGATTAGTTAGATGAATCGATATATGATTCACCGTAGTGATTACCGCACTTCAAATATAGTCGAACAAACACATGATGAATAAACATTACATATTCAGTATGGTCCGATAGCACCTCAAATATAGTCTATAGACGGACAATATAAACAGATTAGACATAAATGTAGCCCACTAACAACAATACTCTATTGTAACCGTAAAGTCATGAATTTAAACCCTCTAATGGCTTTGGATCTTGTTTGCTATGCATATTTTACCTAATATGATTTACTTTGTCAGGCCAAATTTATAAGTTACTATGTTCAGTTGAAATTTACCTACTACGCATTTGAAGAATAACGACCGCGAATTTTCACATCATATAACACAATAGTCTATGCAGCACATATAATCATTGAGAAAAGGTTACGACGCTCATTTGGAAAAATTAGCACACGTAGAAGTATAGAAACAATATTATATGTGTATTGTGTGTAATAAAAACATGTTTGATATAAGAATATGTCATTCGCTAAAATCAATTCCGTCGTTAGTTTTATTGTTAAATATTTATATAAAATGATATGTTGTCAACAATAATATCGTGTGCAAATTAGCACTATAGCTGCCGCCATAATCATTGATGTCAACGTATATGTTAGTACAACAACATTTCAACAACTAATAAATAACCAGAATGGTATGTATACCATTACAACTTTACTATGTAGAAGTACATAACAAAAAATGAGTTTGTAGACAGTCCAAGTCTAACCTTGGAATGTCACAAGGAGGAAGACGGGAAAACATCCTTAACGGCGGACGCCGCCGTGAGGTAATTCAAAGTGTGCCTCAATGTCTCCTTCTCCCGCCTCAGCCTCGCCGCCGTGTCCTCCATTTCCAGCAGCGCCTGCTGCTCCCTCGGCGCCCCTTCGAACGTGCTCCCCACGAAGAACGAAAACGGCGTCGGAAAAAGGTTCCGCCGGAGATCCCGAACCGCCGCCGCGGCCTTCCCGGTCAGCCGGTTCGACAACCGGATCACGTCTTTCATGTGCGCTTCCACCTCGCCGGCCAGCGCGTCCAGATCCCCGACCTCGCCGGACGGCGGCGGCGACGACGGCCGGTCCTCCAGCCACGTCACCGCCGCCACCGGATACGGTTTGGTGCGGACCAGACCGGCGATGCGGAACCGCTCCTGACCCTTGCAGATTAGGAAGAACCGGTCGTCCTTCAGGCGCTCGTGCCTGATGACCTCGCCGACGCAGCCGACCTCGGCGGCGGAGCCGCCGCCGCCGCCGCCGGCGTAGACTACGCCGAACCGGAGATCGGAGTGGAGGAGCGTGTGAACCATCATTCGGTACCGGAAATCAAAGATTTGGAGGGGGAGGACGGCGCCGGGGAAGAGGACGATGGGGAGGGGGAAGATGGGGAGCTCGACGACGTCGTTTGGCCTGGGGAAATTCGCGCGGCGCTTCTCGGCGGCGGAGCAGGGAGAGAAGGTGGACTGGTTCTGCCTCCGCGCACGGCGGCGCGTGGAGATTGGAATTAAGGGATTGTGCAGACCTTCGGCGCAGCTTAAATGGGGTTTCTGAAAAAGTAAATACGACGGCGGCGGAGGCAAATGTAAGAGGTGAGGTAACGCCATTGCCGACGAAGATTTTATTTGAATCGGAGCTACGATTTGGTAATGGATTTCAGGAATCGATTGACTGATGGTTTGAAAATTTTGCGAGGAAGACGATTGAATCGAGGGGTAGTCGAGGGTGGAATATAGGGGGCCAAAAGGGTTTGACACCGGATAGATCTGGACCGTTGATATTCCAAGGTCGATGATATTCCGGGATCATCTGGAAATCATTTGGGATTTGAGGATAGAGTTGTTAAACGAAACGTCTCCGTTTCGGTTCGGCTAAAGTTCGCGGATCTTAACGAGCTGAGTCGAATATTTATTTAATTTTTTATTTTAATTAAAGTTTTATTTTATAAAAATTGCACATTAGTCCCTCATTCATTAAGAGTTTGTTTGTTTGGGGATTGAATTTTAAATATACTATTCATTCTATTTTCTTTTCCCAAAAATATTAAATCAAATATTCATATTTTATTTTTTTATATTATACTAAAAATTAATTTTACATTCAAAATATCACATCAACATCTATTTATATCACATCATACAATTATTCAAATTCAAAAATTTTACTATTCAAATTCCAACTCAAAATCTAAACCCCCAAACAAACACACCCTAAGTCCATCGTTCTCGTAATTTCTCTGTGTGCAGAGGTTGAGGTAACTTTTTTTTTTTTTTTTGATTGCTAATTATATTAAGAGTAAACTGTTTTTTTTTTTTAGTTATGTATCTCATCTCCTTTATTATTTTAGGATTTTAAGTGAACTATATTTGAAAATAGTCTCGTAAGTATTTTTTTTTTTGCTAAAATAGTCCTCTGGTGCCGGACTTGTCACGCTAGCAATGACGTGGCGCTGACGCGGATAACATGTCATATCCACGTAGATTCCGCGTCTCAAAATCATTTTAACGAAAAAATTTTACTTATAAAACTATTTTCAGATAGAGTTCATTTAAATGTCCTAAAAATGATAAAGAATGTCATATATAGAACTAAAAAAAATTACCAAAATATTTTGTAAAATAATTTTTTTAAAAAAATTCCACATATGTGCTGACGTGACATATACATGGCGTGACATGTTAGTCACGTTAGCGCCACGTCAGCAACAACGGACCAGCGTGACAAGTCCGGCACCGGATGATCATTTTACCGAGAAATTTTTACTTGTAGAACTATTTTCAGACATTGTCCACTTAAAATTCTAAAATGATAAATAAGGTCAGATACGAGACTAAAAAAAAAGAGTTTAGTCTTAATACTAATAAATAAAGGACTAATGTGCAATTTATATAAGATAAAAACTTTAATATAAATAAATAAACACGTGTCATATGTGATTGGTTGGTATAAGAGCACACACTATGGTCTTGCTCTAAAATGAGCCTCTATTGACAAATTATCTGAGGTGACAAGGCAATTGTTCGAAGCCAAGCAATTTTTGTCACAGTGCTCTTTTAATTTCATTCTCACTTTACACTTTTTACATTTTATTTAATTTTTTTAGATCTCAATTCTTTTTTTTTTTTGATATGTCTATTTTATTTTATTTTTTATACTATATATATATTTTAACTCTAAGCTAAGAACATAAAAGAAATTATGATAAAAGGATTAAGATTTTTTTTTTATTTTTCTCATCTATATGTATGGAATTCTTAAAATTTTATTTTAATTTTTAATTTAATATAGTAGTTGAATATAATATATATATATATATATATATAGATTATAGACTAGAAATACGAAAGATACATATAAACTGTTTTCAAATGTATTTCAATTTTAATTGATGTAGATTTGATAAGTAGTTGTTTTTAATATATTTTTAATTAAAGTTAAATTTGAATATGAATTTTGTGAGATTTTTATTATTTCCATCAATTAAAGTTTTATGTTTATTTTTGTTTTAGTTATTACATATCATTTATTTTATACTACTTTTTTAATAGTATTGTAATGATAATAATAATTTTTTTAAAAAGTCAAATTATGTGATGGGGTGGAAAATTGGGTAAAAAATAAAATAATAAACAAATCAAAATGTGTTTTATAAAAGTTAAAAGGTAAAAATAAAATAAAATACTTATTAAAAAAATTAAATATTCAATTTAAAATAATATATTTTATAATTTTATATAATTCTTCGTATCATATATAAAAAATCAATTTATTCAGAAATGTTGAGTGAACGGAATCTCTCTTTTTTTTTTTGGTATATTTATTTTTATTATGTATTTTTAAAATTGTTTATTATATGTTTTAACTAATTTTATGCACATATATTTTATTATTGATCTATTTTGTTATTTTTATTTTTTTTTTAATTTTTATTATGTATATTATTTTTTTGAAATAATTTGATTCGAGTAGTATATTTTATATATATATAAAAAACTATAACTATTATTTAATTAAGAAAATAAATTATTATATAATTTAATATAAAAATAATACTCCTCTATCCTATCGGAAGGGTTGTCATTTATTCTTTGTACATAGATTTTTTTTAATATTAGTATTATATGGGTTAAAGTAAAAAAGACAAAAATACCCATATTAGTATTGTTTAATATAAAATTAATATTATTTGTGTAATATATTATAAGTTGAAAGAATATTTATTATGTTAGATATGTAGTATAATTACAAAATTATGAAATTGTAATCTTGTTTTGGGACGAACGAAAATGAAAAATGAAAATTTTTCAATAAGACGGAGGGAGTATGTATATAGCACGTGTTACAAATTAATACTCCCTCCGTCCCAAAACTATAGTCTGAGTTATATGTTTGGCAATTATATTGATAGTGGGTAAAAATTATGGGTAAAAGATTTTTTTACGAGTGTATTAGTGTAAAAAGTAGTGACAATTGTGTAATAATAATGAAAAAATAAGAGTAGTTTTATAGTGATATGTTTATTCATGGAAATAAGAATATTGTTTTGAAACGGACAAAAATGGTAAACGAGACTATTGTATTGGGACGGATGGAGTATTTTAATATTAATACATAATTATTGTTTGATAGAACAAATAAAATCTACCCAAACATAGTGCTCCTTAAATGTCAATTTTCAGATAATTTTCTAATTATGTTTTCATTTTCTTATTACTCTCTATACATTAATTCGATCTTCTTTAATTTTTATTTTTACAAATTTATTCTTTTTTACTCCTCATTCATGTAAAAATCTCATGTACTCTCATTTAATTTTCTTAATCATTATTTTTTACATGCACTATAAAGCACTAATTTTTATATTTTAATTCTATTTTTTATTCATTTAAATATAAAATAGAAAATTACAATAACAAAAATTATAATTGACAATAAAAGAATCATATAAATAAATAAATAATAAAAAAGTACTGCTAACTCTTACATTATAATTATATAAAATATTTATAGAAAAAAATATTGATCTAAATTAAATATAAGTATGATTAATATAATAAACAAACTGAAAATAATGAATTTTTATTAAATGAAAATATTTTTCTATTATAAAAACTAATATATTGTAAAAAAAATTGCAAATATTATTGAGTCATAAGTAGATTGATTTTATATATAAAAATTCATATCATAAAAAATAAATAAATTGTTCTATAAATAAGCAAATAACAAAATTAAATATTATTCATATAAGTGTTTCGGATTTATTTGCGAATAAAAATATGAATAAAAAGTTATTTAGATGGTAAAATAAAAATTTGATAGGTAAAAATGTGTAGTAATTATAAATAAGGAGTTATATAGAATAAATATAGACCTAAATGAAAAAATAATATGGATAGAAACCGACAGAAAAATAATTTAGGAGTTAGAAAATTTTAAGAGAATTAACCCATCCTTAAATTGTATATAAAGAATGAGAATAAACGAGAGAAAATGGGATAAAATCCACTGCTCTGATTACTTGTGAAATTTTATCAGTAATTTTATTATTCAATTTTTATTTATTTTTAAAAATCTTAAATTAAATAATTATTTTTTTAATTTATTTTATTAAATAAAAATTTAATTTTATATTTTAAAACATCATATAATATATATCTATATTAAATTAAATAGTTATTTCATTTAAAAAATTACTCCATCCGTCCATTTACGAGGGTTATATTTACTTGTGTTTAAAAAATAATAATATTTTAATTATAGTGAGTAGTTAAAAGTAGTGCAATGATATTTTTGTCCGTGTAAAAGTAAGGGTATTTGTGGAATAAAGTATGGTATTTTTAATAAAATGTAAACTTTGTAATTGAACGTCCCAAAATACAAACATATAAACTTTGTAAACAGAAGGAGGGAGTATTTTGTTTAAAGTCAAAACAAAAGATCATATTGTTTAAAGTAAACACGACAGCGATCCTTAGATTATTGTTTCTATGCATAAATAGCGCGTCGCGCCGACAGTAGCCGCGTTTGAGAATCTTGTTACGGTGTGATTGTTTGTGCTTAAATTTTGAGTTGAAATTTAAATAGTAAAAAAATTGAATTTGAATAATTGTATGATACGATATAAATATAAATAAGTATTGATGTTATATTTTAAATGTAAAATTAATTTTTAATATAATATAAAAAATAAAAATAAATATTTGATTTGATATTTTTGAAAAAAAAAATAGAATTAATAGTCTATTTAAAATTCAATTCCCGAAGACAAACGGACCCTTAATATCTCCCACGTGTGGCCGCATGGCGACCGTCGAAATTTGACCGTACAGAATCCAACTAATGGCTACACGACAACATCATGATAGCGTTGCTCCCTTACTCGTTGACTCACTTTGAGTGGCATACATGTAATTAAATTCAAAGACCGGCCCAAACTCGTCAATTCGGCACCGCCTTTATTGGCCCTATATAAAGAGACGATGGCCAAGCCTCATTCTCATTGCATTCCTCGCTTGCAACGAACGCGTACTTTAAAGAGAAAGAAATAGGTGGTAAAAGCGGTTCATTAGTAATGGCTACTCCGGAGGTGATTGCCTGCCAGACTGTGGAACAATTTGAGGAGCAGAAAAACAAGGCCACGCCGGGACAAGTGGTAATTTTGATGAACCTTCGATTTTTGGAGTGATTAATAAACTGTTTTGCCTGTTTATGTTGCGTTCTGTCGATTGTATTTCGGTTTTCGCAGTCTTTGTTTCTTTGATTGGCGTATTCCTAGGGTTTGCACCGGCCGGTGCTGTGTTCGTCGTTCGTGTTGAATACTTTTCATTTTTTTACCTCCTACGTTTCGGTGCCTCTGTAGACTGTAGAGTGGATGAAGAGATTTCAGTTCATATTCATGTAGGAGAATCGATTGCTTGAGATTAATTAGTTTTCTTGTTTGTGTATTTCCTGGTTTTCGGTGATTTTGATTTTCACAGATCCAAATTGCTTATCTGTTGAGGAAATCGATCCAATTTTATACCTAGGAAGTAGAATTTAATATTTGTTCCGTGTTCACTTTCCCTAAAGTGAGAAAGTTGTTGATGGTGAATCATTGACAATTGTTGACCCGAAATATGTGTGATTGGGAACAGGAAACTCCCTTTTCTTTGTACATTGCTATTCAACTAAGTCACTGTTCTTAATTCTTCCTGCATCGGCATCTTCAGTTGTTTTTTGTTCATGTTATGCATTAAAGCTCCAAAATTAACACGAGAAACCAAAAATTCGTGCTCAGGTGGTCATTGATTTCACTGCTTCATGGTGCGGACCATGTCGCTTCATTGCTCCACTTTTGACTGAGCTTGCAAAGAAGCATCCTCAAATCATATTCCTGAAGGTTGATGTTGATCAGCTAAAGGTACATTGATGTTGCAAACCTTTTTCTTTAGCCCTTGTTTGGTAGAATCAATACTAATTTTTCTGACTCCATTAAATCGCCTTTTGCAGCAAGTTTCTGCTGATTATAAAGTAGAGGCAATGCCTACCTTCGTGTTCCTCAAGGATGGGAAGGAAATTCATAGGATTGTTGGTGCTCGGAAGGAGGAACTTCAGGCCAAAATTACTGAACTTGCTGCTTGAGATAATGTCAAGATGTAAGTCTATATCGGCACCATGCTTTTATTTTATGTATTTGATCTTTGCTAAGACTTGATTCCCTGCCTTGTTTGGGTATGTATGTTGTGTTATTACATATATTTGCCGACTGTAATGTGGCCTTGCTTGAATGGTTTCATGATGTAATAAAACTTGTGTGTGAAATTTAAGGGAATGTTTGGTTGTTGTTTGAAATTAAGAAAAAAAATAAAAATTGTTTCTTTATTGAAAATTGTAGAGAATGAGTTTGATTTATTTTTTTTGGAAAAAAGAACTACTCAGCCTTAAGTGTGTAAGGCATTAGCTGCCGATTGCGGGACTATTGTTTTTGATTGATCCTTCTTCTTAGTTTGGTATATTGTCTTTTTAAGTTTTTGATTAGCATCAATTTATTGTTAATGTTGATTTGGTTATATGTCAATATTTAGTATTTATCAGCTGTGCATAGTTGACAAGAGTGTGTGATATAGAAAATCACACGAGATGTTTTTGTATGTTAATATGATGAAATCAATAAGTACGTGATTTGATTAATTATACTCTTTCCTTCCTAAATTTATAGTAGTATTAGTTTTGTTACTTTTGTGTCTCTCCTTCAAAAGTATTGTATTTTATATTTTAGTAAAAATAATTATATATTAATACTAAAATATTATGATTATTATTATTTTTTATCTAAATTATAAATATACTATTACTCATAAGTAAAATCAAAGGGTAAAAATGTTTACAAATTGCAAAATTTTCTAGTGGTTTCATAAAATTGGGCGAAATTTCTCATATTTTCAAAACTGCTTCAAATAGTGGTTTCACTTTGTGTTTAATCTCCTCGGCTGTCTTTATTTAAGTTACATGCGCTCAAACTTCAAATGAATATTGGAATATTAATTTTTAAATTTTTAAAATTATAAATATATTTAATCTCAAAAGAACATTAAAAAAATTTGTAAAATTAGAGAAAAATAATTATTTTTGTTTACACTTACTGATTCTTGAAGTTAAATGATAAGAATAATGAATATATTTGTAATTTGAAGGATTTAGAAATGCATATTCGCATTTCGGGCGCATAAGTTAAATACAGTTAAGTAAGGACGGCCAATAGGGTAAAATGCATATTTTGTGAAACCACAAAGTAGTTTGACATGGTTTTGAAAGTACGAGGAGTGTTGCGCAATTTTGTAAAACCACAGGTATTTTGTACAATTTAGCTACTCAAGCAACGCAAAGTCGAGTATACCGGGATCATAGTTTGTTGTGACACCTCGATTCGCACGTCACGCAATGTCGGGTATATCGGGATTGTAGTTTGGCCCAATAATGTAACACTCCAACATGCAAGCCACGAACAAATCATTTGTTTGCGTTGGGAATATTATGGAATCGACATGCTTGAAGTGTCAGGGGTTTGAATTCATGATCTTGCGGTCTCAAATTCAAAACCCCTCCCCACCCGCCCATTCATGACATCATATATATGCGTATTTGCTCCCCACCCGCCCATTCATGACATCATATATATGCCCTCCCCACCCGCCCATTCATGACATCATATATATGCGTATTTGCTCCCCACTCGCCCATTCATGACATCATATATATATGCGTATTTGTGAATGCCTATTAACACACCAACTCTCAAGACTCAAATCTTTTATTTATATTTTCCTACTCTTTCGGATATATATATATTTTAAACGAATCGTATCAGTCATATAAAAAATAAATAATATTTTATATTGAATACTCAATTCGTCTTCAAACTATGTTTTTATTTGGATTGAGCACGAGATTTAAGAAATATTATATTTGTTTTGTTCCAAACACTCTGCAATATTTTCAAATTTAGAAACAATTAATGCTCACTCAGTCCAATTTCTATTGTCCTAAAGTATATTTGCACGATTTTTTAGGTAATTGTCTTTTTGTTATGAATTGACAAATTTGCCCTTAATTATACGGTAGAGATTAAAAATAATAAATAAATGAAGGGTAAAAAATGTAAAATTTGTGTTTAAAAAAAAAATAGGACAATAGTTGTTGGACATCTCAAATAGGAAAATAGGACATTAGTTTGTGGACGGAGGGAGTAATAGTTATATATATCTTAATATATACTTCATTTTATCTCATCATATCACTTAAATAAAAAAATAAATAATATTTTCCTCTTCAATTACATCACTTAATATCCAAATTATCTCAAATTATCATACTTAATACTTCCGTGTTTGGAATGGAAGGAGTATTATATTGATAGTTGATAAAAAAAACATGAATAGAAATTTTTTTTGCCTTTTCGAGTGTAAATTTTTTTTGCCTTTTCGAGTGTATTAATGTAAAAAGTAGTAACATTTGTGTAAAAGAAAATAATTTTACGATAATACAAGTGTTTTTTGGAAATGAGACTATTGTATTGAAACAGACAAAAATGGTAAAAAAAAAAAAAAAAAAAAAACTATAACGAAATGACTTTATTTTGGTGAGATAATAATGTATATATTAAATCATGTAAAAGGAAAAAAAGGTGGCAAATAACCCATAAATGATATGCTTAGTTTTTTTGTTTTTTTCCTTATTATTTATTTTTGAAATTTCTAACAGCCTTATTTTTTTTTTTTCAATTTTTTAATACTATATCCTATAAATAAATATATCAATATAACAACTATTTTATCTTAAAAAAGAATAATATTAAAAATAAATAAATAAAAAACTCTTGAGATCATACAAGAAGTTATATATATGTCGAGCTAATAATTACTATGCTTGACGTTTCTTTATTTATTTATTTTTTCTCTCCTAACTTCAATAAAAGATAAATAAATAACATAGAATTATATCCAAATTTTTGATTAATCGATTTAAATCTCAAGTTTTTTTTGTGAAAAATCAATCCAAACCCAATTTTGAACCAACTTGAAAATTTTGTATGATCATAAAGTTAAATTATATAACATCTTCTTTAATTTAGTAAAAATACATAAAATATTTTATATTTTATTTATTCCGTCATAAAATTTTCAGAAATATTCTCTTGACTATCTGGTTTTAATTAAAGATCCAAGGGGCTGTTTTGGTTCATGAATTTTTTTGGTGGAATTGGAATTTTACAGTAGGAATTATATGGGATGGGATTTATTATATTTAAGATTTGGAATCCCATATTATGTTTGGTTGGTAAAATGTGGTGGAATTTATATTTCGTGGATTTGGATGTTTTATATTCTAATGACATATTTCTCCTCAATTTTATTTATTTTGACAAATTAAACCTGTAATTCATTATTAATATAAATTGAAAAGATATCAATAATTTTATAGGATGACAATAGATTCGCGTAAACTCGAGACTTGACCGAGCCCGACCTATTTATTTGAAGTTGAGTCCAATTATTTGATTATTAGGCCTGGATCCGAATCATGATCAGGGTAATATAATAATAATATATCAACCATACATATCAAAAAAATAATTTCGAATAATATAATTATATTAAAAATATTTTTTGAGTTTAACGTATTCATTATTTTATTATAATATTTTTTTAATAAAATACATAAATTTTAATATACATTGGATTCGGTGCATGTGTAATTTTAAATTAAAATTTAAGAATTGTAAAAAAAATGGATTTTTTGGATCCATCAAATCTTACCAGGTATAGTCTCCGTCGGATCTAGTATAATTGGATCCAACTTGAATTTCGGATTTAACAATATATATTTGAGATGAATATCAGTTCCGACTGAACCCGACTTATGGTCGTCCCTATAATTTATAATTCAAATAAAATATTGTACAATAAAAAATAAATAAATTTAATCAAGTATATAATTCAAATAATAATTAATGTTAAAATTATTTAATTTTTTATATAAATATAATACTATTATTTTCTTTTATAAGAGGATATAAATGTAAAAATAAAAATTTCAACAATGGGATTTAAAAGTAATAGGGGTATCCCGTTACAAAAAAATCCCTTATTTATAGGATTTTAGACCCATTTTTCAAATCCCATCATTTTAAATTCCACTTTAACCAAACATGGATTTCACGGGATTTTAAAATCCAAATCCATGAATCCCATAAATCCTTGAACCAAACAGCGCCTAAATGATGTAATTTTATACAAATAAAATAATATAAAATATCTTAAATAATTTTTAATAAAATAAATAAATAATAATTGCTAATCTTTTATTTTATAATTTGTTGAGATAAATTATCTTTTTTTTACAAAAAAATATATATAAATAATTGATCAATTGTTTATTTATTTATATTAGTTTAAAAAATTATTTAAAAAATTTTATATTTCCTATTTATATAATTAGATCTTGAAATATCAATTTTGGACAAGTGTTTCACACAATAAATAAAGTCGTAGCGTGAATAAAGTAGAAAATACTTTAATATTGTGTAATATAAAGACAATGATATTTATATAATATATTGTAAATTGTACGAATATTTTTACTATTAGTACAAAATACATTACTAAAAAAGAAATGGATAAATTGGCATGCAAAAGACCAAAATAAAAAAATTTGATAAAGACACGAAGAAATATAATTTACAGTGATAATAATAAACCAACAAAAGAGCTAAATAGTAATTTGATCCTCTATACCCAATTTTCTCTATTCCTCTATTCTGCCCAATGAAATAGCGTCACATGGATGGTAGAGAACGGTAATAAAATTTATGTGTTTCTTTTTATCTATAATTCTATAGATAAAAATATATTTTTAATAAAATTTTATTTATAATTTTTCTATTTTAATTTTTATTATATTTCTATTTTACCATAAAAAAAATATATTACTATATTTTAAAAATATAATATTCAAAAATACTGTTTAAACACAATTTTAAAATAATATTTTATAGGAAATTTAATGAAAAAAATTTAAAATTTATGATTTAAATATTTGCTTTATTTATTAAAATATTTTCTTAAAAATAAAATAAAAAATAATATGAAATTTTAATTCAATTTATTTCTTATAGTTACTTTTTTAAAAAATAATTATTATTTAAATATAAAATATTATATCTAAAATAAAAATCAATATCAAATTCAAATAATATTTTTTAAAATGTTATGTAAATATTGAATCTAAATAGTAAGTGTCATGTCTTGAGAAAAATAATACTTTCTCCATCCCATGGGTTGGACACTGAAGAAGATATTATATTAGTAGTCGTATAATATGGATAAAAGATTTTTTTACCTGTGGTGTATTAGTGTAAAAATAATAGCAAATGTGTAATAAAAATAAAAAATAAAAAAAATAATTTTACTAGAATAGAATTATTTATGAAAATAAAATTATTGTTATATATTAAACTGATGATAGTAATTTTTACAATAAAATAATATAATAAAAATTGAAGGGAATAGACGGAATAGAAAATTGGGTATAGAGCATCAAATTACAATATTTTCAAGGGCAGGAAGAAGTGGATGGTTATTGAACACCATAGACTGACTTTGCCCAGAATCAACGAGAGCTACGCCTACCATAACCATGAGCTTGTGCTTTTGCTCAATGCTGAAACCTTCCTACCTCCATCGCCAACCTTGTTTCCTTTCTCCATGGACTGCCAACCCTAATCTCAAACCGATTCAGTGCTTCAATTTCCAAATTCGCGGCAAAGATTGTACTTTCAAGGCTACTGATGCGGATGGCGTGGGAATACTTTACTCAGACTACACCGTTGCTGAGCGGACACCTCTCGATGTCGACTCAAACACTCAGGAACTTGGCGCAGTCAATGGAGTCGCAGGTGCGGCGACCGAAGAATCTCTCGGAACAACGCAAACTCAGTTGAAAAAATCAGAAGGAAAGACACGAATTGCGGAGGAAAGTGATGAAGAAAATCGGTACAAGCTGCGAAATGGACGTGAGGTCTGTTTTTCTTGCCCAATTCTGGCTAGTACGTTTTTGTTTTCATTTTTTGATGTAGTAATTGGATATGTTTGGACTTCCATGTATCGCGACTTCATAGTTCAGTTCAATTTCTTGAAACAAGCTATTTGTGTGATTATGAATTTCAAAGTTCTACATAGAATTTTATATAGTTTTATATACATATATATATATGTATGTGTGTGCGCTTTTATGGATGAAGAATTCGATATAGGTGTTTGAAGAGAAAGCTTATTTAGTTGGTGTGGCAAGAAAAGGCGACACTGATGGAATCTTTGGTATAGAAGATTCTCTAAGCGAATTAGAGCAGCTAGCTGACACTGCTGGATTGGTTGTTGTTGGATCTACTTATCAAAAGTAAGTTGTATGATGTTATAATCTGTGGTTTGGTATTCTTGATGATGATGCATACTTTGGTTGACACTAATAATTCTGGTAATTATAAATTTCTGCAGGCTTGCAACACCGAACCCGAGGACATACATAGGATCGGGGAAGGTTGCAGAGATTAAGAGTGCTATACATGCATTTGGTGTCGAGACAGTGATTTTCGATGACGAGCTGTCACCAGGGTTGGTTCTTAAGTGCTTGATGAAGTTCTTATTATGCATGTGGATTGTTTACTAGGTTATATTTCATCCTTATCATTGAACAATTGATGAACTTGGGTTTTAATTGGAGTTTTATCTTTTCTTATTTTTGTTTAAAAGTCTTGATGTTGTGTTGGATTGTGCTTGTTATACTCTTGTTTTAACTTTTTCTATATATTCGAAGACAGGCAACTGCGAAACTTGGAGAAGACCTTTGGTGGCGATGTCAGGGTGTGTGACCGGACTGCCCTCATCCTCGATATTTTTAACCAGCGAGCAGCCACGCGTGAAGCTTCTTTACAGGTAATCCGATCTTTGAGGCAAAACTCTCAAGTCTACAAGTGTGCATCTTTTGGTGATTCTACTAAGAAAACAGTTACTTTCAGGTTACACTGGCTCAGATGGAATACCAATTGCCTCGGTTAACAAGAATGTGGACCCATCTCGAGCGCCAAGCTGGAGGGCAAGTGAAGGGTATGGGTGAGAAACAAATAGAAGTTGATAAGCGTATATTACGTGATCAGGTGTGTTGTTTGCTTTTTGACATTATTGTTATATCTTTACATGCCAATGGAAGCTCTAGTTTTCCGAGAATATGCCCTTTTCTTTTCTTCATCTTATAATGTTCTTTTTTGTGTCTTGCTACTTGCAAAGCATATTTTTGCTTGGTGTCTTGTTAATATAAATATTACATGGAAGTTTGCAACTAGATATTGCTGTAAGTGCACAGATCGTTTGTGATAATTTCAAAAATTGATGAAGTCGTGGTTGGATTAGGTGAATGAAAATTTTACAACACTGTTACTGCTAGTGAATTGTTTATTTTGAGCTAGCAAAGTTGAGAGAAAAACAGAATCGCAACTGCCGCACTTGTTAAGGCAAAATGAAGTAACTTTAAGAATTGAACTTGGTATAATCAAAACTGAAATTTATCAAAAGCGAAAGGTAAATGGCATGTAGTCTATATTGGATTCTGTAAAAATCAAATATCTATTACTATACTTGATTTACATTGTGATTTTTTGTTCCAGATTAGGCTAAATTACTCTCTTCCTTCACTGCCAGAACATTCTTGCTGTGTACTTTTAACTGTGTGAAGCATGTCCACAGATGCATTTTACTGCCTCTGTGTTTGACTCTTTTTTTTTTTTTTCTCTCTTTTATTGGCCCATTTTTTATATCCACTCTTTGGACTTCTCAGATTGCTGCTCTCAAGAAAGAGATAGAATCTGTTCGTAAGCATCGCAAGCAGTACCGAAACCGGCGAGTTGCTGTCCCAGTTCCTGTTGTATCTCTGGTAGGGGAGTAATTTTGTTTAATCAGATTTCAATGTGTGTCCAAAATGTAACTCAGCATTTAATGTTTCCCAAGCATCATAATTATTGTCTTACCCTAGTGATGTATTGCATTTCTCTTCAATTGATAGCTTGGCATCTCGATCATAACAACCCCTCATTAAAAAAAAAAAAAAAAACCCTCTATTGAGTATTGGATACCATATCTTACAATTATTATTTTGTTTACCTCAAATATATTTATGATCAATATGACTTTCAAACCCACAGGTTGGGTACACAAATGCTGGAAAGAGTACACTTTTAAATCGATTGACTGGAGCTAATGTTCATGCTGAGGATAAGCTATTTGCAACACTTGATCCCACTACAAGAAGGGTGCAGGTAAGCAAAATATCCCTACTTGAAATTTCCCTTGTTTAAATCCTGAATTTTTCACTTGTTTAAATCCTATTGCCAATGCATCATGTGATTTATCTGTGTTCTCTGGAAATTAGTAACCATGCCTGATGCTTTTTTGTCCTTTTGTATTATGATACAATACTTCTTGTCAACTATAATTAGATTAATATTTTAAAGTTGGATTTTCATTTATAATATACATTTTTTAGAAAGCTCTAATTTTTTGGCAATTTTGTTATTTTCTTTTTGCCCAGATGAAAAATAGGAAGGAGTTTCTTTTGACAGACACTGTAGGCTTCATTCAAAAGTTACCAACAACACTGGTACGAATGTTTCCCGTTGCCATTGTGTTTTTTTATTTTTTTTTTTATTTTTATTTTTCTGAATCTTCTGAATGTAGAATGTAATCACCTGACTTACTCTGGATTTGGTTTTTACAATACTAGGTAGCTGCTTTTAGGGCAACTCTAGAAGAGATATCCGAGTCGTCACTCTTGGTGCACGTGGTTGATATAAGGTATATGATAACATTTCAAGTGTGAGCACCAAATCATCACTCTGCTCATCATACATTTTCTAATTTAGCTTTTCTCTTTTAATCAGCCATCCTATGGCAGAACAACAAATTGAGGCTGTGAATAAAGTCCTTGCAGAACTCGACACGACATCAATTCCACAGTTGATTGTATGGAACAAGGTACTAAAAGATATTTGGTTTCATTTCCAGGGTTACAGCACTGGGATGAACTGTTGATGGTTGGCTCAGTTTCATATACAGTGAAGTTACCTTTATAGTTTCCATTTTTCTATTAGTAAGCTGCAAACACCGATCCATTAAAACAGTGTGAAAACCTGAGGCGACACGATTCTATTGTGCCATGTTAACCTCTTCAACTTCACATGGTTGTCTTAAATGTGCCATAACCTGTTAATACTTTGCAGAATTTGAATTATTTGCAACATTGGAAGAAAGTCATCAGCATTACGTAATCTGCTAATCCATATGCTAACAGTGACCTAGCTGCTCGACAATATTCAAATTGGACTATGTGTTATCGTATTCCTTGTTTATTTATTTTTTCCTTTAGTCATCCACTATTGAATCCTTTTATATTTTGTCTTTATATGCTTCTATTCACAGTAGATTGCAGCAAACTGTAGGTCCATAATAATCCCTTTTTAACAGCATGTAACATATTCACAGGTTGATAATGTAAAGCACCCAGAAAAAATCAAGTCAGTAGCTGAGGAAAACTCCGATGTCGTGTGTGTGTCTGCTTTAACTGGTGAGGGATTGGAGGATTTCTGCAATGCAGTTCAAGAAAAACTAAAGGTAATATCTGATCTTATTATATTTGAGTATTTGCCCTCCACTTATTTTGTCCGGTAAATTCACATTTTGTAATTCCTACACGGCAGGATATGATGGTATGGGTGGAAGCTCTGATTCCTTTTGAGAAAGGAGAACTCTTGAACACCATACATCATGTTGGCATGGTTGAAAAAACTGTAAGCAATTTTCTTACTGCTATGTTTATCGTGAGAGTCTTTGTGAGTTATTGAGGATTTATAATTGTATATGAAACATATATGCTTTCAAATTTTCCCTAATTTTATCAGACAATTTTCTCTGGAGATTTTAACAAAGAATGGATGCAATTCAAACTATTTATATACATTTTCCTAAACATTATCCTTAAACACGAGGAAATGGATCGGACATTTTTGTATCCAATGGTGTCGATGCAGTTTAAGTAAAGACCGGTTTGTTTGGTTGTGGTTTGAAATTGATTTGAAATGAAGTACTAGATTTGGATTTTGTGATATTTTGTGAGAAAATAATATATTTTTATTGAAAATCGTGCCAAGTGAATAGCATTGATGTCGGCTTAAAATCACAACCAAACACACCCCTAGCTTTGTCTATTCTAGTACAGTTTTAGAATTTTGAGGTCTTTTCCTTACTATACAGTTCAATGGCTCATTAATACATTATAGTATCGAAAACTGAAAATGTCTAATTATTTCATAGGAATACGTTGAGAGCGGAGCTTTGGTTAGAGCTCATGTCCCGCTCCGGATTGCAAGACTTCTCACTCCAATGAGACAAGTTTGCCATCCATAGCATGCTTGCAAAAGCTTTGTAAAGCTGAAAATGTTGTAAGAAGACTAAGATGTCCCTGTCCATGCTATTTCCGGTACTTAATGATACAGAGGCAAAATAAGGCAGCAATCATCACCCAACATTAACGATATCCCACTCTTTCCCAACAGATGCTAAAAAAATTGGTCTCGGGATAAAGGTACCAGAGCAATCTCTTCTCTATATTTAGCCAGTGCTTTTGTATATAGTAATCGTACAGCTCATCTCATTTGCCTTTTGAAACGATCGAAGAATGTGAATGTAATGATATGTTGTTAGCATATTTTTTTACACTGAATTTCTTGTGAAATATAGTCCCATCATCCCTACTACTTTTTTCTTACCTTTGTTTTTAAGTTTCTGTCAATATTCTCTTAGAATATCTTCATACATTCGAAAGTACAATCGATCGGCATCCCAGTTAGAATTCCCGACTACATACAGTTTTAGCTCGTCTTGAGGACAAGACAACATGCTATTCCAGGTTAGTTATTCTAATTTTTTACCGACAAGTGTGAATTTAGGACTACATAGGGAGAACACAGATAGTCTACCCTACTTCTTTAGGCAAGTTTAGCCACAAGGGAAGTAGTTTTTAATAAGGCAAAATGCCGAATTTGGATAAGTAGACTTATCAATGGAGCAGGTGAAACTAGACCAGAAACACTTACCCAAATTTCAAAACTGTGACCTAAATGGTCACCAAATATCTATGAAAAGCATGTTCTCTTATGTAAATCAAATGGGATTTGGTACATGGCAGATTAGTTGGTCTCGATTTCTTTCGCGCTATATATAAATCATTACCTCAGTGGCTTCACAGGTAAGAAATTTTTCTGAGTAGGAAAAATTTACTAACACTTGTTTGATACATGGCTTTTGTTAAGCTCTTTTCCAGCTTATTGCTTGTTGCTGTACTTTCTTGGTACCGTTTGGAAGCTTTCCCGGGCTCGGGCCTCGACCCGGAATTCTACCAGTTCTCTTGCCCACAGGCTAATGAAATTGTCATGACTGTATTGGAAAATGCCATTGTTAAAGATCCTAGAATTGCTGCTTCTTTGCTCAGGCTTCACTTCCACGACTGTTTTGCGCTGGTACGTTGTTTGTGACGTGTTTGTTTGTATAATTACGTTATCTGCTGTTCTGATTGTTCGCCTTTACAGGGATGCGATGCGTCTGTGCTGCTGGATGACAGCAAAAATGTCGTAAGTGAGAAAAACTCGAAGCCGAACAAGAATTCCCTCCGGGGATTCGAAGTGATCGACGAAATCAAGGCAAAGATGGAGCAAGTCTGCCCTCACACTGTTTCTTGCGCCGACATTGTCGCGCTTGCTGCCCGCGACTCCACTGTTTTAGTAAGCAAAGATCGACATAATATTATATATATATTTTTTGTTCTTGAGGTCACCTATCATAGTATTATTATCGATTTTACTCACGGAATTACTTACGAAATTTGTTCCGGGAGTAAATTACCTCACAAGACAAATTCCGTGTGCAAATTACTCACGGTCAGAAATTCATAAGTAATTTACTCACGGAATTATTCATGAATTTTGCTAATGAGAAATTACTAACTGACAAAATACTCACGGACGAAATTTTGTATCTAATTCTGTGAGTCGGCTTAACTTCAAAGTTCTGGTGCGTTACTGTATTTGTCGTAAACTTGCTGTAAAATCGCTAAATTGATTGCCGTGCAGAGCGGCGGACCGCACTGGGAAGTGCCGTTAGGTCGACGGGACTCGACAAAAGCCAGCCTGAGCGAATCGAATCGAAACATTCCCGCTCCGAATTCGACGATCCAAACACTCATCGCAAAGTTCAGTCGCCAGGGCCTCGACGAACAAGACCTCGTCGCACTATCTGGTACGATCACTTCTTTCTACAATCATCGTATAAAACTCACATCCCTCGACGTGTCTGAACTTAACATCGAAAGATAATATCCTCGTTTCCAGGCGCGCACACCATAGGTTTGGCGAGATGCGCGACGTTCAGACAAAGATTATACAACCAGAACGGGAAGAACCAACCGGACGTGACCCTCGAAAGAAATTACTACAACGACCTCAAAAGTTCGTGTCCTAAAGTCGGCGGCGACAACAATGTTTCGCCCCTCGATGTTTCGTCGCCCGTCAGATTCGACAACACGTACTTTAAACTGTTGCTGTCGGGCAAAGGGCTGCTGAGTTCCGACGAGGTTTTGTTCGCTGGAAACGAGCAAAAAGCCGCGGAACTTGTAAGAACCTATGCTGACGATGAGGATCGATTCTTCCATCAATTTGCGGATTCTATGATCAAGATGGGGAAGATTAATGTTCTTACAGGGTCCAAAGGTGAGATCAGGAAGAACTGCCGTAGGCTTAACTGAAAAAACTGTATCAGTGATTTGTCTGTTTGAATTATGTTTGTTTTTGTTTTTATTTTGTCAGACTTTTGTTTGAGATGTTAGTGTCTTGTGTTTCTGAAATCACGTGTATTGTTGTATAAGATTATCTTCAATCAACTCTTTCTTTTTTCTATATATATATATATATTAGAACCCGCTTTTGCGCGGTATACCGCGCGACTATTCTGTAATGCAATCTGTTACGCACAAAAAATAATAATAAAAATAAGGGTAGCAGGATCTTAGAGGAAGTTATGCACGAAGTCAGGTGGAAAAGAAGTAAATTTTGCGTTCAGGTCGGTTGGTCCGCTGTGGGATAGTCAAGTCGGTTGGTCCTCGGTAGGTTCGGCAAGTGGGAAGGTCTGCGGTCGGATAGTCAGGTCGGTTGGTTAGGGGGTCGGATGGTCCATAGGTCGGAAAGTTTGTAGGTCGGACGGTTTGCGGTTGTATAGTGAGGTCGGTCGGTTGGCGGGTCGGATGGTCTATATATCGGAAAGTCTGAAAGTCGGTTGGTAAGCATGTTGGACAGGCAGGTCGGTTAGTTAGCAATCGGGTAAGCGGGTCAGATGGGATGGGATCTGATAAGCAAGTCGGTTGGTACGTAGTCAGAACAAGATAAGTCGGGTGCCCACTAAGTGAACAGTAGTTTGGTCTCTTAGTGGGGGCGGCGAAGGAGTCTTTTTTTTGTCTTTTGGTCCTATTTTCGGATTTTACCTTTTGTTTGTTGAAAAAATACATTAACACTTATGTACCTTACAGTGTTTAGAGATTCATAATATAATTAATCAAATTTAAGGATATTTCCATATCTTTGAATTTTATTTTTTGTTTGTTGAAAAAATACATCAACACAATCGAATTATGAATTTATAGTAATAAGAAATTTGATAAATATATGTAGCCGATAGATATTCAAAATGTTGTATGTACACATCGGATAGTAATATTACAAAAAGGTAGGTAGTTTAGTAGTTGGATGTAGTACAAAACAAAAGATGTTGTAGAAAAGCTTGACAACTATTTTTTGGATTCTTTCGGTGGAGCGACAGAATTCTTGACCGTTGATGCTTGATCCTTTGATTTCTGATCATTGATAGATTCCAACTCATTGAACAGTGGAAGCAAGTTCTTTGCATATTTACCTAAATAATGTTTTTTGTATAAGTATAGTTGAAACTATGAAATTGGACTTATGTTTATTATTTTATATTGTTAGGATGATATATTGTTGTTCTTACCAGGAACAGATGATTCTAAGGTAGCAGTTGTGCAGGTTGCCTTCTCCTGCATTTCAGGTGTTATCCCAGTGTGTTTGGGTACAATAGGGTAGTTATTTGACAATGTTTCTTCGGCATCAATTTCCTTATCTGTACATGAATTTTATTTGTTATATAAAATGAGTGGTATATGATTACACCCTATGATAGTCATAGTTGTTTTCATGATAATGTAATGTACCTTTGTTTTCTTTGGAAGCAGACATAAGTGTGTAAGTATGTGTTTCTGTTTGGGATGGTGCGGCGGCCTTTTTCTTTATGTGAAAGAGGTATGATTGGTTTTCAAGTTCTTGATTGCGCAGATTGCATAGTGAAATGATTTCCTGTGTAATATATATATATAATGAGACAGTATAGTACTTTGATGAAATATTTAAAGTTTTACCTGTTGTCCTAGTTCATTTGACTCTGGTATGTCAAAGTTCAGAATTTGTTGCGCTATATTGTCATAAGCAACGCAGGTAATTGATCCTGTCTGATCAACAATCTGTAAGCGCAGAATTGACCTGTTTGTATATATGTACTGTTACGTGTATATAAATATATATCAAATTTTAAATGTGTAAAAAGTAGAATAAGTAGTCTTTCTTACTTTTGCTCTGACGATTGGACAGATTTGCACCTTAAACAAAAAAACTGCCGTGCTGTTGGTGCTGGAGTTGATGTGTAACACTTATCGCAGGCGTTGTAGTGGAGTTGCACTTTCTTATCCACTTTGATTGACAAACATCCCTTGATTTTGTACTCACCTTGCTATATCAGGCAAGTTTTTGATTACTTTATTATGTTTTATTTGTATATATACAAATATACATTATAAATAACTCACGCGAGTAGATTGTGACATGGTTGCAATTGTTGAGAGAGTTACTACAGCTAGCGGGCTTCCTTCGGCTGTGTTGAAGTATGGTTTTTTTATTACGAGTTCATCAATGCATACCTTATTATTGAGTTTCCTGTGATGTAAAGTGTTTTGAATTAAAATGAAATTTGTAATTGATTTTCAATGGGAGTGTAGTGTTGTGATATGAAAAATATAAAATATTGATTTGATATAGAAAAGAATACCAGCTCAATAGATTGTCAGCTTCAGGATATGGAGGATCAACAATAAAATTTGCCATGGAAATTGCAGACAACGAAATTCCTTCACATACGAATATAGAATCAAATGAAGTGAAATGGTCATTAGGTGGACTACGATACAAGTATTGACAATAATTTATATGTGTTCAGTCAAATACGGTTGATGCATAAACTACCTGCATATAGTGTTGCTTTCAGGTGGAGGGCCGCAATGATAGGTCTTTCCTTCACAATGGATGTGAAGTATTTTCCTTCAGCGTCCACCAATTCATTCCATAAGGTCAGTCTTGTCGGTAGCATCTATTATGATGAAAATTAATGGAGAAAACTGTGTGAAGAACATATGCTACTTTAATTTGGTAAATTTAGTGTACTATTAAAAGATGTCGAATAGAAATGGAAGCTGATAAAAATTTAGTATATTTATTTAAAAATATAGTTGACAGGCATAATTATTGACATAACTTCTTTTAGAAGAAATAAATTGTGATTAAAGATGAATACATACACTGATGTGAAAAAGGTGATAAAAATATAATGATACCAAAATAACTGTACTTGAATCTATGCTTACTCCTCAGTTACGATTACAATCTCTTGAACACGATCTCCTATAATGTTGGAAGAGGTCGGTTGTTGACGTTTGTTTCTTTGCTTTTGTTCTGCAACATCTATCAGTACACCGACCACATCTGTTTGATATGTATCATATATTAGGTATAAATGCAAAAATATGGACAAGCAAATGAATTAAAGCATAAACATAATAGGAGTTATACCGATGTACTCATTTGTTGCTAGGCAATCAACAATGCATGAGAGCTTTTTGAAAGATGGCTTTCCAGTTAGAGAAGATATGGGATCAGATTCAACAGGGACGATGCTGCAGTGTTTGTTGAGATAGAGCTGGATTTGAGAGTTGAAGTTTGGTAGATCCGTCTTGTACTCTTTGCCTTGTTTAGCAAATATCTCGTAGGTCTTAAAGAGTTTTAAACAATGATCATATGCTTCCATGTCCGCAGAAAAGGCACACGTCATGAGTTTGGTGCCCTACAAAATAAGTAAATAAGATAGTTAACCCCAAAAAAACTAATTAGTAATGTAGAAAATTAATGTATCAATTTTCTTCTACTATAAAATAACTAATAGTAAATTATAAGCATAGTAAATATGATTAATTTTAAATTTTATTCCATATTAAATAAAGTATATTAAATGTAAAATTTAGATAGTAGTACATAAATTCAATCAATTATTTTTATAAGCAGGATTGTTTGAATACCTGTGTGTCAACAAAGACGTATCGTCTGTAGGGCTTTCCACTGGTCTTGGCTGTTCTGATAGCGGACATCTCTACGAGTAACGCACGGACTGTCCAGTTTCTATTTTCCATGGTTAAATCAGTTATGGGTGTTATGTGGTTGGCCATTGGCTTGTAGTGATTAGCAGTAAGGAGAATTGATGGAAGAGTGATGAAATGTGTGAAAAAGAAAAGCTAAGGAAGAATGTAGCACGTATTGAAAGTGAATCTTGTCTTTATAATTAAATGGATGTTGTTGGCGTGTTGCTTTGTTAGAGTGGTTGCTGTGTTAGAGTGGTAACTTTTATGTAAGAAGTGATAGAAGTTAGTGAGTGACACGTTTTTTCATGTAAGAAGTGATAGAGGTTAGTGAGTGGCAGGCTCTATGTGTTTATTTTTGTCAGGTAGATTGGCTCTGGTAGATATAGTTACGTATGTAGATTAACTTTGTAGCTGAATTCAAGGTAAGGGATGTGATTGCAGTTAGTATTTTTGTAAATTGTGTGTTTATTTAAATAGTTGGTTGTATGAGAGTCTGTTTTTTTGGGTATTCATTATCATAAATGCATTACTTTTTTTCTATTTGAACCATTATTATTATTATTATTATTCTTGTTGGGCGGAAAAAATAATAATAATAATAATTAATAACCGTAGTACGGTTTTGGATGGGTCTGAATATAAGCTAAACGGCTCAGAGGTCTGTTGAAAGAGGAAGTCTGGTGAAGATGGAGATGGAATGTTACGCAGTCGGATAGGCAAGTCAGTTGGTTTGGAGTCTGACAAAAGGAAGTTGGTCCGTTGGTCTGTAGTTTGACGAACACAAATGGACTATTTTTAGTTGAAGAGGAAGTATTAATTAAAGATGTAATATAAGGCTAACTCTACAGTTCCAAATTAATGCATTCTGAATTTCTACTCTTTCTTTTTATTTTTAAAAATATATATATATATTTTATCAATTATTATTTTATTCATCCAAATTCCAAGGGACATGTCACCTAATAACTCATTAAACTCCATTGGGACAAAATTTAATCATCTTCTATTTTATTTATTTTTTAAAGAAAAATAAAAGTAAATCAATTAAAAGTTTCTTTCTCCCCTTTAAACAAACATCATGGCTATGTAAAATAAAATACTAATATTATTAATTAATCCCATCAATCAACAATCACCAAATTAACATTCTTCAACTATAGTTAATTATGTACTTCTAGAATATATTAATTAGGGCATAACTTAGGCATGCATTGGGCCCACATATTCAAATATATTAAATTCAAGTACCATACAATTAATAAATATATATAAATATGTATACTATGAACAGTGATTGTAAACTTGTGACCGTAAAGTAATAAGTTCAAATGTCGATACTTTCAGACTGGGAATTCCTACATTATATATATATATATTAATATGAGGGGAAACATTAAGGAAAGATAAATATAATATTCGTTTAAATAAGTATTCTAGTTTTTAAGTTAGGTGAATATATTTGTATTACAAGGAGAGAAGCGCCCGTAAAGCAGTTTTTAGATCGGCCCATTTGAGTTCTGACTTTATGGCCCGACGACGTTGGTATGCTTCTTGGTATCTCTGGACGAGTCTCGTTTGAATCGCTGCCTGAAGTTGGTCGCAAAGACTGGCTTGGTTAAGGCAATGTGTTTCAACCAGACGACTTCCCTCTTGTATGCTATCATCTATGGCTTCCAATCGTTCTTGAAGTCGTCGTAGTTCTTCAGTCTTTTGAGCGATTTCAGTAGCTAATGTTTGTCTCTCCTGCCGGAGCTCGTCTAGTCGGGCCCTAGTCTCGCTAAGATCTTGGTTAGCCTTCTTCAAATCTGCTTCGATATTATTAGGATCTGCTGCCGGACGAGAGGAGGTCGCTTCGGATAATGGGGGTCGGATCAGAGGAAGTTCAGCTTGAGGTTCAGTGATCCTGGCCATCATCCGATCGAGAACTGGTGAAGCTCCCGACTCCAGGGCAGGTTGAACCAATAGGGATATTGCGACTTGGACTAACGCCGAAAGGTCAGCCAGTTCTAAGTCGGCAAAGTCCAAATTGGCGCATCGTTCCACAATGGTTCTGACGTGTGTCGGGAGATTTATTCGGGTCAAAATGTTCATCTCCTGAGCAGCCTGAACCAGAATGAGATTAGCAAGCTAAAAGACATGGCAAAATTGTTTAAGGAATAACGGCGGAAGGTTACTTGATCCAGGGCAGCTGTAGTCTCGGAAGGGGCCATAAGTTGGAAATTTGAGGGGTTGACTGGTCGGGTAATCGGACCAGCAACTGATTCATCCCCTGGTGGAAGTTGTTGGGCGGCTGCTAAATCCATACCCTGAACAGAAGATAAAAGTTTTCGTCACCGTTGGATGGGCAAAAATAAAATCCGAAAATGGATGAGAAAGGGTACCAACCGGATTCAGCGGGGCAAAATTAACAGAAGCTTCACCCGATCTTGAGGAGGAAATTTCCTCTACTTCATCGGGTGGTTGGACTGGTTCGGGTTGGACTGGTTCGGGACCAACAATAGAAACCTCATCAACTTGCTGAACAAGCGGGTCGGGTAAAGCCACGACCTGGTCGGGGTCGGGCACTACCACATCTTCAATAGGAGCCTGGACCAAATATGTTTTAGGTATCATAAGTTTTATCAGGAGGATGTTGTTGAAGGAAGGTTTAGCGCTTACTTGTTGAGGTTCCGCAACTTGGTCGGGGAGGACAACAAGTTGGTCGGGCATCACCGCAACGATATCCGACGTTGCGGGGGGAGGTACCCTGCCCATCGATTCGCCTGGTCGGTGTGCCTACAATAAAAGGTTCGAAGTTGTTGTTTAAAATTAATATATTTTGTTGGTCTTTAAGGAATGTCAGAAACTATCTTTTACCTCTGATTGTCTGTGGGTCGGTTGTGTGGTAATCGGGACTATGGCTAGTCGATCGGTGGTCCGGACCATAGATGATTGTTCTATGATCGGGACGGCTGTCGATCGGGATGAAGATAAATTGATGGGAACTTGTGGTTCGGGCGATTGTTGGTGGGTCGGTTGAGACGTGGTAGGGCCAGTGGTCGGGAGCATTGAAGGATCTTCTGAAATAGACATATTAGAGTTACAAACGGGCAGCATGAAAATAACATAAGGAAAGGAACAAAAACTTACCAAATTGTTGCCTTAGATACTTTGGCATCCCGCTAGTATCTATTGGCAGAGAAGCCAGATATTCCTCGATGGCCTGCCTATCGATAGCAGGAGTGGCCTTTGCTTTTTGTCTTTTTGCTCCCGACCCACCTGCCGTAGGGTCTGGCCTTTTCCTTCCTCTGACTGCCAGTCGGGCGGAGCCAAGAGCCAGAGCTGGGGGTGGGGCAAGTCTCCCGACCAATTGGTCAGTCGAAGGGGCAAGTAAAGACCAGGTGGTCGACCACCAGGAAGGGAAATCTTCGGTTGTCGAAGGTTTTGGGCAGAACGGGAGATATGAATTCGAGGTGATGTAGGTGGTGAGTTGAGAAATATAGGTCGGGATGAGTTCGGGAATCACCAGACCCTCGGGGCTTTGAAATATGAGGTGAGGACTGGCTAATGGCCCTGGTATGCCCTGGCAGCAACCAAATTGCCTCGACAAAAATTGAGGTTGGTAATTGTAAGTGAAAAATGTTCTACGATTCTTCTTGTCCGACCTTCTGCTAGAAAACAAAGATCGGGGTTTTATTGCGGCGTCCCAGGAAAAAATAAAGGTCGGGTGAGGGAGAGGATCTGGGCGAGTTAAAGGATAGGTAGGGTCGGGATAAAGGAAGAAAAGATCGGTCGAATATTGTATTAAGGTTGTATATACAAAAAACCGGGAATTGTTCCGATCTTCGGTCAAAATTTGGGTTATTATAGAGTCGGAGGATTTTAGACAGGAAGAGTTCGGGGTTAATCTGGCTAAGGCATAGCCAATAGACCTATAAGGGTTAGGAGAAATTGGGAGGCGACCAAAAAATGCAGAGGGGAAGTATAGACGGAACCACAGTTCCAGGAACCAAAATGGTCCTGAGGCTGCAGTATCCGCCTTTTTGATATCTGTAAGACGGGAACTTACTCGGGATAAACCTTCAAAGAGGTTGGCTAGAAATAAGGTCCCTAAAGAACAGAAATGACCACATGCTAGATAAATGGCTAGGTCAATATGAGTTGAAAGGACAAGTTTAGAAGGGGAGAGAATGATATATCTGTGAAAGATAAGAAGAAAGAAATGTAAGCTCAACATTCAAACTTTGTGTATATCAAAGAGGTTTAAAAATGGGGAAGAAAATATACCTGCAGAGCCAGAAGAGGAGGAAAGCAGTATGTTCCAACTCGGAAACAGGGGTATCCTCCTTACCCTGATATTTATTGACAAAGTATGTCCACCCTCTTTCTCTTTTAGGCAGTTTGGCCAGAGCCCAACCTTGATGGTTGGGGGGAAGTTCTTGATTCCCGAGAGAAACCAGAACGGGGTCCTCTCCAGTGATCGGCAAATGTGCGATCACTGCTACATCCATTAGGGTTGGACCCATTGGACCTGAAGGGAGGAAAAAGGCACCTGTTTGCGAATGCCAAAAAGCCGCCATGGCCATCAAAACCTTGTCATGGAGGTAAAGGGGTTGCGTCGAAAGGAGAATAGCTTTATCGATCCCTTGGGCTTTCCATTGATTTTCAAAATGTGGAAGGAGCCTCGCGTACCATTTCCGGTAAGCATCTTTTGGGTCGGTCAAGTGAGTCTTGATGCTATCTAGAAGGCGTTCCGGTTTGAACGCTTCATTGTTCACGGTAATGGGAGAAACTTGAACAATGACTGAAGTCATACGCTCAGCATCGGGAGTGGTAGTGCAGTAAGGGCGGATTGTAGGGGTAAGAACTTTGGAAGATACAAGGGGTATTGAGGGTTCGGTTCCGTCAAAAGGGAGTGCAAGAACGTATTGGTTAGCCATTTACGCGAGGGTAAGGAAAGGTTGAAGGAGAAAACGAAGGAGGGAGTTATACGAGTGCAGAAAGGGTTTCAGAATTGTGAATGTGTAAGTTTGAGAAGTTGAAGTGGGGTTTAACATAAACCCTTTGATTTGACGCAGCGCAGTGCAATGATCATATTGTAACCCTAAAACGTCACGTCTTCCGTAGTTCGAGGAGTGACGTTTCGGCGGGAGGAGGCAATTTGTTGAGCAGAAAATAATGGATAGGTTTTAGGAAATGGGCCTGGCAAGATTAGGTCATCCGAAATGTCCAATGGGCTTTTGAAAGTCCGAATATAATTTGCAGTAACCAGGTTGGATGAGTTTTGAATTTGTCCAAAACCGGTCGTGTGAATCCCCTAGGTCCGGCGAATGAGGAGATTGGACTCGCTCGGGACCAAATAGTTCGCACGTCTAAATCGGACGTAATCAGGTCGGAATCCGAGGGTCAGATTGAAGAAAGTAGGACGGTTGATAAGATTGGACCTGGTCAGGACCAAATAGATTGGATATAGAAGTCGGACTTAGTCGGGACAAATTCCAAATGGTCGGTCATAGGAAGGTTAGGTATTCAAAAATAGTTATCCTATAGGTCGGGTAAAATGCAATTTCTGGCAGTAGGGGGTAGTTTCGACTGGTGAGCGGTTTTTAAAATCGGACGTGACGTGATGGTTCTCGTATGTGTCGATAGAAGAGGATTTTTTGGGGAGTTAATAGCGGTTATGGTAACCGACCGGATAGCGGTTCGAACCGTATCTTCAAGGGGTTATTTAAATATTCTGTACGGTAAGGAGAGGGCATCTTCAAACGACATCAAATTCAAGAGAATTGCTTTTGGGGATCACCACTTTATTTTCCAGTCTATAGTTTTAATTTTTCTTATTTTATTTATGTATCCTACAGTGTTTAGAGATTCCTAATCTCAGGCAGTAATTATATCAAATTCGAAGATAACTTCCTATTTTCGGATTTTATTTTTTATTGTTAAAAAAAAAACGCATCAACAGGTATATTAAATAATATAACTGTTGACGCAGTTTTTCAACAACAAAAAGTAAAATTGGAAAATAGAGAAATATCTCCCTGAGATTAGGGCTTTCTAAGTAATGTAGAATACTAAAATTGTTACATATGAAAATTTTATTTATGTTAAAAAGCTTAGGATAAAAAGAAAAATGTGTGTACGAATACACTTGATGAAACTGGCGGAGGGGCCCTGTTGGAAACTCAGGAATAGTAGAGATATATTTCTAATGGAATTGCGGGTCGGACAGGTCCTCAGGTCGAGAGGTTCACAAGGCGGAAGGTCCTCACGTCGGGAGGTCCGGAAGTCGGGAAGTTCGGAGGTCGGAAAATCCCCACGTCGGGACGTTTGGAGGTCGGAATGTCTTCCGGTCGGGAGGTCATCCGGTCTGGAGATACGCAGGCCTGAGCTCTGCAACTCCGTAAGTGCTCAGGTCGGAAGATCCCACGTCTTGAGGTCCCCAGGTCGGGAAATCCTGCGGTCCGACGGTCGTCGGGACGGTAAGTCCGTAGGTGGGAAGGTCATCAGGTCGGGAATTACTGAGGTCGGGGAGTTTGTAAGTCAGTTGGCTTGCAGTTGGATCAATAAAGCGGAAAGTCTGCGGTCGGTCCAGAGAGTTAGATATTGAAGAAAGTGAGAATGACAATGTGGTCGGATGAGGACACGTGTGAACACGAGAAGTGTTGGCTGACCAAGGAACTGTGGGCCCCTACACAGGGCAACCGACTGCGGTCCCGGCTACTGAGCAACCGACCAGCTTTATTTGTCCTATCTCCTTAGATGGGCAGACTGTCCTCTACACAAACCTCTGCGTCTGTCTATACTTCTTCCTTGCCCGACCTTCCTCTTCATAGACATCTGCGGCTGTTCGACATTTTTTTTCCGGACTTTTGGGCCATTCGGTTTATATCCTGACCGATCCAGCATCCTACTGCCATTATTTATTACTATTATTATTTTTTTTTATGCTCAATAATAATTATATTTTATATTTCTTCTCTATAATTTTTATTTTACTTTTTATTTATTTTATCTTATATAAAGATATTGGATAATATAATATTGTTCATTATATATTGTTTGAAATTAAATTTATATATTTATTAATTGAGTACAAATTTCAATGATAGATTCAATTAAAATTAATTTTGTATTTTATATTTTTATTTTTATTTTATTTCAATAGTTGAATAATAAATATAGTTAATTATTTTAATTATTGTCAAATAAAAATTAACATTTAAATATACATGTATGATATAATACTATTTTAGAAATAGTTATGATTAATAGTTGATTAATTCATTTCTAAATATTTTAATTATGTATGCACTCGTGCATAGCACGGCTTGAAATGGTAGTTATTTTAATTATTATCACGTTATTATTTTGTTATGGTTAATTATTATCTCTAAGTTGGTCAATTGATTTTGGTTTTGGATTGTAAATGTTTTCTGTTATTAGTATTTGTTAGGGTATTGAGTGGTAAATGCTTGCTTATTGAATAGGAAAGTGGTGATTATCTACTTTTAGACTTATTCAGGGCAACATACCTTGCATTAGGGAATAGGCACACGAGCGAAACTTTCTATGTTGAAAAACATAACAGGTTATAATCTTTTCTTCAGTCGGATTCTACTTGTTCAAAAATGACGAAATTGTTGCATAAAAATCGTTAAAAAACTTTGACACACTGAGCGGGGATAAAAAACACATAGACGCAGAGGTGATAACACAGTATATAAAAACAAAGATATCAGTTGTAATCATTCAATATTAATCTTAACAAGGATGAAGCTGATGAGATAATGCATGTTTCATCATTATGAAAGTGATGTTGCACTAAAAATCTTGCCCCCAGAATTTTTGGAGTTGCAGCTGTAGAATCGATTTTATTCTATCATACAAAAATCATGTTGAGATGAAATGGTTCTAGGCATTAAGACCACATTAGACTTTGTTGTATACCAAATAAGTCTGGACTAAATTAATGTAAGGCTGTAATGGAACAGCATATGCATCATATATGTAAATAAAAGTTTTCTGTCGTTAAGTATATGTATTCCAGTTTAGCAAAGAGTATGCTGTTGGCAGCAAGAATCTTCTGCCTGAAATCCGGTACTGTAGGCAGTTATCTCCCATTAATCTAGAGATTAGTGCTGGCAAACAACAATGGTAATATATCCACATACTTGATCTCTAAACCATTAATGGACTTTGAAACATCTATGGCTGTGTATATGGATTGATTCATTCCCAGCATTTCCTGTACAACATTGTCCAATAGCAGGTGATAAGCAGGACATTTACAAAGAAGATTAGCTTAGGAAGATTGAAATATAATTTCCATATTGCTAAATAAATCAATACATAACACAATATAAAAAAAAATGTTTACTGTATAGTCATTTGAAAGCAAACATAGTGCATAAATTATTGATTGTTAACATTAAGGGGAACAATCTCGTTACGAAGGGAAATTGGAATCACGATAAAAAATGTCATGTAATGACAAGTTTGATCACCACTACAATACGAATTTAGATTGAAACTATTGTTGATTTCTTTGATAAATTACCGGTTGATACTATATCTTAGCAGGATCTTCGATGCTCAATTCTGATCTTAGATGTTCGAAAATGTTTGGATCAAAGCTGAAGAATTAAATAGAAGATCATTACCTAATTTGAAACGCAATAATATAATATAAACTGCAATGAATGTCCAACGTAGTTATGAACACTGGATTCTTTAGTTTCAAATAGCTTCTGAAAGCGCATGCCATCTCCTACTTTGGTGTGGTATATAGCCTTCACATATTTTGTCAGAGGTATAACAAACTCAAAGTGTTGACATCTGACAACAAATAGGAGAGCAATCTATAAGAGATAATATACGTACATAAGGTGCAGATGATAGAAAGTCAGTTTACATATATGCTACATGAAAAAACCATAGATGCATAACAATATAAATAGCTAAAAATCAGCTTGCATCAAACAGTAGGAAAAAGCAGGACTGAAAATTCTGACAGAAATAGAAGATTCATGAATAAATAAATGCAGCATAACTGTAACTCACACTAACAAAATTAAGTGTATCATAAAAATATTAGAGAACTTACCATGTTTGATTTAAGCCTCCATAAAAATATAATCCATGAAAAATCACCCGAAACAAACTAAAGACGGCATGAGATGTGACCAAAAAAGGCAAAAACTGAATAAAAAAGAAATAGATTGTTGACAATAATGTGGGAGTAAGGGTAGCAGGTGGGCTCTTATGGATGCGGACTATGTGGGATTTGGAAGTGGAGGTATATTAATGCCAGCCAATTGTAAAAGCTTCTTGTAAACTATGTTTCTCGTCCAAGAACAATGCATTCCAGTGTTGATGTCTGAAGGAATGAGGACATGCAAAGAGTCAAAAGATTTTGCTCGTGATAGTGCAACATATAGTTGGCCATGCATAAATACCGGTTGTTTCATGTACACTCCAACAACGTCTAATGTCTGCCCTTGTGATTTGTTAATGGTCATTGAGAAGCACAACTTCACTGGAAATTGAGTACGTATGAACTCAACAGAGCATTCATGTATATTGTTAGGCTTTAAAGGTATTCGTGGTATGAAGCATAAAGTTCCTTTTTGCGGGCCAGTTGCAATCTCTGCTTGTAAGAGATTGCGTGTAATTTGCTTGCAAACAAGCCGTGTACCATTTGAAAGGCCATTTGTGGGGTCTAAGTTACGCAATAGCATTATTGGTGCACCTGTCTTCAAAACTAATCTATGAGGTGGCATACCATTAGGTGTCAAAGTATTTAGGTAATCTTCATAATGTGCTTGTTGTGATGGATCTTTAGTTACATCTCTTGCAATTAGTACGATTGGTTCTCCAAACATGCTTTCAATTATTTGATTGTTAATAGTATCAACTGTCTCGTTGGTTGGTGTCAATATAGATCTACCAATTAATGCAGCAGAGGAACTTGGATGGAGTAAATTATGTGGGTAGATCTTGTCAATTAGTTGCAACAAGTCATTATTTTCAGAGGTAATCAATGAAGTTGTTGGGATCTGAATCTCTCCTTTGTTGTTATTTACACAAGAGTTGTTCCCTACTTCCTCAAGAAATGCTGCAAATGATTTATCGTTTTGTGCTCGCATGTTGACAGTTAAGTGAAACTTATCTGCATGTGTAAATAGAGGAGACGATACACAACTTGCTTCGATGTACTGGTCCTTTGTTCCGTCTCTTATGACAGGAGTAATTTGACGGAAATGCCCCCCGAAGATTATAACTTTACCACCAAAACTGATGTTGTTATCCATAATATCTCTCATAGTAATGTCAAAAGCCTCAATTAGTTCACGTCTTGCCATTGAAATTTCATCCCAAATAATTAGGTCGGTATGTCGTAACTCATTTGCTAAGGTAGACTGTTTGCTTATCTGACAAGTCTTATGCTCATTAATATCCAATGGCAATTTGAATTTTGAGTGGGCAGTTTGGCCATTAGGAAGGAGCGATGCAGCAACTCCAGATGTTGCTACAGCAATAGATTTAATGGTATGATCAGATGTGTATGACAAAATAGCAGTGTATAAGAAAGTTTTCCCAGTACCAGCTGGTCCATCAACAAAACAGACATAAGGTTTCTTGTTATGCAGTTTCTCAATAATAGTGTTAAAGACGAAATGTTGTTGTAAATTAAGTTTGTCAATAATTCCTGGGAGTGTGACCAGGTTAAATTCTGCAGGCGATGGCTGTTGTGAAGTTATTTCAATTAGGCCATTTTCGGACTGTTCGGGCATGCATATTCCAAAGTCATGAATATGCATACCAAATGGTTCAAGGAATTTTTCTACAATTATGGCAGCAGCACGATCAATAGGAAAAAGTGGAAATGAAGACGAGATTGTGGTAATTGGGACACAATATTGTTTGAACATCTCCCATAGTTGTATAGGTTCAGATGGTGTACAAAAAACAAGTATGGTAGCAAATAATTGTGCAAAAGCATGGGGCATTTGAAAAAGTGCAGCTTCTCGCAAACAATCCACCAATGGAATATCACTCTCTAATAATCCTAACGCGACGCATGCATTTCTAAATGAATCATGTATAACACCATCAACTGTTCTTAAGTCCTCGTATGATACAGGAGCACGACGGTACTGCAAAAGAAGGCGAAGAAAATATCTTTCTTGGTCAGTTGGCCTTGCTGTAACAATCCTCCCTACTATTGAACCTTGTTTGCGAAAATTCCAATTATTGTGTGCCCGATCCCATACGAAATGTTTTGGGAACTCTTTGTAAAGTAGATTAAGTGCCTTGGCATATGCGTTGGTTGCATTCATGACAAAGAATTCAGTAAGCATAGTTTTGTGGGCACGTGCATTTGTTACAACATCTTGTAAAGAGTCTGTTACTTTGAATGAAGTGTACTGAAAATTAGGTAAATGCAATTGCAGAGCAAGTACAGGAGGGTGCATATCTGTCAAGGGGAATGCAAAAATACGCCAACAAGCTTCAGGTGGAGCAACCCAACGGCCAGTTTGGAAATCAATAATCTCATCACGAGGTGTGTCGGGTGTTACTGAGCCCACAGTATAGGCAACCCGATCATGACCTTTATACACATATTTGTAGAGATATTTTACAAGTTTGACACTCGAGCATACTTCCAAGTTTATATGACAATCAAACTTAGCAAGTAAATATGGATTATATGGTACCACCCAACGGTTGTCCAAAGTACGTCCACGCACAATAACAAAAATGCCATTATTTTGTCTTTTATACTTAGGATATCCATTTGGAGTATGAATTGTTTCATCCACAAATTCCTTTGGGTAATGATTCTTACATTGTCCATCAACCATGCACACATTAGTTGGGTTTTGAGAGCCACAAGGACCATGCATCATATGTTTCAAAACGAGTTGCAATAAGTAGGGGTTTAAGTTACTATTAGGAAGTTCTGCAGATATAAATTTGTCGTAGCTTGTGGGGTTGTGTAATTTAAATTGTGGATACATGATAAGTAACATATGGGCATGTGGCAATCCTCTTTTTGAAACTCAATGACATATGAATACGCCTGCACTTTACCTAGCAAGTGTTGTTTGAAAAGTTCGTTTTTTAGTTCTTCTAGTTTCATTCTAAACACACGAGCAACAATGTCAGGTCTATCAGTTGATAATTCAAATGGTTCTAAGAGTTCTTGAATCTCTGGCCATTGTGGATTACAAGTGATTGTAAGGAAAAAATCAGGCTTACCAAATTCTTGTACAAGAGCCATAGCATTCATATATCTTTGTTGCATGTCACGGGGACCACCAATGAAAGAAGATGGAAGGACAACTGGTTGTCCAATCATAGATAACGGTTCATGTTGGGATTGGTTAAAAGCGTCTAGAATACCCTGCATGGTGTCGTGACGGTGTTGTTTTTGCACTTGTTCAGACCTGAAAAAATCTAGCCTTTGAGTTTCTATTTTTATGTACTGGTCAGTTATATATTGTTGTAACAAACGACCAGTATGTAATAGTAAAGTAGGACTTGTAGGCCGTATTTGGAGGCGACATGCATAGTATTCTCTAATAGAGACATGACTCTTGTCCATCCGGCGTTTATTACGTCCTAATTGCATACTGTAATCTGAGGAGCTATTTATTGATAGGTCAACTTGTTCAGTATGAAACGACTCTGCTGATAAATTAGGTGTGGACTGTGTAGAGGAAGACGAAGATGTAGCAGAACTTTTGAGAATGCCGGGATACCAACCTGACTGGCCAAAAGGATGGATCAATGGATATTGAACAGGATCATAGGCATAAGAATAATAATCAACCTTTTTCACAGAACCATCAACCGGATATACTTGTATCTCTCTAGATAATTGGGGACAATCTGAAGACCCATCTTGCCATATAATTGATATATCATCAACCCGTGGAAGATTATACACTCTTCGATCTAATCGATTGAAGGTTTTTAGAAATATTTTATAGTTATCAAGACAAGGCATTGTATACAATTGACGGAATAAACTTGCATAAGGGTTCAGATGAGACAACTCAATCAAGATTGTAACAATAGATGGATGTAAAGTAGGGTAATTACTCAAACGTGTGGCAAGCTCTTGTGTAGGATCATAGTAATAAAGTTGCAGGTTTCTCGGTACATTTGTTGAGGGAAGTAATGAGTTAATGAAATGGTGAATTGTATTGTTAACACGAAATATATATAAGTTGTGATCATTATTACATAAAGATACGTCATAGTGAACTCCTAATGTAGAGAAAGCAAAAGAGTTATTATAAGTTCTAACATAGGTACGAAAATGAGATGATAGTTCATGGCGATTAAGGAAAAGGTCTTGCAAAGGAGGTGGCATGTCCAATAGCGGTAAGGAAAACTTCCCACCAGCACAACATAGGGTTTTATGCTCACGGTGGAATAATAATGCACCACAGTAACGACATTTTGTCGGTTGGGGTGCTACCCAAGGCGACACATAAATGGCAGACAATCGTAGTAGTGGAGAGCATGCTGGCAAGATGAGTAAAGTTTCAATAGATACGAAGATACATAATAAATTAAGTAAAGTAACAACATTTAAAAATTTAATAAACTAAAAACCGAAAGTAGAAGACAGAATGTGCATACATGTTTGGTTAACCGGCTGACTATTAGTTGTTTGGTTAGCTGATCGGCGATCACATGTTTGTTGCCGACGTCTAATACATTGCAATGACTGAGATTGTGTCATGGGCTGTAAAAAGTAGTTGTAGGTAGAAAACAAATAAATAATAAGAATTTGAGAAAAGTAAAAGACACAAAACGAAAAAAAAAAGTAAATAAGAAGGTTACTTATGCCCGACAAAGTAAATATAAATTGATAACAACATACAAGTTTTAATACCCAAATCAACTAATACATTAGCTTTACTTTTAAAGTCAACTATAGAAAATTAGTAAACATGTTTAATCCATTTTTTTCGTGGTAAAAACAAAACTTTCTCAAATAATTCAATAACAATGAGATATAAAGATAATTTCTTTGCACTATAAAATTTAACTGGGGAAAAACAAGCATGTTTAAACAGAAAATATACCTTTTTTTTGCACAAGATTACTCTATGTTTTGACCATTTCTTCCACAATCAAGAGCCCTGAATATGAAAATCAGAAATAACAAAGAGCAAATTTATCAACGTTATTGCCGAATAAGTCGTAAAAATAAATATGCTACTCTAAGTCCAATAGTTTACATAGAATGCAATTTATAAGGTCAGAGAGCAATTCTTAGGGCCATTTGCATCATAACATATTGAAATATGACATCATAGTCCAGAAAAAATAGAACCAATTCTACCGTAAGCCTCGTATTCCAGCTGCCCGAAAGATCATGCAATAAGTTGTGGCTCTTATTCTTCCCAAATTCAGTGGGTAAGAATTAAAACGTTGACAAAACAGAATAAAAATAGCCCTTCTTTTAAAAGACGCCAACAATAGCAGTAAGTAAATTCTACGGAAGCAAAAACGAGTCAAAACTTACACTAAAAGTGGTTGAGGCAGAGATCTGTACTTTCGATGGCGAATCAAAATTGCGCTTCTGGTTCACAACAACACAGATTACACACGGGAAAGCCCAACTGTTTAGGAAAACTACATTGTGATGAAGATGATGATACAGAAAGGCGTGGCTGGACGCCAAGAACGGCGGCCTGACCTGCGATTTCAGGAGGTAAGCGGAAGAGCAGAGCAAGTGGGTGTGTGAATAGACAGTTGTGAAGGGGTTGTCGATAAGCAAATCAGTACAGAGGTAGGTTGAAGGGCTAAATTGTTATTTTCGAAATAAGGGGCAGGATAGACATTTCAAGTGACACATCCGTACAAGCTCGTCTTTTGAAGCTAGTACAAACGGACGGGAAATTGTTATTTTGGAAACGAAGGACAGGATAGACTTTTCAGACGCTAAAAAATCAAATTTAAGGTGTTACGTACAAAAATAATAATAATAATAAAAATAATGGTAGCAGGGTCTTGAACGAAGGTAGGACCTGAAGTCGGGCAGAAAAGTAGAAAAATTTGCGCTCAGGTCGGGAAGTCCTCAGGTCGGGAGGTCCTCAAGACGGAAAGTGGTCAGGTCGGGAAGTCCTCAGGTCGGGACGTCCTCAAGACGAAAAGTGGTCAGGTCGGGAAGTCCTCAAGACAGAAAGTGGTCAGGACGGGAAGTCCTTAGGTCGGGAAGTCCTCAGATCGGGAGATCGTCAAGACGAAAAGTGATCAGGTCGGGAAGTCCTTAGGTCGGGAAGTCTGCAGGTCTGATGGTCAGCAGGTCGGACAGACATGTTTGATGGTCAGCAGGTCGGATAAAGTAGGTCGGCTGGTCTAGCAATTGGTCTCTGGAATGGTCGGTCGGGCAAGTTGAGTTCGGGAACTGATGGAAGCATCTGGCGAGACGGTGCAAGGCACGTGTCAATAAAGGAGGAATTAGAGATTCCTAATCTCATGCGCTAAATAATCAAATTTAAGGATATTTTCCATATCTTTGAATTTTGAAAGTGGTCAGGTCGGGAAGTCCTCAAGACAGAAAGTGGTCAGGACGGGAAGTCCTTAGGTCGGGAAGTCCTCAGATCGGGAGATCGTCAAGACGAAAAGTGATCAGGTCGGGAAGTCCTTAGGTCGGGAAGTCTGCAGGTCTGATGGTCAGCAGGTCGGGATAACTACCCGAGTTTATGTTCTACAACATTTGACATTCTCTGTTATAATGAGGTTTCGCGTGGAATAAGATTCTTGTTTCCTTACTTTGATGTTAATTGTCTTTGTTTCGACAGAAGAAATTTAACCTCTTTTGAAATACAATTTTTTCAATCCATTATTTGAGAGGTGTGTATCATTGTCGAAATGTCTTCTTTTGACTTTTTTATCATTCATAGAATCGATTGAATTTCTTGTGGCTGCATTGAATCCTACATCGATTACAAATGTCATTGTAACATGTTTTGCATTCTTAACATGTTTTACACCTAAACTGCTGTAGAGTCAATTATAACATCGCATAGGCATTAAGAGCGACCGTAAATCCTCAGATATCCATGAAAGTTCAAATCAAACACTTCGTTGGTTCAACGAATTGTCATACGGCACTTGCAATTTTATCTGCACTCATCATTGGATTACGGTAAATGTACCAACACCATACACACATAACACACATACGTATACAAAGTCCTACAAATTTTGTAGAAGAACTGAAATTACAAAACAATCAATTACAAAAAATAAAAAAATAAAAAAATAAAAAATAAAATATCACCTAGCCGGATATAATAAGATTCAAAATCCACCAGGCGCAAGAGAAAGAAGACAGATACTTCAAGTTCAATCAAAAAATCCAAATCCAAATGTAACAAAGGGGCGATAAGAATGATCAGGTAGAGCTAATACATGATAAACAGCCATCATATGGGCTATCAATCCATCTTTATTAGTCATCACTTCATTCTAACACACCAGTTACGGATGAACACAATCATCAAAATCCCAGGGGTTCTCAGATAAGCCCAAAAGAAAAAATTAAATAAACTATTTGTACGTTTCACAAAATGACACAACCGCCGAAGAAGAGGAAGAAGGAGAGGAGAAGTCGAACCTTACAGCAAGCGGATGGCAGACGACGGCCGGACAAAGACGACGGCGACGTCGGAGGGGACGATGAAGACGAAGCCGAAACCGGAGAAAACGAAGACGGATAAAACAAAAAAAAAAAAAAAAAGAAGGGAGAGAAGAGAGGAGGAATGAGTAGAGAGGTAGAACAAAGATTTAATAAGAGAGGATGTGGAAGAGGAGCGGCGGTGGGCGGTTGATTTAGGGTTTTGGGGCTGTGCGTGGTGTTTCTTTAGGGTTGTTTTAGGGCGGCGGCGCCGGGCGGTTGATTTAGGGTTTTATTTTTAGGTTTGTTTTAGGGCTGCGGCGGCTGTTAGATTCAGGGTGGATTTGCTTGGGCCTTTTATTTTGAGTCAGTGATTTGAATAAAGATATTATTGATATTTTGAATATAAAATTTATTTTTAATTATAATATAAAAAAATTATGTATATTTGATTTGATATTTTTTTAAAAAATATAATTAATTAATAATAAAAATTTTGACAAACTTTCGAAGCAAAATTTTTCTGCAATTTTGTAATTTTTTATTTCACAAATCGCAACCTTTGGCCGCAACGTGCATCGCAGGAAATCCATTTTTGCTGATACATATTCGCGAAAATCCACAAAGGAGTTTTTTTGGGTGCCCACTCTGTCTCGATGGACAAACTGACCGTCATTCGTATGTCGGGTCTCGAATTCGCTGTTGCCTGCCGGGACCGACATCGACAATGATCCTTTCGAAGATTCGCCTATAGAATCATTGTTACGTGTTCTCTTTTCTCTAAACGATAAGGCTTACTGGTCTTCTCGCATTGCGCGGGTTCGTCGGCGCCCGTGCGCGAATCCTCGTTCGCAATATACGGTCGGACGACGGGTCCGTGAACGGCGGACAAGGTCGTCGTTCGCGACTTTGGTCACAACGTGCATCGCAGGAAATCCATTTTTGCTGCCTACATATTCGCGAAAATCCGCGCAGGAGTTTTTAGGGGCGCCCACTCTGTCTCGATGGACGGCCTAACCGGCATTCGTTCGTCGGGTCACGAATTCGCTGTTGTCTGCCGGGACAGACATCGACAATGATCCTTTCGCAAATTCGCCTATAGCATCCTTGTTATGTGTTCTCTTTTCTCTAAACGATAAGGCTTACTGGTCTTCTCGCGTTGACGCGGGTTCGTCGGCGCCCGTGCACGAATCCTCGTTCGCAATATACGATCGGACAACGGATCCGTGAACGGCGGACAAGGTCGTCGTTCACGACTTTTGGTCATCACGTGCATCGCAGGAAATCCATTTTGCTGCCTACATATTCGCGAAAATCCGCGCAGGAGTTTTTAAGGGCGCCCACTCTGTCTCGATGGACGGCCTGACTGGCATTCGTACGTCGGGTCACGAATTCGCTGTTGTCTGTCGGGCATTCGTACGTCGGGTCACGAATTCGCTGTTGTCTGTCGGGCATTCGTACGTCGGGTCACGAATTCGCTGTTGTCTGCCGGGACAGACATCGACAATGATCCTTTCGCAGGTTCGCCGACACTCGTGTGTGAATCCCCGTTCACAATATACGGCTGAACGACAGATTCGTGAACGACGGTCATCATTTGCAACTTTTGGCCGCGACGTGCATCGCAGGAAATCCAACTACTCACTCCATTTTTTAAATACTTGAGCACAATATTTTTTGTGTTTCGAAATATTGTTTATTTTTGTCAAACTATAAGAAAAGTACTATTTTCCCTTATTATATATATATAAACCAAATGAAGTATTTCAGGAGAGTAATATTTTATTCACCACTTAATCTAATAAAAATTAACACTTTGCAATAATTTAGATGGAACAGATATAAACATAAAAAAAGAATCCTTAAACAATCATAAATCACTTAAAACATCTGTTCTATTCCAAAAACCACTAAAACATACATATATGAATTACCAAAGTTTCGCTCGACAGAACTCGTCTGGCTGTTGCCTGCAATAATATCTCTACTCAGATTCAAATTGGTACGATGCAATGGCCTGCTAATGCTCTAATCAGATCAACCCCGAAAAGAGTCGATACGTTAACAAAATTCCAACAACCGAAGCCTATTAACCTTACTGGCAGTCGAATACACAGCAAAATTTTTGGGGGTCGATTTAGTGTTTAATTCTTCGAAATCGCCTCACTACAAGATTTTTGTCCGATGGAGAAGAAGCCTTCCATTAACGGATTTAAGGCAATACTCGGATCTTGTGTTTTGTCCGAGGAGACAACAAAGAGAGGGCAATTTAGGGTATCATGTGCTTGGAAAGATAACATTTTTGTAAGCGTAGTGACAAGGGATTTAAAGAAATTAATCTTGACTAACGGAGCACTTACCAGTATGATTCTGCGCTGTTTGATCCGCAAAATATCCATCTGTTTGGCAAAAGCCCGGCTCCTGTGTGAGAAGATGCTACGAAACTGTAATTGGAGATTCCTGTCATTATTCGAACACGCAAGAGGATTGTTGAATTGAATCAAGAAAATTGTTTTATGTTGCATACCAGAGGCTGCTTAAATTCTTCGATCCATTTGGTTTTAATGCTCCAAGTGTTTTATCTTCTCAAGAAAGTTTTGCATTCTTTGGTGGGCATCAGCAGGGAGGCGATCTGCGGCTGATAATTTATATTGTTCGAATTTCATCTCATCACACTTCAACGCAGCAGTTTTGCAAGCCTTGATGCTTCCTAACAACAAGAATGAACATATAAGAAAATTGTCGAAACAAAAGCATAGGATCATATCGTAAGACACAGCAAGCTTAGAAACTTCCAAGATCAGAAAATTAATAATAACAATAAACCCTAGAACCCGCAAACACCGAGAATTCCAAGAAACACATTTCATGTAAAATTAGAAAGCTGGAACTTAGGAGTTTAAAAACACAACTCAGATTCACTTTTCTTGTTATGCAATTCCTAACATCGAGGCAATAAATTTCCCAAATACAAAAACAACAATGGCCATGCCGTGGAATTTTGACCTCACTAAAACTAACACATGAAGAATGCATCAACCTCACATGAATTGAAAATTTGTGGCTGAAAACATTATGGTTGTGTTCTTTTGTGGATTTTTTGAGATTTTCACTATTCAAATAATCTTCTTCTCAAAAATACATCAAATCAAACCCCTATTTTTCATTTTTTATATTATACCAAAAATCAATTTTATATTCAAAACATAATATCGAACACTTATTTATATCAAATCAAAATTTTCAATTTCAAAAATCCAAATCCAAACCCTCAAACAAACAAATCTGATCAACATAGACCATATCTGATCAACATCAGAACCATCAAATCAATGTAGCATATTATGAGTTGCCCATATAATTAAACACCCATATACGGAAAACTTTTAGTTTCGAAAAGGTTGGAAGCCAAGAACTAGAATAAAATGGAATAGAGACATTGGCTTACCACTAAGGTCAAGAAGGTTGAACACCACAGGACAGTTTCCAATAGTCCTAACCAAGGTAACGGCTGCCCATACTTTCTGGTAATCCTCCTTTGAAGTTCGGAATATACAGAGTTTTGTAAGTGGATTCACATACTTCACTGCAGATATCAAAGTCGCAGCATCAAACACAACACATTGCAGACAAGTGAATTCATACAGTGATAAAGGGATAAGTGGCCCCAAGAAGTAGTCTCACCTTGGAATGAGTTTGTCGACGATGCTAGACCACATTCCCCAAAGTTTGAGAGAATGCTATCTTTGACGGCTTTCGATAAATTGAATTGAGTGATTATAATTGGGTCATCCGCCGAAAGATCTTTATTGGGATCCAGGAAAACCTCCATCACCATATATCTATTCTTAAATCCTACCATGGTGCTTCACCTTCAAAGTCGATCAAAATGTAAATTGTCAAAGTTCTACACATTCTTTTTTTATAACAAAAATGTACTCATTGTTAATTGTGTAGACAGTTGGTTGCATTGAAGATTATATACACAGAAACATCCGATTATAAATTTAACCAAAACATAAGGCAAAAAAAACCCTAATCTAATTCCTTCCATGTTTTGGACCTAGGCCTACAAACAACATACGTTTTTATTACACACAACATAATTAGTACTCCCTCCGTCCTAATACAATAGTCTTGTTTACTATTTTTGTTCGTCCCAAAACAATAATTTTATTTCCATAAATAACCATGTCACTATATACCTATTCTTACTCTTTCATTATTATTAAACATTTGTCATTATCTTTTACACTAATATACTTACAAGAGCAAAAACGTCTTTTACCTATATTTTCTACCCACTATCAATATAATATCAATATTCCTTAAATCTCGTGCCCAACACAACCAAGACTATAGTTCCGAAACGGAAGGAGTATACTGTATAAAAGTATGTTGTGTGCTAGTGTTGGTACTCCCTCCATCCAACCAAAATTGAATCATTTGATTAGGGACACGGTATTTAAGATAAAGATGTTTAATTAGGTAATAATAATTAGTTCTAATATTATTTTTTATATAATTAATAATATTTATAGTTTGAAAGTAAATTTAATATATATGTTTAAAAAAATCAAAATATATGTTTAAATATTTAAAAAATATATAGCAATTAAAAATATATGTAATATGAATATTATTTTGTAGAGAATAAAATTTTCTATAATATACATAAATAAAAAAATATTTTTGTTTATTTATAATTAACATAAATTTATGTAGTTTTAAATATAGATAAAAATATTTATTTTTTTTGAGGAGGGAGATAGAAATAAAAGGGTTTTGAGTGAGTCCTACTTCATTTATGATGTTATATGTTAAGTTGATTTATATATTTATATTTGTTAAATATGTTTAGATTTAATAATTTTTACAAAAAAAAAAAATGTGTCAATTGTTACGGAACATACAAAAATGGAAATAATGTCAATTGTGGTGGGACGGAGGGAGTATTTGTATTATATTAAATGTTTGTAGTAATCAAAGGCTGAACTCGGATGCAAACTTGAAAAATAATTTTGACAAAAGAAAATGAATTGTAGATGGATTTCAAAATTAGAAGATTTTCATTGACACCATAAAATCAAATTAAAAAAAACAAAAAAAAAATTCAAATTTGGGAAAACTCCGAGAACATTTGAATGTGTATCCGAAAAAGCGTTGGTACTCGATAACTCAAATATAATGGATGGTTAATGGTGAAGGTTCAAATATTTTTACACCTAAACTGCTGTAGAGTCAATTATAACATCGCATAGGCATTAAGAGCGACCGTAAATCCTCAGATATCCATGAAAGTTCAAATCAAACACTTCGTTGGTTCAACGAATTGTCATACGGCACTTGCAATTTTATCTGCACTCATCATTGGATTACGGTAAATGTACCAACACCATACACACATAACACACATAGGTATACAAAGTCCTACAAATTTTGTAGAAACCGACATATCCAATTTCACGAATGTTCACCAACAAAATTTCAGATCATACCAACATATCGAATTTACACAAATTTCTATCGCAGTAAAATCAAAGAAAAAAAACGAACAAAGAACACTACTATCACATCCAAAGCCAAGACCAAACAAAAAGGGGGAAATATCGAAACCTCCACAATAAAACTAACACAAAACTTCCGCCGTACATAAAATCAAGCAACCGCAGGCGAATCAATTTCAATCATAGAACAAAGAAATCATAAAATTCTCAAAAAAAAAAAAAAAAAAAAAAAGGAAGAAATCTTTTACCAGAGGAAGGCAGAAATCCCGATCAGCTACGACTGGTTGCGGAGCTCTTACTGAAATCGAACAAAGACTACCGAAAATCGACTGGCGTAGGATTCCTCCGGTCTGGAATTCCGAAGTATGCTTCGATTACGGACGTCTCCCTTCCCTGAGTCGCCTGTGTTGTCTTTTATTCTTTGACTTCGCCATCAACCCTCGAGTAGGTTTTTTAATGGAGTCACAGTATTTCTCAACGACTCCGTGGATCTCGACGCCGAATCGGGTTACGAAGCGGGTCGTGTATTACGAATGGTGTAGATTTATCTGGTTCTGAGATCCCGGTTCTCGTAATGGTTTGTTCGCTTTTTGAGATAAAATTCATTATTAATTACAACCATAAATGCATTTGCCTAACTCTAAGATCAAAATTTTCCTTCAATACGGATGCTATATACGTCTTTTTTATTTAATTTTTTTATTTTTAAATAAAAATTAGGGATCTATTTATTGTGCGTATAAACGGTCTCTTTACTTAAGGGGCGCTAGAGAAATGTATTTATTTTATTTTATTTGGTCCTTCTCTACAAATATTTAATTTTATTTTTTTTAATTTCATGAGATAACTAAATTTTTTTATTTTTTTATATAATACAATTACTCTTTTTTTTTTCATAAAATAAAGATATTTTTGTTTATTCTATATAACAAGTGAATGGTGTGAATCAAATGGTAAATAAAATTATTCAGCACTCTAACATAAAATTTAATTATTCTAATTTATGTAATTAAATAATAATAATACATAATATCTTTTTAAACATCAGTACACGTGTTGAAATTTTTTAAATTCAGCATTTGATCTATTCTGTTTAAAATAAAATTATGCAAATGACATAAAGTGATGTATAATTAATTATATATTATTTCAAAAATATTACAAAATACAGAAAAAAAAATTGTAAGTGTATTACGAAGGACATGATAGATTTTTCAGACGCTAAAAAATCAAATTTAAGGTGTTACGTACAAAAATAATAATAATAATAAAAATAATGGTAGCAGGGTCTTGAACGAAGGTAGGACCTGAAGTCGGGCAGAAAAGTAGAAAAATTTGCGCTCAGGTCGGGAAGTCCTCAGGTCGGGAGGTCCTCAAGACGGAAAGTGGTCAGGTCGGGAAGTCCTCAGGTCGGGACGTCCTCAAGACGGAAAGTGGTCAGGTCGGGAAGTCCTCAAGACAGAAAGTGGTCAGGACGGGAAGTCCTTAGGTCGGGAAGTCCTCAGATCGGGAGATCGTCAAGACGAAAAGTGATCAGGTCGGGAAGTCCTTAGGTCGGGAAGTCTGCAGGTCTGATGGTCAGCAGGTCGGACAGACAGGTTTGATGGTCAGCAGGTCGGATAAAGTAGGTCGGCTGGTCTAGCAATTGGTCTCTGGAATGGTCGGTCGGGCAAGTTGAGTTCGGGAACTGATGGAAGCATCTGGCGAGACGGTGCAAGGCACGTGTCAATAAAGGAGGAATTAGAGATTCCTAATCTCATGCGCTAAATAATCAAATTTAAGGATATTTTCCATATCTTTGAATTTTACTTTTTGTCTGTTGAAAAAATACATCAACACTTTATTTTCAGATTTTACTTTTTATTGTTGAAAAATTGCATCAACACCAATAAAAAATAAAATAGAGGAGAATGTAGATGAAATGTTTGAGATAAGAAGGGTGACCCTGCATCTCTTTATGAGTTTTGAAATGTAAAAAATAACAAGGATATTTCAACTTTGATAATTGTTACGCACAAAAAATAATAATAATAATAAAAATAAGGATAGCAGGGTCTTGAACGAAAGTAGGACCCGAAGTCGGGCAGAAAAGTAGAAAAATTTGCGCTCAGGTCGGGATATCCTCAGGTCGGGAGATCCTCAAGACGGAAAGTGGTCAGGTCGGGATGTCCTCAGGTCGGGAGGTCCTCAAGACGGAAAGTGGTCAGGTCGGGAGGTCCTCAAGACAGAAAGTGGTCAGGACGGGAAGTCCTTAGGTCGGGAAGTCCTCAAGTCGGGATTTCCTCAAGACGGAAAGTGGTCAGGTCGGGATTTCCTCAAGACGGAAAGTGGTCAGGTCGGGACGTCCTCAAGACGGAAAGTGGTCAGGACGGGAAGTCCTTAGGTCGGGAAGTCCTCAAGAAGGAAAGTGGTCAGGTCCGGAAGTCCTTAGGTCGGGAAGTCCTCAAGACGGAAAGTGGTCAGGACGGGAAGTCCTTAGGTCGAGAAGTCCTCAAGACGGAAAGTGGTCAGGTCCGGAAGTCCTCAGGTCGGGACGGCCTCAGGTCGGGAGTTCCTCAAGACGGAAAGTGGTCAGGTCGGGAAGTCCTCAAGACGGGAAGTGGTCAAGACAGAAAGTGGTCAGGACGGGAAGTCCTTAGGTCGGGAAGTCCTCAAGACGGAAAGTGGTCAGGACGGGAAGTCCTTAGGTCGGGAAGTCCTCAAGACGGAAAGTGGTCAGGTCCGGAAGTCCTCAGGTCGGGACGTCCTCAGGTCAGGAAGTCCTCAAGACGGAAAGTGGTCAGGACGGGAAGTCCTTAGGTCGGGAAGTCCTCAAGACGGAAAGTGGTCAGGTCCGGAAGTCCTCAGGTCGGGACGTCCTCAGGTCGGGAAGTCCTCAGGTCGGGACGTCCTCAGGTCGGGAAGTCCTCAAGACGGAAAGTGGTCAGGACGGGAAGTCCTTAGGTCGGGAAGTCCTCAAGACGGAAAGTGGTCAGGTCCGGAAGTCCTCAGGTCGGGACGGCCTGAGGTCGGGAGTTCCTCAAGACGGAAAGTGGTCAGGTCGGGAAGTCCTCAAGACGGGAAGTGGTCAGGTCGGGAAGTCCTCAAGACGGGAAGTGGTCAGGACGGGAGGTCCTCAAGACGGAAAGTGATCAGGTCGGGAAGTCCTCAAGATAGAAAGTGGTCAGGATGGGATGAGGGACATGATAGACTTTTCAAGTGGCAAACCCGTACAATCTCGTCTTTTCAAGCCAGTACAAGGGTAGGTTAAGGACTAAATTGTCATTTTTGAAATGAGGGGCAAGATAGACTTTTCAAGTGGCAGGTCCGTACAAAACTCGTATTAAACGTCTTTTCAAGCCAGTACAAGGGTAGGTTAAGGGCTAAATTGTCATTTTTGAAATGAGAGGCAAGATAGACTTTTCAAGTGGCAGATCCGTACAAAACTCGTATTTATATGATATAATATATATATTAATAAAACAATATGTAAAAATATTATTTAGATTTAAATTCAAATTTTAAACTAAGCTAAAAACCAAACAAATGATTTTTGGTGGTTTCTTTAGTTTATTAGTATTATTATTATTATTATTACCTTTTTATATTTAAATTTTATTATTTGGATTTCATGGTTGTGTTCATTAACTATTTTTGAGTGATATAGAGTACATAAATTTTCTCATTTTTAATTCAACAGCCATAATTTACTGTCTATTTCAAAATAATAATTTTATTACCAATAAATAATCACCCGTTCTTACATTTAAAATAAAAAAGTGTTTTTAATTTATACCTTTTACACACTATTAAAAAATAGTACTCCAAACAAATATGTCTTATATATTTTAACAATTATAAAAACTTCATTAATAATTTTTACTGTTTATTTACCTATTAATTCAAAAAGTTATATATTTATAAACCAAATTTATATAATATTGATAAATTACAAAATCATAAATATACTTATCCAATTTAACTATATTTTTTTATTTAATTTAATTATATTTTATATGACGTACAAAGTGGAGTAATATTTATGATGTCAATAAACGGTGTCGTTTCACTGCGATGGAGGTGCGAAGTGCTTGAATCGGCGTCGAGAAGGTTCAGATCTGTACAGTGAGCATAGAGCAAGTGACAATTCCCTCGAAATCCCAATTTTCCAGATTCGAACCTGAGTTTGATCGTTGATGGATGATCTTTGGCCGTGAAAAATATATATCATGGCGAAGCATTCAACCGTGTCATCAATTTCAGGAGCGAAGAGATGGCCGTTGGTGATATTGCTATGCGTGGCTTTCTCATCCGCCATTGCCTTCTTAGTCGGAGCAGCCTTCAATTCCTGCCACTCTCGCGACTTCGGTGAGCGGAATACCTTCGTGACTCCAATTCGTTCCTTCAACTCCGATGGCGGGGTCGCTGAGAAAGAAGAACATGAAAATCCGCTCGGTTTCATGTCATCGAAGCTAGTTCTCTTTGTTTCCCACGAGCTTTCTCTTTCTGGTACTCTACTGCTTCCGTCTATTGCTTTTTTCATATCGAAAGATTATTGGGAAGTTATTTGATTGATTTTGAATGCATTTATAGGCGAGACTGCAAATTGATTATTCAATTTTTTGTTCAAAATTGTGCATAGGTGGCCCTTTACTATTAATGGAGCTTGCCTTTTTGTTAAGAGCTGTTGGCACAAAGGTCGTGTGGATCACTAACCAGAAGCCAGCTAAACCTGATGAAGTGGTTTACAGTTTGGAACAAAAGATGACTGACAGAGGAGTGGAGGTTTTGATGAAATTAAAATCTTGGTTCCATTAGACTCCTTTGCATGAATTCATCGTCATCGATAGATTTTATTGTTGTCATTTTAGGTTTTATCTGCCAAGGGCCAGGGAGCTGTTGAAACAGCTCTTAAAGCTGATTTAGTCATTTTAAATACTGCCGTGGCCGGCAAGTGGCTGGACGCTGTGCTCCAAGAAAATGTTCCTCATGTACTCCCCAAGGTTTTGTGGTGGATTCATGAGATGCGCGGGCATTACTTTAAACTGGAGTATGTTAAGCACCTCCCTTTTGTTGCAGGTGCCATGATTGATTCACATGTTACTGCCGATTACTGGAAGAACCGGACACAGGAACGTTTAGGGTATTACTACTTTGTGTTCTTGGATATGAAATATGAATGATTCATCTGTTTGACACCATCTATATGTATCTCTGAAAAATTAAGGACTCTTACAGATGTTTTTAAACTATAAGAACGTGTAGTAGTGGCAGAAAGCATGTTCACTAGCCCCAATTTTCGGTACATATGTTCTCATTTTTCAGCATAGCTATTGTGTTGGTTAATTTGATTCTTCTTGCATCTTTTTTCAATGTTATTAGTAATATTTGAAACTGCTTGGACATGAAAATATAGTTTACCCAGCTGATGATTGTCATTTTACTGATGATTACTGAAAGAGCCGGACTCAGGAGTGATTAGGGTATTACTACTTTGTGTTCTTGGAATACGAAGGACTCATCTGTTTTCAAGACCATTATTTTAGCTGGACTCCATCTATGTGTATCTCTGAAACATTAAGGACTCTAGGGTGTAGTAGTGGCAGAAAGTTTGTTTACTAGCCCCAATTTTCGGTACACTTGTTCTCACAGCATAGCTATTGTGTTGGTGGATTTGATTTCTTCTCGCATATCTTTTTTTAATGTTAGTAATTATATTTGAAACTGCTTGGCCATGAAAATATAGTTTACTAGCTTATGATTGTCGCGTTTCAATTAGCTTCCCCCTTCAAACATTTGATTTACTCAAGATTTTGTTGAATATGTTTTCTTTGTGTAATTTATAGTTTCTCATTGTAAGAAATGCCCCAAAGTATCATGTTTCGACTTCCAATGGTGCAGGATTAAGATGCCTGATACATATGTTGTTCACCTTGGAAATAGCAAGGACTTGATGGAAGTAGCTGAAGACAGCGTAGCGAAAAGGGTCCTTCGAGAACATATCAGAGAATCACTTGGGGTGCATAAAGATGATCTTCTTTTTTCCATAATCAACAGTATGATTTGCTAACAACCAAAGAGTATTTTGCTTTATCCGTTTCTTTGCTTTGTTTTGGGAACATACTCCACAAACATCGTATCTTCCCAGTAAATATCACAACTTTAAGATTTATTAAGAGTGCCACCAAATCCAGTCTTGATTGAGCTTTTTCTGTCAAGTTAATTGAATTCACCATGACCTTTGCATGCATGCATTACGACTTGGTCGCTGTTAAAGTCTCTCATGAAAATTTGAGACCTCTAGTTCATTTACTTCTCTCTTTGCTGCTGCATTCCTGAAAAGAACTTGTTAGGCTAATTTTATTTTTTTTTAGGGTGTTTTCCCTTCTAGTTATCAATTCTATTGTGCTAAATGTTCGATGAAAATTTTCCTGGAACCTTTCTTTTAATAGAGAATAATCAAGATTTATACTTCAGAATAAATCCCTGAAAAATATTATCGAATGTGTGTCATTTGTTATGACATTTTCTCAATTCTACTTTTTCTTTTCTCTATTTCAGTATATGGGCTCTGTAAGCAAGACACTTTTCTTATCAGTGATTCCACTGACCACTTTGCTTCCGAACTCAATATTATTTGCTGCTGCAGGTGTTTCTCGGGGGAAAGGCCAGGATCTATTTCTTAAAGCTTTTGATGAAGCACTGCAACTCATCAAAGAGAGAAACCTTAAAGTGCCCCCATTGCATGCCGTTATAGTCGGAAGTGACATGAGTGGCCAGACTAAATTCGAAACAGAATTGCGTAAATTTGTTGCAGACAAGAAACTGCAGAAGGACGTGCACTTTGTTAACAAAACACTTAATGTTGCCCCTTATTTGGCTTCAATCGATGTCCTAGTCCAAAATTCTCAGGTACTTGTTTATTTTTAAGTTTCATATTTTGGCATGTAATACTGAGGGTTTGCTTGGTTTTGGTTTGAGTTTAATGTTTTTATTTGAATTTTGATTTAAATAGTATCTTAATATAATATTTTGTAAAAAAAGAAATAGTCCCTCCATCCCAAATCAAAGGGACCATTTGGGATTTTGTAGTAAATTAAGAAATAATAGTATTTTATTAGTTAGTGGAAGTGTTAAAGAGTTTTTGAGATGTTTGCCCTTTGATTTTATGTGTAATAATATGTTTATAATTTAAGGAAAAGTAAAGGGTACTTTGATATATGAATATATGGTTACTTCTTTTAAGATAGAAAAGAGATACTTTGGAGTGAGACGGACGAAAATAGTAAAAGGAGTACTTTGAATTGAGACAGAGGGGTAGTATATATTTATTGCGAACCGTGCAAGGTGAATATTAGTATTTTTAGTTTGAAACCAAAAATAGAAAAACCCTGAATCTTCAAACATCACTCATTCCATTACATTCCTACACTCTTCTGTGAAGCTCCTATGCTAGTTTCTTAAGTATTGAATTGACCTGCCCATTGATGCTATTAGCCACCGCGGGAATTTAAAGAAAATTTAAGATGTTTATTCTTGATTTATGCATATGAAGTGATGGCTTTTTTTCCCTCTTATTTGGTATAAGCCGGTGACTTACTAAGCTTAAAATGGTGATAGCCTAATAGAGTAGCATTGTCTAGAACGAATATATATATATATACTATAAATGTATTTTTATCTATGAGTTATTACATTGTGCCGAAGAGACCATTCACTTCTTTTCGTGAAATATAGGCCCGGGGAGAATGCTTTGGTAGGATAACAATTGAAGCTATGGCATTCCAGCTGCCTGTCCTGGTGAGCTTTATAATCTTTCTTTTCGTCTTCCTTGCTCGAGACTTGAAAGAGAATATTTACACTTTTAAAATAATAACTTCCTTGTAAGTCCATGTCTCATTTTTCCATATGAACCAAACATTTCAAACAATAAATTGCAAAAATCCCCTTCAAACTGGCTAATCCTTCCCTCTTCCACTCTTTTATTTAGTTCATGAAAGTAATTTAAATCATGCCTTATCATATATATATATATATATATTATCAGGGCACTGCAGCCGGTGGTACAACAGAGATTGTAGTGAATGGAAGCACCGGATGGTTGCATCCGGCCGGAAAAGAGGGTGTAACGCCTCTTGCTGAAAATATTATCCGACTGGCGACTAACCGAGAGATGAGAATGACAATGGGAATGAAGGGTTATGGTCGGGTCAATGAGATGTTTCTGGAGCATCACATGTCGAAGAGAATATCTTCGGTTTTGAAGGAGGTTTTGCAGAAGGCGAAGAAAGGAACTCATTGATTCGAAAAAGATCACATAATATCGAAAAGAGCCCGAAAATACCGCATCTATGTATCTATCCATGTATCAGGTACATACTCTACTTCTTACTATTACTGCAAGCTGATGGAAAATTACAACTGCTGTTATTTTTTCAATGTTGAAAATATCAGTTGGCTATGCAAATTTGTCTACTGATTTAGAATTTTTAATTTTTTTTTTTCAATCGATCCCACTATTGTAGACATTTTTATGTTATTCTTAAGTTTTAGATACTAGTGTAGGTAATCTATTGATTTGTGTGTTTGTTTTGTGTTTTTAGTTTGATGTGTTTTTTAATGCTTACGTACGAAAAAGTCTGTCATTAATATAAATTTTCTTTTTGTTGAATTACCTACTTTTTTTTTTTTTTTTTTTTTTTTTGGAGTGAATAAAATATCGGATTATTATATTAAAACGTTGTATATGTTCACATAAAATGACTATTTTTAATAGTGTCCGAAGAATATTTGTATAATTTTACAAAAGGTAAAGAGGGGTATAAGCATGTTTTGTATTGTTTTTATAATATTAATTAGTAAGTGTTTTGAAAATTTGGCTGAAAGAACACATTTATATTTAATTTTTCTTTTTTGTTTTTTTGTTTTTGTTTTTTTATTTTTTTTTTATTTTTTTTGTCTATATGTAAATTGATAATTATAAGTGAATTTTATATGATTCGCCTAGTGCGATTCCTCTGTCAGACGTAGTTCGGCATCAAATATGTGTGTTTAGGGAATTATGAGAATTAGAATGATAAAAATTAATATTTAATATACTATTTTTATATAATAGTTTAAATTAAAAAGAAATGCTACTATATCTTTATGACAAAAGAAAACTTATTATGAAAACAAAATTAAAAACATAAGCATAGCTAAATTTTTTTTAAAATGTTTTTGGGTGTGGGTTTTCTTTTATTTATTTATTTTTTTTTTATTTTTATTATTATTATTATTATTATTAAGTTCGAAGAATAATTTGAATGTGTTGTTTGTAATATGAAATAGTATTTTTATTTTTATTTTTTGTTATCACACACGCATGTGAAATTAAATTCAAATTTATAGCAGATGTCTCACCGCATATCTACAACAGATTGATATAAAATAATATTTAACAATTGATTTGATTGTATAGTATAGATAAAAAAATTTTAAAATAAATAAATAATATCTTTTAAACTGTTTTATATTTGAATAGTTCAATGTAATATTATAAATTTTGTATTAGGATTTTGAAATAATGTTACTGCTACTTAACAAATGCGTTTTAAATAAACTATCGACCGAATCTAATAGTCTGTAAATTGTAGTAATCGAACTATATGTTACATGCCAGACTTGAAGAGTGTCGAAGTTTGAACTCAATGCATACAAACCCTTTCATTAATATTTAAGAATACATTCAATTCCCAATCTACATCAATACAAATATATATATATATATATATATACATAAACACAACTTAAAAGCTCCATACAAAAATTTAAAAAAAAGACCAAAAAAAAGTCCCAAAATATTATACATGTATTCAATATTGCCACGAGAAGCCATGTTCACACATGAAAGCCACTTGTCCATAATTCTTCTATATATATATATATATATATATTATTAAGGTGGTTTTCATATATATTCCCCATCAGGAACTCCATCTAAACCCTAATTTAATTTTTATATTAATTAAACTAAAACAAAATTACCCTATACATAATTATATTTCCACAATTCACCCTTTTATCGAAACAAAATCTTTAGACCCCCCCCCCCCCCCCCCCCCCCCGCCTCAACAATCAAACCTCTCAGCAGCAGATGAGGCCATAATGGGATACTGTTTATTAATCTCCATCAAACCCCATGGATAGTTCACCAACCCCTCCCCATATTCAAACTCCTCTTCCCCAACAGCCATGCAGCTTCCGGCGCCGCCGCTGCCGGAGGCGGCGGCATCCGCCGGAGAACTGATGTAGCTCAAAATCCCTCTAAGGGATTGAAGCCTGTGTGTGAGCTCCACCAGCTGAGCCTTCAACACTGAGTTATCAGCCTCCACACTCACAGTTTGCTCTTTGGTGGCGCTTAATTCGATCGAAATCCGATCTTTTTGTCGCCGGAGCTCCGCCAACCGAGCCGTCAGATCATCCAAATGCTGCTGCTTTCTCAGCCTGGACCGCCTCGCGGATTCCCGGTTCGATTCCATTCTCTTCTTCTTCTTCTGATTGATCAAATCCGAACCCGAACAAGTCCCGCTTGAATACACCATTATATATATATATATATATATAGTTCTTTTATATATAATCAGATTCTTTGATTTGAATTCCAACAGGACAATGATCAGTTATTTATGAAATATCGTAGAACCAATATAGAAATAAAACCGAAAAAGATTGAACAAGATGAATCCCACAGATGCTGAAAAAGGGATTGATCATAAGATCAGAGGAAAGTTTGTGATTATATTCACTACTTCAACCTCATAATACATCATAATTAAACTACTATTTGTACCATCAAGAATTCAAGATCAAGAAACAATCCAAGAGAGAGAGAGAGAGGAGTGAGAACAAATTAAGCCAAGAGAGAGGAAGAGGGAGGTTTTGAAGAGGGGAGAAGGGTCTGATTTATAGGGGAAGGCTTGGAAGAAGGTTACAAGAAATTAAACAAGAAAATACATTTAAAATTGCAAGAAAGTGAAAAGGGTTTAGGAATCTACTGTGAGAGAAAAGAAAAAGATAGTGACACATAAATTGAATTAATTTCAGGTATCACTACCACCAAAAAAAAATTAAAAATTAAAAATTAAAAATTAAAAAAAAATTATGCATATAGTCAAAGATCCAATGAAGTTGTCTTTGTTTTGAGTAAATTTTGCCCACCTTCAGCTATCAAAGAATATTCTGCTTTTGCACTATTTTTGACTAAAAGATTAGGTAAAATAATAATCAGTTTTATTTTTATTTTTTTTAACCTTTTGTTTTACTTGTATATTTTCAAACCTCATATCTATAGCTATAATTGTGTAATTTAAAATTTTAAGGTGCAACATATAACACATGTTCACTTTTTCAACCAGAGATATATATATATATATATATTTTACATAAGATATATACTATAAAGAATTGTTGAAGTAATTACCACAAAATTGCATCTTTGAATTAGGTCTCTTTTGTTTGTTGTTTTTTAATTGATTGTCAAGTTAGGTCATATTTTCAGAGACAATTTCCCAGAATTTATTTTGTTACCTACCCCAGATTCAGCAATAATATATATTTGTCTAATTAAAAGTTAATGGGGAGAGATTATTTTGACTGCATAATACAAGTGACAACAGCAATTTTTTATTATTTTTTTTATTATTATTTTACTTTTTCCTTACTAATTTTTAAGATATAAATATTGACAATTTTTGCCATTGTAGCTATTAATCAATAAGCAATTTTTGCTTATTTTGTTGGAATATAATATTCATGCAAGTAAAGAACGAGAAATAATTCAATGAATTAACATTACATTATTTGTTCTTGCATTATCAAATAAGTAATTTTTCATTCAAGATATCACAGTAAAACACTTATTTATATCACATAAAATATTGTCACTAATTCAAATTTTTACTATTTTTAAACCTCAAATTCAAACTTTAAATAAACATGAATTTGTTCACTTTTGTGTTTTTAGATAGATTTATTTGTATGTTAGGTATAATAATTATACTTTAATATAAAAATAATATTTTGTGTTAAATTATTGACTTTTTATGAATAAATAAAATATAGATTTTGTTAATATATGTATATATGTATATCATATTTTTAAGAATATTTATAAAAATCATTCAATCCAAAAAAATTAAGAGTGTGTTTGTTTGAAAGTTTGGATTTAAATATTAAAAAATTTGAATTTGAATAGTTATATAATGTGATATAAATAGGTATTGATGTGATGTTTTTGAATGTAAAATAAATTTTTAATATAATATAAAATATAAAAAAAACAAAAAATAAATGTTTGATTTAATATTTTTTGGAGAAAAATTTGAATAAATAGTTAAAATCTTTGCAAATCCTATAAACAAATACACCCTAAGAGAACAAACTAACAAACTCATAATTGTTTACCTCCAAAATGATTTAATATTAAAAAAAAAAAATCAAATTTTTCGTTCAAAATCTCTCATTAAAAATACTTATTTATAACATATAAAAAATTATTTTAATTCAAAATTTTTCTATTTTTAAATCGAAACCCCTCATTCCCATTTACAAACGGGGACAGTGCCTAAGGGTCTGATCAAACTGTTAAAAATATACATCATTTATTCATAAATATATATATATATTAATTATGTATTATAAGAAAATGTTAATTAATCAAGAATAGTTAAGAAGCTCTAAATGTGGTGCATATAATCGCGTACAAACCTCAATTTTTATAAGGTTAGCGCAGACAAACTACACAATTAGGTCCACAACTGATCTTTTATCATTTTGCTTACATGAAAACACCAATTACTTATCATCATAAACAGTTCCTCAAAATTCTTTTTGGACAATAATAAATCCAAAAAAAAACCCTACAGTAATTCTACAGAGTTTTTGAACAAATTGATCAATTATTGTCCACAAGAAAATTTATTTAAAAAAAAAAAAAAAAAGTCTTATGGTCGGTTTAGTAGGCCCTAAATTCAGAGCCTACACATGATTAAAGCAAATTTGGACTTGTCACCATTCATTCACAAATTAATGACAAATGTATAAACTTTTTCAAGAAAAATAAAAATTATTCTGCATAACTTTTGTCTGTTAGTCAATCAACTTGCATACTGCCCAACAGAGTTAATCCCAACCGTTCATGTTGTAGTAGGGCCCACATAAATGAATGGTGTAGATTCACCAAATGTTAATCCATCAGTCAGATCAGACCAACAATCTTAAAAATTAATGCTGACACTCATGGGCAGTTAGCATATGCTGTAATATTTAATAAAACTTCAAATTTATAGTACAATTATTATTAATCTATCTATTTCCATTTAGCTAAGGAATTAATGGTCTCTCTAAGGTACTGTAACACATAAAGACAATAATAGAACAGCGGATAATCAACTATAACACATATTTAAAATCCTCAAATTTACATATGGCCCCTACTAGCAAAGCCTCTGTAAGCATGTGAGATATTGTAATAAAATGGAACCCCACAAGAAGAGCAAACAATCCCATATTTTAAACATGTTTTTACATCAATTGCTCCAAAAACATGGGATGCAAAGAAAGAAAAATTCAAACTCCAGAATATGCACAAAAGTAGAACTAAAAAAACAGAGTATAAGAGCAGCTTAAGCATAAGAAAAGGGTTAAAGAAGCCGTCGAAAAAGGTAGACAATCACAGCTGCTCCAGCCAGATAGCATTCATACAAATAGCACCTCATTTAGTGCTAAAGAAATGATATGGTAATTGCTGTAAATTTTAATCTGGTGAAATGATATTATATAGTTTCGATCTTCTTTTTTTTTTTTTTTTAATGAAATTTTCATATATATATATATAATAGTAGCTAATGTACAGAGCATGAGCATAACGGCATACAACAGCAGCACAAGCAATGCAATAATCAGTACCAAAATTAGGTAAGTAGTCTAGCCACATTAGCAGCACAAACTGATAATGCATATTCATTCATTACTTCTCATGATTATTGAAATAATTAAGCAAGAACATACTAACACAAACATCGGTAACATTTAAAGCAAAATACCTGGCTAAAGCCTCAGCTCGGGCTTTTTACATTCCAACTCCAATACTGCTAGCACCTTCAGGATGGTAGTGCAGAATTTCCTCCCACATCATTTCCCTAATCATCTCTTCCCCTAAATCCTCGTCAATGTCAAGGTTGATCGGGACCTGAGCTGGAGGATCACATCTCGGGTCGTACAGAGGAGACATGTAAGGGTGCTGAAGAGCTTCTGTTACACTAATCCTCTTTGAAGGGTCGAAGACGAGCATTTTCTGCAGCAGATCAAGTGCCAGAGGGTTGGCATGTGGGTAGAGGCGGGTGAAGGGGGTGCCGAGGGTGTAAGGGAGGGATTTGATATATTTCCTCGCCTTGGGGTTGTCGATGAATTCGAGGTCATCTTCCCTTTGGCTACCAAGGATGTTGATAATTAACTTGAGCTGGTTCAGACATTCGGTGCCAGGGAAAATGGGCTTCCTACCGAGAAGCTCAGCAAAGATACAACCAACGGACCATACATCAATTGACGTCCCATAGTTCTCACAGCAAAGAAGGAGCTCTGGGGCTCGATACCAGCGCGTCACCACATATTCAGTCATGAACTGGCCTTTACTGCTGTTGGTACGTGCAAGCCCGAAATCACATATTTTGAGATCACAATTTGCATTGATGAGTAGGTTTCCGGGTTTCAAATCACGGTGTAGAATGTTTGCTGAGTGTAGATACTTCAAACCTCGTAGTAACTGGAAAAAAACATTCACAACAGTGGTATAAAAAATGTCTTCAGATACAAGTAAAATAAGATTTTCATCGATTCTTCTATGAGATAGGATGCCTAGATATAGAATGATCTTGTTCTTATCTTCGACATTACTCCACCACCAAACAAAAAAGGGATTGTGACAACCATGAAATATTTTCCAAAAACATGTTTTTAGTGCATGTAGGCCAAAAAGGTTTTGTAGCTATCACAAAAAGTTCTTGATGTATATGAAAACAAAACAAGCAAACAGATGGAATGCCCATGACCACTCAGAGGCCATCATTGGTATAAGATATTATTCGAAAATGCTTTTTGAATAGTTTTCATGATTTTTCAGTCGTATTCATAATAATAATAATAATAAGTGAAGACAGAAGCACTATTGTAAAGGTATTTGACCAAATTCATCGCATAAGATCATTCTATCATGAAAACTCTTGCACCGCGGTAAAGCCTTGTAGTTTTATAGTTAGCTTTTCCAATGCACAGTGACCGATCACATTTAGAGCAGGAGATTTAAATCCTAGTGGTTCTACAAATGATTATTTGCGCACATAAATGAAATAATCAAATAAAGCAAAACAAAACTAATGGTTCATATAAAATTCTTTGGTCACTATTCATAAGAATTACCTGGAAAAGGAAGTACTGGCAATGGTCATTCGTAAGTGCCTGGGAAGACTTAATGATCTGATGCAAATCGGTATCCATAAGCTCATAAACTAAGTAGACATCTTTGAAGCTTCCTTTGTGAATAGGAAGCATGACATCTTTAAGAGCTATCACATTTTCATGTCTGAGATGCCGAAGAAGCTTCAGTTCACGCAAGGTTCTTAATGCATCAGTACGGTTTTCAAAAGCATTGTGGATCTTCTTGATTGCAACCTTATCATTTGTTTCCCTGTTGACAGAAGAACATACGATGCCATAGGCTCCTCGACCAATAGGCTTTATTGGTACGTACTTTGTATCAATCTCAAAAAGAGTTTGCCACATGGAGAAGTAGTGCTTTCCCGGAGTTCTAACCCCATTTGGAGGTTCCACTGGAGTTGCCATCCTGTCAAAACCCATAAAGAAACTATTAAGTTTAACTAGCAAAGAGTTTGCAGGCAATTATCTTCGAACTGATCAACTAAATAGATAATTCGACACAATATGTACTAAGAACAATGTTTTCTCATCAAAACAAAATATTGTGCACAGAATATGATCCTACAGTTATGCAGGTGAAATCAAAACAGTAACATAGAAACTATTTCTGTTATTATGGCAACCAAAACTGCTCCTTCCTTATTATACATTTTCTACTTTCAAGCAAAGAATCATTTACAAACCATCACCATTTGAATCTTTCCCAGGAACACCCTATTGTCATTTCCTTCTTAATTGTATTGAAACAATAAGACTACCAACAAAGAGACTCGTGGATGCATCCAGTAAAAGATCTTAGAAAGATAGTTTAGATCAAACAGAAGAACCAGTAGGAAAAGGTCACCAATCATAGATTCTTCCCTAAAACCCAATTTCTTGTAAAAACATCGATTATCTTCCATGTAATGCTCAATAAGGTAAAAAAGAATACACAAAATCCTAGATCACCTCGTGAAGATACATCCAGATATATTTGGTAAGTTTCCAAAAATCAATTAACAATCCAGAAAAAAGTAAGGAATTTTCCTTTTTCTTTTTAATAGTTCGAAATCAACTCTGAGACATTTACTCATATTAATTCAAGTGAATTCCAAATTTAAAAGCGTTAGAAACACCACTGTTCAACGCCCAGTAATTAATGCTAAACGTAAAAGGAGTTAAAAATCTGAAACAGGGAAAAACAATATGGGGAAAGGAGCTTTTACTTCAAAACATGGCAAAAAAATTGAACCACGACAAAGACCAACAACAAATTAATTTTTCCTTCAATTAAGAAAAAGGAAGATGAGGAGGCAAGAATCAAGTACAATTACGCACCAAGCACGAAATTCTTACCGAAGGACAGAAACTAGTGAACATAATTCGAACAAACTCCTCAAGAAATCGAAAACGCACATACCTTTAACGCTGAATTATCGCAAGCTATCTTCAAATCTCTCCGCGGAGCTCGAAATTCTTCATTCTTCCACTCTCTTCTCAAAATTACCTCCAAATCGCTCCATAAACAACGTTTTTAACTTCTCCCCACCTTAAAATCGTCACCCAAACTTCCTCAAAATTCGAAAATTCGCTTGAATTTCTCCGATTCGGATCAGAAGGATTCACGGCAATATATTACCTCACATGGCGGACGATCTCTTTTCACTGCGAATTTGATAAATTTACAGATATTATCAAAAAAATCGTTTTCTTTTTGTAAAGGAAAAGGACATAATAGAGAGGAAACCGTATGATTCCTGGATTAAAGGTCCCGGACCAATGATAATAAAAGTGAGCTCCCGCCTACTATTTTAATATTCCTATTTTCTATAAATTAGAGAAAATTATTTGACTGGTTCGGTGTAGGAACACCGGGTGCAGACGGGAATATGTCGTACGACGTCGTTTCGAGAAGACGGCACCTGAAACGGCGACGTATTACTGCGGGCATCGTTGTCAAGCATATTCCACAAAAAGAAAGGGAAACGTGGTGCCTGTGATTGCAGCTAAATTACCTTATACTGCCATGTTTGCTGTTATACAATTTCTTTATTTATGGTAAATAATTATTTTTATTTCCATGCTTAAGTAAAAATAATTATTTATTTATATATATATATCCTTAGATTCGAAGCTGTTTCAGTAATTATTGATTTGCTCAGAAGGAAATATAGAATAAAATAATCAGAAGAAACTTAAATAAAAGTGTATATATATATATATATGTTTAATATAAATATATTAAATGTAATATATTATTTACGTGTGTTTTTTTAGGAGTTTGGATTTTGAATTTGAATTTAATAGTAAATAATATAAATACATGAACAATGTAAAATTAATTTTTAATATAATAAAAATAAATAAATATTTGATTTTTAAAAAAAAAATTGAATAAATAGTAGAAATTTTATAAAATTCTTCGAATAATTAATTCAAATTTATTTTCATTATTATTTATGAATTGTCATGAAAATAAATAATTTTTTAAGTGAAAAAATACCATTGATTTTATAGTTTTTTACTATAAAAACTAATCATTATTATTATTGTTATTTATTTTTATTAAAATTCATACCCAAACTTAAATAAAAGTGTATATATAGATGTTTAATATAAATATATGAAATATTCTATATTATCAAGGTTAATTCAAATTTGTTTTTATTTTTATTTTTGAATTGTCATAAAAATATATTTTTTTTAAGTGAAAAAATACATTAATTTTATATTTTTTTTACTATAAAAACTAAAAATTATTATTATTTATTTATTTTTATTAAAATTCATACTCAATTTTTTGAACACAAATTTTGATAACAAATGAAATATTTACACATGAATACTGCTCCATCCGTTCCTTAACAATATATCTATTTTTTCATTTTGGTTCGTCCTATAATAAAATATTCATTTTTTTTAGTAATTGTACTAATATCTAACGTTACAAATACCCTTACAATTTATATTATTTTATTATTTTCTTAGATAATTAATAATATTGAGTTAACAATAGTTATGATAGTATTAAAATAAATTTAATATATATGATTAAGAAAATTAGAATGTTTATTTAAATATTTTTTAAATTACATCACAATAAAAAATAAAAAATAAATATGGATATTATTTTGTAGAGATTAAAATTTCTAAAATACAAAGTAAATAAGAAAATATAATTATTTATTTATAATTAATATAAATTAATTTTATAATATAAGTAAAATTTTATATGTAGGTAAAAAAAAATTTTTTTTTTTTAAGGAAAGAAACAGATGTAGAGAGGTTTTGAGTAATCACTACATATTATACCTTATATATTTAATTAAGTTAGATTTATTAGTTAAGTATATTTGGATTTACTAATTTTACTAAAAATAAAAAAATGCTAATTTATGGAAAAAAATATATATATTTATGTCAATAAAAATATACACGTATTATTTTGTACAGAAAATATATGTATATTTACACAAATTCATATAATATACTCTATTCGTTCATTTATAGAAGTATACATATTTTTATTTTGAGTTATTCAATTACAAAATAATTAGTTTCTATTTTTAGTAACTATGAATTTTTTTTTCTACAAATACTCTTACTTTATTATTTTTACACTAAAAAAATAAGAGTAAAAGTGTATTTATTATTTTTACCTACTCATTACAATTAAAATACTATTATATTTTATAAATTTTGTGACAAAAGTAAATGTATATTTATAAAATGGACGAAAGGAGTATATATAATACATATAACGTATTCATTTATAAAAAAAATCAATTATTCAACACAAAATATTATATTTTATATAAATGATACGAAAAAATTGTATATATACATAATTTATAGTTGGTTTACATAATATATATAACACAAATTCATATGATGTATATATTATATTCACTTCTAAAAAGTCAATTATTCGATACAAAATATTATTTTTATATTAATGTTACAATTTTTTATATTTAATATAAAAAAAAAATACTTCTATTTAAAAATACAAAGTGAAGTACTTCTCTGTCTTATAAATATGTTTTTAAAAATTTTAGACAGAAATTTAAAAAGAATGTAGTTTTTATAAAACACACAAATTGAAATACTTTATCCATTTAATGTAATCTTATTCTGTTGGAATTAGTTTAATATAATTGGTAGAACAAATTGGTAAGGGGTTTAGTGACGGATTTAGCAATAAAATTTGCGAGGGTATTTAGTAGGGGAATTAATGAAAAATTTGCGTAGATAATTAACATTACATAGGTTTTTATTATTCAGATTCTATTTTTCCTCCAAAAATATCACGTCAAATAATTTTATTTTTTTTTATATTATATTACAATTTTCTTTTATATTTAAAGTATCACATCAACCTCTATTTATATCATATCAAATAACTATTTAAATTTAACTTTTTACTGTTTAAAAATCAAAGTCAAAAAAACTAAAACCCACGAACAAATACACCCTAGAGGATTCAATGAAAGAATTAGCATTAAAGAGTAACTTAGCAAAAGTATTAGAGAGAGAATTAGCATTAGGCAGTGATTAGATCCCTCCTAAAAATTATTACTCCCTCCGTCCAATTTATATTGTCCTAAAGTATATTTGCACAGTTTTTTAGTTGATTGTTTTTTTTGTTATGAATTGACAAATTTGCCCTTAATTGTACGGTAGAGATTCAAAGTAATAAATAAACAAAGGGTAAAAATGTAAAATTTGTGTTTAAAAAATGAAATAGGACAATAGTTGTCGAACGTCCTAAATAGGAAAGTAGGACATTTATATATTTTTATAAAAATATTATATTAAAATATTATATACATACATTAAATAAATAAATAATACACTCAAATAAAAACCAAACAATCTTTTATGTGGGAATGATATCATTTAAATAAATTGTTTAAAAGTACAATTTTCTTCTAAACGAAATAAATATTATTTGCCGACTTAAAAAACAATAATGTTGAACTAAGAATTTTCTAACAAAATAAAATAAAATTTGAATATTTTCTAAAATCGGGCTCCGAATGAACTTAGCTGATATACAAACCAAACTACGTCTTTTAATGTTTTGGGCCGAGCCCGTGTCCGATTTTTAGGGCTCAAAATAAGATCATTAACTATTTATCTATTTTTTTTTATTTTATAAGTCTCATAATAATTCATTTCTTTTGTAGTAATTTTATTTTCTACTAATATTAAATTTTTTTTTACAATTTATAAACAAATGTTATTATCTTTATATCACACATACTAATAAAATTATTTTAATTTTTTCTATTTTATTCATACCAATTCCCATATAATACTAACATTCTTTAAAATCCGTATAAAAAACAAACAAATATATAGATAAGGGAGAGAGAGAATCTTTTTAGGTATAGTTCATTTATATGTTAAAATTGTGTCATTATTTGATTCTTTGATTGTTTATTAAACTTATTAACAATTTTTTTATATTATATTAAAAAAAATTATATTTAAAATATCATATTAATATTTATTTATATAATACTCTTTCCGATAAGTATAGAAAGTATATTGTTGCTTTTGTTGCGTCTTTATATTTAATATTTAAAATATTTTTACATTATATTTGTATTATAAAATATTGATAAAAATATTTTTGTATTTTTTTTTATAGTTATATTTTGATATATTATTAAATATTCAAATATTATTAAAAAAACAAATGTGTTTTTACTTTTTGTCTTGGACTAGGAGTATCAAATAACTACTTAGATTTAAATTTTTTATATTTAAAATTTTAATACAAAATTCAAACTCTAAACTAAGACAATCTTACGATATTTTAAACAATTTTGATTTTTTTTTTAATCAATTAGAAATAATATTGATTAAAATTAAAAACTAGCAAAATTGCACCAAGGGCAAATTCGTCTTTACGTGAACCCTCCTCCAATAACAAAACAAAAACAAATCGTAATCTGGATCTGGTTATGCGGAAATGAAATCAATCTAGACTGTACATAGTGGGTCCTACATCATTCAACGGTAAAGATCATTTCTGGAGTCTCACTCCCCGGAGTCCCTAAACTGAAACGACCGAAACAGAATGGCGTATCAACAAACTCTATTAATGGCGTGATGCATCAAACGCACTGACACTTGACCTCTCTCTTCCGCTTTCTTCCTGCCAAAGGAAAAATCTCTTATCCACTTTCTCTCGCTTTCTCCATCCAATTTCGCCTCTGGTCTATCCAGTTTCATCGGTTGCAGTTATTTTTTCAGTTTTTTCGAGTCGGTTGTTGCGTTGATTTCTGGTTTTTGGTGATATTTGTATTGTGGATTTTGACGATTTGTTTCCGCGCGGATTGAACTGTGGCTTTGGCGTTTCTGATCTCGGCTATTGAAGAATTCTGAGGATCGAAGGTTTGATTGAGGTGTTTTCCAGTTTCCTTGAATACGTCTTCGTGAAAGAGTATTTGTTCTGTAATCTATGGCTTTTGATTGGATGATTGTGTAATTACGGTTTTGATGTTAATTATCGGTGGGGAAACGAGTCAGATTGGGGAAATAATAGTAGAATTAATGTATTAGTATGGAGTTTTAATGTTTGGAAATGATCGTCGTGCCTTGGGAAATGTGGTTGATACTTGATATTGAATTTGATCGATCTGTGCTTTGTGTGTTTATTACGGTAATGACTTTCATTTTGGATGAAAATTAATGTTCTTAGACCGTTCTTAGATTAATGTTCTTAGATCGTTCTTTTCAAGAAAGTATACCGCGCTTAATACAGGATAAAGTTCCTCGATCCACAAGATGGAAGAGAATGCTTTGTTTTGGTGCATTTGTTATGAGGATTTTTTATTCTTATGTTTTTCCATGTTCCTACGAGAAAATATTGTGTTTACTTTGTTTTGGTTTTGTTTTGTCCGTCTCGGATTTGAGTTTTGGAGTTTATGCCGTGAAAATGAATGCATTGTGGATTTGATTTAGTGAAAAATGAAAATTAAGAACACAAGTGAACCCAATTCAAACCTGTATGTTTAGCATTATTGGAAGATAACAGGTTCATTCATGATGCTACTATTCCACCTCCTTTTACAGTCATTTATTTATTTATCATTATTATTATTAGTTTATTTTTATTTTTGTTTTTTTCAGGACCTGAGATGGCTACTCTACCAGGCCCTGTCATTTGCCCAGTGATGAGTGCAAAACAAACTGGAATGTGTGTGCCTGTTAACTCTCCTCTGCTGAAAGCTAAATTAGTCAGAAGTGGATTTCTGGGACTCGCAGGGCTCCGCTGTGGAAAGACTAACTTTGGATGCCCGCAACATTTGAGGAGACATGTAACAGTTGAATGTAGTTTCAGTTCATCGTCAGATGGTAACGGCAGTAAGGCTGGGAATCCTAGTGAGAATGATGCTGAGTATGTCAATTCAAGTGTGGTTGAAGCTGGTATGCAACATTTGTACATTTCATTTTCCAGTTGCTTTGTTAATGATCGGCTATTCTGGCATCCTGCATTTAGTTATATTGTGTATATCTTATGCATGTTCTTACTGTCCATTTGTCCCACAATTACAAAACCATGCATTTCAAATTTTGCACTGTGACACTAGGTATACAACTAAATAGAACACTAGAACTATCGAGGGAATATATGCTTTTTTTATTTTATCAAAAATGGGATATTTTGTGGTGCTGCTATTTCTCGTTTGCTTCTTATGTGTATTCTATGCATAATAATACACGTCCGAAGCTCCAACTTAAACCTTATGTGTTTAATTGTTCTGGACAGTTGAGGTAAGAAGCGGAGCAGAAGGTTTTATAATCAAGATGAGGGACGGTAGGCTTTTGAGATGCATTCACAATAACCCCCCTGGAGGCCACCTGCCGGACTATGCTCCGCATCCTGCAATTGTACTAAAGATGGAAGATGGAACCGGTTTTCTTCTCCCAATAATAGTTTGTATGTCCTTTATCCAGTCACTATGTTTCTAGCAAGTTAAACCAAGTGGTTTCATAACAAATCTGGCTTTTATTACAGTGGAAATGCCTAGTGTGCTGCTGATGGCTGCTGTCCGCAATGTCCAAATTGTATGGCATCCTAATTCTATACTTTACCCGGTTTATTTAAATACTTATTTCTATTCCTGTCACAGTAAGGTGACTAGTGGGTTATTACTTTTTAGGCTAGACCGACCATTTATCAAGTGGTGAAGGATATGATTGACAAAATGGGCTATGCTGTGAGTTTTGGGAGTTCGTTGTTTTCATTACCAAACTGATTTACTCTTTAGTTTTATGATTTTTGTGGGTTTGCATTTTCTACAGGTTAAGGTTGTACGCGTTACTAGGCGGGTACATGAGGCGTACTTTGCTGAGTTACTTCTGACCAAGGTAACCTCCTATAAATTGTTGATGAATAAATATTGGATATTTAAAGTGTTCACAGTATATTATAGCCCTTGTTTTAGAACTGAAATTTCTTTGTGATGGTTGAAGGTGGGCAATGAACCAGAGTTTGTCAGAATTGATTTACGACCGTCAGATGCTATTAACATTGCAGTGAGATGCAAGGTAATAATTCTATGCTCACTATGCTCTGTTTCAAACCAGCACCCATAATATATACAATTATCACATATTCTTATTACACACAGCACATGCTATGTGTAATAAAGAAATGTGTTGTTTGTTCGTAATTACATGTGTTCTATATAAGAGTATGTCATATGCTAAAATAAATTGTTGTGTGTGTTGTATGCGATTATAGCATGTGCTGTTGATTCATGTGCTTTATTTGTATTATATACAATCTGCTGTCTGTAATAATACTGTGTTTTGTCAGACCGCACCCGATGTATTTTTCACCATAGTGCTTAATTTTAAATTCAGCATTGTAACCGCCGCCCACTTTTTATATTTGTTGTCGTACCTTCACTGTGAGTGCTTATATCGCAATATTGTAACTAGTATGCTTCATTGTGAAAAATGGAATAGTGCAGTTTTATTAGACGATGTAATGTTGGTGAGTTACCAGTGAGTTGTATTGGCTAGGCTCTGTTTATACTACAGTCTTCACTTATAATTTATAAATTGTGACCGACTTGAAAATCTCTACGGATAAGTTATGTGCTTATTTTGAAGGTTTTCTTGCTTTCATATGTCTCTTAAAACATTCACTCGGGTTTATGTCATTTGAGCATTAGAGTCATGGCCATTGTGGTAAATATAGCCGACGTATTGTGATGGTATTCTTACATATCTACACATATTGTGCATTGAACTATGAATTGCCCGATTACTGATGTCGTTATATTTGTCTTCAAAATCCTTCCATGCCGCCCACAGGTGCCAATTCAAGTCAATAAGTTCCTTGCATATGCTGATGGCATGAGGGTTGTTGAGGCTCAAAAGATTCCAGTGATCAGCTCCTCTTCAAACCTAATTTTCACTGAACTGGACAGGTGATAAATCAGTTTTCTTAATGGCCTGTTATTATTTTGGCATTTTCTTATTAATTTGTATTATCGTATTTTGAAATTATTATTTACTCAGACCAACCGGTGAGCCGTGCATTGAAACAAAGGAGTTTGATTTACTCCGTAACATGCTCATTGCTGCTATCGAGGAACGCTACAGAGATGCAGGTTTGTCATCAATCATCTATTTGTGCATAGTGGTATCAAAATTAAACTCGACCAAAAAAATCGAACCTGTTTGTCTTGAAAATTTTCAGGTTCGAGTTTGGATATTTTGGGTTTTCAAAAAATTGGGTCGATTCGAATCCAAAACAAAAAAAACTCGTGTCGTGATCGGGTCGGGTTTCGGTTGACCTGATAACTCGAAATATAAAAATTACGCTGTTTTTTAATTTCGTATTTCGGATTGACTTGAAATTATTTTTATTAGTAGTTTTATTTATAATATTTATATTATTATAAATATAATAAAATATAAAAATTAAAATTAAAATTAAAATGAATTTTTTAAAGTAAATTTAATTATTTAAAGTTTCCATGTCGGATTTGTTTGGTTTCGGGTGATCTGAAACTAAATTAGGTCAATCTGAACCCGATTCGAAAGAATTTGTGTGAGTTTTAGGGTTTTGAGTCTATTTTCGGATTCAGATTGATAATTTTTTTGTTATTCTCATAGCTCAACTCGACACGAACACAATCCAAAAATACAAATGAGCACCCCTATTTGTGCATACAGTATCTTAAAATGTGTGGCTGCTCTGCTTGTTTAAGTTCAAGGTTGATCTATATACACACATGTATTTTTGCCGAATTTTTCAAAATTACTCATAAGCTGTAGTTTCTAACTTTATATTGCAGCATTATGGAGGGACAAGCTCATGAAGCTCCGGGCAAGAAGGAATTGGGCTTAGATTTCCTAGTCTGATGGAATTCTAGGTATTGCTGTTCGGTTTCGTTTCAGTTTCATCAGCACTGTTTTCCTAATCCCTCTTTTTTTTTAAAAAAAAAATGGTGATCTTGTCGTCACAGATGATACAAACACAGGGAGGGAGGATTGGTTACTGTACATAAACGCCGCAGATGCATATATGTATGTGTCATCGGGCAATCGATTTCAAGGCACTGGTATTCTTTCCCCCCTTGGATATAAATGTGCAATATATAGATATGAATGATATATATATATATATATACATAGCTTTGTATGTACATTTGTATAGAAAACACCATACCATGCTCTATGTTCAAGTAAATCTCTCATGCTTAATTGTTGTTTTTAGTTCCCAATAATGAACAACCCCTAATTGTTGGTTTTTGAAAATTTGAAATTGTGAATTTAGTAACTGCATGCACACACGGCACCTACCTACCCACCTACGTACCCTATAAAAGAAAAATTATTTTATTTTATTTTGATTTTTTTTTATTATTGAAACTTTTTGATGGAATCTAGTGAGCAGAGTAGAGTTAGAGGGTGTTGTGTTGTATTTTTAGTTGGGGAATACTGATGATTGACATTTACTGGTTCCATTTTGGAAGTTATTGTTGTTATGGATACTATTGGCTATCTTATCTACCTCGTTTTAAAGCTGCTACCATTTTTGACATTAATGTCATGTCGAAATCTGGCTGGATTCCCTTTTTTTGTCTTTTTTAAACAAAAACCCAAGTGTAAAATTATATATATTTATGTATTGTTTGGTTGGGGGGTGAGGGGGAATGAATGCTTTGCATTGAAGGTTTTATTGGCTAATAGCGTATTGGTAAGTTTAACATTTCTGAGTGAATGAATACCCAGAAGACCGAATCTAGACACCTGAAATTACGTGTTGCGACACTTCTTTCTCTCAGTCTATTCTGTTAATGCGATGATGGGTTGGGTGTTTTATTTATTTGTCCAATGTAATTATTAAGTGTGTGTTTTTATTATCTTGTTTTGGACTAAAATAGTGATTGGATTGGATTGGATTACAAATCTCATCTCCTCTGTTTCTTTGGGTTTGGTATGTTTGTGAAAGAAGAAAATTGGATTACAAAACACACCCAATTAGAGATTGGGTAAAATAATGGTCGCTCCATAAAATATGGAATTAAATTCTAAGCAAACATGCTCGTGAGAATATATTATTATGCATTAAAGATCTCAGTGTAGCTGGAGGTGATGATAATGCATTGGGAATTTGATTTGAAATCTGTATATAATACAAATATAATATATATAAATTAACAAAATGTGATCATTATTTATGAAGTGCAACACTATAACTAATTTTACTACCAAAAAAATAATAATTTGTTCATATAATTTACACTATAAATTTAAATGGTCACTTTCATTAAATTAAATTCTATTGTATGTCTAACTTTACTTGCTAATTAAGACAAATCTAACATATGTGGTATTTGTATGTTAGTATTTTCAATACCTAAATACTATTTAACCAACTATTACACTTAAAAGTCTTATATGAGGGCAGATGAGATCTACAAAAAAAATTTGAAATGCAACTATGATAATTGGTATCTCACCAAAAATGAATTAACAGCAACATTTACTTCTACTTAAATAACTATTTTATATATATACACATATAATAAATGACAAAATTTCATCTTCGGTTGTGTTCTTAAAACATATGCTAGTACATTACTTGTAGTGAAAGCATTTCTCCCACCTGCAACCACATGGAGGTGGTTACATTAAAATTCTATTGGTACAAATATTAATCTATGTTCACTACAGTATTTAACAATGCCCATCATTTTCTATCTGCTTTCTACTTATCCATCCAGTCAAAAAACCACAAAGGAGGCCTTATTGTCTACTAATAAATAATGGCACTTACCTTCTACTATAATACACATATGTTTTTACCATTATCTATTATGTTTACTTGGAGTTGAAGGCCTTACCCATGCATTAATCAAGTCTATCATCCCATTGCGAACAATTAAGGTTAATGGAATAAACAAAATCACAAGGTTTATACATATATATATATATATATAGAGAGAGAGAGAGAGAGAGAGAGAGAGGAATTCAATGAATATGAAATTCAAACTGAGGAGAGTTAATCAGAGAATTAGAAAAATCAAAGCATGAGATGTTAAATGTAATGAAGAAATCCGTGGTTATGAAGGAGATATTTAGAACTGGAGTTTCTATGTTTACCTATTTCATTTTCAGTAATTGAAATTTGTCACCTGTGACATGATTTCGCGTTGTTGGCTTAATCCAGTGTTTGTCGATGAAAGCGTCGACTCTTCGCCGGAACTCTTCGCTGCTCAGTTTCTCCATCTCTGCTGCGTCGTCCGCGGACCACGTGTTCGCTTTTCTCCGAAGCTCCGGCCGTCGCTTTGTCGCAATCTCAGGTTTGAGTTTCTCCGACTGTATTCTCTGAAACCTGTTGAGTAACTTCGTCGCCTTCTCTATCGCCGTCGTTACGTCATCGCATTGCGTCAACGCCTTATTCTCCGTCGCCCGTGCTGTAGTCTGTTTCTTCTCACGGAATCTCTCCGCTTCCTTGTCGATCGGCGAATCCAGAGCAGGCTCGCGCTGATGGATCCCCTCGCTGAATTTATCATAATCGTCGTACAAATCACCGCCGACGGAGATATTCAAATCGTAGTTTTGGCGGCAAAGCAGAAACAACGTGACGATGATAGCATTTCCAAGGAGAAACACAACGTGGTGGTTCAAGAGACAAGCGGATAACTCAACGAAATATCCACCAGTTCTTTTCACAACCTCCGGAACACGAGCGGAGGACCAGGAAATCATTCCAAACCCTACCAAAACCTGAAAAACTTGCCACGCCTTGACGATTACCCCAAACCGATTAAACCTCGCCATAGCCTCTCTCTTCTCAAACCTCACATCATCCAAAACTCGAGATTCCATATCCACCAAAGCAAGCAGCAAATCTGCAACTCAAAAACGCATATATTCATCACCATTTCTCAAAACACATAAAACCATAGAAATCTAAATTAGTAACAAAAAAAAAATCCGAACAAAAATTAGGAAATCAAACCTGCAGAATTACAGCAGCAGCAGCAGCAGCTTAAACCACAAAAAATTGCAGCAGCAGATTTGGAGAAGGAGGAGGAGAAGACGAAGGCGTGGGTGGTGGTGTTGCGGAGAAGGCGTGCGTACAATGTGAGCAGCGCCTTTATATATATAGTGGCGAATGACAAGAGTTAGTGGAGGCGATGCAAAACCTGCCTGCATCATCAGAGTGGCGGTTATGATGCTGCTGCATAGCCCGGTTGTACGAGGCGCCATGTTTGTTGTACGCTGAACGTCACTTTGGACACGCTGCTTTAAATTTGACTTATTTATGAAAATCAAAACCACGTTATTCATCAATGTAGGTAAATTATTCATTGCAATGTTGCTCGTTTAAATTTTTGGAGCACTCTTACTTCATTATTGATCGACTTATTCAATTTTAGATTTTAAGAAAGAAAATATTAATTCAAAATAGCAAGTGTAAACTTGAATTATATATAATATATATTATGTAAATATATCCATGTTATTAATTCAATTTTTGATTTTATAATTTTAATAGTTGAATATATTTTAGAAATATATATATATATATACATATACAGGGCGGATGTAAGTGGGGCAAGGGGGGTCCAGCTCCCTCTCACCCACCCCACCCCACCCCTTTTAATTTTTAATTTTTAATTTTTATTTTATAATATATAATATAAAAATAATAAACAAATTAAAAAATTGTTAAAAATTGATAAAGTATTTATGTGAAAATTTAAATTTTTTGAATAATAAAAAAATTTATATCATAATAATTGTTTGATGCTATAAAAATAGATATGAACAAAAAAGTAATAAATAATTTTTGATATTTTCAAGAGCTATTTTTTAATAAATATTTTTATTATTTATCAATTTCATATAATACAAAATTCATCTGCTAATATGCAGTTGTCATTGTAGATTGATATTTTGCAAGATTTTCAAAATATGATAACTCCGTTGATAAAATTATTGGATAACAAATAGATGATGATCGTTTGAAAATTTGAAAAATTAACCCCCTCTCATCCCAGTCTGATTCCGCCTCGGTGTATGTATATATATATATATATATACATTGGAAATAAGTATCGAGTATATTTCCTCTGTCCGAAAAATTTAACCCTATTCGTTTGTATTTTTAGAAAGAAGTATAATGATTGAAAGAAATAATACAGTATTCCATTTGAAGAGATGTGACAAGAAAAAAGAAAAATTTTGAAATGACCAAAAAAAAAAGAAAGTCAATAACTTTTACTCCTGTTATTTTTTTTTTAAAGTTTGATTCTGATTTTTTCATAAATAATAATCTAAAAATGATGTTTTGTAAAAAAAAAAATTATTGTATTTTTATATGGAATTACTATTATATATTGTAAATAGTAAAAAACATTAAAATTAAAATCCAAAATTTTTATAAGTTTAAGTAAAAAAATATATATATATATTGTATTGAAATTAAATTTAAATAATACTACATCCGACCCATTTTGTTTGCTTGATTTGCTTTTAACATGGTTTTTGGGTGATATAATTTTAAATACTCTCTTCGTCCCACATATCATGTCCACGTTGCTGTTTCTATTCGTCCCACATATCATGTCACTTTCCTTTTTTGAAAAATGATAACACACTTTAATCTTATTTTAAATTGTTTAATTTTTTTAAAAATTTTAATCTTAATTTATAATTATTTATATTATATGATAATTATTTTCACTAATACATTCTTAATTATCTACTAATTATACTCCTCCTAAAATACCGTGTCTAGTAGCAGACACGATATGTGGGACGGAGGGAGTATTTGATAATGACATTTTAAATGAAAATTTTGTATTATAATAGATTTCTTCTACCATCAAATTTTGTGCTTCTTTTGTATTTTACAGAAGAATTGAATTAATAAACAAAAAAAAAAAAAAAAAGTTTGAAATATACTCCCTCCGTCCCAGGTAATTTTGGCGTGTTACTGTAGAAGATAAAGTATGATTAGTAAGTAATTAAAAAGTATATTAGTAAAAATAATTATAGATTAAAATTAAGATAACTAAATACTTTAATTTAGATTTAAAAAATTATAAAATATAAAGTTTAAAATATAATTAAAGTGTATAATTATATTTTCAAAAAATAAAATGACAAGTTATATGGGAGAAATAAAAATAGAAAACAGGGACAAATTATGTGGGAGTGAGTGAATAGTATGATACTCAAGCCAAATATTATAAAACAACTATATTTTTTTTAAAACAAAATTACATATAATTATTATTCACTTAACATAACACATTCAACATATAAGTGTTTTTTTACAGAAAAATTATACTCCCTCCGTCCAAACTAAAAGTATACAATTATTTTTTACGCGGAGATTAAGAAATAATATTATTTTAATTACAGTGAGTAGATAAAAGTAGTAAAATGACATTTTTGCCCTTACTTTTTTTTTTTTATAAAAGTAATGATGTGATGTAAAATAAGGGTATTTATGTAAAAATGAGGTATTTAATGAAATTGTTGCTTTGTAATTGGACGTCCCAAAATAAAAATATGTATACTTTCTAACTTGACGGATGGAGTACTACTTTTTTACTATTTTTAACAATTTTTTTTTTTTTCTTACTAGAAAAAGATAAAAATTCATATAATATTAAAGCTCATGTTAACACTATAAAAAAAATAGTATAGTTGTAACGGAATTCCGTCCCTAAAGATCACGTAACTAACATAATTTCATTATTACTTCCATCTCTAATATCATTAGTAATGGAAAAAATGAATTTAAAGACGAAAAAATCTCGTTACAAAAATGATATTTTGTTGTAGTGTAATCAAAAAAAAAATATTCTTACACATAAGATGAAGTATTTGTTTGTACAATTCCTACAATGACATAAAAAATGGAGATATTTTTCACGACTCATTTTAATTGGAACATATGATATAAATATAAAATACCTCCTCCGTCTCCATACAATAGTCTTATTTACCATTTTTGTCCGTCCCTAAACAATGGTCTTATTTCCATAAATAACCATACCACCATAAAATTATCCCTACTTTTCATTATTATTACACAATTGTCACTACATTTTACACTAATATACTCACAAAGGCAAAAAAAGTTATTTATCATTACTTTTTACCAACTACCAATATAATATCAATATTTCTTAAATCTCGTGCCCAATACAAAAAAATTATACTTTTGGGACGGTGGAAGTATATATTATAGATGTGTATAAATATTATTTTTGATAATTTATTTTAAAATTTGTTATATGTTAATTTTATTTTGTAAAATTTTTATAATTTATATAATTTTATATTCTATAAAATGATATCAATATTATTGCATATATTTTTATTATTTAAAAAATAATATTAATATGTTATATACGGAGTAATTTTTTTAAAAATTAATACATATATAGTAATATGAAAATAAATATAAATTAAAAAATCTGAGATGAATAAATAAAACAATGTGGAAAATAAAAAATATCGAGCTAAATAATTTTTTTTAAAAAAAAAAAAGAAAAAACAAAAGAATTGTCTGGCTTTTGAACATCAGAGTGCATCATATATTTGAGGACTGTTAAAAGGTCGCATTCAACGCTCACGTATTAAAATATAATAAATAAATAAATAATAAATAGAATTTGTTAGGTCGTTTGAAATTTTGTTGACCTTCATACAGGAAAGCAAATAAATGACATGTATATATACTCCTTCCGTCTCAGAAAATATGGGACTATTACGGTAGATACGATAATTTAGATAAAGTATAATTAGTAAATAATTAAGAAGTATATTAGTAAAAATAATTATAGATTAAGATTAAGATAAGTAAATAGTTTAATTAAAATTAAGAAAATTATAAAATTTAAAATTTAAAATGCGATTAAAATGCATAATTATATTTCCATAAATAAAAATAACAAGTTATGGGGACGGACTAAAATAGAAAATAGGGATAAATTATGTGGGGGAGAGAGAGTATTATTTTAAATTTGGATCTTAATAGCAAATTATTTTCCGTTTATATTTTATATGTTTGGGTTATTATTATTATTAAGTGAAACAATTATTCATTTTAATATTTATAAAAAAAATAAATAAACTCAAACAAAAAATGTAAATGTATGTGTTTTTATTGAAAATTAGTGTAGTGAATTAAAAAATAAATCATAAAAGTACTAAATGAGTGAAAATAGATAAAGTAAACAAATATTTCAAAAGTAAAAACAATTATTCAATGTAATACTTTTGTATAAAACATGAAAGTTAAATGTGATACTCCCTCCGTCCATTTAAATATTATTATTTTTTATTTTCGTCTGTCCCAAAAAAAGGTTATCATTTCATAATTTAGTAATTGTACTACCTATCTAACATAATAAATACTCTTTCAACTTACATTATATTACACAAATGTCATTACTTTTATATTACACCATACTAATAGGAATATTTTTGTCTTTTTTTACTACAATCCAATATAATACTAATATTCAAAAATTTACGTGCAAAAAGCAAATGTCACCCTTCAAATGGAACGAAGAGTATAATTAAAAACTGTGGGTTCAAATTATATTTTTTTTTATAAATGTATGCTAACATTAGATATGAATAATCGTATTAGTAATATAAAAAATAATATTTTATATTAAATTATTAAATTTTTTCAGGCGAAAAGAGTATATATTGTATATTTTTTTTAATATTTATAAAAAATCATATCACCTAAAAATAAATTAGATGACAAACTTATGTATCAAATGAAAAAATCTAAAGAGAACAAGATATATATATATAATTACTAATATTATATATAATTAAAAGATATATATTTTTATAATGTATAATCCTGAAATTTTAATTTATACTCCCTCCGTTCCACATAATTTGTCCCTATTTTCTATTTTCGTTCGTCCCACATAACTTGTCCTTTTTATTTTTGAAAATATAATTATGCACTTTTATCACATTTTAAATTTTAAATTTTATAATTTTCTTAACTTTAATTAAACTATTTACTTTATCTTAATCTTAATCTTAATCTATAATTATTTTTACTAAATAATAATTATTTTTACTTGTACATTTCTTAATTACTTACTAATTATACTTTACCTAAATTTCCGTGTCGAATAGACACATATATTACATGGGACAGAGGGAGTAATTATTAACAAATCATTAGACCATGTGCAATGCAAAAATTGTAAGAACCGTTCTTATGTTTTCTCTCAAATAGATCATGTCCTATCAACTTAAGAACTCATCTAAAATTTATTCAACTCTTACCTTGTAGAACTCAAAATAAAGTTCTTATAATTTTTAATCTTCCACTTCAAAAAATTTATTATTTTTATTTAATATAAATCTTACTGTATAATAATTATTTTATATTACTTTTAAATATATAATATTTTATGTTTAGTTTTAAAAAATGTGATATTTAATTTTCTTAATTAATATGTTTTTTTATGTATATATTTTTAGTAAATATTACTCTCTCCGTTTCAATACAATAGTCATGTTTACTATTTTTGTCCGTTCAAAAACAATAGTCTTATTTCCATAAATAATCATATCACTATATAATAACCCTTACTCTTTCATTATTATTATACAGTTGTCATTACCTTTTACACTAGTACACTCGCAAGGGCAAAAATATCTTTTACCTATATTTTTTACCCATTATATATATAATATCAATATTCTTTAAATCACGTGCCCAATACAACCAAGAATATAGTTTCGGAACGGAGGGAGTATTAATTTTTCAATAATAATAATAATATTTATATCAAATAATAAAATAAAAAAAATTATATAATTTTCTTGAGAGAGAACGGTTCTCTTCCGTTTAAAAAAATTTAAAAAATAAAAAAATATGACATGTCAATAGTATAGGTTCTCTTTTTTTTTTTTTTTTTTTTTTAGTATAGGGTTCTTAGAGCATCTGTTCTAAGTCATTAGTTTATTATGTCTTTTATCTCTCTCGTTCAAGTCATATCTATTTTAATATTCAAATTACATTTATTTCAATATTCAATTTACTTTATTTAATACCAATTATTAATCATTTTCAACACATTATCTTTACTATAAAATTTATAATAATTTATTTATTTTTATCCATTTTTATTATATATTATTCTCTCCGTCATCTAATTGTGTGTTCATTTGACCGGACACGAGTTTTAAGAAAAATATGTAAAAATAAAAATTTTTACTTTTTTTGGTAAAGAAAAATGGTATTTTTTTTGCTAAAAAATGAAACGAGAATAAATTTGGATAACAAAAAAAAAAGAAAAAAAAAGTGAGAATAGATTTGGATTACAGATGAAGTAATATATATAAATTATTTATTTATTTATACATATTTCTATATTTTTTTATTTTTTAATAATATTTTTTATATAGTATTATATTTAAATTTTTACAAATTAATCTATATAAATTTTAATACTATATTGAAGCATATAGTTTACTTTTTTTTAAAATTGAAATTATTCAAAATAAATCAACATATATTTATAGATAATTTCTATTAAATTTAAAATTTAAAATTTTAAATAATATTTAATTACTTCTTTTTTTAAAAGGTAATCGGTCATTTAAAATAGTAATAATTAGGTAATAATTATATTTTCTTATTAAAGATAATCGGAAAGTATAAAGGTAATATATCATTTATTTCCTTTATTATCTCGCTAGCAAAAATATCTACACGTTTGCAAAAATTATAATTTTTGTCTTTTGATCGCGCGTAATGTTCATATTCATATAATGACCATTCCACAGGCGACTAAACCATAAAAATAACGACTTTTACAAATATGTAAAATATATTTTATCATCAAAATAAATAAAAGACAAAGTTAATAATAAATATATGTGGAGAAATTTATTTTTTGCAATTTTTCCCAATTTATCTCTAAAATATGTACTAATACATAAAATTTAGGATATAGAAAAATAAATAATACATTGATTATATTAATATAATATAAATACAATATATATAACTGACAACATACGCATAAAATAATAATATAGTAAAAGACAATACAATATAAGATATATTTTACATAAATTATGTTAATATTAATAAAGGCAATACAACATATAAATACTTCTATTTTTTTAATATTAATATTGGAAATAAATATTAATATTTCATTTAATTTATTAATGTAAAACTAAGCATAAGACTGTATTTATGATAAACATCAATTTCAAATGAAAATAATATTTTGTGCCAAGTTTATTTTAATACAAAAAATTTTACGCAAAAAAATAAAATATTAGTTTTATGTATTTTTATTAAAATACAAAAAATATTACTATAATTTAGCCTATTTGAAATAAATTAATATTTACGTATGAAATATTTATTTTAAAGTGAAAAACAGAATATGGGTTGAAGTTGTCATTTCTATTTTTGTAAATATAATTATGCATTTTAATCACATTTTAATTTTAAATTTTATAATTTTATAATTTTAATTAAACTATTTAGTTATTTTAATCATAATCTATAATTATTTTTACTAAATAATAATTATTTTTACTGATACACTTCTTAATTATCTACTAATTATATTTTATCTAAATTCGTATTTATAGTAATAAGCCCAAAATATGTGGGACGGAGGGACAGGCCCGGCCCTGGGCCAGGGCCATAGGGGCCCTTGCCAGGGCCCATTACCTCTAGAAGCCCATAAGGGGCCCCAATAATATATATATATTCTATATATTAATATATATTATTATTATTATTATTTTTTTAGAAGGTATAAAATAAAATTTAAGTAAAAAATTTATTTTATAATTATTTTTTAAATAAATAATTTTTTAAATTATTTTTTTGTATGTTTTAGTGTGTTTATTTAATGGTATGATTTTATATTTTTTGTGAATTATGTAAAATTAAAAAGATATGATAGAGTAATATTTTTGTGTTCTTATTATTTTTATTTATATATTTATATATTTAAATTTGTATATTTTATTATATTTTTTAGTAGTTTTAAAAATTTGTGTATTATATAAACATTGAATTTGTTTATTTAATCTAAACTTTCTAATTTTTACTATTAAGACTATGCGTTTCTCTCTCACAAATATTTCATCAAACATTATTTTAATATCAAATTCAAACCAAGTTTTTCCCTAAACTAATCAAAAGAAACAAACCCTTAATAAATATTTTTGTTTAAAAATTTTCTTTTAAAGACTTTTGACTGTTTATAAAAATATTTTATAAAAAATATTAAATCAAATATTTTTTTTTTAAATTTTTTCTGTTATACTAAATATGTCACATTAATTTTATATTTATATTTTGATCTTTAATATATAAAAAAATATTTTATTAATACATTTATATTAAAATATATATATTATGTTATTATTATTATTATTATATAAAAAATATATTTAAGGGCCCAATATTCTAATTTTGCCCCGGCCTAATAAAGGTCAAAGAACGAGCCTGCGGAGAGTATCTTATTTGTAATGTTTGCTAAACTTGTAACGTTATGCAATAATTTTCAAACATTTTCACAGTTACTGTGAAATAGCAGAAATCCTACGTTGCAATTCTATCCTTATGACTGTAGAAGAATATATTTTGTTTTTTAAATAGAAAATATTATGTTCTATAATCCTTATGGTGTGTTTACTTTGAAAAAAAAAAAATTGATTTGAATTTAGTAAGAAAATAATATTTGATAGAATATTTAGTAAGAAAGAAAAATATATTCTTTTCGAGAAACATAATCCAAATAGTAAAATTTGAAAAACTTTTGCTTAAAAAACATACCCTTAATATTCTAGGGACCCTATGCATGACAAAAATTGCAAATTTTATATATATCTTAAAACCTAAAGAATAATAGCTATTTGACTAACACTGGACCTGAATATATCCCACAGTTTCTTCTCTTTTTTTTTTTTTTGGTCAAATTACAAGGCACCATTGGATAAATTATTTCCATGCAAGCATCCTTTAGGTAACAGCAAATGTAGTAATTTTCTTACCAACACAAGGAGGATAAGGTTAAATTAAATAAAAGATGTACCTCCGAAAACAGCCGTTGTCGACGGACCGGCATTACTTGGCGTACCGCTGCTATTCAGTTTTCCTCTGAGTTGAATCGGTTCCATGCAGCCTGAAGTTGATAAATCATCAGAGTTCGATTCATATGCATTGCCAATCAAGAAATGATGCATATACAAAATATCTATAAACAGCAATGGGACCGGTTACGGCAATAGCGGGGACTATTTAACATGTTGATTAGCCTCAATCAGCGCATTGTAATGATACACCACACATGATTGCCATTGAAAAATAAGTGTTATGTAGACTTATTATTTATTTAATACGTTGTATTTATATTACGTTAACTTAAAGTGTTGTGCTAACATGTAACATGTCCCGTCACTCAATACATTGCATTTATACAATGTGTTGAGATTAATGTTGACATGTACTGTGTGGTTTATTATCATATGTTGTCAGTTAATATGTTGTACTTATATTATACTTCCTCCGTCTGCCTCTAGAGATCACAGTTAACTTTTGCGTCATTATACTTAACATTAAAAATATCCTTATAATTGTATAATTTTTTTTTTTACAAATGTCCTTCTATTAGTATTATAATATACTAATAGAAATACTTTTGCAATTTTTTTTAATTTGTACTACGTTTTGATATAATAAATTGTAATACGCAAAAAATTAATTAGACCTTTAGAGACGGACGGAGGTAGTATTAACTTAAACTATGTACTGTCAAGTTATATTTGAGGAGCTATAAAAACCAAGCTAAATATATTGGTTTAGCTTTCTAACAGTAGCCAAACTGCTGTATATGGTTTATGATTGGCAGCTTGTTTTGTTAGGTGCTTCCTATAGCCAATAGATGCGCGCCCTAGTTGTTTATCAAGTCAAATAATTAACAGAAACTGCCTTAAGAATCCTATGTAATAAAGCTTTTGTTTCGAGGGTAATAGCCGACATACCTTGAGAAGATCAAAAACCTTTTCACATATGTATTTTTGCTGAATGGTAGCTCCTCTTTGCTGCAACTTGTCGGGGTGAACACAAAGAGTCGCCTTCCTGTAAGCTTTTTTAACTGCAGCAGTTGTTATGATCTCTGTTAGGGAAGTAGGCTGCCAGCCGCTGTCTGGCCCAAGAATCTGAAAATGAAAAGGAGTCGTAACACATGAGTTTCATTGGATACTACACCTTTTCTTGGCTCGTATTAGACTCATTGAAATTTAAGCCAAGTGCTAAGCAGATTGAAAACTAGTGCACGGCGAACACAAAAATGTTTAGATCATAGACAGATAAGCAAAGGAGCTAAGCATACGTATTGCAAAGTCGAGAGTAGAGCGCGCAAGTTTCCCTCCTTTCCTGTTGCCCATCTCTTGATTTCAGCATCGAGAGTTTCAGCTAGTCGCTGTGATTAAACAATGGCATTCGTCAGACAGAAAGATATTTCTCCCTCCGTCCCACATAATTTGTCTCTATTTTCTATTTTCGTCCGTTCCATAACTTGTCCTTTCTATTTTTGGAAATATAATTATGTACTTTAATCGCATTTTAAATTTTAAATTTTATAATCTTCTTAATTTTAATTAAACTATTTACTTATTTTAATCTTAATCTATAATTATTTTTACTAATATACTTCTTGATAACTAACTGATTATACTTTACCTAAATTCTCATGTCTACAGTAATACACCCATATTACATGGGACGGAGGGAGTATTATCATATAATATCAGTATATTGTTAAAATTTTCGATTAAGTGGAAATCTTACATTCTTCTCTGCCTGCTCTTTCTGGGCAAGGAGGTCTCGCTTATTCTTCTCTGCAAGGGCCTTTGCCTGACAGTATTGAAGGAAATCGGAAAAGATAAATTACATTCCAGCTCAAGCTCGAGCTATTTTCAAACATACTATGAAAATGTGTGTGGAAGATATACGAAAGCTATTTTGTCATTACCGCTCGCTCCATTATCCTCTGGTGTCTTTCTAACCTTGCTTTACGCCTTTGAGCAGATTCGCTTGTAGTTTCATAAAATTTCTCCAGATCCTACATGCAAGTCGTTAGATCATTATTCCGGCACAAAAATCACTAGAAAAATGGACAGTTGATACTCACTGAAGATGAAAAACTGTGCTTCAGTCCTTTATCCCGGGAAGAGCTGGAAAGCCTTTCGGTAGAATATCTCTCAGCCTGTGTTCTTGCCTCTGTGTAAGTTTTCTGAGACCTTACTTTCTCTAGTGCACGTTCACGAGCCTCTGCAGTTGCTCGTTCTACAGCAGCACGCTCGGCCCTGATTTTGGCTTCAGTGGTGGACAGCTTATCAGAAGATTGTTTAGACAGGATGGATGGCTTCTCGAGCTTTTCCTGTGCCTCTGCCATAGCTCTTTGCCTGGCCTCAGCTGCTGCTCTTTCTGCCTTTTCCCGGGCTTCAGCAAATGCTCTTTCGCGGGCTTCTCGTATTGCTCTTTCAACAGCTTTTCTATCCTTTTCCCTCTCTCTTCCCTTCTTGATGGCTTCAATTCTTTGTTGGCGATCATTTTCCTCGACCTTCTGCCATGTTGCTCTGGTATCTTTTTGCCGTGTGGTGGAACATTCACTGTGACTCTCCTTTTCCACATCTTGATCTTTTTCAACCTCTCTTTTGGCTTCCATTTCAATTTCTTCGGATTCAACAATAGGTGGAGAATATGCATCTTCAATTTTCCATTTCGAATACAGGTGCTGCCTTTGTTCCTCCACATTTTCTCTTCCATCAGAAATTATATCAAAGCTGTGTTTAACTTCCTTCTTTGAGGTATTTTCATCAGCATTTTCTGCAAATTCTTGATTTTCAGGAGCCGATGCCTCGTTTGTGCCTTCAAGAATGGATGTAGGTATATTTTGGTTGGTGCTATCTGAGCTTTGTTCCAATCCTGGCTTTCTAATTGTGTCATCAAACTCGGCCTCTTGACTACCATTCTTAACCTTTGAAGCCACTGTGAACATGTCTGAAGGTCTGGGCAGTTTTCCTACGTGATCTGCATAAATTAAATCCGAATTTTCAGTGCTGCTATCCGAAGAGAATCCTTCAAAGGCAGTGCTTAATTTGCTTCCAATGAAGTTCTCTTCAGATGCACATCTACGCAAGCTATCTGTTCCGGGCACTTCATGAGCCTCCCGGTGAAATAAGTTTCCTGTCTTGCTGTCCTCATCTGATGACAATGCATTAGTTACTCTGATCGAGCTCACACTCTCCTTGCAATCTCTAACTGCTACGCAACATTCTTTTACTTTATCATTTGAATCGACATCACAAGGTTCTTGAACATCACCAGTGATGTCACTACTATCATTACTACGATTGTCACAACTTGTGGGACCAAAATCAATATCACAGGTACTAACAGCTTCACCAATATCGTTTTCAGCAGTACCCGTAAGATTAAATTTATCCTCAAGATCTTCACTTTGTCCTGGTTCTCCATGAATGTCGTCAATTTTTCTTTCTGCATCGCAGACAACTTCAGCAAAATTATTTACTTGCACTTGAATGGTCTCAGCCACTTCCGATTTAGAAGGCTCCACTTGTTTATCAACAGTTTCAGACTGCTCACAGTCTCTGGGAGATTTCCTTCCATCTAGATCATGTTCAGAGTTCCATATCTTGCCTTTTATTTCTGGCTCATGATCGACATTTACAATTCTTCCATCTTGCTGCTCACTCCCCAACCACTCTTCTTCAATATTTGTTTTCCCGTGTTGCTCATTTCCCTTCAACTCAGGGCAAGTTTCAGAATTACTCTCCATGTCTTCCAGCCTCAGCATGTTTTCCTCAGCCATGCTACGGAATCCCTTCAGCAAATTATTAAACACAGATTGCGCTGTCAAGTGTTTTCCAAAAATCATTTCCTTGTGACCTAAAACTTTCTTTTCATGCTCCGCTTTACTATCAACCAAATCATCTCTCTCCTCTGTTAGTCCTTCCTCTTGCACAATACACAAACTTTCAGATGTTTCAAGCTCATTCTTCTCCCGATGTTGCATGCTTTGAGAAGAATCAAGAACTCCTGATGAGTCAATTATATCTTCAGCTCTTGTTATATCGTCTACAGTTCCCTTAAGTTGTAGCAAGGAATCCTCTGCAGTCTTCCCTGTTTCTTGTACACTTTTTGAAGGACTCAAAGGTCTTGCGGTCAGTTCAGTAACAGCTTCACCCCCTTCTGATTGATGAATGGCTAGCTGCTCAAACTTTCCTGTAGCATTCTCCACATCCTCAAGGTGAGACCGCCGTTTATCAGTGGAGCACATTACTTTATCATGGTTGTCTACTTTCTCAGTTTCCAATGCTTCTACTCTACTTTCCCCATTGGCAGCTAATCCAACAATATTGTTTTCCCCTCGACATGCTCCAGCTGTCTCAACTGTCTCCAATGCAAACTTTTCAGCATTACAAAATGTTCCACTCTGATCGCACAACGTAGAAAATGTCTTACCCATCTCTGAAGATGCTCCTAGTTCTTTTGCTTCTTCAACTTTTGCACTTACCCTTTCCACTTCAGCCTTTCCAGTATCAAGAAATTTCCCAGTGTCCTTGAAGGATGGAATAAACTTTCCATTAATCCCAGTTACTATAGTGGAGTTGTCTAATCCTTCAAATGTTTCCAATGTATTTTTTTCGATTGATGCATCAACCTCATTCTCAATCCCATTTTTATTCTTGTCCTTGACTTTCAAATGACCTTTCAACCTAGGCTTAGAAGCACCTTGTAGATTCTCCTTTTTCCTTTCCATTATCATTCTTGCAATTCTTATACTTTCCTGAGCCTGCTCTACAGCTTTCTTCAGGGCAGCCGCAGAAACAGCAGCAACTGAAGTTTCATCTAGCTCCTCATCAATCATAGGCAGTGAATATCCACCAGCATTGCTTTTAGAACCATCTCTAGAATCAAAACCTTGAAATCTTGATCCCTTCGGATCACTTTCACCAAAAGGATTGCATGGATGACTTGAAGGTGACAGCACCTCTGCATTGCATGACTTGAGGTTGATTTCATTTACATTGCCTGACTTATCAAGTATGTGTGGTTTCTCGCAAGTTAATCCATCACCAGCACCAACACTGAAACTCCAGGTGCGACTAACTTCACGTTTCAGAGGAGATACAGGCCCTTGCACTTCTTTCTTCTCTGGCTGAGGTGTTCCATCCACAAAGCAAGTGAAACCAGGAACATCATTGAATTGTGCTACATGTGTTTTCCCATTTGGTTCATCGCTCTCTCTTGGACTGACCTTGTTGAATGACATGTTAAGTTGCTGCTTAAAACCATCACTGGATTGATCAATTGCCTCGCCAGAAGACCTTTTTGTCTTTCCTGAAGGGCGAAAGGAACCTGATTCTGGACACGGTTTGGATGGAACCCTATAACAGAAATCATTTTAGAAAATTATATAGCAATGTATACTTCTGATATAGAAGATTGCATAATCTAGAAGAGAAGTAGGTACTCTAAAATAAGTATAACCTCACCTTAGATCTGTCAGATGACAGAATGCAGCCATACAAACAATAATCATTTCTTGCCCCAAACAAATTTTAAGAAAAGGTGCAAAACCAGGTGTTGTATAGTAGAAACAAAATAAGTCGATTCTCTAAGAGCACAACGTCAACATCAGGATTAAACAATAGTTTGTTGACTGTTGTTGAAAACACAGGACCTAAACATACAAATTGACAGCAGCGCCAAGCAGTAAGAGCAATGCGCAACTGAATTCTTCGAACAGTTTCATCCATAAATTCCCAAATTCTCCACTAAAACTTACTAAATCTCAAAAAACTAGATGAAAAATAAATTTCTATGCAAGCAAATTAGGAGTAGAAAAAAAAAAAAAAAAAAAAAAACTCACTGCATTTTGATTTTCTTCGCAGCACCAGTGAGCAACTCCTCGTAAGGCACAGCGACTTCATCGTTCCTCACTCCGCCGAAAATGTTGGAATAATCGAGCCTGGAGCTCTGGACCTCTCTCGAACCGACCCGCTCATCCAGGCTCGAAAGATCCAGCACCGGAATGGACGAGGAGGCAGAGAAAATCTCGGCGTACTCATGAAAGGCGAACTTACTCTTCCCTCCATTGGACAACGACACATCTTCGTAGGGATCATTCATGGAGAGTGACGGAGAGGAAGCGGAAGAAAGGGCGTTTCCGGCGGAGGAATGCTTCCTCCCGTGGCGCTGGCGCGACAGAGACTCCATGGAAAGGGGGGCAGCAGAAATGGCGCCGGAGTTGGGGAGGTAGCTAGGGTTTTCCTAGTAAATTAATGGTTCGATCTTCTTCTCTTGTTCCTCTTCTTCGATGAGGTCTCTTGTCTGCAGAGAAAGCGCTCTGCAGAAGCAGACAGAACGAGGGAGGGACAATAATTATTTAATAATAAAATAATAATAATAATAAATGTTTAACAATTACCGGGTAAGGAGCGTGGGGCCCATCTGCTTGAGATTCATTTATGCGGTCTAATGAACCGGAACCAATAATATTTTGCCAGGTCAGTTTTGTTTGTGTAAAAATTTTGAATATTTTGCCAGGTCAGTTTTGTTTGTGTAAAAATTTTGAATTATTTGTAAAATACTCTTTCTCTCGTCTCACTTATCTCATTTATGTTTTCATCTTTTCATTTTCGTCTTTCACTTATTTTATCATTTTTTTTAAGAAAAATACTCTCTTCATTTTAATATAATAATTTTATTTATTATTTTTGTTCGTCATAAAACAATAGTCTTATTTTCATAAATAATCATATCACTGTAAAATTATTCTTACTCTTTAATTATTATTACACAATTACCACTACTTTTTACACTGATACACTTACAAAGGCAAAAAAATTCTTTTACCGGTATTTTTTACTCATTACCAATATAATATTAATATTCTTTCAATCTTGTGCCAAATACAATCCAGACTATAGTTTTAGGACTAGGACAGAAGGAGTATATATTATACATTTTAATCCCCTTTTAAATTTTAAATTTATACTTTTTTATTTTAATTATATTAATTTGTTATTTTAATCTTAATTTAAATTATTTTTATTAAATAATAATTATTTTTACTGATATATTTTTAATTATTTAATAATTATACGTTTCTAAATTCTCATATCTAAGATAGATGAGATACTCTGTCCGGGATAGAGGAAGTATTTCGTAAGATTATAAAAATAAAAAATAAATAGTTTTGATTTAAATTTTGAGCTTTTTATTTAAATTTTGATTCAATTAATATCCTTACATAATATTTATTATAAAAAATAATATAATTTTATTAATAATTATAAGAATTAAATAATGGTAATATTATTTTAAAAATAAAAGTAAATAAATAAACTACTATTACCGTAATATTTTATAATGTACATTGTTGAAATAAGATGGTATTTAATTAATATATTTAGATTATAATATACTTACTCTGCAATTCAAAATATTTTTTTGTTACTATTTTGGGTTGTTCTACCTCAAATTGTTTATTTTTTATTTTATTTTCTTAAAAAATAATTATACGGTATCAAAATATTTTTAATTTTTATTTAAATTACAAATATTATATGTATAATTACTTTATATAAAGTTATATGACAAAAATATACAAAATCCTTACACACTAAAATATTATTGTCTCATTCTCAATTCAAAGTATTATTTTTATCAATTTCATTTGTCTCGTTATCTCTTTCTTATTTTAGAAAAAGTAATCTTATACTAATACCAAAATACTTTTAACTTTTACTTAAATTACAATTACAAATACAGTTACTTTATACAAAAACTCAAATGGCAAAAATGTCAAAATTTCTTACACAAAATCTCAAATGGCAAAAATGTCAAACTTTCTTACACAACCTCAAATGACAAAAATGTCAAACTTTCTTACACAAAACCTCAAATAACAAAAATATCAAAATTTCTTACAGAAAACATCAAATGGATCCACTTGATATGAGACAGATGGTGTATATTCTTTTCGTTCAACACAAATATAATTATTTGTTTTTTATATGAATTTTAGTAGAATTAAAATTTTGTAGGTAGTAGTATAATAAAAAAATAAAATAAAACTACTTATCATTAAATTCATTTATTTTTTTAATGATATTTTTTGTAATATTGTTTAATTGTAAATAGGTATAATCCATAATTATTAACATCTCAAAAGTTACAATCGAATCCAAAATTATTTCAAAATATTGTTTGATTTCAATTTGAAATGGATTGTTGAGTCAGGTTTGTTTGTTTGTTTAGTGTTTTGATTTAAACAATTATTTTATGTGAGATATAAAAGATTATGTAGTAATATAAAAGATAAAATTTGATGTTAAATATTACTCTCTCAATCCCATATAATTTGTCCTTATTTCTATTTTCGTCAGTTTCACATGATTTGTCCTTTCTATTTTTAGAAATATAATTATGTATTTTAATCGCATTTTAAAATTTTAAATTTTAAATTTTAAATTTTATAATTTTTTTAATTTTAATTAAACTATTTACTTATCTTAATATTAATCTATAATTATTTTTACTAATACACTTCTTAATTACTTATTAATTATACTTTACCTAAATTCTCGTGTCTACAGTAATACACCCATATTACATAGGACGAGCGTATTTTTTGTAAGAAAATAATATTAATATATATATATATATATATTGGAACTTGTATTGGAGAAAAAATTGGGCAAACAAACTTAAATAATATTTTAAGGGTTTGGATTTCGAGGGTTTGGATTTTGAATTGAGATTTGAATATACGGTAAAACTTTTGAATTGTAATAGTTATACGATGTGATATAAATAAGTGTTCGATGTGATGTTTTGAATGTAAAATTAATTTTTAGTATAATATAAAAAAATAAAATTAAATATTTGATTTGATATTTTTGAAGAAAAAAATTTGAATGAATAGTAAAATTTTGGAGAAATTCTCCAAGCGATCTCATAAAATGTATTTTTATGACAAATCATACATGACATCATTTTCATTTTCATTTGAAATTAGGAGAGAAGAAAATATAAATTCATATGTATGCAAAATATATGCAAACTATGTGAGAGTTGACTTGCCCCGCTTTTAATTGTAAATTAATTGTCAATTGAGCAATAATAATAAGATGTCTTTTAATATAATATAAATACAAGTAAAAATATATATTATTTACTTATATAATATATTACAGTTAATTTTAGAATGCGATATACTCTTATACAATATATTTGTAACTATGAATAAATAATATATATCTTTATTACAAACAATATGTATTGTGTATAATAAAAATGTATATTATTTTTATATATTACATGTGATGATTTGTACATAGTAATATATATGAATAGTTAAAATTTACCTATAAAAAATAAATAAATTAAATAATAATGATAATATTTTGTAATAATATGGAAATTATAAGAAATTTTTAAAATTATATTTCCTCCGTCCAACATAATATGTCCACGTTGCCACTTCTGTCCGTTCCACATTCCACGTCACTTTCCTTATTTGGAAAATAAATTACACACTTTAATCTCATTTTAAACTTTTTAATTTATTTTTTTTATTTTAATTAAACTAATTAGTTATCTTAATCTTAATTTATAATTATTTATATTATAGGATAATTATTTTCACTAATACATTCTTAGTTATCTACTAATTACACCATTCCTAAAATATCGTGTCTACAATGTATGAGACACGGTATATGAGACGGAAGGAATATGAAATATACAATTATTAAAAATATATACATATATTAATTAGATGAATTAAAATAGTGAGATAAATATAGTGTGTTTTGTGAGATTGTTGGAAAATAAAGTTTTTATATGAGGTAGAGAATTGTAAAAAAATATATAAAAATAATGAATATATGTAGTATATTAATTTTTTTAAGAAAATGTGCGAGAAAGAAAAAAAACAAAAAGAGCAAAGCCATAGATTAATTTCATATGTTACCGTAAAGACGACGATTACAATGCTGAATTTCAGCATTGTGCTGAATAACACATCGTGTGCTATTAGATAACACATAATATTACTACAAACAACACAGTGTATATTTTAATATAATACAAATACAACACATGAACAAAATATACATGTTGTAGTCTCAACAAGATACAATATTATTACAGACAACACACAATATCACTACAGACAACACATTATATATGTTAATATAATACAAATACAACACATGAATTAACAGTACATGCTAAAGTCCCGTACAGCACACACAACAGTTGATTTTAGCACATGATATATTTTTTACATCACACTTGTTATTATTAAGAAAAAATACATACCTTTATTATACGTATTGTGTGTATTACTAATGTGTGTTATTTATATATATAACGTGCGTTAGATGTGAAAAATTATCACCATAACTATCCCCTACTGTAATTAAAAAAAAGAAAAGAAAAGAAGAACAATAGAAATTGAAAATGTAATACCAAATGTGATTTAAATAGGTATCCAAACACACCCATATTAATTGATTATGATCCAACTCAGTTCGACTTGGATACAAGTTTAACTTTATGAAATTTTGAAGTTTTTTTTTCTTTTTTTAAATAAATTAATAATTCAAAAAATTGAGTATCCGAGATGTTTTATTTAAAATATAATTGTTGGTGGATTATATATATATATATATTTTTTTTAAAAAAAAAAATTCATCTGTCTAATAACAATGTATTCATTAACTATTTGCATCATTGTATTTAACATTAAAAATATCTTTATATATATATATAATTTTTTGTACAAATATCATTATATTAGTATTATAAAACACTAGTAGAAATATTTTTATTATTTTCCCTTGATTTATAATATATTTTGATATAATAATTAATATTCAAAGATCAATATGCAAAAATAAATAGAGTATTATTATAAATAATATCATAATTTTAAAAAATATGCATAATTACCAATCTTTAGAATCGAATCTAGAGTCAATATATTTTGGGTGTGTTTTATTGTACCATTATTATTATCTATTAAAGAAGCTTAAAAAAATATTAAATTAAATTTTTATTTTTTTATTTTTTATAAGTATTAACTAAAAAATAATTTTTATTTAAAATATTAAATCAATAATTATTTTTATTATATTATATAATTATTTTAATTCGAAATTTTTATTATTCAAATAAACCCAATATTCAAACTTTCGATCAAACCTTTATTCAAGAAGACTGTGCTCATTTCTTTTATAATTTGATAAACGAAGGGTGTGTTTGTTTGGGGGTTTGGATTTTGAAGGGATCTGAATAATAAAAATTTTGAATTTAAATAGTTGTATAATGTGATATAAATAGGTGTTGATGTGATATTTTGAATGTAAAATTGATTTTTAGTATAATATAAAAAATGAAAAAATAAATATTTAATCTGATATTTTGGGTGAAAAAAATAGAATGAATAGTGAAAATCTAATACAATCCCCAAACAAAGACACCCTTCGAAAAGAATATTTAAAAATGTGTAGATTTAGACGTCACCTCAATTTCCTTCATGTGACCCATATATGTTTGAATTTCAATTTATCTGTGGGGCCTGCAATTATTATTATGAATTTTGTTTTATTTTAGGATTTTTTGCACTACTGAACAGTGCTAGTGTAAGACTGCTGTCCGACTGGTCATCATCGCCGCCATTTATCTCTCGTGAATTTCCAATTCTGCCCTCCCATATTATTACTTTTCGATCGCGCGGAGAATAAACCCTCCCACCCCAAAAATATTGGGTGTTTGTACGAAGGTTTCAATTTTAAATTTGATATTTGAATAATAAAAAGTTTAAATTTGAATAGTTGTATGATGTGATATAAATATGTGTTAATATGATATTTTGAATGTAAAATTAATTTTTAGTATAATATAAATAATAAAAAATAGGTGTTTAATTTGATATTTTTGTGAAAAAAATAAATAAATTGTGTATTTAAAATTCAATCCCCAAACAATAACACCCTTAGTGTGTTTTTTATGATTTATTTGAAAAGCTTTGATTTAAATTTAGGTTGTATTATTTTGTAGTGTTTCGAAAGGTTTTTACTATTCAAAAAAAGAATTCTCTTTAAAAATATCAAACTAATCAATTACTTTTTTTTTTAATCTTATACTATAAATTTATTTTACATTCTAAATATCACATCAAACAACTATCAAATTCAGTTTTTTACTATACAAAAATCCAAATTCAAAAACCCAAGCCCACAAGCAAACACACCCTTAGTAATTAAATACTCCATCCGTCCCATGTAATTTGGGCGTATTACTGTACACGAGAATTTATGTAAAGTATGATTAGTAAGTAATTAAGAAGTGTATTAGTAAAAATAATTATTGTATATTAAAAATAATTATAAATTAAGATTAAAATAACTAAATAGTTTAATTAAGATTATAAAATTTAGAAAAATTAAAATGCGATTAAAGTGTATAATTATATTTCCAAAAAAAAGAAAGAACAAGTTATGTGGAATAGATAAAAATAAAAAATATGGACAAATTATGTGAGATAAAATGAATAATATTTAACTCACTAATTAAGCAATAGCAATCCTATTCACGTACTTTAGGACAATCCAATTCAATTGCGATCTATTGTTTGCAATCAACTCAATCAAATCAATTTTATTTTTAGAAAATTATGTTTTTTCGGACCGGGCCCAAGCCAAGCTCAAGGCTCGTGGCTCATTCTGGAAGGCCCAAAGCCATATCAAGGCAACGGTCACGACACCAGCTCCAGCTTCGATTCTATGCTTCATTTCTGTAGGATCGTCTTAGACTTTTTTTTGGAGCTTTGAGCGAAAATAAATTATGGGCCCTTATAAACACATGATTAAAATATATTTTCAAAATAATATCACTTATTGACATCGATTGGACAAGATGTTGAATGTGACGGTCTGGACAATATCAATTTGAGTAAAAAAAAAGATAAAAGATGGTATGCTTGGAAGTTCGAAAAAAGAGAAGAACTGAGGAGGATAAAAAAGATAAAAGAGAATGTGAGGCGGGTTTGGTATGAGTTGGTGGGTGTAATGCCAGTAAAAAAAAGTAAACAAAGATTAAATTTGGAAAGACAAAGTAAGGTGTCATTAGAAAGAAAGAGATAAAAAAAAAAATGATTAGAGTTTAAAATTTAATTTTAAAATTAAATTGGATAATTATAAAAAAAATTTATATAAACTAAAAGTTAAAATTTAATTTTAAAATTTAATAATCATAATGGATAATATTTCTTTAAAATATTGGTTTTTTATTAATTAGGGGTCTTGAGTAGTTACTCGCCTCTAATCGCACACAAATGCAAGTGTAGACAATGATTGCATATTGCATGTGGGTGTGTATATATGTAGAGTTTGTATTTATACAGTATTCAAGTACAATTGTTGAATAATCGTATTTTGAAATATATTGTTGTTTAGAGAAAATCTCAATTGATTTGACATGATATGGATTAGCGGCTGATCTAGTCAAGTCAACATGATACTAATTTAACTGAATTAACATATGTTATAGGAGTGACTATCATATATTTATACATATTTTAACATAATTGTAATACAAAATATTATATTATAATTCATCGTATGCTATCTTATAGTATAACATATGTTGAGATATATATATAAGTCATCCATATGAAATATGTTGATCCTATCAAATCAACACCATGTTGACTAATCACTTATTGGCCATTGTCATTAGACTGTTGGCTAGTTGTCGGTCATCATTTCATATATTAATAGTTAGATATTTTACATTTATCATAATTTCAATTTTAAGAAAAAAAATAAATGTTTTTGTAGACAATGTTCACTTTGTCTTTGTTATGGATATGTTTTTTATGTATTAAGTATGAAAATTTGTAAGTAAATAAAATATATATTATATTAATATATATTGTATTATTTGTTGATATTTATGGAGAATCGTATCATCAAAAATGCAAAATGAACAAACCCTAAACTTTAACATGTTAATTTTTTAAAAATAATATGATTTTAAATAGAGTTTTATTCGAAATAAGATTTTATACAATCACATTAATGATAATAGTTCTAACAAATGAAATGCAACAAGATAATTTTCTCAAAGTAATGTTATTGCATAAGGCATAGTAGTTTGTGGTTTTGAAGTTGTCTATTTAAATGTCATTGTATATACAAGAACACTAATAATTTTTTATTAATCAATTCTTTTAATCATATTGCATACCGAAATTGTTATTAAATTAGTAGCTCTCCAATTTTGCAGGTTTTTTTTTTCTAATTTAAAAACACATTTGCTTCAAAAGTGTTTCATTGACATAACTCTCTTCACATTTGTCTTGAATTGTGTTTGGTTCGTGAATTTTAATAAATTTATACTGTGTGTTTATTATAAAATTAAAAATTTTAAAAAATCATACCTATAACTTGCTCATGCTCGACATACTGTCTACTCCTGCCTATCTTGTCGTTTGTCATTGATGTATGAAAATCATATTCAAGTGATGTACATGTCTTAGAGTAAAGGTAAAATAGCAGACAGCTAGAGAACCCCCTTGACAACTCCTTACTTGTTCTATCAAGTTTTCTTCACACATCTCTCATTGTCGTCATTGGAATGACAGAAATCGAGAGCACATGTGTCTCATCCAGTGGAATTTCTGGGGGGTTGGTGTCAGATTTTCAATCCTTGACTTGCAAAGGTACGCTTCTACTCTAATATTGAACAACGCGGCAAGTTCTTCCGTGATAGAATTAGGTTGTAGGAGTAGGACTAAGTTTACCCATATATATATATATATATATATAATTTTTTCTTTTAGTATTAAATCAGTGTTTTACGGTCGGATTAACATTTCTCTATTGCTGGTATTTGTCACCGGTCCAATTGGTTGTCAAATCGGGTCTACACCCGTGGTAGCACAATAAGGTGGATTTCATCTTTTTGAATTTAGATAGGATCTACACTAAGCGTTGGGGGTTTGTGCGTTTGTTACTGGCACAAAACAATGACCATAGAAATAGTGTCGTTAGGTTGCTGTTAAGCGATGATGTACATTTTCTGGCGAGGAAGGAGGGTTAGGGGGAACGAACGTCCCCAATTCATGTGCGCCGTCGACAGTAGAGTCTTTAACTTTCTCATTCCGATTGGATTAGACAATAGACCTTTTTTAATTGAACAATTCATTTGTGTTTGTACAATTGACACATATGTTCTATTTATATATAAAATAGTGAAATTTTTTTCTTATAAAATTAAAAATGATATTGTCTTATTTATCCATCAAATTAAAATTTTATTTCAATTAATATTACCAATTTAATTTAATAATATTAAATGATTTATTAAATCATCGCAACAAACTTTTATTTTAACTAATATTACAAATTCAATTTGATAATATTGAATACTTCATCAATTAATAACTCTGTATTACTACTTCAATTTCATCAATAAAATAATAAAATTTTATAACATAATCATTATAAATTTACAGTGTCAACTAAACACAATTACAAAAAACTAACTTCAAAATCCTTACAAAAAATTAAAACCAAAATGCAAAACTTAACCAAACACAACTGATGTGACCTTTTGGGAGTATCCTATTATAATTTACAATTGAACAATTAAGAGTCATTAAAATCCCACAGGTTTAGCTTACACCACATCAAGTTTATCGATATTTGTTTGTCATTTTCTACTTGATGAATGGTAAAAATTGCATATTCCAAGTGTTTCAATGCAAATTTATGTAGTTTTAGTTCCTATTAAACCTAGTTCATAGAATCTTAAATCATTTATTTAAATGTTGATTTCAATCTCATTTCTTCAACCAGTTTATAAATTGATCACGGTTCAAACATTTCCTTAGCAAATCTATTAGATTATTATTAGACCTTACATAGTCTAAAGAGACAACCCCACTCCAGATCAATTTTTGCACGATATTAAGTTGGTGATAAATATTTACAGTTTGCACTTTTTCAAACAAAAATTGGTTATTACAGTGTACCATATTTGTAACAATATGATTTTTCCAAAATGAAATCTTCCGTAAAAATCATCGAAGCTATTTTCATTTCCTATTCATTTATCCAAAGTGACCAATGTGAATTTCAATCTTCTATGACAATTTATATGATACAACATCTATTCATATTATCAATATGTTTGTAAAAAATGAATCACTATGTTCAATATCCAATCGACCTCGAAATAATCCTCAAGCACTAAAAAATATTGCGAAAACCATACTCCTCACCTTAAAAATACTTAGGTATCTTAAAATATTTACAATAGCAATTTAATGATCATTACTATAATTACTAATGTGTCTATTCAATTTATTAACTGAATATGCAAGATCATGGTAAATATAGTTTGTTAAGAATATAATACTTCTTATGATCCTTGCATATATTTTTTTTAAAAGTTAAGTGATTTTTTTTTTTTTTTTTTAGAGGAGTTTCATAAGCAATTAATTTTTAACACTTTTGTTACATGGTGAGACTATGTTATACAATTATCTTATAGTGTTTTACTATTTTTTATCTTACTAATCACATTAGCTGAACTCAAGTCTTTCATTTTGAAGTTTATTTCATATATATATTTATTTATCTGAGTTATTAATTACTACTCATGATCCATATATCATCTACATATAGGTAGACTAGCATAAATTATTAGAATATTTTTGTACTACACATATTTATTACACTTTTAAGAAAATAAAGTATTTTAACTTCAGTGCTTGTTTGAAACTATATAAAGAATTTTTTTATTTTCTGCATCATGTTTTCTTGTTAAGTACTATAAAAATTTCATGTATATATTTATTTTTTTCAAGTCATAATTCAAAAACATATTTTCACTATCTAGATGTTGAATTCCAGAATTGTGTAATGAAGTAGTTGCGATAAGACCCTAATTAAAGTAATCCTAGATATGAGAGACCACATATATAAACAAAAGTTAAACTTTATATGTATATATATATATAAAGGCCTTAAAAACTAATTTTGTTTTTTCTTTAAAATTCGCTGGCTATATAAGGACTTATAATTCTTGGAAAGATCAGTCAAAATCTTAATATAATTTTGTATGATGAAATATATTTCTTCATTATTATTATTATTATTATTATTATTATTATTTTGGTACTCAATATCTAATCCCAAAAATATTTTCTTCATTCTTTTTGGTTTATCATCAATATATAAGTGATGAAATTCGAATTAAAGATATTGAACGCTTTGGCCATTTGACTATATCTTAATTTTTCTTAAGTAACGTTAGAACCAATAGTATCTTTTCGCATTCTCTTATGAGAATTTTCAAAAATATCTCCATTATTCTTACAAAGAAAAATAATTAAGAAAATATATAGTATTCTTCAACTTCATTGTAGTACTTCACTTATGTTGAAAATTTCTAACTTGTAAATGAAAAAATGATACATATTACTATTAAGTGCATAGTGTATGAATATAAAATCAATCATTTTCAAACTGATAACAACCTTCATGGGTAAAGGCACGTCGATCTTAGCTAAACAACCCCACACTTTAGTATATATAAGAAGACTAATTGTCTTTTTACAAGTGATAGAGAGTTACACTTTTATATAAAAAAATTGTTTAAAATATAATTCACCATCAACACAGCTTCAACCCAACATGTTTTGAGGTGATCTTGAACTTATAATTATGACATTTATTACATTCTTCAATGTTAGGTTTTCGTAGTTTGCAATACCATTTGACTGCGACGAATACAAAGCCATTGTTTGATCAATTATGCATTTGGACACAAAAATTTTCAAAATCAACTATATATTCTTCACTTCTATTGCTTTGATTTGAACATCAAATTTATTCTCAAATTTGTTCTTGAAGTTCTTAACAAATAGAGATAATAATATTATGTAAACTTGTTAAATGCGATGAAATACTTTTTTCTCTTTTAATTTAGATAATAATTTAGATGATTTTTAAATCACACACATTAGTTTATGAATTAATTTTTGAGTCATAGTGTTTTTATTTTAATATTTATAAATAATTATTATTTTTTTTAATTTAGTTTCAATACAAATTTCACATTAATATTCATCATTGAACTCTATTTTTCTTTAGTAAATTTAAATATATTAATCTTATTGTGCCAATTATATATATATATCCCAATATAGTATTCCCTTCGTATCGCGAAATTAGTCGCGTTTTTTTTTTTAGCGGAATTTAAGAAAATTTGGTTTATATAGTTAATTAATGTAATTAGTTAATGCAATATATGTAATAAAATGTTATATTAACTATTTTTATTTGATGAAATATTGAAATAAAAGTTGAAATATTTATTTTATTTTATTTTATTTTATTTAAATTTAATGTTTTATTTATTGAATTGTTTTATTTTTAAAAAATATTATTATATTGATTGTAAATTATGCAATTAAATAAAAAAATTAATTGTAATAATTTAAATATAAAAATAACAGCCGTAATACTAAATTTTTTAATATAAACAAAACATCAAATTTTTCGAATTTGATTGTTGGCAGAGATAGTTCGATATTACATACTAAAATTTATAATGCATATTTTATATATCGTACCATAAATTTTTAGTATGTTATTTTATCGTAATGAGATATTGTACCAATAATTTGGTATACCAAATTTATAGATGAAAAAATACTGAATTACAGAAATAATACATACCATACTAAAAAATACCGAAAATGTCAAATTTCAGTATACCGAATTGTTTTTAGTATTGTACCGATATTTTTTTAATATACCAAAAAAATTGGTGTGGTATACTATATAGTTCAGTATTATCTGAATACAGTATCGAGTCATTTCTAATCGAATTACATGTATGGTATCATAATATAATATTTTACGCTGAAGTATAAAAATAAAAAATAATTTTACAATTTTAAGAATATATTAGAAAATTAATTATTTTAGTGTCAATATACTAAATTATTGATAAAGACAGATATATCAAATACTAAAATATCAAACTGTATTGATATTTTCGGTATATATTATACCAACAATGCTAAAGTATATGCAATTGTTGTACTAAAAATATTTGGTACGGTATCATATCATATAAAAATTTACGTTATACAATAATTTTGACATTTTAGTATTTTTTCATGCATTATTTGAGCAAGATATTTTTTATTCTTAATAATAGTGATAACTGAATTTTTTTAATGAAATATAAAAATCAAAATTTAAATCAAATCTCATTATTAACTAATTTTCTTTCGAAAAATATCAAATCAAATATTTTTTTATTATATTAAAAAATTAATTAAAAATTTTAGATATCACATAAACATTTATTTAGATATATTAAATATTTATTCATTTTTATTATTCAAAATTTTAGCCCTACTTTTAAATTTACAATAAAACAAACAATAAAAGTTAGATGTATTAATAAGTGAATAAAATATAGTTAAATTTGTAATTGTAATTAGTATTTATTAATTATTACTATATTATGAACTGTAACTAATTTCGTGGGACAGACAAAAGAGGAACACTACAAAAAAATAATATATTTGTAACGGAATTCCGTTCCAAAAGTTCACGTAGCTAACGTAATTTCATTCCTAATTCCGTCTCTAATGTCATTAGTAATGGAAAAAGTAGATTTAGAGACAAAAAAAATTTTGTTACAAAAATGATTTTTTCTTATAGTAGAAAGATTGACTAATTTCACGGGACGGAGGGAGTATCATATAAATTATATGAATAAAGTAAATAAGAAAAAATTGTCTTTATTATATTTACATTTTAGTGTTTTGCTAGTATATTCAATTTAAAAAATTCATTGATTTGATAATATATATTTAAGAAATTTTACATATTTAGTCGATATCATATTTAAAAATAGTTTAATATCAAGACTAGATAGTAATGAGGGAGAAACTAAGTCTTTGTGGATGTTCGGAATATGTAACATATATCTTAGAGTTGGGACCTTATGACTCATTAGTTTGAGAATCACGTTTTAATTTTGGAAATTTTTAAAGTATGTTTGATTTCTTATATGGAGTGTTCTCCTTTCAATAAGAATTTTCGAGACGAAGTAAATTTTATTGGTGATGATGTGGCAGTTGCCCCGTGTTGATGAACACTCATATGTGTTACTAATGCGAAGGATCTCACAAATGACTATGTTCGTATTATTTCTATTAGTCTTTTCTTTTATTCTTTTGTATGTGCACTTTTTGTACAAATTTGTTATATTCCTTATTTTTCGCATTAAATTTTTAGTGAACTTGAGATTTTATTTTTCTTGGCTTCGTCATTGTTAGTTAGGCATTTTCTCTTATTTGAAAAAAATTATTTCACACTATTAAGTTGACCTTAGTCTCAAAATACTTCATGTGTGGTTCAAATTTTGGGCATTTTAATAAGACATTTGAACCAAATTCTCAAACATCACAATCTTTTCTTGTAATTAGGTAGTTCTTGAGGTTCTTTTATGAGGAATAAAACTTTTTGATCTCTAGTGTAGGCCAAATTAAAGGTATCAAATAGTATAATCCCGTCACTTCGGACATTATGCATAAAGATTTATCACTCTTGTAATTGTTCTACAAATTGACTTTTCATTGACCAATTAGTGTAACAAATATTCCACAATGATATTTTTTTTTTTAGTACCATCATCCTCAATTTTATAATTTTCTTGGATTTTTTACGATTATCTTTTTGTATTTTTTACATTTTGATGCAAGAAATATAATGAGTTTGACAACATATTAAATATAAAAATAATTTTTTTTTATAACATCACTAATTATATGCAACTTGATGGGCATGGTGAGCATTGCCATTGACAACGGTCATGTGACATGAAGATTGTCATTTTAATTACGGGTCACATGAAGATTGTCATTTTAATAACGGTTAAGTAAAATAATAATAAACGGGTTGCTCTTTATTATTATGACTAGCTAAGTTAAGGATGTCATCTTCATGCATAAGTAGATCCGGCAAATGATGTTTCAACACTCACGTATAGTTTCATAAGTAAAACGACTATAGGTTTCGTAAAGTAACACCGGAGTCTGAAGAAAACAATAAAAAAAAAATCAAAAAAAATTATCGTAGAAAAATTATATTTTTATAGAAAATATAAAGATGGTATAGTAAAATAATTGAATAAATTACTCAAAATAATAAGTTTGTTTGTTTTTTTTTTTTTTATAAAAAAAGAATACAATATATAAATTTATACATAATTATTAATTATAAAAATAAAGAGTTTTAGGTATTTATAAATATATTTGTGTCTTTTAGAAGGATGTAGGACTAAAAAAATTATTAATAGATCACACCTAAAAAATCTGAAAAAAATAATTAAAAATTTGAAAATAAATATTTTCTCGGTTCCAATAGAAAATATATATATTTTTTATTTATTTCTTCTACTCAATTGTACTATATTTTGTTTTTATATTATAAAATGATTTATATATAAATAACAAATTACTTTCAACTTTTACAAAAATCATTTTATTTTGTACATTTAAAAACAAAAATATCAAAATCACCTTATAAATTTTATTAATTAATAAAATATAATTATCTCTTAATCTATTTTTTTTTCTTAAAAGAATATCATATAGAATTAAAAAAAAGAATATGATCACACATTTCTTTAAAATTCTCTGGATTGGGGTTTTCTACTTAATTGGGCTCAGGGCCATTAAAAATATACAATTTGAAGCCCAAATCCAAATGAAAGAAAAAAATATGTATACTCTCCCATCTCTTAAAGTTACGGTGAAATTATTTAAAATTTCAAATTTATTTATGCACAATGTAATTTTTCTTTCATAATTTTACTATTTATATTTTAATAAATAATACTCCATCCGTTCATTAAAATTAGTTTATTTGAACAGGACACAAAAATTAAAAAAATAAATATTTTATTGAAAAAGTGATAAGTAGTTTAGGGTATTTTTGGAAATTTAGTTAAAAAATAAAATAAATAAAGAGATAATGTTAATAAAGCTAGTGATATTTGTTGTAAATAAGTATTGAATGAAAGATAATAATTAAATGTTGATTTGTTGACTTAGCCAGAATTAGTATTGAAATAAATTTAATAGAAGGACTAAAAAAGAAAGTGAGAATAAATTTGGCGGATAGATGGAGTAGTAATTAAGTTTTTTACACTTTTCTCTATCTATGTATCATAATTTTTTTAATTTCCAATAATTTTTTTATAACGTTATATTATTTCTGTTTACCTATTTTAAATTGTATCCAAACAAAATGTTACTCCGTCCGTTCCACTTACCATGCTCATTTTTCCACTTTTGTATGTGTCTCTTATTCTGTCTATCTTTTTTTCAAAAAAATATTATAAAAAATTCAAAATTTAAAATTTTTAATTTAAATTTATTAAATTTTTATTATACTAAATAATTATTTTAATTTTAATTTAAAATTATTTTTATTAAATAATAATTATTTTTACTAATATATTTTTAATTATTTACTAATTATATTTCTTTTAGATAAATAAGTTGTGGACAGGAAATATAATTTCTTCCGAAAGAAAAAAAAAAAATGTATACGGAGTCGTAACATTCCTATTTCAGCTTCAATTACATTCCTGAAAACGACGTCGTCTCACAACAGGCCACGCTGACAGAAGTCGAAGCACACGAGGAGGAAGACCACAGAAGTTCCGAAAAATACATACTCGTAGTCGAATCCAAAAAACCCCAAACAATTAACACATTAATTATAATACTATACGATCCCAATACGTACATTATACGACACCGACACTATACCACACTCCACACGTGCGACACATCACCAGCTACCAAAACGACGCCGTCTCCATCTCACGCGTTGATTCCAGCGCCGCCGCGACCCGGAGCCGGCGACGGCGGCTGCGCCACGTGGAACTGCGCCGTGTACTTGTTCGCGGTTCCTTCCGGCGCAATCACCGGCGGCTCGTTCAGAAACGCCGACGTGCTGCTGATCCACCTGCACCAACAACACGTACAGATTTGTAATAAAAAAAACAAAATTAGTAATTAATTAACTCGTAAATCTTATGTTGTACACGGATAAAGTATACATTTACTTTTATATTGTACACGGATAAAATATACATTTACTTTTGGAGCAGAGATTAAGAAATAATAATATTTTAATTATAATAGATAAATAAAAATAGTATAATGACATTTTTGTTCTTATTTTTTTTTGTATAAAAATAATATTGTGATGCGCGGAGATTAAAAAATAATAGTATTTTAATTATAATTGGTAAGTAAAAGTAATATAATGACATTTTTGCTCTTGTTTTTTGGTATAAAAATAATTATGTGATATAAAAGTAAGGATATTTGTGAAAAAAAATAAAATATTTAATAAAATAGTTACTTTGTAATTGGACATCCCATAATAGAAATATATATACTTTGTAGCTGAATTATACTCCCTATGTCCCACATAATTTGTCCATATTTTCTATTTTAGTCCGTCTCATATAACTTATTTTTCTTATTTTTGGAAATATAATTATACACTTTAATTATATTTTAAATTTTAAATTTTATAATTTTTTAATTTTAACTATTTACTTATCTTAATCTTAATTTATAATTATTTTTACTAAATAATAATTATTTTTACTAATACACTTCTTAATTACTTACTAATTATACTCTACCTAAATTATTGGATTTAGGTAATATACCCATATTACATGGGACGGAGAGAGTATTTGATTTTATCTCATTTTTTTCTCTAAAATATTAAATCAAATATTTACATTTTTTTATATTATATTAAAAATTTATTTTTCGTCTAAAAACATAGCATCGATATTATTTATATTAAATAAAATAATTATTCAAATTTAATTTTTTTAATTATTCATTAATCCAAATTCAAAACTCCAAACAAACACAGCCTTACTTACCAGCCATTTTTGAGTATTAATTTCTCGAGACTTGTCTCAGTGTCAGCTTCTAGAAGCTCCTTCTCAATTCCCGGTTGAGCTGTCCTCTTCACAGCCTCTTCGAATATAATTTTCTGCACCAAATATACATACATGTCAAAACCATATATATGTAATCCTTCTGTGAGGTCCAGGAGCAAGGAGTCCAGACAGCATAAACACCGCCGACTGGATAACTCCGATCTACTCCGGATCCGTGCTCCCAGCCCCTCCCAGATTATGTCACTACCCACTTCTCAGGAGATCCCGGAGCAAGAACTCCAGACGGCGTATGACAGACAGCACACAGCCACGGGATCCCTGCTCCCAGGCCCTCCTAAAGAAGAAACCCTAGTTACTGCTAATACCTGTGTGCGAGGAGACAGAAGAGAAATATCCTTCAAGTGTTCTTCCTCTTTCAGCTTCTTCAACTTCCAAAACGCTTCGATTTCGTCTCTCGTCAGTGACTTATTCCTCCTTAACTCAGCTGCAAATTATAAATTATAATAATTAAAGACAAAAAATTAAATTAAATTAAGATTATTATCAAATATTAATTTCTTACCTTCATTAGGGTTAGACTTGGAAGCAGGAGAATCCCAACCAGCCATAAGAGAACCCATTATTGATATCGAAGAATTAATATTTGCAGAGATTCTTAAATCAGATCAGTATATACATATATATATATATATATATATGATCGATGATGTTTATCTTCGAATGTAAATTTGGTACGTGGGGCTGTGTAATAATGCAGTGTGTCTTGATCTTATCTGTTGATGGGATTTAATAATATAATAATATTATCAAAATTTTTAATGCTCAGATTAGATAAATTTCTGTGGACTTTTTCGGGGGTGGTTTTCTTTGTCTGGAATGGGCATGTCCAGTTGCCCATAGATTTTTGAATTCGTGTTGGGGAGGTTCCAGGAGTTCAGATCCTGACGAGATACAGTATTATCTTTTGTCACAGTAATTATTTGATGGCGTGTGGCGGAGGGTGTCGGACTCCCGGGTGTCGCTGAATGTTTTCCGTTGTTGCTTGTTCCTGTCAAGTTATCTGGGTACTTATATATTATATTCAAGATAAATTTCTAGGGTTTGCTTTGCGAAAATTTTCAATATATTTGTTAAAAAAAGATTATGGTAAATTACATAAGTTTTAATAAAAATGCACCAAATTTTATATTTTTTATTTATTATGTGAATTTTAATTTTGTTAATGTAGAATTAATTATTTATTTATTTTATTAAAAAAATTTATTTAAAATATTTTGTATGTTTTTTTATTTGTATAAAATATATAGATATTTATTTAGAATCAAATATAAAAACAATTTTGGACAAGAGAATGTTTCGTGCAAATTTTAATTAACGCAAAAAAATTTAAACGTAATAAATAAAATATATAATGTTTTATGCATTTTTACTAAAAACATAAAGAAATATTATAAATTTACTTAAGAAATTAATATATTACACATATTTATTTATTCATAATTTAATATTTAAATTTAATAAATAATATAATAATTTTATCATATATTTACCCCGGCACTTTTTTTTATTAATTTCTCAATAAAATTTTCATAAATTTTTTATTTTTATTATTTATTTATCCAATTAATAAAATTTCCATGACTAACTAAATTTATATAAATTTTCTGGACAAAAAGAAAATATGTTTTATTAATTTATAAATTAATAATATAATGTCTAACTCATATATATATTGAATGGGCTCAAAAATATTAATTGATATAAATGGGCCATCAAATGGGCCCAATCAACAATATGGAGCCCAATAACCAAAAAGGAGAGCGAATATTCAGGTTGAGGGCCTTTGCGGAAGTATAAATTCATTCGTAGAAAGATTCGTTCCGTCTTCGCCTCCAAAATCTTTGGCCTTCTGCTAATCTTGAAATCTTCCAGAGTTAAAATGGAATCTGCTCCACAGCAATTCAAGGTCTGTGTATCAATCTGCCTACATTCAACGCTTCTTCTGCTGCTTTCCTCCCGATTTCATCGCCTCTTCACTGAACTGAAGAAATGCAACCCCGTTTGTGTTGCAGATAATCTTAGGATCGTCATCTGTTGCTCGCAGAAAGATTGTAGCCGACATGGGCTATGAATTCACGACTATGGTAAGTGTGATTGTATGCTATCGAGTTTTTCAATTCAGGGTGAATTTTCGTTTTTACTGTTGCGCACAGTCTGCAGATATTGATGAAAAGGCCATTCGGAAGGAGAAGCCTGAAGATTTGGTTATGGCTCTCGGGGAGGCTAAGGTATTCGGTTATGATTTAGTGTGTGTTTGTACATGTTTCTTTTCTTTTTTTTTTTTTTCCAAGGGATAGGTAGTTTCATCGAACGGCCTTTACGGACTACTCTGCTGCTTTGGATTTTGGAAGCCATAGATTTTTGGAGGCAGAGAAGTCTTGAGCCCATGATAGTTGATGCTATTGTAGTGCCGAGGTAGAGTGAAAGGCTTAGGAAGGAATTCATTTGGGAAGAGAGGGATTATTATTGTTATGACAGTGGTGAATTTGGGGTGATGCTAAGAATGGAATAATCATCGAGAGGTGGGTTTAGTAGTATGAGAGTAGGAAGAATGCTGGAAGAGTTTGTGGTTATCTGGAAGTAAGAGGTCGAGTTGCATTGCATGAGCCTTTAGACACTGTACAGGAAGTCATTGTGTTGTTAAGGTCTTTGGGATGTTTTCGATCTGAGTTGTTTTAGATGTGAAACTTTTTTAATTGAAAACAGGTTTTGCATGTTAATGTCTAAAATGAAAATAGTGTTGGATTTTATGTTTCAATGGAAAATATGTCTCACATACAATGTTTTGAATTGAAATTAGTTGTTTTATGTGATGTTTTAAATGAAATTATAGTTTCTTATACGATATTTTGAATGAGAATAGGTTTTTGATAGTGCATATTTAATAGAAGTTTCAAATGAAAAATAGGTTTTTTACATAATGTTTTGAATGAAAATAAACGTGGAATTAGATTTAGGGATGAAAAGTATTTTCATAGTACAAATTGCAACACAAGATCGAAAGTACACACACACACAAAAAGACACAACCTGATATATAGATCACCATAGGGTGCTCTAAATTATTGAAAGTTTATTTGCTACTTTATGGTCTGGAAATGGTTTCATTTTATCTGTTTGCTTGATTGCCTAGTTACATCAAAATTTTAAAATCGTGTTATTCATTGCTGTCTCAGGCAGATGCCTTAATAGAACGGCTCCAGAATCAGAAACACCAGGAGAATGATGCCAAACCTACAGTTGTGATAGCAGCTGATACCGTATGCTCCATTTCCCTTCTACTTATGTGCTTCAATACACTAACTATGCCATAGATTTCTGTCTGTCATTTAGCCTAAATAATTGCTGAAATATGCTCGAAATCTCTTTCTACATTTGTTGTTGAAGAATCTGTATGTGCATATATATTCTGTCGAATAGTAGATGCCAATAAATATAAACAGTCTGTAGCTACAATCCTTTGTACATTCATAAGTACTCGCATACTGTGTTATGATTTCCTTTATTTTTCTTCCGTATTTCCCTCAGCCATAGGAAACCATAATTTATTGAATTTGAATTTGATATCTTTTAGGATAATGATGGCTTTTGGCTGTTTTGGGCTCTGCGGTATTTTTGTATTTTATACTGAATTGTGGCCAATGCTCGTCTCTTTTGATTCATGTGGTTTCCTATTATAAGTGTCACTCTCACATGAACTATAATTTGCATTAGGTAGAAAATGCCCAAACAAAACTTACAACAAAAGGGGATGAAGGACCTACCTTGCTGATCACTAGCGACCAAGTATAAGCTACTTTCCTTGGCTTGTTTACCCATTTTCTGAAACATGATTTATAGACATTCCTTCTTTAACGTAAATTATTTTGAATGAGGGCACCATTTGCCTTCAATTTTTCAACTTGTCCATGTAGCTTATGATAAACCATTATGATTCCTTGTGCAAACTTTGAAACTTTGAAACTTTGAAACCATTTACGATAACCATTGGATTTTAGTTTTTTTATATCCACACTTTGAGAAGAAAATGGTACCTTGTTAGGATAATATAATGTATCTAATATGGTGTTGTCTTGTGTGATTTTTCATTTCATGTATATTTTCTTGACCATCTGCACCGTTTCATATATTTTCACTTGATCAGCATTTATCTCACTCTCTAGATTACAAAAAATGTAACTATCTAATATATATTTACTATCATCGCCGGTTGATATTTTAGATAATTGTTATCCGTTTCATTCTTTTAAATTGCATGCTTAATATTATCTCACACTAAATAAAATTGATGTGGAGGTGGTGGTGTATGAAGGCGCAATAAGGGAAAAGCCTTCGAGCAAAGAAGAGGCACGTGAATTCATGAAAGGTTTAGTAGTGTATCTCTATCTTCGATCCTTTCTCTTTGTTCTCATTTTCTCATTCTAAAGACCTTACATATCCATGTTTCAGGCTATTCAGGTGGACATGCAGCGACTGTGACTTCTGTTGTTGTCACTAATCTTAGCACTGGATTGAGGAAGGGGGATTGGGACAAAGTCGAGGTACATATAAAAATAATTAATTTTACTTTTTTTACTGGAAAGTGGTCGAGTTAGATGTTTTCAATGTCATCCTTTTTCATCCACTATGTTATCTATCTATTCACATCTTTTACTTTTCTTTCCCTTCACGCCTATCCTATTAACACTCTGTCATGATTTTTGCAGATTTATTTCCATGATATACCTGACAAGATAATAGATAACATGGTATGTAATTTTTTGACGCTTTAATTTACACACCTTTCTTTGTTTACGGGAATAAAAAAAGAAAAAAAAGATTCATATGGTGCCGTAATCTGTGTCTCCAGCTAGAAGAAGGAATTGTGCTCAAAGTAGCTGGAGGACTCATTATCGAACATCCTCTTATTTTGCCGTATGTCAAAGAAGTGGTTAGTTATCCGACATTCCGACTTACCTTCATAACAATTTATAATCTATCCTAACAATCACAATTTAAGCGCATTAGATCTAATTTCTTTCTAGGCAATTAGCATATGCTTACCATTTCATGCGATAGATGATTTTCAATTGAATCAACATTTGTATCCGGAACTAATAGCCAATATGGCAAGTAATAAAATTGTGATACCCTATATTCCAATAATTTGAATGGGGTTTAAGATGATGGATTAAGACTACTTGTATCAATGAGGTCCAAATTCCTTTTATAAAATCCACCGATAAGAGTTTGTTTCTTTGAGATTTGGATTTTGGTTTGAGTTTGGAGATTGAGAACAGTAAAAATTTGAAGTTTGAACTATAGTATTTGGTGTATTTTTTTTTGAATGATTTTTTTATTTTTATTTTTGGTATAATATATTAAATGTACAATAGGTTTTGATTTCATGGTTTTGGGATTTCTTGATAACCAGATCTTAAAGCAGGTCTCTAAAGTTGCTCGATACCCTAGAACTTGAATATGGTTTAAAGGAACTATAAAATTGCTTATTTCAATATAGTGCAAGAAATAAGAGTTCTCGAATTAACATAATTGTTTTAGGATAATTCAAGATGAACAATCTCGTAGAAAGTTATAGTAGTTGTTTAATGTTGCAGCTGATATTGAGACGATGATTTGAATGATTTGACAGGTAGGAGGAACTGACAGTGTAATGGGACTACCCATGGCCTTGACAAGAAGATTAATCGAAGGTGTTCTGTAAGATCGAACAACTTCTTGACATTTTAAGATTTGAGCCTCTTACTTACATGGACTAAATTAAGAGTATATTGATATTGTCGTTTTAATTATTGTGTAAGCTAATTAAAGATATGGTTTTAATGCAAATTATATACGATAGATGGATGTCTTAAGAAATAGAATGTGATTGAATTCTATTGACAGCTTTTGCTTATTGAAGCTTTCTAATCCACAATTCGAGAATCCAATTATATCTAATATAGAATTGAACTTGGGAACCATTTAGTTTTGTGTAGGATGACGGATGTTGCTAAGGTGTTCTTACCTTTTTACTGTGATAAATTAGTAAATTTTTCAAAAATCACTTTTGTTATTTTTCATCATACTATTTGGAGTTTAGGAAATTTCGAGATTTTTGGAAATAGTTAAGAAGTTTGGGGTGTGTTGTGATTTTGTGAGAGAAAATAAGAATTTGATGCGATATTTTTTGAAAAACTTGGAAATGATAAATATTGTCAAAACTTTCAAAAGTGTATGAAATAGAGCCTATATTTTTCAAAAAAACATATCAAATACTTACTTTTTATTCTACTTTTTTTCAAACTCCAAGACATTTATAAACACTTTCATTCATCATGCAACACTTTTCGCCATACTTATTGCTCAGATTAAATACACGTAACTACTTTTACGTGATGGTGTAGACGGCCACTGAAAAACCTTAGATGGCATTATAATGATAGTAACCTCTTTAGCGTTCCTAGTTTTACTTTCTTGGTTCTTTGTGGTACAAGAAGCTGAATTGAAATGAGTAAGTATTAGGATGTACTACTTTTTGAAAGCAAGTATGGATATAAATATGCTGAGTAGTGTATAGTGTGTCTAAACATCGTATATATGGATGACTCCTTGTGTGTGGTCATTCCATAAATCATGCTCAGTTGACATCAGTTTTAGTATACTGACATTGTTTTCTGCAGTACACTAAAATTGGCACGGTGTCTCCTACACGCTAAAATGAATTTTATTGGGTACTGTAGAATTTCCCACCAAAAATTGCGGACTTCTTGAAAGTTGTATGAAGAAAGTATATATTTCTCAATGTTCTCACTAATCAATCAATGATTGTCGTGAAACAAATCATTTATTAAATAAAAGCAAGTGAAACTTTGAACTTTATCTTCCATTAGCACAAAGTGCTTTGGTGCATTTGTTTATTGAAGGTGAGCTTTATTTGTGTTCCAATCACTTTAATTTGTTCCACTATAGATGAATTATTGGTAGCCAAAAAACTATAATAAATAACGGTGAATCTTTCTTTGTTCATGATCATCTGCAGCTGCATCTACTTTCGTCATAAACATATTTTTTGCATTCCATTTCTGTTTGTGTGGCCATATGATGAAGATATCTGAAAATTTTCTTCTCCTTTTAATGATATTACTTGTTTTGGAGTTAGGGTGTGTTGCCAAAAATACATCTTTTAATTGTGTTGCTCTCCTCAAGTTGAAAGCGAGTTTTGTCGATCCTTCAAATAGTTTGTCTTCATGGAGTAACGCAGATTGTTGCACATGGGAAGGTGTTACCTGCAATGAGACTTCAGGACACGTCGTCAAACTTGATCTCCATGGTTATAACAACCTTGTATCGAATGATATCACATGGGTTTCCAATCTTACATCATTGGAGCTTCTTGATTTGGGCGGGGTTGGTCTTAGTCGAAATAATGACTTAGTTGAGGTACTCGCTGCGCTCCCTTCTTTATTAAAGTTTCGTATGTCTAGTAGTGGACTTAACAATAGTCATCTATCCCATGCCTGCCAAAATTCGACAATCCTTTCGCGTGTCCGAGTCTTGGATCTTAGTTATAACTCATTTGATGGAGAAGTTCCTTGCTTTCTTCATAATATAACTTCATTAAGGTTTCTTGATCTTTCGAACAATCACTACAATTTTTCTCCCACCCATTTTCCTAGATTGAAAAACCTTGTAGATCTCAACCTTGGGAGCAATGCTATTAATTGTTCATCAAATTGGATCTCCGAACTCATGTCTGATAAATGTCACTTGGAGTCGTTAGATCTTTTCGATAATTTCTTTTATGGAGAGATCTCGGGAGCTTTCAAGAACATTTCTGGATGTTGGGGTCAAAACTTGAGGACACTAAGTTTGGGTTTCAACGGCTTTAGTGGTGATTTACCTAACGAGTTCGACAAAATCAAACAATTGATGTATCTCGAACTTACTAATATGCTTATTACCGGTCCGATTCCTGAATCTATTGGGAACTTATCAGGCTTAGAAGTATTGATTGTTTTCGTTAACATGTTAGTTGGTTCAATTCCATCATCCTTTCGAAATTTGAAGGCATTGAGAAGATTGGATATAAATAGTAATCAATTAAGCGGGGAGATTCCTGTGTTTCTAGGACAACTATCAAAACTCGAGTGGATTGATCTTTCGTATAACTCGTTCAATGGAACGATTTCTGAGGCTCATTTTGCCAAGCTCTCGAAATTGGAACACCTCGACTTAACCTCCAACTCGATTAATTTTACAGTTGGATCGAGTTGGATGCCTTCTTTTGGATTGAAGATTCTTCTTATGAGATCTTGCTACATTGGAGGTCCATTTCCACCATGGCTTCAAACTCAGACTACATTGATTGAGTTGAATTTAGCAAATTGTAGCATTTCGGGAACTCTTCCAAAATGGCTCGGCGCCATGAATCTTCAAAAGTTGGACCTCTACGATAACCACATACATGGCGCAATCCAGAAGCTTCCTTCAGGATTGACGTCATTAGATCTTGCGGGCAACATGATCGATCACATTCCGAGGAACATTGGTAATAACGTACCTCTTTTAGGCATTCTAATATTGGCGCGAAACTCCATTAATGGTTCGTTACCTGATTCTTTTTGTGCGATGAGAGCTTTGACCTTCATAGATCTCTCGAGGAATCTTATATCCGGTAATTTGCCGGATTGTTGGAAAAACTTTCCGGGTTTAAGTTTTCTTGCACTGTCGTCCAATAAGCTTTCGGGCAACATTCCTGAATCCATTGGAGAGGCTTATGATTTGTCGTGGCTTCTATTGAGCAACAACAGCTTTTCAGGATGGATTCCCCCGACTTTACAGAACTGTACCGGTTTAAAAATGTTGGATGTAGGAGAAAATATGTTGTCCGGTAGCATACCGGAATGGATTGGAGATAACATGTCGGATATAGAAATTCTTCGATTAAGGGACAATATGTTTCATGGTGCGATTCCTCGCACGCTTTGTCGAGCTTCTCGGCTTCAAGTTCTAGACCTCGGGAACAATAAGTTGAATGGATACATCCCGCGTTGCTTTGGGAACTTCTCCGCCATGATAAAGAAGAATGTACTTGGCCAATTTTATTGGGATCAAGATAGTTTACGCCAAGTGTTGAAAGGAATGGTGATGGAGTATAGATGGGGAAGCTTATTTGATGTGGTTAATATGGATCTTTCGCGCAACAATCTTGTTGGGGAAATCCCTCCGGAGTTGATGGATCTTGTCGATTTGCGGGGTCTTAATCTTTCGTATAATCACTTGGATAAAGGAATTCCGGAAAATATTGGGGATCTGAAGTATTTGGAGTCTCTTGATCTTTCGAACAACCATTTGTTTGGAAAAATTCCCAATAGTTTGTCGAACCTATATTTTCTGAGCTACCTGAACTTGTCCAACAATAATTTGTCGGGACCAATTCCTATCGGAAAGCAATTGCAAACTCTTGAAGACCCGTCTATTTATGATGGCAATTCTCGACTCTGCGGTGCTCCGTTGCCAAAGAGATGTCTTGGCGACGAAGCACCGAAAGGATCAAACGATGAAAATGATGCATCATCGGGAAAGATCGATTTAGAGGATAAAATATGGTTGTATGCATTTGTCATTGGGGGTTTTGTCATCGGATTTTGGGGTTTTGTTGGATTCTTGGTCTTGAAAAAGAGTTTTAGACAAGCATACTTTCGTTTTATGGAAGAGATGGGTAGCAAAACCTTGGTTTACGCGGCATTAATGAGGCGAAGAATTTCAGGTAAGTGAGATGTGCGTATAGAGTATGTTGCTTTCAAGGTTTGGATTTGAGTTTGATGTTGTAAAGTAGTTGAGACGATCATTGCTGAAAAAAAATAAAATAAATAATAATAATAATATCTTGGATAAGATTAATTTTTTTTATTTTTTTTATTTTTTTTAAGTGAATAAAGTATATACTCCCATTATCTTTTTTATTTTTTTTATTTTAATTTGTCTCAAAACAAAATATCTATTTTTTTGTTTAAGTAATTCTGATATCTATATACTACTAAAATTACTCTTAAATTTACACTATATTACAAATATATCACTATAACAAATTTTTATCTTAAGGCATTTTAGTCATTTTACCTTTATTTTTATTACATCTTTAATATCATACTAATATTTTTAAAATTTCGTCCAAAAAGCAAACGAGATAGATAGATATGAGACGAAGGGAGTATTATATACTTCCTCCGTCGTCCAATTGTGTGCTCATTTGACCGGACACGAGTTTTAAGAAAAATATGTAAGAATAAAAAATTTTACTTTTTTTAAAAAAGAAAAGTGGTATTTACTAAAAAAACGAAAATAAATTTGGATGACAATTAAAAAAAAAGTGAAAATAGATTTGAGCGACGGAGAGAATATATTGTATTAAGGTGCGTATATCGTGGATTTATTTGTTTAGTTATTTGATATTTATATGTAAAGTATAAGAAATGATTTTTTTGGAGAAAATAATATATATATATATATATTAAAATTTGTGTTGAATTTTTTTTTTTTATAAACAAATTTTGTATTTTTTAAATAATATTTATGAAAAATTATTATTAAAAAATAATATTCTTTAAGTGATTAAACCTATATTATGTATGAAAATTGATATATTTTTATTGAAAACAAATATTAAAAAAATAATTGAAGTAATCTTTTTCTTTAAAAAAAAAAAAAAAAAAAAAAAAAAAACAAAGCCTCTATTCAAACATAAACACAGTGAAAGTGAATCCATTTTCTTGACTGTAATTTAATTAAAATACAAATTTCACTATTATTACTCATAGGGTGCGGTTTCTTTGTTTAATCCGATGTAATAATCGCATTATCAAGAATAAATGATTTGTCGTCCATTAAGGGATTGCTAGTAAAAGAGTTTGATTTGTGAGCGTGGGGTTACCTGCCATACTGGTTTGCAAGATAATTAGTCTTATAATTATATTATTTATTAATCATATTTTGGATTATAGAAAAAATTGTTTTTTAGTCTGGTAATTGAGTCCACTTATTATTTTAGTTTGTTCACAGAATTCACATATATTTTTGCACAAAATCTATCGTATTTTTAAAATTGGCGTCAAACTCTCTTAGATAAGAATGTCAAATGGAACAAGTTAGCTCCAGACATGATCTTAATGGGAAGGGTCTAAAAAAATTAGTTCAAGACGGGTTGTGGATTTTGAATTTTAGATCCGGTCGGATTCGAAACAAGTTAGGGGTTTTACTAAACTCTACTAGATATAATGGCTAAAATTTGAATAAATTTTATAATTTTAATTTTTAAATCTCTAAAATAAAAATATATTAATTTTTTAATATTTATATTTAGTCTAAAAAAAAATAAAAACAAACTCTTTAATTTTAATATATTTTAAATAATATCATATAAAATAATTATTCAAATTCAAAATTTTACAAATTTAAAAATTCAAATTCAAAAATCATATCCACAACAAACACACCCTATTTCTCCTAAATAAATATACAATATACTAATTAAATTTAAAAATAAAAAGTAAAACCCTAATCCCTCGAGCGTCTGCCCCGCCGTATCTCTTCAAAGTAATTGTCGTCATCGTCTTCCTGAGCGCCGCCGTCTTCGTCTACATCTTCATCTCCCTCTTACCTTTTTCTGCCGCCGTCTTCGTCTTCCTTCTCCCTAGAACCTATACAAAGGACACGATTTATTCTGCAAGCGGTTCGGCGGCAATGGCGAAAGGCGGGGCCATTGTAGCAGCTTCGAAAACGGATCTCAAGAAAAAACAGAAGCAAGCAAAGAAATCCAAGTCCGGCGGCTTCGAGTCGCTTGGTTTGAGCGCTAATGTGTACAGTGGTGTCAAGAAGAAGGGGTACAGAGTGCCGACGCCGATCCAGCGGAAGACGATGCCATTAATTCTATCTGGATACGACGTCGTTGCCATGGCCCGCACCGGCTCCGGCAAAACGGCGGCGTTTCTGATCCCAATGCTTCAGAGACTCCAGCATCATGTTCCGCAGGCTGGAGTTAGGGCTCTGATTCTATCTCCCACGCGTGATTTAGCCCTCCAGACTTTCAAGTTTACCAAGGAACTCGGTCGCTTTACAGGTAAATACTGTTTAAAATCTTACAGAAGCATTGTTTTTGGAAGTGTTGGGTTTGATTATGGCTTATGATGTGTGGATTATCAGAATGAGGATAGAAGTTCTTGGGCATTTGTGTTTGGTTGCTTTATTAGCTTCTAAATAACTGAATCCTCCACGTTATTGACATTAGGTATTACCAAGGTATCAAATTTCAGTATCGGAGTTGATTTTGGACATGTAAATTTACAGAAAATTTAGCCTTCGATTTTAAAGAAATCATGGAAATTAGTTGGGATGTATTTAATGAAATTTTAGATATTTCTTTCTAGAAAAATAAATAAATTCCGTTAAGTTTTGGGTAAGTTTTAAAAAAAAAATCGGATTTTGAGTTAAATTTTGATAGGAATTCTTCGAAAAGATATTATATCTAAAATTTGGTTTTGTTGTGTCCAAATGGAAATTTTTAGTACACCGAGTATTACTGACTGTTGAATTATTTTCTTGTATTTGTAGACCTTCGTGCTAGTTTATTGGTTGGTGGTGATAGTATGGAAAGCCAGTTCGAAGAATTGGCACAGAATCCTGATTGCATAATAGCTACGCCTGGCAGGCTTATGCATCATCTGGAAGAGGTTGATGACATGTCATTGCGTACGGTAGAATATGTTGTTTTTGATGAAGCCGATTGCCTTTTTAGCATGGGATTTGCCGAACAATTACATAAAATTCTTGGTCAGCTGGGGGAGAATAGGCAGACATTGCTCTTTAGTGCAACTCTACCGAGTGCCCTTGCCGAGTTTGCCAAGGCTGGTCTAAGGGATCCGCAGCTAGTAAGGCTTGATTTGGAGACGAAAATTAGCCCGGACCTGAAGCTTACGTTTTTCACTTTAAGGCAGGAGGAAAAATATGCGGCGCTTCTGTATTTGATTAGGGAGCACATAAGCGCCGATCATCAAACATTAATTTTTGTTTCGACCAAGTATCATGTGGAATTTCTTAATACACTCTTCAGAGAAGATGGTATAGTGGCATCTGTTTGCTACGGTGATATGGATCAAGATGCCCGAAAAATCCATATATCAAAATTTAGGTCCAGAAAGACTATGCTGTTGATAGTGACAGATGTGGCTGCACGGGGAATTGATATACCTTTGCTGGACAATGTCGTCAATTTTGATTTCCCACCTAAACCAAAACTTTTTGTCCACCGTGTGGGGCGAGCTGCTAGGGCTGGTCGGACTGGTACGGCATTTTCTTTTGTTACATCCGAAGACATGGCTTACTTGTTAGATCTCCATCTCTTTCTCTCGAAACCCGTTCGACCTGCTCCATCAGAAGAAGAGGTTCTTAGAGATATGGATGGTGTTTTGACTAAAATTGATCAAGCTGTGGCGAATGGGGAAACTGTTTATGGACGTTTCCCTCAGAGAGCTATTGATCTGTATTCAGACAGAGCTCGTGAGATAATGGATTCGTCTAGTGAACTAGATGCATTACTGAAGCCTTCTACCAGGGCATTCAGCTTGTACACAAATACGAAAGCGAAGCCATCTAGAGAATCTATTAAAAGAGTAAAGAACTTGCCTCGTGAAGGTCTACATCCAATGTTTAAAAATGTCCTGGGTGGTGATGAGTTAACAGCTTTAGCCTTTTCTGAACGCCTGAAAGTATTTAGGTGAGTACCGATTCCACTTTGAAGAACAGTTTTCAAAGAGTACGCAGGTAACTAATGATTTTACACAACTATCTTTTATAGGCCAAAGCAAACCATCTTGGAAGCTGAAGGTGAGGCTGCAAAATCGAAAAACAAACAGGTAAATCAGCTTGTATAGTTTAACCCTTACTGAATTTTGTGTCATTATTGATTCAAATTTGATGATAAGATGAAATTTCAGGGTGCTTCTAGCCAGTGGGTTGATATAATGAAGATGAAAAGAGCCATTCATGAAGGGGTGATCAATAAAGTTCTTGAAAAGCATTCGAAAGATCATGATGCAAAGGTAATTTGTTCAATCATTTTCTTTTTAGTTGAGAATTGGTGGAGTACAGATTATTGTCTCCTCTAAAATGGAATGATACTTCTGTTCGATGTGATTCTTAACAATTTTTATGATATTTTCACAAATTTGTGGTCTTATCGAACACATCTTGCATTAGCCACCATGCAGATCACAGATGTGGGTGCATTGAATCACAGAATAGTTCCTTTTTCTTGATGTTTGCTTCTCGTCATTTTACTAATGAAGAATTTTCATTGTTCCAGGAAAAAGAACCAGAACAAATTTCTTCGAGTAACAAGCAGAAGCAAGGTACTTGGAATGTGGCATATGTAAAAATGATGTGCTATGAATTGGATAGGAAACAAGGAAATGGCATATAAGCATGAATTAGATGCAATTAGTAATAGTACGAAAGGGTTCGAGAAATAGTAATGTTTGGGATGAATAGAAGATACCATTAAGGTGTTTGTGTTGATTCCCTATAACTAACTTTCCGTAGACTCCTGAATGAGATTAGATGGAACTATCAACTTTATCTGCCTTTCAACGTTATGTGATTATCTTAGGAGATGATGATCAATTGGATTGTGATGCAATATGCTATAAGCATTTAGATTATAAGTTTTAGCTAGTTATTATAATGTTACCAAATTGTGCTGACAGTTTCGGGAACCAAAAGGAAGTCGCAGAGCTTCAAAGATGATGAGTATTTCATTAGTTGTGTGCCAACAAATCAGGTGAGTTGCTTTATTTATTTATTTATTTTTAATTGGGGTGTATATTCTGCATTTTTGCCACTATTTATTAATTGGCGTTGTATACAATTTAATACAATTTGGAAACTATGTCTCAGCACTTTGAAGCAGGGCTTTCTGTTCGAGCTGGACCAGGCCTTGAATCAAATAGGTATGGATGGTGATCGATATTAGAATATTTTATTTCATATAGCATCCACATTTTTTCATTCCAGCATCACGAATATACTGCGTGGGTGTCCTTTAGCCTTGCAATAGATCTAAATTTTCTTGTGCGATATTATATATGGCTCATAGTATTAATTATCTTATAAAAGGATCTTTGAGTTTAATTTACAGGAAAAGGATTCATTTATGTTGTAGAATTGATGACGGAGAATCTGTTTATATCGGGACGGATAATTGACATTTGGTAGCTAATGCACAGGTTAGACAATGCTGTTCTTGATCTAAATGCCGATGACTCCGGAGGATTGCATAAGCAGAAGTCTTTGTATCACTGGGATAAGGTGCATATCAATGCAATACAATACGAGCCGCGACCATATTTCAAATTTTAATGTCTTGTATTTGTCACAGAGAAGCAAAAAGTACGTGAAGCTGAACAATGGAGATCGAGTGACAGCCAGCGGGAAGGTATTATATTTGGACACTACATATGAATGATTTTTTTTTTTTTTTTTCCTCTCCTCCCCACGTCTTCTGACTGATTTGATATGTGGTTGATTGGGTTAACGAATTTTTATGTTAATTTCCGGTTCACAGATAAAAACAGAAAGTGGCGCGAAAGTGAAAACAAAGAAGTCCGGAATATACAAGAAGTGGAAACAACGGACACACAAGAATGTATCTCTGAGAGGCACCGGCGGCGACAGCGCCGAGGGAGCTGGTAGTTCTTCAGGTGAGATTTTTATATGCCTTCATTTGCTCTAGTCTTTTCCTATGACATCTTTAGAGGGATTTCGTTTTCGAAGAAATAAAAAAGATCGTAGATATGAAAAGCTCTCTATTTAGTTTGAAGAATTATATTGAGAATCTCTATTTTATCTTGGCGACATTTTTGTTGAAAGGTCGTCCTGCATTTGGTGGGGATAACCGGAGATTCAAAGGGAGGAAACCACATAGTTCGATTCCAAATGCTCATGTCCGTTCGGAAATTAGAGATGTCGAGAAAGTTGCAAAAAATCGACTACAGAAGGCGGACAGAGTTTCATATCTCAAGAGCAAACCGCAGCAGCGCAGAGGGAAAAAGAAGTCCGATAAGAAGAAGAGCAGTGGAAGAAAGTGAAAATACAATACTGGGGAACATTTTTGTTGTTTAATACAATCCGATCGATCATTCTAGAAAATCAGTGGAGAAAATTGTTTTTGCATATTCTCGGTTACGTTATTTAATTACAAGATAGAAAATTCGTGTTTTTTACTTGTTATAAAGAAGAAAATAGCTCAGCTCGTTAGGGTCAAATTTAAGTTGGAGCGCAGGTCGAAAAGTTTGAAATTTTTTTGCCTATTTCATATATATTTTAATGCATAAATTAAATATTTCTAATTTTATTCCCAAGTAAAATATTAATTTTATTTATTAATAAATACATGATTGTTGGAAAAAGTGGGTAATTAAATACACGGAAAAATAAGGGCTCGTTTCTTTTACAAAATTTTTTTTGCACTTAAGGTGTTTAGTTTTTGAATAATGAAAAATTAAATTTAAATAATTATCTGATTTCATATAAATAAATAGTTATATGATATTTTTAGTAAATTAATTTTTAAAATGATTTAAAAAAAATAAAATTAAAAATTTTATTACATTTTTTTTTTTTTTTTCAAAGTAAAGAAAAATTAAAGATCCTTGTTAAACCCCAAAAGAATAGAGAACACAACATCAGTTTAGTAGAAGTTAATAAAAATAAAAATGATAAATGTTATAAAATTTATAACTTAATATAAATATATATATATATATAATAAAGTATGGTTAAGACAGAATTTTATGATAAAATATATTATATATATATATATATATTTCTATGTTTGTGTGTTTGAATTTGAAAGAGAGAGATAGTAAGATATAGAGACAGAGAGGGAGAGAGAGACAGACAGAAGAGTAAAACATATATTCTTTTATTTATGGAATCAAAGCCAATTTATAGATATATTTCATACAACGATTCCTTAACAAACTCCTTTCGTCCAATAAAAAGTGTTCATTTTTCTATTTTAGTCCGTACCATAACAAAGTATCAATTTTTTTTTAGTAACTGTACTATCTACCTAACATTACAAATACCCTTACAACTAACAATATATTACACAAATGCCATTACTTTTATATCACATATACTAATATGATCCTATTATATCTTAATATAATACTAATATTTCTGAAACTATATAAAAAAACAAATGGAGTATATGATTTTGTGTCTATAGAAAACATTGACGCATGGCATTAAATGACACATAAAACATATGTGTCACGACAATAAATTATAATATTTCTCCTTAATATCTTTTTTTATTTTAAGCAAACACTTAATTATTTAAATTTGATAAAATAAATAAATAAATAAATAAAATATTTGAAGTAATTTTAGAATAAAATAAATAATTAAATAATTTATTAACCAGTTATTTAATAATCTTTTTGTACGAATTGCTACCAAATGTTACGAAAAATGAAAAATAAAAATTATAAAATAAAATATTGGTCAATTATTTATTTATTTATTTTATTCAAATAAGGAGTGTGTTTTTATAGATGAGTTTAATTTTTATATTATGAAAAATTATTGATGATATAAAAAATAATATTTTTATTAAATTATTGATTTTTTGTATGTGAGTAAAAAATATATTCTCCCTTCATCCATTTAGAATCTACTTTAGGATTTTGTAGTAGATTAAAAAATATTACTATCTCTGTCCCATAAATATAGTCTTAATTGGGTTGGGCACAAGATTTAAGGAATATTGATATTATATTGGTAGTTTGTAAAAGTTGGGACGGAGGAAGTATTATTTTATTAGTTAATGGAAGTGTACAAGATATTTTGACATTTTTGTCATTTGACTTTTTTTTATGTATAAAATAATTGTATGTACAATGATATATTTATAATTTAAGTAAAAATTAATGATAGTTTGATATTAATGCATTATTACTTTTATTAAATTTAAAAAGCTAAATCGCACAATATCTGTTGTTTCATGAAATTGCGTCAAATAATGCAATTTAGCCTTTTTAATTTACTACAGGTATTGTGCAATTTATTTTTACTATTTAGGCTAAATATAAGAAAAATCAATATATTTCTAATTTTAAGGGTTTAGAAATTGAGATATTAAATTTTATTTGCAGTTTGAATGTATTTAGGTCAAATACTGTTAAATAATGACCGCCGAAGGGTTAGACGTTGAATTTATGAAACCACGATAAAGTTTGACACAGTTTTAAAAGTATAGAGGATTTGACGCAATTTCATAAAACTTATTGTGCAATTTAGCTAATTTAAAAATTAATACTTTTGTACGAGACAGACGAAAATTCAAAAAGATAAATTAGAACTAATTGAGTATTATGTTATTGTGTATATATTACATTTTTAAAAACTATTTTTGGGATTCGTTTCACTTAAAATTTAAAAACTTTAAAATATTTTACTTTTTTTCTGTTTTTTTTTTTAATATTAAGACTACATAATTAGATACATATTTACAGTTAAACATCAATTTTAAATTAAATGGTATTTTGTGTATATTTTTAATTTAACAGAAAATTTTACGCAACAAATAAATTATAAGATCTTGCAGGTATTATGCAACTTATCAAAACAAAAATAATATATATATTTTAAACAAAGAAATAGAAAATTGTATAATACTTTCTTTCATCTGCTATAATTATGCAAGTTTTTTTTTTTTTTTTTTCACTACATATTAAACTTATATATAATTTATTTATAATAAATAATTTTATTTATAATTTTATTATTTTTATTTTTCACTTCTCAGGTCAATCTTTTTTATAATTTTTTTTAAATAAATTTTCAAAAATATATATTATTTTAATATTAAAATATTACTATTGCTTAAAACATTTTGAGTTTTGAAGTTTTAAAGATTTTTCACGTTGATAAAATATATAATTTTTTAAATATTATTAATAATTATCAATTCTTTTGAAAATATATAAAATACCTGACCGAAGTAATACCCAAATCAAATATCCATATTACTGATTAGTTTTTTTTATTATAAAAAGAAAAATGAATTTTCTTACCGGATAAAGTTTCTTGAAAATGTAAAAATAATAAATTATAATAATTATATAAATTAATTTTGGTTAAGATATGCAACGATCCGTTGTCGTCCAGCGGTTAGGATATCTGGCTTTCACCCAGGAGACCCGGGTTCGATTCCCGGCAACGGAATTTTTTATTCTTTTTCCGATCAATCTGAGCCGTTGGTTGGGAAGCAAATCGGCGGTCAGAAATCTTCTCCTCGAAGGCACTAAATATTTGTAGCCGTTGGGCAAAAGTTGAGTAATTTTTTAATTCCCAAATTAGTCAGCTGCTAATTAGGGTTTGTTTGTTGGAGGGAATTTGCTTCTGGAGGCTTCTGGACTTTGCCGATTCATCGAATCCCATCCGAGAAGGTACTACAGTTTTCAATTTGCCTTTGACGAATGTGCAGATCGATCGATAGTTCTGTGATTGATATCTTACTTTTGTTTAGCTTTAGGAGCGTTGTTAGCGGATTTTACGGATTCTGTAGGGATTGCTCTGTAGTTCCTCGATGATAGGAGCTGACGGTTGTGCTTTCCTTTTTTAGCTGTTCGTTTGTGTTTCTCGTGTTCGTTTTTGCGTGATATATTTGCTTCTATTTGTTTTTTGGATTGGCGGTAAGATATGTTGTTGTTATGCGGTGAACAATGGCGGAAACTTGCTGGATTTCACTACGTTTTTCTCGAACGATTTGATTATTTGATTCCTTTTTGGTATGAGAATGGACTTATTTCATTGATTTTATTAAAACTTTGGCTATAATTGCATAATGCCTCGATTAGTGTTTGGATTTTCTGATTATTATCTGTCCTTTGAATACAGATTCTGTCTTGGATGAGTAGTGGTGAAATGTTGGATTGGGAGTAGAGGTGTTTTCTGCTGCGTAAGCGTATCAGGTCTGCATTGCTCGAACGAAATGCCGTCGTATTATTTATCAAAACTCCGTGGAACAATTCCGAGAGGTTTTTGGAGATATGGGAAGGAAATTTGGATCCAAGATCATTTAGATGCATTGATTGGCCAGGGGAAGTTTTCGATTGGCCATTTGAGGCTGCTACATTTCTTACCCTTGGGAACATCTACTGATTTGGATTTGTTTGTTCGGACCAGTGCTGTTGCTGCTGCTCAAGCAAGTTTGCACTTACACAATCAATCGGGGAATCTTTCGGCTCGTTGCCCAGTTTCTCGTGCCTTTTCTATATCATCTTCCCCAAGGACTCCATTTCAGGTGAGTGGATATCATACTGATTGTTTGATGTCAGAAGCTAGTCCAATTTCGAGAGTTAGCTCGTGTAAGGTTCCCATGGCCGTTTGTGGGTCTCGATCAACTCTCGCTAACTGTGGTATTCGTAATTTGACTTGGAAGCCCTCCCAGCCTGGCCTCTGTTCGAATCAGACTTCCAATTGTTGTAGCCGAAATTGCTTTGAAAACTATCGAAAAGCCACCATGAGTTTGAGTAATAAAGAGAAGTTAAATAACTTCTTGCACTGTGGCTACTTCACAGTTAGTCTTGCAAAGACGAAAGGCAACAGAAATTCATTTCTGGGTGTCGGGTTTGAGTGTTTACATATCTCGTCACGTGCGTGTTCATCTACCGGCACTGCACCAGAAGTATCCATGGATTCGATGAAAGAGGAGCTGCATTCAAGTTCTGATCCCCCTGAGCTGTATGTATCATTTAATTTTGTTGAAGTAAACTAGAATGTCACATTAAAACAGTAACTTGAAATAATTCCTATATTATCATAACTTGGTGATTTTAATTTGTCATTGGTTGTAGGAATGTTCCAATCGACAGGACTCTGAAATTAAATTCAGCATCGTGTTACCTGCCTCATCCGGATAAAGAAGAAACTGGCGGAGAGGATGCTCATTTCATTTGCACAGATGAACAAGCCATTGGGGTAGCTGATGGTGTCGGCGGATGGGCTGATTTAGGCATTGATGCCGGGCAGTATGCTCGCGAGCTCATGTCTAATTCTGCTAATGCAATTCGGGAAGAACCTAGGGGCTCTATCGACCCAGCCCGGGTCCTCGAGAAAGCCTATTCTAGCACAAAAGCTAAAGGGTCGTCAACAGCTTGTATCATTGTTCTCACTAATCAGGTATATACTTACTATCCAATTCGAATCACCGTAATTTACTTCTTAGGAGATGCTCGATCATTGATAAAAAAAAGGAAAAAAAAGAACTTGTTTATAAACCATATCTGTACTGATAACTTTGCATTGACGATCGATATTTCTCAAACGGCATAGGGTCTCCATGCCATTAATTTAGGCGACAGCGGATTCATGGTAGTTAGAGATGGATGTACGGTTTTCAAATCCCCTGTTCAGCAGCACGATTTCAATTTTACTTACCAGTTGGCAAACGGGGATGCTGGCGATTTGCCTAGCTCTGGACAGGTTGGTTTACTCTTCATTTCTATCGATTTGCCTTTACGCCTTTTGTTAAGTAAATTTTAAAATCGATGATTATTTCTTGTTCAACTCATTGGCAAGACTAGTGTTTTCTCGAATCATTTCTTGACTTGATCTTGAATAGGGCGGAATTGCCTTAAACATTGTTGATATGTCTTGAATTTAGTTTGTCACTTCTCTAAGTTTTTACAGAGGTCTCGTCTTGCTGTCCGGTCAGTGACTCGGGGTGTCAAGGGGGATCCCCCTTGCCTGGGTCTGGGGGCGCGGAGTGGCCCCTGGCCCGACGCTGGCCCATGGTATGCAACATTGGGCTTTTGAGTTGGTATTAGATTGAGTCCGTCTTATGTATTCTCTTAGTTTATTTAAATAGATTTAGAGATATAAAATCTATAATATGTAATATTGTCGTCCTCTTTACTAAATCTGTGTCTTCTTTACGTTTTTGTTTGTTATTCGATCACTAATTCTAATCGGTCACAACAAGCACATATAAGGCTAGAAAACAACATATATATTGTTTTTTTTTAAAAATATGTGTTGTTAGTTCATATTTGTAAATGTAATGTATGAATATAATTTTTAAATCAACAGTAACATATGTTGCGTGAAACTGTTTTATGTGTTGTTAGTTTTATTTGTATTATGTTTACATAAATCACATGTTTGTTTCTATATATTTTGACGCTTCCTTTTGCAAGGTTTATTTTCGATTAACTATCCAGCGCAGGTGTTCAAAGTACCTGTTGCTCCGGGAGATGTTATAATTGCCGGGACTGATGGGCTTTTCGACAACTTGTATAACAATGAAATCGCGGCCGTTGTGGTACATGGCATGCGAGCAGGCTTGGGCCCTCAGGTAACGGCGCAGAAAATTGCAGCCTTGGCACGACAACGAGCTCAGGACAAGGACCGGCAGACTCCGTTCTCTACGGCAGCACAAGAAGCCGGCTTCCGTTACTACGGCGGTAAACTTGACGACATCACTGTCGTAGTTTCTTACATTACATGTGATCACAATGTAAGTACCCTCTCTCTATCCATATATATATATATATATATATTATGTCTGTCCATCAAATTTATTTTCATTTTTTATTGTAATTCTTCAAATTTACCTTATTTTAATTTTGACAAAATAAAGAAGAACATTTAACTATTTATTACATTTTCTTTAATTACTAATTAAAATTTAAAAAAAAAAACCTCTAACTAATTTTTTATCACCTTTTCAATATAATATATTTTTTAAAAATTTCTATATCGAATTAGAATGTACTAATATATTACTCTGTCCGTCATTCAAAGCATTCAAATTCAAAGCATTCAAATTCTTGCTCATTTTTTTTGGATTGTCATAAAAAAAATATTTTTGTTTCTTTTTTAAGTAAAACATCATTATATTTTTGTATTTTTTTTATTATAAAAGAAATAAATAACAATTATTACTGACTTTTATTAAAATTTGTGTCCCATCTTTTATTAAAATTTGTGTCCGATCAAATGAGAATACATTTGCATGACGGATGGAGGACATGTTTTTTTGTTGCATATCTATCTCCGTGTTAGCGAAAAATATGTACAGAAGCTCCTAATCTGACAAAATGATCTAATGAATTATTCAATAAAATTTATATGTAGGCTTCTTTTTTTTTAATATATATTTAAATTGAAATACATTGGTAATGTTTTAAGGCCGGACTTGTGCAGGAGAACCTATCGGCGAGAAGCTCAAACTAGAGAAGATACATAATTGTTACAACGGTTGGATTTGCCACGTGGATTTTCGAAGGTTTTTGTTTTTTTAAAATGTGTTTATTTTTTCAATCTTCTTGTTTGTATGTATATATATAGAGACGTATTATTACACACACACAGTGAGAGAAGCCATAGAAATAGTGAGAGAACCTCGTACAGGTGTTGTTGCTGTCTGAATTTTGTGTAGTCGTCCAGTTGAGGTATCGGATTCCTCATCAACCCTTTTTACCTTTCGGTCAATAAATCAGGTCCGTTGATTTGCGGGTTGGGACCCGCGGGATGAAGGGCGTGGATTGCCCCGAGTAGAATTCCATCTTGGTACATTTATTAGATGACAAAATTATTTAAAACTCATTTATAATTTAAAATTCTGCAATTTTTTTATTTTTTATTTTTCATGTTTTAAAAAAATATTACACAATTTTTATAAGAGAATCCTCTGCAATGTTTATAAAAATACAAAAGAATTTTATGCAATTTTAAAGAAATTTTGTACAGTATTTTTTCATTCTAATTCAGAATATTTTTTCTTTACTATTTTCCTCCGTATTTTTTTTTAAAAAATAATTATATATGAATATCATAATATTTTAAATTTTTATTAAAACTATAAAGATTTTCACATAATTATTTTATGCAACAAGTCAATGGCCAAAAAAATCATAAGTTATTACAATTTTTTATTAATTAATAAAATAATGTTGTTTTTTAATTCACTATCAAACCTCATAAAATCTCTTTGAAAAGAGGTTGAGTAAGTCTCATGTAATTTTAAATAACAAGGAGTATGTGGTTTATAAACAATATTATCTTTTTAATTAGATGTCTAAACATTTGGTTTGTTATGTTTTGAAAACTATTTTTGCAAAAGGTAAATTATAGTATTAAACATCGTTGGTTCTCAGGTCATCAAAAAATAAAAAAATAAAAAATATAGTATTAAACATTTTTGACATATCGTGAATAGGAATTATTTCTTATTTAAAAAATATTGTATTAAATTTTTGTTTTATATTTTTAATAGTTAATATATCCATTGCCACTTATGGGTACATAGATCATGGTCGGAGAGAATAATTAACACAATACTCCCTCCGTTTCACATAATTTGTTTCTATTTTCTATTTTCGTCTGTCTCACATAACTTGTCTTTTTTTTTTTAGAAATATAATTATGCACTTTAATCGCATTTTAAATTTTAAATTTTATAATTTTCTTAATTTTTAATTAATCTATTTACTTATCTTAATCTTAATATTTAATTATTTTTACTAATATACTTCTTTACTTACTAATTATATTTTACCTAAATTATCGTGTCTATGGTAATGCACCCATATTACATGGGACGGAGGGAGTATAATTTTTTTATTACAACATTTTACACCAAACATGATCATAAATAAACAACTACTTAAGTACATATAAATTAAAAAGGGTGTGTTTGTTTTATAAATTTTAAAAGTTGTGTTTGTTTAGTTTGTGTTTTTTATTATTATTATTATTATTATTTGGATTTTAATTTAATTAGAGTTTTAATATAGAGTTTTTTTCTTTAGTGTTTTGATTTGAATTTTTTTTGTAACTTGTAATATAAGAAATCGTGTCGATAATATAATATATATTGAAAATCATATTGTTACGGAAATTCCAGAAAATCAAAACGAGACAATAAAGACAAAAGAATTGGTAACCCAGTTCGATCACGATGATCTACGTCTGGGGGCGCTGCCAAGCCAGGAATTTTACTATCAAGTACGCAGGCACATGTTAAAGTGAAAATATATGGATATTTATAGCCTAAGCCTTTGACAATAATATCCAAATCATATCTATAAAATCTAAAATATAATATTCAAATCATATCCCTAGATTTTAGGATATAATCAGACTTCATATCCCAACAATCTCCCACTTGAAGACTGATTTCATCTTCTACTTCAACATACCTCATCCAATTTCCACTCCCCACCATTCGGTGTTCTGATTCGAATCATTCTTTTACCTACAATTTTCAGTGTCTCATCATCTCCAAGATAGACAACACCAAAATTACCTGTGGTATAGGATTCCATGATTCTCGAATCACTGCATGAGTGGAATGATGCTCGACCAAAATCCATGACTCCATTGGACTGCTGACACTCAGAATCAACGCATCGGATATCTCCTCCGTTGCGTTTGCTGAACCCTGATCCTTCTCCGGCGCCCTACACTGTCGTTTCAAGTGCCCCTTGCAGTTCCAATATACCACCTGACTTGCATCTTCATTGTCCTTATTCTTCGGCTTCAACTTTGACCATTCTTGATCTTCACCCTTTCTTTTTGCCTCAAATCTAAATTCAGTCGAGACATTCTCCCAAAGGGTTAGTCGAACCGCACTCATCGTCTTCTTGTCGATCTTCTTGTATTTGGCTTCATCCATGTCTTCGAATTTCTCCTTCAATACCGCATCTAGATCTTTACCATACATGTAATCTTCTATCTGCATATTTCAGAAATCGAAGTTCATACCATCGAATACCTTGACAACACTACGATCACCCATCTTGACTCCCACAAACAAACCAAGGTTCATTTGATATGAGAGCACATCGGATATCTCCTCCGCTGCGTTTTCCGAAACCCTTATCCTTCCCTGCCAACCTTGCACCGCCTATCACAAAGGGACTCGCTGCCTGACCTACCAGTCGGGACCGACCCAACACCGCCAGGAGACTTTCGACACAAGGCACCTCCGCAGGTCACAAGGGATTCCCACGACGATCCAACGTCCGATTCCTCTCAATCCACCCTATCAACGAACTAGGCTCTGATACCACTTGTTATGAGAAAAACGAGAAAGAAAGCAAATAAAGAACACAGAGGTTTTACGTGGTTCGGTGACGGTGTGTCAACCTACGTCCACGGGCAGGAACCGGAGAGATTTTATTATACTGATTCAGAGATTTACAATGTGTCATCCGACTAAGAACCATAGTTGTCTATTTATAAGCACCCCAAAACACCCTAAACCTTAAGCCTATTTGTTATTAATTAGGATAAGCCCAAAAGGAACCCTGCCAATTGAAACAGCCCTTTCGCTTTGGTTTAGGGTTGGGTAGACCGCTAAATCCAAGTCACGTTTCAACAATCTCCACCTTGACTTGGAGTTTCTCCAACCGCCAAAGGTTTGTCAGTATCTCTCAGTCGTCTCCTTCCTGCCAGATGCCCCGAGAGGGCTTTACCTCCTACGAATATTCACCAAGTTCAAGCAGTGCTCAAACTTCTCCGTCGGTAGCGCCTTTGTCAACATATCAGCTGGATTGTGCTCTGTAGCTATTTTCTGAATAGAAAACTTGTCTTCCTCCAGAACATCACGGATAAAATTCAACCTTACATCAATATGTTTGGTTCTCTCATGATACACTGGATTTTTAGCCAAACTCAAAGCACTTTGACTATCACAGAATAACACCGGTTTCTCCACCTTCAGACCCAAACTCTGCACCAGACCATGTAACCAGATACCCTCCTTAATACCTTCAGTCATTGACATGTATTCCGCCTCAGTCGTCGACAATGCAACCGTAGGTTGTAAAGTAGACTTCCAACTGACTGCACATCCAAACAAAGTGAAGATAAAACAAGTTAGTGATCTTCGTTTCACCAAGTCACCCCCGTAATCAGAGTCTGCATAGCCAACAAGACCATCACCATGGCCTTTATCATCATATACCAGACAAATATCAGACGCTCCTTTAAAATATCGCAAGATCCACTTTACAGCTCCCCAGTGAGCTTTACCCGGATTAGCCATAAACCTGCTCACCACACTAACCGCATAAGCGAGATCCGGTCTCGTACATACCATCGCATACATAAGACTTCCAACTGCACTTGAATATGGAACCGTCTTCATGTAACTAACCTCTTCATCTGTAGCCGGTATAGTGCTTCGATCAAGTTTAAAGTGTGCCGCCAAAGGGGTACTTACCGGTTTGGACTGCTCAACAGAGAATGCTTGCAAAACTTTCTCAATATACTTTTCTTGAGAAACCCATAACCGTCTTGCTTCTCTATCACGCCAGATCTCCATACCAAGTATTTTCTTTGCCGCACCCAAATCCTTCATCTCAAACTCACCCTTTAGTAGAGCCTTCAAGTCATTAATTACAGCCATATTTTTAGCTGCAATTAACATATCATCCACATACAACAGCAGATACACAAAGGAATCAGTAGAAACTTTCTTCGAGTAAACACAGTTATCAAACTGATTACGAGTATAACCATTAGACACCATGAATGAGTCAAATCTCTTGTACCATTGCCTCGGAGACTGCTTCAAGCCATACAGAGATTTCTTTAACAAGCATACCTGGTCCCCTTTAGAACTGTAGAACCCCTCCGGTTGAGACATGTAAATCTGTTCTTCTAGGTTACCATGAAGGAATGCTGTTTTTACATCAAGCTGCTCCAGCTCCAGATCAAAAGCACCCACCATTGCCAAAAGAACCCGAATGGTTTTGTGTTTCACCACAGGAGAAAAGACTTCATGGTAATCGATTCCTTCCTTCTGTGAAAACCCTTTTGCCACCAGTCTCGCCTTGAACCTAGCAGGTTCAACACCAGGAATTCCCTCCTTTCTTTTAAAGACCCACTTGCATCCCACTGGCTTCACCCCTTTTGGTAGTGCAACAAGATCCCAAGTCTTGTTCTTTTCAAGAGACTGCATCTCTTCATTCATTGCCATAATCCAGGTTTCTGCATCTTTACTCGCCACAGCTTCTTTATATGTCTTTGGCTCATCAGAGCCAAGATCATCACCAACCGCTAGTGCATAAGCAACAGAATCCATGTCACACGTATTGACACATCCTGCAAACCTAGCTGGTTTCTGAATATTTCTCTTTCCCTTTCTTGCTGCTATGGAATCTTCAACCCCAGTACCAGCGTCATCAGCTTCCCCCTCAACCGGTTTCCCTTGAGGTTTTGACTGATCTGGTTGATCGGATTGATCAATAGTATTATCCTGCTGCTTTTCCTCTAACACAACTCTGTCAGGAGTCTCAAACTCCACCCTCTGGTTAGCACCACAATCTTTTGTACCTGCAATACTTTCACAACCTCTACTCTGATCAAGCATAGCAGATTCATCAAAGGTTACATCTCTGCTAATAAGAAATTTACCAGGATTTTTACCTTCTGTACACCACAGTCGATAACCTTTTACTCCTGTTGCATACCCTAGAAATATGCATTTTACCGCCCTCGGCTCCAGCTTACCATCATTCACATGAGCGTATGCAGGGCATCCAAATATTCTTAGATTAGAGTAATCAGAGGGTTTACCGGACCATACCTCTTGAGGAGTCTTTAAGTCAATTGCAGTTGATGGAGATCTATTAACCAGATAGCTAGCAGTGTTTACTGCTTCAGCCCAGAATTGCTTAGACAAGCCAGCAAATATGCGCATACACCTAGCACGCGCCATGAGGGTTTGATTCATTCGCTCTGCAACTCCATTTTGCTGTGGTGTGTGTCGTACAGTGCGGTGCCTCACTATACCTTCTTTCTTGCAGAAATCATCAAATGGAGCGTTGCAGAACTCCAACCCATTATCAGTTCTTAGAGTCTTGACCTGTTTACCCGTCCGTTTTTCAACCATGGTCTTCCACTCCTTGAACTTCCCAAACACCTCATCTTTAGTTTTTAGAAAGTACAACCAGACCTTTCTCGAATAATCATCTATGAAAGTGACAAAGTAAGAACACCCGCCCTGCGATTTCACCGGAGAGGGACCCCATAGATCTGAATGAACATACTCCAGAATTTGTTTTGAAGTGTGATGACCGGTACTAAACCTCACCCTGCGTTGCTTCCCTTTGACACAAGCCTCACAGAATTGAATTTTACCTATCACATCTCCACCAAATAAACCCTGCTTGCTCAACACAGACAACCCTAGCTCACTCATGTGACCTAATCGCCGGTGCCACAAATTTGTCCTGTCATCGTGTTTATCCAAGGACTGAGATACCGCCGCCGTTCCCATCACTGAACTGCCCTGTAGAAAATAAATTCCATGCTGCAGTTTTCCCTTCATCATTACCAGCGCACCTTTCAGGACTTTCACCCACTCACCTTCACTATGATATTTTAAACCATTCTTGGCTAAGGTGCCAAGAGAAATCAAATTCTTTCTGAGTTCAGGAACATACCAACAGTCAAATTTCCTGACAGTACCGTCATGCAATTTTATCTGCACTACCCCGCTCCCTTTTATGGCTAGAACCCCATCATCACCTAACTTCACCGTTCCATTCCACTCCTTAAAAGAAGTGAGTAGATCACGAGAGAACGTCATATGGTGAGAAGCACCGGTATCCATAATCCAGGAGTCAGCAGTACTAGCACTACACGCTGTCAGAACTTCACCAAAGTCCCCATCATCAGAATTGTCTTGTACCACAGCAGCACTGCTGCCACTGTTACTAGAATCAACTTTTGTATTTCCCTTCTTTTGTGGACAATCCCTTTTAACGTGCCCTTTCTCCTTGCAAAGATAACACTTAACTTTGCTAGAGGATTTTGATTTTGAACGCGACCTCCCATTCCCGTTACCCCTCTCATGTGGTCTTCCCCTACCTGCAAACAGACCTGAACCAGAACCCTCTTCCAGAGAAACCTTTCTTTTCAATTCTTTGGACATAAGGGCATCTTTCACATCATTAACAGAAATTGTAGTTCTACCATATAGCATAGTATCTACAAAATTCTCATATGAACCAGGTAGTGAACACAATAAAATTAGGGCTTGGTCTTCATCATCTACTTTAACCTCAACTCCTTGAAGATCAAGAATGATACGGTTAAAGGTATCAAGATGATCCTTTACCTGAGTACTTTCGGACATCCGGAGGGTGTAAAGACGTTGCTTCTGATATAGCCTGTTCGTGAGGGAGTTGTTTTGGTACTTCTCACACAGTTTATTCCATAACCCAAAAGCCGTTGTCTGATCTACAACCTCCCGTAACACCTCATCAGTAACTGACAGCAAGATCGCGGAATGAGCCCTTGCCAAAATCTCCTTATTTACCTCCTCCTTCGTGTCTTTAGGAAACTTGTCTTCTCCCTCCAACGCAGCCGCACATCCTTGTTGAACCAGAAGTGCCCTCATCTTGACCTTCCAGAGCGTGAAGTCATTCGACCCATTAAACTTCTCCAGATCAAATTTATACGAGGACATTTTCAATCAATGGGATATGGCTCTGATACCACTTGTTACGGAAATTCCAGAAAATCAAAACGAGACAATAAAGACAAAAGAATTGGTAACCCAGTTCGATCACGATGATCTACGTCTGGGGGCGCTGCCAAGCCAGGAATTTTACTATCAAGTACGCAGGCACATGTTAAAGTGAAAATATATGGATATTTATAGCCTAAGCCTTTGACAATAATATCCAAATCATATCTATAAAATCTAAAATATAATATTCAAATCATATCCCTAGATTTTAGGATATAATCAGACTTCATATCCCAACACATATCAAAAGAAAATTTGTGGTGGAACAAACCAATAATATTTTATTAAAAAATTAATGATATATTTTTATTAAAAATCATATTGAATGGTAAAAGAAAATTAGATTGAAATTAAATAATACAAACAAGCTCAGACAAAGGTTTGGTAAAATTGCATAAAGTTGGGCACTCATTTTGTCTAACCTGAAAAAATATAAAATTTAGAAATTAGTTTTGTAATTGATGTGGATTTTATTTATTTTGAAATGAGTTGACAAAATGATGCTTGGGTGTAATGGGAATTCAAAAGTGGCAATAATAAAAATAACCCCACGTCTTCTTCAATACTCAAGACTGGGCTGGGTTTGTTTAGAATTTACGATTTATTATTATTATTATTATTATTATTATTTAGGTAAATAAAATTACAAAAATATTATTCTTACGTAGGGATGGCAATGGGATCGGGTCCAATTATACGAGCATCGGGTCCGGGTCTGACTCAGGTATTGTGTACCTTTATCAAGTCCAGGTCGGGTCTCGGGTATTGCGAACCTGAGATCCGATCCGACCCGAACCCGATTAATATATTACTAATATATTAATTATATATATGAAAAAATATTTTTTAATAATATAAATTATATTAAAAATATATTTTTAGTTTTATTTATTTATTTATTTATTATTTTATTATAATATTTTTGAATAAAATATATAAATTTTAATATATGTCGGGTTTGGGTTCGGATCCAACTTTAAGTTAAATTTTAAAACTTTTTAAAAAAATTCAAGTCTGTCGGGTCCGTCGGGTCTTATCGTGTATTATTCGGGCAGGATTCGAGTATGGTCAAATCCGAGTACAATCGGGTTCAGTTCATATTTCAGGTCCAACCATCTGTATTCGGGTCGGATCTCGGTTCAATTGGACCCGACCCATTGTCAGCCCTAGTCTTATGGAGAATGATGTATTATGTACTTTTATTGATATATTTATTATATATTTTATGATTACAAGCGGGATTTGTTCTTGTATAATTTCAAATTTAAATTAAAATATTATATAATTTTTTTTAATAAAATATGATATTTATTTTTACAAAAATATCAATCAAAAGTATTGTTTTAATAAAAACTTATATTAATATTTCTTTTCAAATCAATTTAAAATCATAACTATACAAACCCTAATGAACATGTTTTAAAAGTTTGTTAGCTTGTGAATTTTTATTAGATTTTTAATATATATATATATATATAATAAGTGTCTTCTTTAGATTTTTTCCTTCTCTTTAAAAAAAAAATATATTTTTTATTTTAAAATATCAAATAAAATATTATTTAAATATAAAATTCTAATATTCTCAATTCAAATTACAAAAAACACACATCACATCTATTTTTTTTTTTTTAAATTATTACATTTAAAATTAATTCTACATAAAAATATCATATCAAAATATCTTTATATTATATTAAATAATTATTTAAATTCAAATCCAAAATCCCATAAACACACAAACAAACACACACTAATATACTAATTGTTAGTGCAAAATAAATAACTAATATTCATAATAATTAATAAATAAATAAATAAAATACCAAATTGCAAACAATTACAATTAATTTTACCCAAATATAGAAAAAGGCAGCCGTACGATTAAATTAATGCACTCTTAATTAATTATGCTGCATTTACGTCTAATTAATTTTAATTTCTCTCTCATTTCATTAGTCAATGCATTCGGTAGTAGCTTTAGGGCGGACGGAATCACATTGACTATTTATTTATTTGTAATTATTAAATAATTAATTTATCCGTACGCTTAATTTATTTCTACTTTTATTTTTAATTTATCCGTTAAATTATTTAATTATTAATTTTGAAAAATTCGAAAAAATTAATATTTAATTATTATCAATACCACTATTTTGTTATATTCTATATTCATTTATTTTAATTTTTAATAAATTTTCAAAAATACTTTCAATTACTATTTTTACTTTTATCATTATTTTTAATAAAATAATTATTTTTTAAAAAAATTTCCGTCGAATCTAAGTGAACTCGGACGGGATCGTGTGTTCCAGATAAAATTCTGTCCCACTGTTCCATACACATATTGTATATATATACACACTTATGTGTATATATATACACTATGTATGTGAGAATATGGGGATAAAGTTTCGTTTTGAGAGAGGTGATCAAATGAGAAGTGAACTAATTCTAATAGATAGAGAAAATACTCACTCCGTCCCGATGAAAGAGTGACGTTTGTTTTTTGTACGTAAATTTTTTAATATTAGTATTACATTGGATTGTAGTAAAAAATACAAAAATCCCCCTATTAGTATAGTGTAATATAAAAGTAATGACATTTGTGTAATATATTATAAGTTGGAAGGGTATTTATTATGTTAGGTAAGTAGTACAGATATTAAATTAGAAAATAGTAACCTTATTTTGGGATGGACGAAATTAAAAAATAACAATATTTCGATAGGACGAATGGACTATATTTTTTTCTAATATTCCACGTCAGAGTTGACTTAGGCATAATTCCGACGCTGAAAAATATGACAACTTGTTTCGAGAAATTGCTAAATTAAATAATAAAAAAATATAAATTAATAAAGTAGTATTAAATTTACATAAAGTTTAAATATTTTTTATGGACAGTACCCGCTGGCGACAGAGTTTGACGAGCTATCGTATGTTTCATTCCACCCTCAAATATAATTTTAAAATAATTTATTTTCTAACATACTTTAATCCAACAAAGGTTATTTTTAATTTGTATTTAAAGAATTATGTAATATTTTATAAAAAAGAACAAATATATTAAGAAAACAAAGCATATATATATATTATATATAAAATACTCCAAATATGTCTATATATATATAAAATTTTATGCTTATTTTTTATTTTATAGTATATTACATCTATAATAATAAAAGAGAAACAATTATAACTCAAAATTTACAAAATTTTAGAAAGTTTCAAATTAGACACAATTACAAAATTGGATTTGGATTGTTGTAACATCAAAATAAAATATAAACACAAGTTTAAATCAACAACCTATTTAAACATTGAATATATACAAATAGTAAATAACAAATATATTCATCTGCTTTTTGCACACAATTTTAGAAATATTAGTATTATATTATGATGTAGTAGGAATAAAGTAGAAATAATTAAAATGACCTTATTAGTATGTGTGATATAAATGTAATGATATTTGTGTAATATATTGTAAATTGTAAGGGTATTTGTAACGTTAAGTACCCAGTACAGTTACTAAAAAAAGAAATTGATACTTTGACTAAAATGGAAAAATAGATACTTTGTTATGAGACGGATATGGACGCATTATTGTTTAAGCTATAATTTAGGTAAGTATAATTAGTAAATAATTAAGAAATGTATTAGTAAAAATGATTATTCTATAATAAAAATAATTATAGATTAAGATTAAAATAACTAAATAGTTTAATTAAAATTTAAAAATTATAAAAATTTAATATATGATTAAAGTGTATAATTATATTCTAAAAAAAATGACAAATTATGTGGGACGAACGAAAATAAAAAAAAAATACGAAGAAATTATGTAAATATTGTTTATTTACCTTTTTAATTTCTATAAAACTAATTTATGATAGTGATATAAATAAATAAATCTAATATAATTATAACGAATGGTGATAATATCTTAAAAATATAGTAAAGATTGTTTATTTACCTTTTTAATTTTGATGTATTTTTAATTTTTATTTTAAATAATGTATATTATACAAAAATTTATTTATTTTTAGAAATAAAATACTCTTACATTTTATACAAATTATCTATTTTACTATAAAAGCAAATTAGAAGAAGTATATTTAAGGGTGTGTTTGTTTGGGAGATTTTTTTAAAGTTTTATTCTTTTTTAAAAAAATTTCACCTAAAAATATCAAATCAAATATCTATTTTTATTTATCATTTTTATATTATACTAAAAATTAAATTTACATTCAATACATTTACATCATACAACTATTACTACAATTTAAAATTTGTAATATTTAAATCTCAACTCCAAATTCCAACCACAAACAAACACACCCTTAATAAATAATTAATATAGTTATTATGTAATACAAATAATTATATATTAAAAATAAAACAATAAAATAATTTAATTAATATTATAAAATTATAAAAATGTGATTAAATGTATAATTATTTTAAAAAAGGCAAAAAAAAGACCGAAATAAAAAAAATAAACATGAAAAGAAAAAATAATTAAAATTTTTATTTTATTTTTTATATTCTACCCGTCGACTCAGAAAATGTAAATATTTTTATTTGTAATTATTTTTTCTAGTAAGTACTCCATCCGTTCCAAACACCCTGCAATATTTCTTTTTTGGTATGTCTCAAACACCATAAAATATTTCCAAAATAAGAAATAATTAATTATACTTAATCACTACCCTACATATTTCTTCACATTATCCAAATAAAATAATAAAATATATATATTTCTCTCTCCATCACATCATCTAATTTCTAAATTATCTTACTTAATACTACCCACCTAAAAACGGCGTGACAAAAGCAAATGTTGCACCTTGTTTAGAACGGAGGGAGTATTGTATTATTATTTTTTTTAAAAAAGTATAAAAATAAAAATATATTTATATTATTTTTAATTTTTGACTTTAATTAAAATATTAGTATAATTTTTTAATTTTATATAAAAAATTAAATCTAAATATATTTAAACTCAAAGATGAGAGTATCATACTTCCTCCGTCCGCTTCGACCAATCATGTTTACTTTGTTTAATTCTATTTTAATATTAAAAATATTTTTATATTTGTATAATTTTTTAGTACAATGTCATCCTATTAGTATTATAAAATACTAATGTAAGTATTTTTTTTTTTTTTGTAATTTTTTAAATTTGTATTTGATATAATAATTAATATTCCAAAATTAATACGAAGAAGAAGAAAATACTTACTCCGTCCCACCACAATTGACACTATTTTTATTTTTATTTGTCTTGTAACAATCGACACATTTTTATTTTTGATAAAATTATTAAATCAAAACATATTTAACAAATATAAATCAAACTTAATTAACTACACATCATGAATGATGTAAGATTCACTCAAAACCCCTTTATTTCTATCTCTCTCCTCAAAAAAATAAATATTTTTACCTATATTTAAAACTACATATCAGATTTATGTTAATTACAAATAAAAAATATACATTTTTTTATTTACTTATATTATAAAAAAATTTATTCTCTATAAAATAATATTAATATTATATATATATTTTAATTGCTATATAATTTTTAAATATTTAAATATATATTTTTAATTTTTTTAATTATATATATTAATTTTATTTTAAAATTATTAATTATATAAAAAATAATAATAACTAATTGTTATTAACTAATTAAATATTTATATTTTAAATAAAGTGTTTTCGGTGTAACAGAGGAGTGACATTTTATAATAAAATAAATATTTTATAATATTAAAACGAATGGAGTTAAAAATGTAGGAAATATAAATACAGTAAGCTTCCGTGTAGCATCCGATAATTTCCCATTTTCCCATTTCCGATTCTAATTATAGGCTGCCCTACTTCTTTTCAACTCGAGAGTCTTCGTTCTTTAGCACAGACAAAGTAAAACCTTCCCACACACTTCCATGGTAAATCCCCGGAAATGGAGAGTTGAAGTCACCGGAGAAGAAGAATACGCAATAGTTAGGGTTTAGAGGCGATTGTTTGCTCTACTGTTGATGGTAATTTGATTTTTTTGTGTTTTTTTGCTTTTTTCGCTTGTTTCTGGGGAGAATTCGAGGTAATCGACAATGGCGGTGGGGCGGAGAGACAAGTCCAACCCGTCGTCAGTCCGCGGATCACGAATCGTGGCGGCGATTGGGATCGGTATAGCCATGGGATGCGTTTTCGCTTTCCTGTTCCCCCACGGATTCTTCTCATCAAATCCGGCCGCTCAAATTCGTCCCCTGGCGAATACCAATCTTAAGGTGACGATTTTGTTCGTTTTTCCTATCAACTAAGCTTCAATCGCTTGCGCTAGGGTTTACGTCGACTTTTTTCGTAGATTCCGTTCAATTTTCTGTTCATATCCAGTTTCCCGATGCGATCATTGCGTTGAATTTGAATCAACTGTTACTTGAAAAAACTTCGTATGCGGTTTTTCTACACTAGCGAAAATTTTCATATCTACTTCGTGCTGTTGACATTTTTTAGCTTATTGTTAACCTTAGATGGATCTAAATCTAATACAATTAATCTACTTGATTGTTGCTTAATATGCTACCATTTGATTATCCTGCAATATGCAATGTAGTTCTTCACATATATATATTGTCTATGGAGATGATGATAAACTGTTACCAATAAATCTCCATTGTCGACATTTATGCTATTTTCGATCACTTGTTTTTTCGATTTTATATGCATTTTGGGGGTTAGAAGCATACATAGGATTAAACTTTTGTTAGTATACTACTTGATGATTTAATGGATTTGGTGCATAGGTTGATTCGGGTTCGGATTCCTGCGAGTCGACTGAGAAAGTGAATCGATTGAAATCCGATATTATGAAGTTATCAGATAAGAACGTCGAATTGAAAAGGCAGGTGACGGAGTTGAATGAAAAGCTAAGGTTAGCCGAGCAGGGTAAAGACATTGCTCGGGAGCAATTCTCGGTTTTGAGTAAGCCTCAAAAGGCCGGGCCGTTCGGTACCGTCAAGGGTTTACGGACGAATCCAGCCGTCGCTCCCGACGAATCCGTGAACCCGAGACTCGCGAAAATCTTATCTGAAATCGCAGTTGGCAACGAGCTAATCGTCGCACTCGCGAATTCCAACGTGAAGGAGATGCTCGAAGTGTGGTTCACCAACATCAAACGTGTCGGAATTCGGAATTATCTCGTGGTGGCGTTGGACGACGCGATTGTCGATCTCTGCAAGTCGAACAACGTCCCGTACTACCAACGGGATCGGAACGACGCCGTCGATCGAATCGGAAGATCGGGCGGAAACCATGTCGTCTCCGGCCTGAAATTCCGAATCTTGAGGGAGTTTCTCCAGCTGGGCTACGGCGTACTCCTCTCCGACGTCGATATAGTCTTCTTGCAGAACCCGTTTAACCACTTGTACCGAGATTCCGACGTCGAATCGATGTCGGATGGCCATAACAATATGACGGCGTACGGGTACAACGACGTTTTCGACGAGCCCGCGATGGGTTGGGCCCGATACGCCCACACGATGAGGATTTGGGTCTATAATTCCGGATTCTTCTACATTCGACCTACCGTCCCGTCCATTGAGCTTTTGGATCGAATCGCCGGGAGGCTTTCTCGAGAGGAGAAAGCTTGGGATCAAGCTGTATTTAACGAAGAGCTTTTCTTCCCGTCGCATCCGGGTTACGTCGGGCTTCACGCATCGAAACGAACGATGGATTTCTACCTATTTATGAACAGTAAGGTTCTTTTCAAGACTGTGAGGAAAGACGCCAACTTGAAGAAGGTTAAGCCGGTTATCGTTCATCTGAATTATCATCCGGACAAGTTTCCGAGAATGAAAGCTGTAGTCGAGTTCTATGTGAATGGGAAGCAGGACGCGCTCGACCCGTTCCCGGACGGGTCGGAGTAGACGGGAATTCGAAATCGAAGTCGGAATCGAAATGGAATTGTGTTGAGGTATGTGCAAAGTTTCTTGCTTTTTGTGTTTTTTTCTTTTACTACATTTAGTTTTGGGAAATTTTCTTTGACATAGTACATGATTTATGATCATCAATATCATCATCTTGTTAGAAATGTGTGTCTTGTTACTTTGTGAAACTATATATTATGTGTGATGCTTTTTTTTTGCTACATTCCTTGTTTATTTTTTGTTGTGGATTGATTATGTATGTTATATGTAGCTTTATTTGATTGAACCTTTTGTTACTATTATTGATTCATCATCTCTCTCTCTCTCTCTCTCTATATATATATATATGTATGTATGTATGTATAATTTAGATCTTGAATTTGTTGGTGTAGGGAGTTTTTGGCATGTTTATTCATTGCAAGATATCTTGTGGATCTATCACTCTCTCGTTTTATGTAGTCATTGCTTTAAATTTATTTGAAATGAGGTATTTGTTTTGTTTGAGTTTCTGTTTAAATATAATTTTGATGTGATATTTGTTTTAGGAAAAATAATATATTATTATTGAAAATGACGTAGAATATATAAATATGTTAAGGTATTTTTTTTTTTTAAAAAAAACAAAATAAATAAAATTAGGAGTTTGATCTCATTTTTAAAAAGTTAAAAATTGTGCAGAATGAATAAGCTTATTTTAGTTTGAAATCACAAAAGAACAAATTTGCTTCTTACAAATATGTTTGGCATTAAAAAAAAAAAGAAAAGTTAAGAGCTTGATCTTATTTTTTTTATTTTTATTTTTTAGCCGAATTTTAAAAATAATATTATTTTAATTGTAATGATAGTTAAAAATGGTATAAAAACAAATTTGTTTTTGTTAAAAAATAATGATGTGACGGTAAAATAAAATAATTTGTGAGAAAAATGAAATATTTGATAAAATAGTTACTTTCTAATTAGACTATTCAAAATAGGAATATGTATATTTTGTTGCTAGACTAAAGGAGTGTTATATTTGCATATAAAAACAATACCTTCAAATTACTGTTCAAAAAACTCTAAATACATCCTAAACACATAAAAATAATTGCACCTAATGTATATATTTGTTTGGTTGTAATTTGAAATTGAATAATGATTTGAATTTTTGTATATAATATTGTGATGAGATATTTTATAAAAAAATATACAAATTTGTACGATTTTTTAGGTGATTGTCTTTTTTGTTATGAATGGACAAATTTACCCTAAAGTGTATGATAGAGATTAAAGTAATAAATGAATTAAGGGTAAAAATGTAAAATTTGTGTTTAAAAAATGAAATAGAATAATAGTTGTTGGACGTTCCAAATAGGAAATTATGACGTTAGTTCGTGGACGGAGGAAGTAGTATATTTTTATTAGAATCATGTTAATTTCGGTTTGAAACAACAAAGCGCGCATATATATATATATATATATATATATATAAATAGAAACTAGTAGTAATAGTGCTACATTAGGTAGGACAAAAATGAAATTACAACACAAGAACGTGCCATGCCTTGGGGGTTAGGGGCTGTGTTTATTTGTATATGGGATGTTTCTAAAATTGTAGATTGTTTTAGGGCTCTACTGAATTATTATCATTTTTAAGTAGAAAATAAATACTTGAATAGTATATTAGGTTTAAAGAGAATAATATTTTTAGGCAACATTTCTTAAATATTATTGTTGTTCTTGTATAATACTCCCTCCCTCCCGGTCAAGATGACTCTTTTGCTTAAGTACACGGTATTTTAGGTAGTGTTAATTAGTAAGTTATTAATAATAAATTATGATATTATTTTATTATTTTTATATGAATAGTATTGTTGGCATTTTAAATATTTTTAGCATTATATATCAATAAAATATATACAATATGGATATCATTTTGTAGAGAATAAAATTTTATGTAAATACAAATAAATAAAAAAATTTATTTATTTATTTATAATTAACTTAAAAACTATTTTATTAAAAATAAGAAGTTTTAAATATAGATAAAAATATTTATTTATTGATGAGAGTGATAGAAATAAAAAAGTTTTAATTAATAATTTTTAATTTGTACTACATTTTGATAATTTATATGCTATCAATATAATACTAATTGATTTAAATCAATATGATAATCAAGTCATTTATTTAATTTTTTTAGTAGTAATTAGTAATATTGTATAAAGATATTACATTCTTACTAAAAAATAATATTATCTCGTCCCACCATAATTGACATTATTTTTATTTTTGTCTATCCGTAACCATTGACACATTTTTATTTTTGATAAAAATTATTAAATCAAAATATATTTAACAAATAGAAATCAAATTAATTAACTACATAACATACAACATGGACCCACTCAAAACCCCTTTATTTCTACCTCTCTTCTAAAACAAAAATATTTTTATCTATATTTAAAACTACACTATTTTTTATAAAATTAATTTATGTTAATTATTAATTATAAAAAAATAATATAATAATCATAACTAATTATTATTAATTGATTAAATATCGTCACCTTGAATAAGGGTTCAATTCTGATAGAACAGAGGGAGTATAACTATAAATAAAATACAAAAATTATAATACTATAATTTGTAATATAATTGATAGATATTACAAACGAAAAAAATACATAAACCTTAAAATAGGATTGAGGGACTATAACAAATAACTATAACAATTTTACTAGTAACAATAATATCAAATTGTCCTATGATAAAGAATGACCTGGTGATGCGGAGATAGACTCGTGAACGCGTTACTTGCCTTGTCGAACTTAGTTTGCAAAACCTAATTTGCAAGCTATTAAGTTCGGCCGGAAATTTACCCAAAGAGCACCTGAAAAATAGTCGTCATGGTTTCCGCATTATATAAAAAAACTATACTCCCTCCGTCCGCCTCTCATGGTCACATTTAGCTTTTGTGTCATTGTACTTAATATGAAAAATATCTTTATACTTGTATAATTTTTTTTTTTAACAAATATCATTTTTCTTGCAATTTTTTATTTTTTTAAATTTGTGTTTATGTTTTGATATAATAATTAATAATCAAATATAATACGCAAAAAAAAAAAAAAAAAAAAGTAAATGAAAACCTTAGAGAATGATGTAATTTGTGAAATTGTAATATATATATATATATATAATTAAAAGAGTAAAGCCAATAATGATCTCACCAAATTTCCCTGCAAGAACCATCACTAACTTGAATCAACAGGAGCAGGAGCAGTCAAGCCATCCACTTTCATCAACACAGTATACTTCTTAGGCACCATTGCACCACCCTTACTACACAAATCCACCACCGCCGGCGCGTGGCCGTAAAACTCCCGGCCGGCGTCCACCAGCACCGGCGGGTCCTGCCGCCGCCGGAACCACACAATCTTCCTTGGAACCAAGTCGTCAACCCCCGCCTTCTGCCAGGAATGCTTCCCACGCCACCCCTCGAACTTAAACACCCCACACATCCGGGCGTCGTGCCCCGATGGCCCGACGTGAACTTCCGAGCAGTTCCGGCACACCCTTGCTGGGTACGCGCACAGCAGCCGCTGCACCCCCGACCGCACCGCCTCCCACGCCCGAAGAGTTCGGGTCGCTAACAATCTCAGCTCGTCCGCTGACGTCGCCGCGGCATCGGAGGAAGCATTGGTGGTTATTACGTATGGATCGTTCGAATCCGCCCCGGCCTGCAGACATAGCTCGACTACGGCGGGTATTCGATCGTGATCAAATCTCTCGCGGTGTTTGATTACGTCCTGGAACATTTTCGTCAAGTGGAAAGTTTCGACCGGGACTATTACGTCGTTTACGCCTCCCTTTGTCCAGGTGTGGACGCTGTTCTTCTTGTGGCGCCGGTAGCCATGGCAGGTTTTGATTTGATGGCCCACTTCTCCTATGTAGACTTCTGAGCAGAATCTGTAATCGAAACACAATCGAAGAAAGTTTAGTGTTATGAAATAGATTTGATCCCGGAATAGTAACTAGAAGTGTTGATAAGTCGATTAGCATTGAATCAAACAAAGCTGGAGTTAACAATGGAACAATTTATTTCATATAAACTAATTTTCACTTGTTGAATTTTCTTGGAAATCAATCGGAAAGTAGGAAAAACTTCAGGAGAAGTTGATCTCCATAAAGTGTTATACTTGTATTTGAATATGATCTCAAGCACAGAATGATGCATATGGTGGCCAAAAAGAACAGCAACTGTAACAACAGATTTTTTATAGGATTCTCAGGGAAATGCAATTAACAAAAAAGTACAACAAATTCAGAAAATGTTGTTCCTCACAAGGTAAGAATTTGTACGTGAATACGACTTCAATCAAAGAACAATGCACACGACCATAAACAACACCAACACCAACAACAAAAACTACAAAATAATCAGCAAAAGTTGATCTCCACAAGGTAAATACTTAATAGTATTTGCATATGATATCAGTTGCAGAACAATGAACATCATCAACAACAGCAACAGCAACAGCAACAACAACAAATTTTCGGTAGGAACGAGGATCACTTGTCTAATTTTCATGGAAATGCAATCAACAAAAACTACCAACAATTCAGCAAAAGTTGTTTTCTACAAGGTAACTGATTGTACTAAAAAATGTATTGAATCACAGAAAAATGCACATGATCAGAAAAAAAAAAAAAAAAAAAAAAAAAAAAAAAAAAAAAAAAAACAGTAACTACAATTTCTAATAGGAGCGAGCATATTTATCAGTACTCGAGCTAAAAATCATTCCAATTTCTAAAAGCGAAAAGGGAAAATCGGTTCGATTACTTGCAAGACCAGACAGGAATGTGGCGGATGAGAGTTGATACGCCGTCGTATAAGCTCGCTCGTGCCTGGAGAACATCGCGAGCGACGGAAACCATACCTTTGACGGGATAATCCTTGCACCGCTCCTCAATCCGCCGCAGAATCAACGGCCTGAGCTTCCTCAAATCCAGCGCCGGATTCGGTTTTGAACTGAGAAATCTGATTCCATAATTCATGCCTTCGAGAATCACGAACCTGCTCTCCCATCGCAAGGGATTTCTCACGCCCATGCTCGAGACCGACTCAAATCTTCCACCCTTTCTGCGTGACGCCTCACCGCAGAGAACTGAACTGCAGGGTTTCTTTACCAAAAGCGCGTTTTCAAACCCCAAAAACGTTTGTATGCGTAATTATGTTATTATTATGGATTTCTAGTTTGGGCCACAATTTATGATCTTAATCAGATAATTGGGCCTATGAATTGGGCTTTGAGTGCAATAAATAGGTAAATGGACAATTATAGCCTTAAGCGAATTAAAATAAGTTATAACATTATTGCAAAAATGTGAAGATATATAATATATGTATATATTTTAATTGTGAAGACCACAATTGTTAAACAATAAAACGCATAAATTGATTTCAAACAAATTAAAATAACAAAATTAATAGATTGATTCTGGACAAAATATATTATATATATACATATATATCTATATATATACTCCCTGAGTAATTTTAAGAGTTTATTTAATTTATTTATCTTTATTTTTTATGCTCCCTCGATTCTATTCTAAATTATGTTTTAGATTTTATAATAAATTAATAAATAATAGTATTTTATTGGACAGAGTGGGTAATTGTCTAAGATATTTTGGATTGATACCGCTATTTATTTCATTTTTTCTTCTAAAAACATCAAATCAAATATTTATTTTTTATTTTTTTGTGTTATACTAAAAATTAATTTTACATTCAAAACATCACATCAATACATATTTATATCACATCATACAATTATTCAAATTCAAAATTTTTACTATTCAAATCTCTAGCTCAAAATCCAAACATTCAAATTAGAATTAATAATAAAAGACTTTTTGAATAATGTCAAAATATGAAATAATAATTATACCGAATAGTTCATATATAGGCCCCATCTTATCAACAAACATGAACTAAATCTCAAGCTTTATTATGGAAATTTAAAAAAAATAAATAAATCTCTTTCAAAGAAATCCGAAAATTGGATAACAAAACAAGGTCTTTATATGACGTGTAATTAACGAATAAAAAAATTATTAATTTCCTCCACACATTGCACCAAGTGGTCCTCACTGTTAACCATTATACAAAAATTGCAATTATTTGAACCAATAAATATTTTCTGCTAAATAAGTTGACTGTCTTATATGGATATTTTGATTTATTTATTTCTTATATATAATATATCTTGTGGCGCCAATTGATCTATAAAATGCGACTATATTGGATTCTAAGAAATAGTCGTGTTTACTTTCTTAGACTGAAACACGCTTTTAGCTGTCGTCTTCCTCTAATTCCTTCTGTAATTCATTTCTGAGGTTTTCATGCAGGAACATTGAAAGGCAAGAAATCTGCATCCTGTAGGTTTCTAATCTTCTGAAGACCGTGGAAATCTGAAGCACGCGTTGTAGTGGAGATGGAGTAACGTGGTTTTTGAAGGATTGATGTTGTTTGGAGATTGGAGAAGCAATTTGTAGTGTTTTTGCTTGGTTTTGAGCGATTCAATCGGAGGATTTATGTATGTATTCATATGTGATTTGTTGAATTGAGGATCAGAACGTGTATGCAAAATTGATTTGGAAGTCGAGAATGGAGGTGGAACACGCTCCTCGAGGTTTCCCCTACAATTCGGCGAAGACGTTGCTAAGAAAGTCAGAGGACATGGATTACAACGATGTTTTCGGTGGTCCACCGCGGCGGTTTTCGATGCAGGAATTGCGTGGGAGAAGCGGTTTCCTTGAAACGGCGATAGGCGAGGTGGAGGTGGAGGACGAGGAGGACAGAGCGTCGACGCCGGTGTTTGGAGAGGAAACGACGCCGAGAAGGAGAAACACCGGCAGCAATTTCTTCGACGACATATTTGGAGGAGACGAATCTTATGCTTCGCCGAGGAATCGCGATCGTGATCGGAATAATCTCTTCGGTACGAGCCCTAATTCGACGTTTGTAAGCCCTACCAAGCCTAAATCGGAGCAATTTGGTACTTCTTCACTCCCTGCACACTTCAGGTACTCCTAAATCTCCATTTTCATTGCCATCGAAATCATTGCACAGTTCGTAATTATTACTTTTGATTTTGTCTTCAGTCTTCCTGCCAAATTGAACAAAGTCGAGCTTCCTCCTTTCGCTTCCTTGAATCAGAGCTCATACAAGATAAATATCTCTACAAATGCACTGATCAGTCCGCGTTCTTCAACTACTTTATCGAGATTTTCAAGCCAAGTAGTTCGAAGCCAGGATGAGGTAAAAAATGAAGCTCGTCTTTATCGTCAAAGCACCTTGCCTCGTGAGGCTTGTTTCAGATTTGAAGATTCACCAAATACTGCCACATCTGATGAAAAGGAAGTTTCCCCAAATTCAAACAAGAACAGGAAAAGCTTCGATGGTTTCTCCATCTATAAATGGGCTTCAGGCAGAGCAATTCCAATGATGAATCTTATGGGTAGAAATAGTTCAAGAAAATCCAAGGATAGAATTGAAAGGTGTGCAAGCTTTAACGAGAGGGCAGAAAGCAGACCATCCATTACCAGAATGGAAGATTTTTCTGCACATAAGGAGCCTGTAAATGCAAAAATGGAATCTGAGAAGATAGATTCAGGAAGCAAAGATGAGGAGAAAGAACCTTTAGGTGCAGAAGTTGTTACTAGCGGAGCTATAGGAAGTATAAAACCAAAAAGACGGATGTCGCGCGCTGAAATCCGAATTATGGAGAAGTTTGTAAGAGAAGTCTCTCTAAAGGATGAATCTCTCGAGTCTGAAGTGATGCCAACTCTTCGTTCGTTGCTCATTGCTGAGGCCGAGCAACAAGGTAAGGTGTATTTAGATCATGTGTTTATAGTTACAAAATGAAGATCAGCTTAAATTTACTGAAAATTATTAGAAATGGAAGACAACAAGATTACAACTCCATGTAAAGATCAACCAGAGAGCAGTAAGAGTTCAAACAAGATCGAAAGCATTGAAATCCATGAGGACAGCAATGCTAATCCAGAAGCCGGCCCTGGTAAAAGAGTGGCTGCAGAAAAGGTAAAGGGGTTTGTTGAGTTTTTCAACCAAGAACCTAATTGGAAGAGGAAAGGCGATGTTCATGTCGGTAGTGGAAGCCATAGATGGAAAGCTACAGGCACTGATCAGAAAGAGAATGTTTGTTTGAATACAGAAAAGGTGAATTTGGTTGATTGAATTTGATCAGATGAACCATATATCTTAAAGTTGCAAATTCATTCATGGTGATTTTACTTTTATGTGATATTTCAGGCGGATGATTGTCTAGAAAAGGATGAAATGCGGAGTAGTGAAGAAAAGAAGATCACGACCGATGAAAGTGACAATCTTTCTAATAATCCAAGTGCAGCATCTTCATTAGGTTACCATTTTTTTTTCAATAAACCAAGAGAATTACTTTCAGCCTGTAATTGATGCATTTGCTTCAACATCGTGTTATTTCTGAGGGGATCGATCATCTTTGAAGTACATTTGATAAATTTCATTCTTTCTCTTCCAGAATCAATTCTCCGGTACTCAACAACTTCAGTTGATAATTCATATGAATCTTTGGAAGACAACTTCAGGGTATCCAGCTTCTTGATTTTTCATTTACAATGCTGAATTGAACCGTAACCTTATATTATTCTAACATAAGGATTGGCCTAGATGTGACAATGTGTTCTATGCTGTTGCACACTAATTTTATTGCTTATTACACACATTTAACGAATACATAAGTCACGAATGCAACGACATCTCTTATAATGGAAATAACCTTTGGTTCCACAGGTTGCGCAATTGTCCGGTGATATTGAAGAAGCCACACAGGGTAGTGAAGGTTTGGACACCATCAATGTAAGAGATTCAAACTTGCTGTCAAGATATATATTATAACTATGGTATTTGCCTTAGTTCACGATATTTGTAGAATTCTTAATTTCTTAAGACTATTCGACAGGCTATAGATGCTAAAATTGAACAATGGTCACTGGGGAAGACAGGAAACATCCGTTCACTGCTGTCGACTCTACAATATGTAAGACTGTCTTCGATCTTCCAATTTCCAGTTCACTTGGAATTTATCTACAAAAATTTTTCAAGTAAAAAAAAAAACCAACAAAAGAATGTCTTGCCATTAATTCTTCACTTCCAACAGGTTCTATGGCCCGGAAGCGGATGGAATCCAATACCTCTCGTTGAACTGATCGAACCAAATTCAGTGAAGAGAGCATATCAGAAAGCTTTACTGCGCCTGCATCCCGACAAGCTGCAGCAGAGCAGCGCCGATTCTCACCACAAATATACTGCTGAAAAGATTTTCGACATTCTTCAGGTACCTTAATAATGTTCAATCGAAAAGTAACAAAAAAAAGATACGTAATATGAACACAATACATCTGTCTTGTTTTACACGCAGGAGGCTTGGGACCATTTCAACACTCTGGCTTCACTTTGAAAGCCATGGAAATTCCCAAAAGAGCTGACCATTCCATTGCATGCTCCTTTGTTTTATCAGAAATTACTGTCAGTAAATTTTAAATTCTTTGCCTGGTTTGCATAGCATGCTGTAATTACAGTTTGTTGTGTGTTTATTTGGTTACATCTTTACTGATCATAATAACATTTTACAGTGCAGTGTAGATATGCTGTTTTTTTACCCTCTGGTTAAAAGCATCCATGTTTGATCCTGTGAACTTCCCTGTCAAAAACATATATATATGTATGAATTTTCCTAGTAATTCATGAGTCGTGTGTATCGACATTTTCTTTCAGGGCACTCTCGGGGGAAGAAGAAGACACTTCTAAGATGAAACCACCTACCTCTATGGCCAGGTAAGGTTCTGCCTTGTGCAGATATTTTTGAAAATTTTGATATTTTTCATTAATTTTTAAAAAAGTATCTCGTCTAAAACTTTTACCATTAAATCATGGTATGATTTTTCGGCTTTATTTCAAACATTAAATATATATATATATAAATTTATTAAAAATTAAATATTAATTTGAAAAATCTTGTCGGGCTATGCACGGCCAGAATTTTATGAGCCCGGACATAGCTCGATCCATTAGTGTACCGGGTTAAGCAAGGCTCAAAAATTATCGAGTTTGATTTTAGAGGTCCAAACATGATTTTTTTAATGTTGTGTTTGGATTGAGCTTTCGGATCGTACTTATTTTTACCCCCGAATATTTCAACTCACAAAATATCATGCTATATAGTGATTCTTTACTATTTTAATTTTTTTTTTTAAAACTCTGCGACTCCAAAAGTGTTTATCTAAAACATGCTTATATTGAATCTTTGCTAAAAAGCTCCTGCAATGACTAAAATAACATCTATCGACACAGGCTGGGTTCTTTTCTTTTCCTTAAAAAGATAGTTGTATTTGTTCTACGGAGAAATTGGTTTTTGGATGGCGAATGTGATTAGGGCCGTATGAGTCTAAAAACTTGAGTTTTCGGCTGACTTAGAAAAACCTCCGAATTGATTTAGCCAAGGCTTGATCAAAATTCAAATACACAAAAATATAAAACAACAAAAGAAAAAATATAAAACAAAATATAAAATCTCATTTATCATTTTAGAACTTTAAATGCACCATATTTAAAAATAGTTATGTAAATAAATTTTTTCCGTTAAAATGGTCATTCGATGCCGGACTCGCCACGCTGGCCCACTGTTGCTGACGTGACTGACGTGTCATCGTCACGTACATGCGCGCTAGTGACACATGAATGTTTTTTTAATTAACAAAATTTTGTAGTAAACTATCTTTTTAGTCTCATATATGACTTAAATTATAATTTTTAGAATATTTAAATAGACTAAATTTTTTTCGGTAAAATATTCCTTCGATGTGGCATCTACATGGCACAGATATATCAGTTGCATCAACGCCACCTCAACAATGGTAGACCAACGTGAGGACCATTTCAGCGAAAAAATTACTTAGAGTACTATTTTAAGATAGAGTCCACTAAGGGTGTGTTTGTTTGAGGGATTTTATGGGATTTCTACTATTTCCACAAAATTTTTCCTCCAAAAATATCAAATCAAACATTTATTTTTTATTTTTTATATTATACTAAAAATCAATTTTACATTCAAAATATCATATCAATTTTACATTCAAAATATCATATCAATTTTTATTTATATCACTTCATACAACTATTCAAATCCCAATCCAAACCTTCGTAATTTTATTTGACTGAACAAGAAAGGAGTCAGATTATGCACTAAACAAATAGTTAAAACATATATTTATTTAACTGAACAAGAATTTTATTAAAAAAATAAAAATATTTTTTATAATAAAAAATTATAATTTCTTTTAAAAAAGGAAAACATAAATTTGGATACACGAAGAGTACGTTTGATTAGAGTTTCAATTTTGAATTTAAATAGTAAAATATTTTGAATTGGAATAATTATATAAATAGACATTAATATAATATTTTAAATATAAACATTAATTTTTAATATAATATAAAAATAAAAATAATAAATATTTGATTTAATTTGGTTTTGATAAAAAATTATGGGTGTATTACTGTAGACACGAAAATTAAGATAAAGTATAATTAGTAAGTAATTAAAAAATATATTAGTAAAAATTATTCAGTAAAAATAATTATAGATTAAGATTAAGATAAATATATAGTTTAATTAAGATTAAAAAAATTTAAATTTTAAATTTTAAAATATGATTAAAGTGTATAATTAATTTTTTTTTTTAAAAAGGACAAATTATGTGGGACGGACGAAAACAGAATATATGGACAAATTATGTGGGAGGGATGAATAGAACAAATTTTAAGAAAAACCTCCAAACAAACACGTGAGAGTAGTAATCGAAATTAAAATTATAAAAATTGATAAAAATACAATTTTATAAAATTAAAAAAATCACAAACAAATTCGACTAGAACAAAACAAGTGGGGTATCGCTACTCGATGACTTCTACTATTCCACGTTCACTTATTATCTTCCACACAAAAACCCAAAACGCCGGCGAGCCACCGATCCGACGCGCCGCCGTCCTCCGCCGCCGCCCTGGCGGTTTCTTTCAATTCCTGAGCTCTCCGCCTCATAGCCTTCCCTTCCTCTCCTTCTATCACCGCCTTCACCACTCTCGCAATCTCCTCCCTTCCCACCACTTCTCCCCCCACCGCCGCCGACGCCGCCGAAACCCTCGCCGCCACTCCGGCCTCCTCCACCAGCATGGTGGCGTTCATCCTCTGCTCCGCATAAAGCGGCCACGCAACCATCGGAACGCCGTGAACTAAGCTCTCCAGCGTCGAATTCCATCCGCAGTGCGACAGAAACGCTCCGGTGGAACCGTGCCGGAGAATCGCCATCTGCGGCGACCACGACGGCACCACCAGTCCTCTTCCTTCAGTCCTGTCGACAAATCCGGCCGGCAGATACGACGACGGATCGCCGCCGTCCTCCCCGCCGACGGTGAAGTACGCGGCGGAGGCGACGCCGTCCGTCGGCCGGCGCGCCACCAGAACGAACCGCTGCCGGCTCAATTCCAGTCCCCATGCCAATTCGATCAATTGCTTGCTCGATAAAGCTCCGCCGCTGCCGAGGCAGACGAACAAAACCGATTCCGGCGGCTGAGAATCCAGCCAGGCTATAATTCCGGCGTCCTTTCCGGAGAGATCTTCGCCGTCTTTTATCACCGGTCCGACCGGATAAACCGGCGGCACCGGAAGGTTCCTGAAGAACGGGTTTTCGTTCAGTGCTTTAATCCGATCGGAATCGAGATCTTCCCAAACATTCAAGAAGATTCCAGAAGCTTCCGATAACCGCCGCGAATGGTGAAGGTACCTTGAGACAACAACAATTTTGGAATCTTTTAATGCTATTTAATTTCTTTTTTTAAATATCATATCAAATTGTATAAAATAATATTTTTAATTTTTATTTAAATTAAAATATAATATTACACCTACAAAAAGTTTATACAAAAAGTGAGAACAAAAATATCCAATTTTTACATATTTTTACTTAGGGTTGGCAAAACTAACGACTGCTCCGAAAGTTCGATTCAAGTACAGCACAAAAAATTGTTCTTGATCCTCAAAAAATAGGCATAAAAATTTTCGGACCGTGTTCGGGGTCACAAAGGTCAGACCGTGCCTAACCCGTTCTGATTGTAAAATTAATATTGAAATTTTAATAAACTTATATATACATATTAATTTTTGAAATATAATAAAAATTACAATATAACTTTATGATAAAGGTTTTAGATTTTGTAGATGTTTGGTTCTGAGTTCAATTTTTTACTTTTATTATTAAAATATATTATTCCTTTTGTCCCAGTTTTAGAATGGGTTGTGTTTGATACGAAATTTAAGGAATATTAAGGAATATTGATATTATATTGATAATGGGTAAAAAATACGAGTAAAAGATTTTTTTGTCATTGTGAGTGTATTAGTGTAAAAAATAGTGGCAATTGTGTAATAATAATGAAAAAGTAAAAGTAGTTTTATAGGAATATGATTATTTATGAAAATAAGACTATTGTTTTAGGACAGACAAAAATGGTAAACATAACTATTGTACGGGAACGGATGAAGTCTGTTCTAAATTGATTCAAAATAAAAAATAATAATAATTAAAAAAAATAAAAAAACTTAGAAATAAAAAGACTTAGAAATAAAAAAGCACCCGGCACAGCCCGGCCTTTCCGGGCCCAATTGCAAATTGGACCGTGCTGTCCAGCACGATTTAGAATCAGATCAGGCCGGCCCAAATTACTATCCATATTTTTACTATTTAATAAAATATTAATTCATCTGTCTCAGAAGAGATGTCTTATTGGGAGTTGACACTACAATTAAAGAATAATAATATTTAATTAAAAATCGGTATAAAGTATAATGTAAAATAGTAAATTACTCTTACTTTTTGAATGATTTTTTAAAAAAATGTTAAGAATAATAATTATGTGTAGTCGTGAAAAAGTAGAAATAATTTAATTATAAAGTAAAAATCATAATTACTAAATAAAAAAATATAAAAATTATTTTAGAACAGACGAAAATAAAAAAAATAAGACCATTCTTCTAGGACGGAAGAAATAATATTTTTTTAATACATTATAAAATTTGAAAGAATCCGAGGAAGAAACTTATCATCAAAGAAACTTATCAACAGTTTCTATACCATCTCCACATCACAATTTCTTTTTTTTTCACCTCAACTACGACTTATGCACCCAATTTACTATTTTATACATCCGCATGGATTAAATGTTGAATATTTAAATTCAGCACTCAATGGAGATAGCTACAACTTAAATTTATAAAATTATATCATCTAATTAATACTCCCGCTCTCTCTTAACAATTTATTTATTTTTTTATTCTGGTTCGTTTCATAACAAAATATTCATTTTTTTTAATAATTGTATTATCTATCTAACATTATAAATACCCTTACAATTTATAATATATTACACGAATGGCATTACCTTTATATTATACAATATTAATAGGGTTAATTTAGTACTTTTACCTTTATTTCTACTTTATTTCAATGTAAAAACATAAATGGATATATAAATATGAGACGGATAGAGTATAAATTATGATAATGAGTTTTTATACATTCAGTCTTGTGCTGAAATTGTAATTTTGGAATTTGATTATTTTTTTATAGACATATAATGTAATAAAGTAGTATAAATTTATTTTACTTTTGTCATTAGGGAGATAAAAAAATAATAATAATAAATAAGAACAATAAAATAAGAGATATATTGATATTTAATTGAAAAATATATTTACTAAAAGTAAATGAATATTTTTAATTTGGATAAATGAAAATGAAAAAATAGATATATTTGATTCGGACAACGAAAAGAATATATTTATATCAAAAATATTTATTTTTGTATATTGATTTTTTAATATTAATTATTATATCAAAATATAGTACTTCCTCCGTCCCGGTCCAAACGGGTCTTTTGGAGTTTTGGAGTAGATTTAGAAATAATAGTATTTATTAGTTAGTGCAAATGTGTAAGACGTTTTAACATTTTTGTCATTTGATTTTATGTCAAAAGTAATTGTATATCAAAAGTAATTTTATGTGTAATAATATATTTGTAATTTAAGTAAAAAGTAAGAGTATTTTCGTAGTGGTGTATGATTACTTTTACTAAAATAGGAAAGAGATACCGAGTGAAATAGACTAAAATGATAAAAATGATATTCTGAGTTGGGATAGAAGGAGTAGAAATTAAGGAAAAATGATAAAATTATTTTTATTAGTATCTTATAATACTAATATAATGATATTTACAAAAAAAATTATACAAATAATATTTTCAATATTAAATACAATTATGTAAAAAATAAATGTAAAAAGCAAACGAAAATAGTATTAATTTGTTGCCTTTGTTAAAATTAATAATCGAGTAAATTTAATGTACGAATTAAAAAGAAAAATAAAAATAAATTTAACGGATGACATAATTCTTATAAATAAATGTAAATTTTGAATAAATAAGTAAATAATGCTATTTAACCATACCATTCATATTCAGCGTTTTTCCGATCTCTGACCTGATCGAGAAGATCGACCGTCCTCATCGGCCGGCATCCCGGAATCTCGATCGGCGCCGGAAGGTCGACGTATTCGCCGGCGACTTCGCCGTCGAGCGTCGGGATACACAGCGTGAAGGCGAGCAGAACTGCCGACGCCGTGAAAAACGAGTACACCGGAATCGACATTTCCCGGCAGACGTCAATGGCGTCAGTCGCGAATATATCGATGATTACGCCGGCGATTTCTCCGAGCTCCGTCAGAATCGATTTCAACGGTTTCAGCGATTCCCGCGCGATTACAGATATTTGAGTGACGAGCCTCATGTCGCCGGTGAGAATTTCAGAGACGTCGGCCGGCGGGAGGTTGACGACGGCGAGGCCAGGTACGTTCGCCGCCGGCGTCCGGAAAAAGTTCTCCTGAGCGGCGGAAGCCTCCGTGGTAATCACGAGGAAGGTGACGTGGCAGCCGTGGCGGAGGACGAGCTTCTTCGCCAGCTGGAAGAGAGGAATGATGTGACCCATGCCGGAGGTCGGCAGGAACACTAGATGTGGTTTCATTTTCTTCCGCCGCCGCCGCCGGCCGCCGTCGTGCGCGGTGGTTTACTGCGTGCTGGGGAATACATGCCTGATTAATAAGGTTGGTAATTTATAGACGATGGATTGTAGATATATTTATTTAGATTTATAATTATTAAATTATACTATTATTAATATAATTAGAATAGTTCGAATTCGTTCACCCAATATTATTAAATTATATATATATAATATTTATATTTTATTCATTTATAAAATGTTACTATTTCAACATAAAATATTACTCCCTTTATCCAAAAGAATTGAGTGTTTTTTTATTTTCGTCTTTCCCAAAATAATTGTTATACTTTTTTTATTTAGTAAATGAGTCCCCATTTTATAAAAAATATTATTTCTATTTTTTTAAATTATTCATAATTATTACTTTAATTTATTTTTTAAAATCTTTTATAAATGAAGATATTATAATCTTTGGGACTGAGAGAATATTTTTTATGTTACATATATAATACATTCATCACATGTCTAATTCAACATCCGATTTTTATACTAAAATTAAATTTTACATTCAAAACATCACATTAATACATATTTATATTATATCAAACAACTATTTCAATTTAAAATTTTATTATTCAAAACCAAAATCCAAAACCAAAATCTTACGGTAGACGCACCCATAAATACTTTTTGAACATTTTCTACATTATATTCCATTTTTACTTTTTTTTTCTATATCATAATATTTTTCCTTTGCATCAACAAAAAAACATATATATATATCAATATAATTCATGTTTAAAATTTAATTTAAATAAAATTATATTAATATATATTATTTTTTAATAATAAAAATTTATATAGGACAAAAATATAAATATAAATATAATTTAAATTATTTTAAGATTGAAAAAAAGGGAGAGAGAGAATTGCTGTTGGATTTATATGGAGAGAAATTCAATAATAATTTTATATTTATAATCGGCTGTAGAGGAAACCCAAGTTGCTGCTCTTAGGTTTTTTTCTTCTTTTTTTTTTAATTTTTTATTTAAATGATAATTTAATATTTTATGAAATAAAAAATTATTTACTATATTCACTTAATAGTTTTACATTTGTGTGTGTAAAAGTTAAAAATAATAATCCCTCCGTTCCAATATAAGAGTCTTGTTTACTATTTGTTTCGTTCCAAAACAATAGTCTCATTTCCATAAATAACCATATCACTGTAACATTATTCTTACTTTTTTATTATTATTACACAATTATCACTATTTTTTACACTAATATACTGACAAGGGTTTATTATTATTTTTTACCAACTATCAATATTATATCAATATTTTTTAAATTTCATGTCAAATATAATAAGACTATACTTTTGGGACGGAGGGAGTACTTAAATTATAATTTGTGGTATTTTTTATATGTAAACTTTTTTTACATATTTTAATAATATTGATATAAATAAATATAATTTTTTAAGGATAATTATAACCTTGTAGTATGATCACATTTAGTAAATATATATATATATATATTTTGTATTTGAATGAATAAAAATGACGATGTGTATTTTTTTGGCTTTCTATACGAACAAATGAAGTATATACAATATTTTTTAAGAAAGTTATTATAGGCTATAGTCTACTGATTTGAAAATTTTGCATCATTATATCTTATAATTCACTAATTATATAAATATTTTCGTATTTTAAAAAATATTGTACAAAATTATTAATCATAATAGTTTCTAAAAATATAATGGGATCTTCTATAATTTTTAAATCACGGTGAATAATAGTAAATTATAAATAATTTTGTTATGAAAAAAAAAAATATCATTAGTAAGAAATGAAAATGAAACCCAAAAATAAACGCATCTTTATTTTATAGTAATATTACAAAAATAATTTTATTTTTTTTCAAAATAGAAATTCAAATATCTATTTTTATATTATATTAAATAATATTATAATTATAATTATAATTGAATATTATTTGTTGATTGTGATTTAAAATTAATTTGAGTATTTTTAAATTTTTATTTATATATTTTGATGTAATATTTTGTAAAATAAATAATATTAATTTAATTTGAAATTACAAAAGATGAAACCTTTAAATCTTAAAAAAAATAACATGCGTGTATACAGAGGCGGAATCAGACCGGGATGAGAGGGGGGGGCTAATTTTTCAAATTTATCATAATCTATTTGTTATCCAATAATTTTATCAATGGAGTTATCATATTTCGAAAATCTTGCAAAATATCAATCTATAGTGACAATTGCATCTTACGAGATGAATTTTGTATTATATGAACTTGATAAATAGTAAAAACATTTACTAAAAAAATAGCTTTTAAAAATATCATCTCATGTGTATTTGATTGAGAATTTTTTGAATTTTTTTTTGAATTATTATTTATTATTTTTTTATTCATATTTATTTTTATAGTATTAAATAATTATTATGATATAAATTTTTTTAGTATTCAAAATTTAAATTAAAATTTTTTTTTACATAAATATTTTATCAATTTTTAACAATTTTTTAATTAATTTATTATATTTTTAATATTATACATTACAAAAAATTAAAAATTAAAAGAAGATGGGGTGGGAGGCCGGAGGCCGGAGGCAGGAGACTGGAGAGCCCCGTTGCCCCCCGCCCCCATACATCCGCCCCTGCGTGTATGATTTGTTTGCTATTAATTAAAATGTTTTAATTATTATCTTCAAATGTGTGGGCACATATTTTAGTTAAAAAGTTTTACGTAAAAATTTAACAAAGAATTAAAATATTAAGTTTTATATTAAAAACATATAGCATTAAATATTTATTTTTTATTATTTTTTTATAAAAACATTCTTATTCAGGTAATTTGCTAAATTTTTATGAAAATAATTTTATAAATTGTATTTAAAATAATAAAAATATATAATATGCTTAGATTGGTAAGAAATGTAAAAATTGAAACATTAAATAAAAAATGATATTAGAAATATCAAACAATTAGGTACAGTTGGCTACTTATTGGATCTGTGGTTGGAAGTTTAGTTGGATGAGATTTATTAAATTGATATTTATTTATAATATTATATACTTAAAATAAATTGAAAAATAATCAAAAGACAGTCTTATTAAAACAAAAAATAATTAGTTTTAGTTTTAAAATTGAGAATTTATTAATTTTGATTTCATTATAAATAATTTTAATTATTTTTTATTTTATCATTAAAATTAACAAGAAAAAATATAATGTAACAGATTCGATGTGGTATTTAATCTAGACCAGATACGACTATATTTTGCTAAACACGATACCGGCACACTTAATGTCAGCGAGTGATGGATAAAAATGACAAATATCTATTTATTTAGCTTTTAAATGTAAATAGAAAGAAACAAATTCAAATAAAATTAAATCAATTCATATTTTTCAAAAAAAAATTGTATCAAATTTATAAAAGAAAAAAAAAATCTTTTAAAATACACTTACCCATTTTACTATATTTGTCTATTTTATTCAAAAATATCTATTTTTTATTAGCGTAAAAATAATTACACATTAATATCAAAAATACTTTTTAAATTTTACATAAATTACAAGTATATTATTATACGTGTAATTAAATTAATTCATAAATTAATATAAATAGCAAAAATATCAAAATTATTTTATATGTTTTTACTGATTAATAAAATATATTAGTATATATTAATTTACTGCAAAACTCATAATGATTTATTTGGATTTGAAGGAGGGAACATATATCAATAAACTATTTACTTTAATTTAAATAATATTAAAAGCATTCAATTACCTCATCAATTTTATGTTTTTAAGGTAAAATTATTTATAATTCACACTTGATTTAAAAAATCGGCACCATATTTCTATAAGTTAGTAATTCACAAGACTCCCTCATATTTTAGAAAATATTTCATAAAATTAATTTCTAAAAATTGTATGAGACTTCTTGTATTTTTTAAAATATTGTATAAAATTTTCTAAAAATATTCTTGTACAATGTTTAAAAATTCGATGAAATGTCATTCAATTTTAAAATTATAAAGAAGATAAATACAATTTTCGAATTACAAGTAAATAATAGGGAATTTTATTTTTTTTTAAAGAAAATAAAACTATATATGTCTTATTTAATTTTATTTTAAAAAAAATAAATAAATAAAACAAAACATTATCATGAATATGGAAACTACATCCAAACCCATCACCCAAAATTGACCATTATTATTATTATTATTATTATTATTATTATGGAGTAGAATTGATTTGAATGAAAACAAATTCAATGCAACTGAAATTTTATGGGTTCAAACCACGGATGAGGTCACCTGCCACACATGGTTCGTTTAGTGTCATTTATTCGTTGAGCCTGGTTTACATAGTATTAGGTTCGATCGGAGGTTTACCCAGTGCGCACTTTCGAGTAGCAGTCGCTAATTTTCACGTCATAAAAAAAAATTAAATTAAATTAAATTCATCGACCATATATTCTTTGATTTACATTATAATGTATCTATCATTTCAATATATTATTATTATTATTGGTTCCACATTTACATTTTATAACACTTTGTAATTTATCAACCACATATTCTTTGATTCACATCATACTATATCTATTATTATTATTATTATTATTAAAAAATTGAAAATCTATTTTGATATATTTGTTTCCGTTTGTTTGTCTTGGAATACAAATTATTTTTTATTATAAAATTCATACATTTTTTTTAAAAATAAAAATAAAATGCATAACTTTATTTTAAACAAAATATTACATTGAAATAATAGTTAAATCAAATTCAAACATAAAATTAAGCAAACCTTTGGGCGTGTTCTTTTGATTTTCTTTTTTTTTTTTTTTTAATGAGACGCTTTTTAATATATATTTTATTCTTTCACAAAAATCAACATTCAACATATAATATTAATTTTTATATTATCGACACAATTCTCTATATCTCACGTAAAGCAAAACAAAAAAAAAATCAAAACAAAACAAAATACTAAAGAAACAAACCCAGTGTGTTCACTGTATAGTGAAAATTAGGTGCCGGAGATTGCAATCTAGTAGACAAGAATTGAAGTCTTAGTTTATTATGTCTATATACATCGGTGCCTCGAACTCTACTTTTGTATAATTGGAAGCAGTTACACAGATCACCAAAAAAAGGTCGTTCGTATCGAGATTTTTCAGTGCCTAAAATGTTCCTAGAAAGCGATTTTAAATAAGTGGTTTCGTGGCTACAAAGGGATTCATATTATCCATGGAAATTGGAAAAAGAAATTTAGGAGATACTCTCATATTTTTTCACATGACAATTCGATAACAATCGATCATATTTTAAGATAAAGAAATGAATTAAGTGATGGTTTGGCGAAAAGAGGGACGAGAGGGTTTCCGGAATTGGTGGTTTGAATTTTATTTATTTAACTTTAGATCGGACGAATTGGATTTCAGTTTTGATTGCTCCAAGTGATGCTGACATGCGGTAATTGAGAACAACGAAATTTTATTAAAAGCATATTTAAATTATAAACATACGAATAATTATGCAAATTTTATATTAATAAAAATAATAAAATACCTTAAATAATATTTTTTTTTAATAAATAGTTTATCAATTATTTATTTAATAAATTATTGGATTGAATTCTATTTTTATTTTTTTTTACAAAAAAATTATAAAATGAGAATTTATTGGTTATTTATTTATTTATATTATTCAGTTAAAATTATTAAAAGAAATTTTTATCTTTTTCATTTTTAAAATTAGGGGTGTGTGTACTTTTAATTAAATACTATCAAATTTGTTGTGTTTATGATTAAAAATCAAATTTGGAATATATTTTCTACTATATATATAAATTTAACAAAATAAAATTACACAATAAATAAAATATATATTACTTTTTCTGTTCATTAAAATTAGCCCATTTGAGCTCGACACGAGAATTAAGAAAAATGAATATTTTATTAAAAGGTGATAGGTAGTTGAGGATATTTTTAAATATTTAATTAAAAAGTAAAGTAAATAAAGAGAAAATGTAATAAAGTTAGTGATATTTGTTATAAATAAGTGTTAAATGAAGGGTAATAATTAAATATTGATTTGTTGATTTTGCCAAAATTAGTAATGAAATAAATTTAGTGGACAAACTAAAAAAATAAATAAATAAATTTAGCAGACAGATGAAATATTTTTTATATTTATATAATAATAATAATAATAATAATAATAATAATAATAATAATAATAATAACCCAATTTTCACTTGCAAATATTAATATAATAATAGTCTATTTGCAAACTTCTTCTACCACCTTTAAAAATTTGCATATGGATAACCCAATTAAGATGCTTTTAGTTGTCTTTGATTATTATTACTACCGCTATCATCGAGTTCGTTTTGGACAAATCAGAAAGTACGAGAAAATAAATTACACTAGACGAATTAAATTTGACAGACGACCAGTGAGAGTTTGATTTAACTAACAGATGAAAAATCTTTTATTATGCATTTGAACTTTGTATAATAAAATTACAGATAAATAAAAAAATTATTACAAATAAACTAATAATAATAATAATAATAATAATAATAATAATAATAAAGAATTATATAATTTGATAGATGGAGAAAGTAATTTTTATAATTCTATGTAAAAGAAATATTGTATTGTTCTTTATAAAATACTTACATTAAACTAGTATTAAAGTACAAAACAAACTAAACTAACTCTTTATTTGTTTGATACGTGTGTGTTTGTTTTATATTTTTTATTTGAAATATTTTTTATATTAAGTATAATGAAATGTGTCCGGTAATATAAAATATATTACTCTGTCTTCTGTCATGTTTACGTACATTTTTTTGTAAATTACAAAAAAAAAAAATATTTATAAGTTTAGTGGGAGGAAAAAATAATATTTTATTTGTATTAAATTATTAAGATTTTGTACATGTACTGTGGAGTATAATTATATTTTATATGTTTCAATTGGAATCATTTTTTTTTTCACCATTTTTATCTAGTATTAATTTCTTATTATACAGTAAAAATAATTACATATTAATATTAAAATATTTTTTTACTTTTATATAATTATAAAATATCGTTATATATACAATTAATTTATATATAGAGTAAAAAAGTAAAAATGACAAAATCATTGTATATATTTTCATTGATCAATAAAATATTATTATTTTTTACTTTTCAACAAAAATTTAAAAGAATACTTTGGATTTGGACTATATGTGTGAAACGAGTCGAGTGAACGAGCTCGAGTATCAGTTGTTTGAGCTTAACTTGAACTTGTTAACGGTAGATACTCGATTCGGCTTGTTAAGAATTTGAGCCAAAATAATGACTCATGCTCAGCTCGTATAGCTCGAGTTCGAGTTTGACTTGAATTTTATACATATATTGTAGATATTTTAATATATAAATTAAATATATTTAATTTTATGCATAACTTATTATAATAAAATATTCAATTTTTATTAATAAATAGTACTTCCTCCGTCCCATATCTATATATTCATTTGTTTTTTTGCATGAAATTTTAAAAATATTAGTATTATATTGGAATAAAGTAGAAATAAAAGTAAAAGGACTAAATTAACCCTATTAGTATTATATGATATAAATGTAATGATATTTGTGTAATATATTGTAAATTAGAAGGGTATTTGTAATGTTAGGTAGATATTACAATTAATTAAAAAAATGAAATAAATACTTTGTTATGAGACGGACCAAAATAGAAAAATTGATAGATTGTTAAGGGACGGAGGGAGTATAAATTTTGCTCTAAAAAGTTATATATTATATTAATATATAAATAATACCCCCCATCTCAACTTAAAGTATTTATTTCCTATTTCAGTCAAAGCAATCATATATTAATACCAAAAATATTCATAATTTTTATTTAAATTATAAACATATCATTACACATATAATTGTTTTATACCTAAAGTCAAAGGACAACAATATCAAAGTCTCTCACACACTTCCACTAAAATAAAATATACTCCCTCCATTTTGTGAAATTAGTCCAGTTTGTTTTGGACACGCAATTTAAGAAATATTGTGTTATGTAGTTAATTAGTTTGATTAATGAATATAATAAAGTGTTATATTAAATATTTGTTATTTGATAAAATATTAAATTAAAAGTTAAAATATTTTTTATTTTAATTTTTAAATATTGAATTTTTTATTTACTGATATTATTTAAAAATAATAATAATAATTGTATTTATTATAAATCAATACATGCATTTAGATAAATAATAATAATTTTAATAATTTAAATGTAATTTATACGATAAAAAATTATATAAACAATACATAAATTTTTTTGAATTTGGTTGTTAGAAATAGTTCGTTATGACATACCAAATTTAATACAACACCGCATACGTACGGTACAAAATTTTTGCTAAAATATTTTACCGTAACGTACAAATATTTTGGTATACCGAATTTGCGAATAAAAAATACTGAATTACGGTAACATGTATACTCGTATAAAAGAAACCCGAAAAATTTCAAAATTTCGATACAATATGACTTTTTTTTGTATGATAACGATATACAATAAAATATTTTCAATATATATAGATAATTAAAAAAAATTGGTATTTTTTGTATATATTGATTATTCGATACAATCTTGATATCTTTTTTTCATAAATTTAAAAAGTTGGTACGGTATACAATATATTTCGATATTTTTAGTATACTATCTCAAACCATCTCTAACTGAATTGTATACCCGGTATTAGAATATAATATTTTACGTCAAACACCGAAATTAAAAATAAGTCCATAATTTTGTATTATAAATAAGTTATATTTTTTTTATTTTTTAACAAAGAAAAAAAAATTAATATCAAATCTCATTTTTAATTAATTTTTCAGCCATAGATTTTCAAATCAAACATCAAATTTTTATTATATATTACATAAAATTTAATTTTAAAATTAAATGAATATTTATTTATATAATATTAAATATTAATTTTATCTTTATTATTAAAATTTTTAGCCCAACTTCTAAATTTATAATTAACAAATGACAAAACTAAAGATATTAGTAAATTAATAAAATATTATTAAGTGTTTTTAATACTATAAAAGAAAAATGGAGGACAAAGGGAATATTATTTCTTAATATACTATAAAACTCCAAATTGCTCATTTGGTGTAGGATGGAGGGAATATAAATATTATCACCAACTAGCTCAATTGAGCTACCTGTTAGCCGAGCTCGAGCATGGCTCATTTATAGAAAAAATAATTTTCAAGTTCGATTCGGCTCATTTATCTCTATGCTCGAACCGACTTGTTAACAATTCAACTCGAAACAATAAGAATATACTGGGATGTCAACATAATAAGCAAATTATACAGCATAATTCAATATATAACTCATATATAATATGTTTTTATATAACACAATATATATTATTTTCCTTTTAATAAAATATTAATTATTTCAAATTAATATGCTAATTTGATCAAATTTACCCTAGCAGCATGTATAAATATTTTATATTAAAATAAAAAATAATAAATGTCATATGTACTTTTTTTTGTATATATCCTTAATTCATAGTGTTAAGCACAAAAAATAATAATAATAGTAAGTGGCAGTAGGATTCTGGGTAGGGTCTGAATGAAAGCCAAAAGGTCTGGAGGTCGGGCAGAATAAAGGTCGGGAAAAGGAAGAAAGGTAAGATCTCAAGAATTGATCCAAATCCAGACTCAGGTACTACCAAGAGATGGTTGTCCGTGATCAGCAGTTCGGGCTGTATTCAGGTCGGGCGGAGTCTAAAAAAAAGGTGTACCCAAGTCGGGTAAACCGTAGATCGGATGGAAGGCGAAGTCGGGCAGACGCGGAGGTCTGTCAAGAGGAAGGTCGGGCAAGGAAGAGGTACGGACAGACGCGGAGGTCTTCGGTCAAAGACGGAGGGCGGCTGATGCGGAGGTCGGCCCAAGTGAGGTCGGGCGAAGAAGCAGGTCGGGCGAAGGACGAAGTCGGGCAAAAGAAATTTGGCAGTGGACAGGCAGGTCGGGTAAGAGGCAGGTCTGAGTTCTGTGACTGGTGGGAACGGTTGAAGGAAGTTGTAATACGTGTCAATAGAGGAGAAATTGGTGGTCGGTTGACAGCGGTTGCTGTAACCGACCAGACGGCGGTTCAAACCGTTTTCTCTGAAAGGCTATTTAAAGGATTCAAATCCGTCAGAAAAGGCATCTTCAATCAACTTCAACAAAGCAAAGTCAGATTTGGGGATCACCACTTTAAATTTCAGTCTTTTATTTTCCAGTTTATTTTCTGTACCGTACAGTGTTTAGAGATTCCTAATCTCAGGCATTAATTAATCAAGTTTAAGGATATTTTCTATATCTTTGAATTTTACTTTATTTTTGTTGAAAAATTACATCAACAAATTGGCGACCACAGTGGGAGAAAGGCAAGATTGCTGATCCTACATCAACACAAAATGTCATACAATTGAGGTCTGGCCGAATCATCAGAAAAATCAATATGGTAGGCACACAACCTCAAATATCATCAGCACCGGTGGGAGAAAATGTTTCACCACCAGTCATGCCAAATCCAGGGGAGATTCCCCCACCACCTACCGATTGGTTGTCTTATGTTCAACAAATGAACAACCAGCAAACTTTGGTTATGCAGAACATGTTGCGTGAGCAACAAACGAACATGTTGCGTGAACAACAAAATCTAATACAGAACATGGTGGATCAGGCATTCTCCAGATTCACCCTGTATCCAAACATGCTTCCAGCCGTGTCACCTGCTCGTTTTCAGGCGATTTTTCCAGGATCAACGTTTGCAGGGCCAACGTACGTTGACAGTACGTTTCCAAGCGTCACAACTTTCAACCGAACAGATATGGGGAAGATTCCTCTAACTTTCCCAGATAATGTTCCTTTGGGACCGAGGGTTGATAATACCCAGCCGAATGAGAGATTAGGAGGACAGACTCATAATCCCATTCCAACCGAACCAGCCTTCTCTAGAGAAGAAAGGTTGGAGGGACAGACTCATAATCCCATCCCAGCCGAACCAGCCTTCTCCAGAGAAGAAAGATTGGGAGGTCAGACTCACGATCACATTCCAGTGATCGACCATATTCCACCCAGAGTAGATCCGGAGGATATTGCTCAAGTTCTGCGGGTGCATTTCGGAATGAATCCGCAAACGGTGAACAGGCCGGTTTACCAGAGGCCATTTCCAGAAAGGATCATTAACGATCATCCTCTCCCGAGAAATTATAGGCCACCAGACTTCTATTCTTTTTCGGGAGAAGACGGAGCCTCTACCATTGAGCATGTGGGTCGCTTCACGGCTCAATTGGGAGAAGTAGGCAACAATCCGTTTCACAAGTTACAATTGTTTGGGTTGTCGCTCACAAGAACAGCTTTTTCTTGGTATGCCAGTCTGCCGCCTGGACAGTTGCAAACTTGGGAAGATTTAGAGGCAGATTTTCATGCAAGGTTCTTTAATCCTCTGCCGACAGTCTCACTGATAGACCTTCTGGAGATCACGCAGATGCCGGAAGAGACCGGCTACCAATTCATAGAGAGGATGCGATTGATGAAGGGACGATGTCCTACGATGATCAATGAAAGCGAAATGACCAATTTGGTGGTCAGGAACATGCATACCAGACTTCGCGAGGCCCTGACAGCCCACGACTTTCAAGATCTGGCCAGTTTAGCATCCACGGCAAGAAGGTTAGAATCCTTTTTTACAGAAAATAATCATGACTTCCGTCAGGGGGGAGATGCTGAAGAGATGGTAGTGCAAAATCAATCAATGTGCAGACCACCACCAGTCCGCGATAAATGGAGGTCGGGTCCAACGTAGCCTCAGAAGATGGAGGTCGGATCTGAGGCTGACGTAGCCTCGGATGCTGACCTGCAAACTCCTAAAACATCACTGAAAGTGATGTTTAGGAGTCTTGAGGAGGAGACTTATTGTTAAGCACAAAAAATAATAATAATAGTAAGTGGCAGTAGGATTCTGGGTAGGGTCTGAATGAAAGCCAAAAGGTCTGGAGGTCGGGCAGAATAAAGGTCGGGAAAAGGAAGAAAGGTAAGATCTCAAGAATTGATCCAAATCCAGACTCAGGTACTACCAAGAGATGGTTGTCCGTGATCAGCAATTCGGGCTGTATTCAGGTCGGGCGGAGTCTAAAAAAAAGGTGTACCCAAGTCGGGTAAACCGTAGATCGGATGGAAGGCGAAGTCGGGCAGACGCGGAGGTCTGTCAAGAGGAAGGTCGGGCAAGGAAGAGGTACGGACAGACGCGGAGGTCTTCGGTCAAAGACGGAGGGCGGCTGATGCGGAGGTCGGCCCAAGTGAGGTCGGGCGAAGAAGCAGGTCGGGCGAAGGACGAAGTCGGGCAAAAGAAATTTGGCAGTGGACAGGCAGGTCGGGTAAGAGGCAGGTCTGAGTTCTGTGACTGGTGGGAACGGTTGAAGGAAGTTGTAATACGTGTCAATAGAGGAGAAATTGGTGGTCGGTTGACAGCGGTTGCTGTAACCGACCAGACGACGGTTCAAACCGTTTTCTCTGAAAGGCTATTTAAAGGATTCAAATCCGTCAGAAAAGGCATCTTCAATCAACTTCAACAAAGCAAAGTCAGATTTGGGGATCACCACTTTAAATTTCAGTCTTTTATTTTCCAGTTTATTTTCTGTACCGTACGGTGTTTAGAGATTCCTAATCTCAGGCACTAATTAATTAAGTTTAAGGATATTTTCTATATCTTTGAATTTTACTTTATTTTTGTTGAAAAATTACATCAACACATAGTATATTGTATTCATACTTTTGCGGAATAACGACGGGCAGTTAGGCCACTTAATCAAGTTAACATCATATTAATTTAACCAAATTATCACACTAATTTGAGACAATTATCATTTCATCACACTGACAAATAACATATATTTTATTAAATAGAAGCATGTGTTATGTGGTTTACATATTATACTATGAGGTATAATTTGTTTATTATGCTAAAATCATACTTTTTTTCGTCTCAATTCAAAATATTTTTTTACCATTTTTGTATGTCATATTTTAAAGTATTTTTGTCCTATTTTAGAAAAAACAATCATATACTAATACCAAAATATCTGTTAACTTTTACTTAAATCAAAATCTCTGACACATTTCACTGACCAATAAAATATTATTATTTTTTAATTTATTACACGGCAACACTCCTTTAAAAATTGACGAATGGAGTATTATATTATGATAAATAGAATTATAAAAATAAAAATAAAAATAAAAAAGCCCACCCCGCATTATTACAACATAAAAGAACCCACCACTCAACCACCCACCCTGTGGGGGCCTTTGAAATAATTCAACTCCAACCACTCATCATATGGCAATATCATCAACAACCATCATCCAAGAAAAGAAAAAACAATAGTGTAGCATCAAATAAAAACTAATGTATAATAACAACACAACACTTTCCAGAAACCTCAAGAAAAATGTCTATCTACAAATTAAATGCAATTCTTCAAGTTCTCAACAATAACAATTTCCCCAAACAATTCTAAACGGACAAGAGACAGATTCATGCTGCGAATTTAGACAACAAAACAAACCAAGAATTCCAACACAAACACAATCTCCAGACAGCTAACAACATATGCAAGAATAATCGAGATTCGATTCGATATACGATCCAAAAAATAATCTAAACGCGGGTATTCCCGTTACCTAGTGTGAGCTCGAGATCATCCACCCCGACCTCGTGGATCCTCTCCCCTTCCCATGCCTTCACCGCCATTTTCTCAAAATCGATCTCCGCCCCCTTCCCCTTAACGTCGACCTTACCCGAACCCACTTGAGGGCCTGGCTTCACAAGATTGAACGTCGGGGAAGTCGGGACGGTATTAGCTCCCGCATTCCCGTACGTTTGGAAGCTAATCCACCTTCTCGAATCGACAGTGGACGCATCTGACTCGTCGCATTCGGGGATCGGGATGGGATTAAAGCGTCGCAAACGAGTCGGGCTTGCAGGGGCGGAGGAGGCAGCAAAGAAAGGGATGTTCAAGAAGGGCTGTTGGGGGAGTCTCGTCGGGGACGAGAGCGGCGGGGTGACGGGGGCGCTGTTCGATATTCGGAGAGGCGGGATTGAGTTAAGGAGGAATGCGAATGGGTTTGGCGGCAATTGATTGGGGTTATCGGGACGGGACGGGCTCGGGTGGTTCGATTGGATCGGGGTGGCGAAGTAGGATGATGGAGGGCTAGGATTTCGCGACGATCCCGGGGTAATGTTCGTCGAAATGTTTGTTGAAATGTTCGTCGAAATATTCGTCGATGTCCCGACTATCTCCATTGGCATTGGCTTGCATCCCTACAACGATTTGCAACAAGAACTCAAGCAAATGATCAAACATCAATTAGGCATTACATATGTACTTCCAGTCCCAAGACATTTTTTACCATTTTTGTTTGTTCTACTTCGAACTATCTATTTCTTATTTTAGAAAAATTAACGATACATTAATACCAAAATATCTTTAATCTTACTTGAATTACAAACGTACCATTACACATACAGATACTTTATATATAAAATCAAATGGCAAAAATGTCAAAAACTCTTACATACTTCCACTAAGCGGAAAAATATTACTACCTCCGTCGCATAGGAAGAATACAATGGGTTATTTTGCACGTAGAGAGTATGTTATATCAAAAATACTTCTATTAGTCTCTTATAATACAAATAGAATGATATTTTTGTAGTAAATTATACAAATATAAAAATATTTTATATGTTAAATACAATGACGCAAAAGGCAAATGGTACTCTTTATATGAGCGAAAGTAGTACTTCATCCGTCCGCCTCTAAGAGTCACATTTACCTTTTGCTTCATTGTATTTAACAATAAAAATTTTCTTGCATTTGTATACTTTTTTATACAAATGTTCTTTTATTATTATTATAAAACACTGATGAAATTATACGTTTTTTATATAATAATTAATATTCAAATATCAATATACAAAGAGTAAATGAGACACTTGGAGCCGGATTGGGATATATTATCAGGGTTCTTCAATCGAAATATCACATTCACAGTCTATTTTCACCTCAAAATTTTCAAAAATGGAAAGAATTAAGATACCTAGTGTGCTGTTTATCTTATGGATTTGATACTTGTCTCAGGAATTAGGGCAAATAATGGAGAAGAAATTAGGGCAGAAACTGCAGAAAGCTAAAACCCTAATTCCCAAATCAAACACGGAATCAATCGTCTCCAAACCTAAATCAGCTCATAAATAGCACATCGAGAGCTCAAATCCAGATCCACACAAACACAATTGAAGCAAACTGAGCACGAAGATCCAATCGACGGAATCAATTGAGGTCGAGAAACATAGTTCACAGAATTAAGCAAGCGCGAAAATGGACGAACCTTGCGATAAGTAGTGCCGTCGGAGTCGACGACCCAGCCGGCCTCGGCGCAGACGGCTTTGAGGACTTCGTTGTTGTCGCAATGTTTAGGCAAATTGTAATTGCCCTGAGCTCGCAGGCCGGAGTAAATCTTAGCTGCAATGGCTCGTCTCCGCCTCTCTCTCCTCCTGTTGTTCTCTCTCTCTCTCCAGGACGGCTTCCGGCGCGCCGCTCCGCCGCCGTCTCCTCCGCCGCTGCCGCCAGGTTCCCACATTGTTTACTCACCTTTGTGCAGAGAAAAAACTGTAATATATATATATATATATATATATTGGTCGGATCTGTGGAGAGGAATTAAAAATGGAGAATTGCAGTAGTAGTACTGAGTGACAGCAGCGCTTATTGCAATTTTGAATTTGTATTTGTATTGGTTACGATCCTTCTTGAGGTCCGAGGCTCCAATAGTTGTTGTTTTACTTTCACCTTCCTTTCTCTCCCATGGCCCTGCTGCTGTGTTTCAGTTTCAGGTTCAGTTTCTGCACCGGGTGCGGATCAGTCTGTTAGAGGTCCTGGACCAGTGCGCCAGCCACATCCGCGCATTCAATAAGCCGAGCTGGTTTTGTTTTTGTGAATATTATATAATAAAATGGGCCTGTAATGGTGTGTGATGTTTCCCGGGCTTTAAATTTTGTGCGTGTTCTTTTATTATATATTAAATTTTATAGGTAAAACTATATTTTGAAACTCAACCTCAATTTTTTTTATTTTTAAAATTTCATAAAATTCTTTTATACCTTAAAAACCGTTATTATATGATTTTAAAATTCAATCTAAATTTCTATTTTATTTTAAAAAAGTTGCATAACGCTCTTTATATTTTCAAAAATATTGCTTTAAGTCTTCGCCGTGCAAAAAATACGGATAGAAAATCATCATTCCATCATACAACGGCAGGGGCGGACCGGTGGGGGTAATGGTGGGCTGCAACACCCTAGTGTGTCTTGCCTGTTGGGCCTAATTTGCTGGGTATTAGGTTCGGCCGGGGGTTTACCCAGTGCACACTTTCGGGCAGCGGCTGCGAGTTCCCACGTCATAAAAAATTAAAAAAATAAAATAAAAACTACAAATTTGATTGTGATTCAAAATTAAATTGAAATTGAGTATTTATTTAAATTTTGTTTAAATAGTATTTTGATATAATGTTTTGTAAAAAAATAATATATTTTTATTAAAAATATTGATTTCAATTTGAATCATAAGTACAAACTCTATTTGTTATATACCCATATACTATAATATTTATCCTTTATGTAAAAAATAAATTTATTTGGTTTGGGCACAAATTTATTGTGATGTATATTTTTAATTTTTTATATTTAAAAATAATTAAAATGATAAAAAGTAATATAATTTTTTTTTCTAAAAAAAACTGTATCTATTTTTTTTTACAGACATATAAAAAAGCAAGTGTATTTTCTAATGATAGGATGAGTACGATATTTGTAATAAAAATAAATTAATATATGTGATAATAATAGATATATATATTTGGATTTTTTTAAGTTTGAATTTTGCTCTAAATAATAATTTAATACTCTCTACGTCCATTTATAATTGTACTAAAGTATATTTTTTGGTATGAATTGACAAATTTATCTGGTAAGGTAGAGCTTAAAAGTGATAAATAAATTAAAGGTGAAAAAGTAAAATTTGTGTTTTTTTTAAGAAAAAAAAAGACAATAATTATTGGACGTCCCAAATAAAAAAAATAAGATATTAGTTTGTTGACGAAGGAGAGAGTATGATATTTCTATGATAAAAAAAAAATGAAAAATAAAAAATATGAAGTTTGAATGATGATGAGATATCTAAAATTTAAAAAATAAAATAAAATAAAAAAGTAGAAATTTGTAGGGGTATAATGATACTCTTTCTGTCCCACATTGTATGTTTAAGTTACTTTAGATATAAAAATTTAGTAAAAATAATTAAAAATTGTATTAGTGAAGATAATTATTTTATAATATAAATAATTACATATTAAGATTAAAATAACTAATTAATTTAATTAAAAATAAATAAATTATAAAATAAATTTTTTTAAATAAAATTAAAGTGTGTAATAAAAGAAAGTAAGATAATATAGATAGAGTATTATTTTAGAGCATGTTTATTTGACATATTTTTATAATTTTGTAGCATTATTTATTTCTATAATATTTCATCGATCATTTTATTGTGTGCTTATAAAAAAATAATAAAAAAAGCAATTATTCACTTTTTTAATATAATGAAATTCTTCTTTATTTTAAAATAAAATAAAGAAGAATATGCTGCATATTCAATTTTATTTATAACAACCTAAAAAAATGAATAATATTGAGTAACAAGTGGAATATTGTATTAAAATTTTATTTTAATTTATAATATTTAGTATTAAAAGGTTCTTCTTCATTTTATATTTAAATATTTTTATATTAAAGTGATTATTAAATACTAGTATAATATTTTAAAATGATAAAATTAAAGGCAAGAGAATATACCTAAATAGAATAATTAACAAATCATTGATCGCTTTCGCTTAGCCCACATGGCTGTTGCTGGATCTCTGCTCCAGGGACTCCCTTCGCTTTATGCCCAATGTGTTTTGTGGTGCTCCTGAACTTTGCATCCATAAAGTGGTGTATTTTATTTTAAATACGCAGTAGTATATCAACTAATTATTATTACAGTATAATTTTAATAAAATCGATACTTTATCTGGATTTATGTAATTAATTTAATAATGAAATAATTGTGTAGGTAGTAAGGTGAGCAAGGGTTTTTTTTTTTTTTTTTAAATGCAGATGTATATTGCTTTCGTCCACTAATAAATAATTTATTTTTTTTTATTTTGATTAGTCTTATACTTTTTTCGTACCAAACTAAATGGGTCTTTTGAATTTTTATATTCCTTTCGTCCCAATACAATAGTCCTGTTTATCATTTTTGTCCGTCTCAAAACAATAGTCTAATTTCTATATATAATCATATCACTGTAAAACTATCATTACTTTTTCATTATTATTACACAATTGCCACTATTTTTTTACACTAATACACTCACAAACAAGGATAAAAAATTCTTTTATTCATACTTTTTACCTACTACCAATATAATATAAAATATTCCTTAAATCATGTGTCAAAACTATAGTTCAGGGACGGAGATAGTACTAAATTAAGAAATTATATTTTTTTTGTCCCAAACACTCACAATATTTATTTATTTGTTTGTTTCAAACATCGTGCAATATTTTGAGAAGATATAATAATTAAATATATACCATACATTTTATCTCATCAAATAAATATACAATTTTCTATCATCGCATCACTTAATTTTCAAATTATCATATTTAATACTATCCACTTAAATTTTCGTGCCAAAAACAAATATTGCACTATGTCTGAAAGAGATAGAGTAGTATTTTATTACTTATTTAAACGAATTCTTGTGGTATTATGTGGACAATGATTTATACGAGTGATGTTTTCTTCCCAAATGAGAAGTGGTTCCGAGACTCCCTATTGGTTCTCAAGAGGATGAAAAGTTATCTTAATTTATAATTATTTTTATTATATGATAATTATTTTTACTAATTATATCTCTTCTAAATTTCAGTGTTTATGATAAAATAAATATGATAGCTGAAACGGATGGAATATTATTTAAGCATATGAAGCTAACACTACAAGAAAAAATTATTTTTGTAACAAAACTTTTTTGTCTCTAAATCTACTTTTTCCATTACTAATGACATTAGAGACGGAATTAGGAAATAAAATTAAGCTAGCTACGTGAACTTTAGGGACGGAATTCCGTTACAAATATATTATTTTTTTGTAGAGTAATGTGTGGATGGATCGATGACAGTTGGCAATTTTATGAGATTCGATCCTTTAGAAATCTTTCCATTTAGGCTCTTGGCAATGACATTTAGGGTTATGATGGTGTTGCCGCAAGAAAGTAGAGCCTTGATGGGGTTCTCTAGGATCTTGCGGCAATCGTCGAACTATCGATTTATTGTTACTCATTTATTTTAAAAAGAATAAATAAATGAGATCGACTCCCTAAAGACAACTCGAACGCCCTAATTATTAAAAACAACCGTTTTGGAATAGAATCGAAACAAATATTATTGTTAGAATAAGATTTAAGGATGTCTGAATATATTATATTTTATTCGGTGTTTGAATGTAATTTTTGTAACTTTTTTGTTTAAATGATAAATTAGATGCGATATCTTGTAAGATTAAATTTTATTATAAAAAATAAAAATTAAATATTTGAATAATAAATTACATGTGAATTTTGTAAAATTAAAATAATGTAATTTTAAAAAATCATATAAATAAAATAGTAAAAAAAAAACATACTTAATTATATTCATTTATCTCATTACGAAAGAGAAATAAAAAATTTTTATTTATCAACTTTAACACACTCTAACATAACCGAGAACGAAATTTAAGGTATAATTAAATTAGGAAATAAAATAACTTTTTTTTTTGTAAGCGTTGCATCCATTTTTATTGTTAGTTGATTAGAAATATATGCCGATTCAAAAGACATTGATTATATTACTTTTTAGGCTAAATTGCACAAAATTTACATGTGATTTCATAAAATTGCGTCAAATCCTCTATACTTCTAAAACTGCGTCAAATATCCTCGTGGTTTCATAAACTTTGGCGTCTAACCCCTTCAATGGTCCTTATTTAACTGTATTTGTATTTGATCTAAATGCGCCCAAATTGCGAATAAAGTTTAGAGTCTCAATTTCTAAATCCCTAAAATTACAAATACATTCATTTTTATATACATATTTAGCCTAAAAAAATAGTATATATATAGTAAAAAATAATTATTTTTCTTAGGTTTTAAAAATGTATTTACTTATTTATTTTTGGCAAAATATAAATATATTTGTAGTTTTAGGGGTTTAGAAATTGAGAATTTATTCGCAGTTTGGGCCCATTTAGGTCAAATACCGTTAAATAAAGACCTTCGAGAGGTTGGACGCAGAGTTTATGAAAACACGAAGAAATTCGACGCAGTTTTAAAAGTATTGAGAATTTGGGCGCAATTTCGTAAAATTACGTGTAGATTTTGTATAATTTAGCCTTATTTCTATTATTGTATTTTTATTTTTCATATTTCGTTTTTTCATCTCATCTTTTTTTACTATCAAATATATGTACACTAGATTTGATAGGAATTAGTTATTAATTATTCTAAATTGTTAAAAAAATAAAATAAAATTACTCACTCCGTCCTAATACAATAGTCTTGTTTATCATTTTTGTCTGTCCAAAAACAATAGTCTTATTTTCATAAATAATCATATCACTATAAAATTATCTTTACTTTTTCATTATTATTACACAATTTTTACTACTTTTTACACTAATATACTCACAAGAACAAAAAAGTTTTTTACTCATATTTTTATCCACTATCAATATAATATTAATATTTCTTAAATCTCGTGTCAAACCCAATTCATGCTATAATTTTGAGACGGAGGGAGTACTTGATTATCGTCCTATTGCTAATTTTCAACCAATTCCAATTTTGTTGCGCGGTACAATTTTTATAGTGTATAAATAAAAAAAGTCTAGATATATTGAGACATCTAAAATTAAAATAATCACTCGGATGTAATGATTCCAAAAAATAAAAAATAATAATTAATATTATAATAATAATGTGGGATTAAAGAGAGCCAAAGACAGCGCTGTTGGCTGCGGCACAACGAGTTTCACGACAAAATTTCTTGTCTCCTTTGTGGACCACTAAATGTCTCCTCCATTATTGACAGTTCTTCAAGCGGCCAATTGCATCTCGCCACGTCACCCATGGAATCAAACGAAATTAACCAATTGGATCTCGCCACGTCAACCAAAATAATAATAACAAAAAAAAATCGCCGTTGCCGGGGATCGAACCCGGGTCACCCGCGTGACAGGCGGGAATACTCACCACTATACTACAACGACCTTGTTGTTTACTTTTTTAATAATAACAATAATAATGTTATAAAATATCTTTTTTTTGTATGTTTATTACTGTAACGGGAAGAGTTACCTGTGTTTATTTTGTGAAATTGGGTGAATGGATATTTTTTTTATTTAAATTATAAAGAATTATGTATGTAATATAAAAATAATATATATTAATTTTTTGAGAAAAATATGTGTGTTTATTTTGGCAAAAAGTACACATTTTTAGGGTTTGTTTATTTTGTGTTTTGGTTTGAAATAAAAAATAAAAAATTATGTGAAATGTATAGAAAATTGTATAAGTAATATAAAGATAATAAGTGTATGAATATTGATTTTTTTTTTGGAAAAATATATAGAATTATTTTTCAAAAAAAAAAAAAAAACACACCCTTGCTATTTTGTATGTATTTTAGTTGAAGGAGCATCCTGTAAAAAAAAACATTAAAGTTTGTTCACTTTGTGTTTTTAGATAAATATATTTATTTTATATTAAATATAAAAAATTGTATCGATAGTATCAAAAATACTACTCCATCTGTCCCATATTGGATGTGTGAGTCATTGTAAACACAAAAATTTAGGATTAATTATCTCACTGTAAACACGGAAATTTATGATAAATATAATTAGTAGATAATTAAGAATGTATTAGTGAAAATAATTATCTTATAATATAAATAATTATAAATTAAGGTTAAGAGAAGTAATTAATTTAATTAAAATTAAAAAAAAATTAAAATTTAAAATAAGATTATACAATATTTTTAAAATAAAGAAAGTGACATGGGACGTGAAACAGACAGAAACGGCAATGTGGACATTGTAAGTGAGACAAAGAGAGTAATATTTTACGAATTGTTCACTTTTGTAAGTAAATAAAGTATATTATATTTTGTTAATATATATATATATATATTTGATAATATTTATGAAGAATAATTTCAGTAAAAAAAAATATGTTAAAGTGAACAAACCCTATCATTGTTCTAAAGATGCATTACACGATTTTCTTTTTATTATTGTGAAATTTTTAATTCTTAGACATAAAATTATGTTAATAATATAAAAATATATATATATTTACAGAGAATTGTATAGATAAAAATAAAATAACGGGGTGAAGAAAGTGTTTGTGTACCTCCTCATGTTTTCCTAACAAAGTATATTGAATCTTGAAAATGTAGAGGTTCATTACCCCAGGATGTCCACCCACCCATCATCTCCCTCCCAAAAAGCTCGACGCGGCGCCCCCGCCGGAGCTCCGGCACATAGTAGTCGAGCAGCACCTCTGCCGGAATGTCAAGAAGAAACGACAAATTTATCAGATAAACGACACAAACAGCAGCATAATAGCCCGATTCGCTTGGACAAGATTACCTCCGATAGGTGGCTTTCGCGAATATGAGCCAGGGATGCTGACGACCACCTGGTTATCCGGTATCCGGTCGACTCCCATCTCAGAGTTCATTTCCTGCATCGATCGAATGATCTTGATCAAACTTGGTTTCATGCACCAAATGTAGAACTGTTAAACAAATCGAACAGCTTGCGAGCCAAGCTCAAATTTCTTTTTTATAAACGAGCTCAAGTTCAAGCTCGGCTCGCGAGTAGCTCAATTGCGTCATTATAGTTAGCATTAAAAATATCTTTATATTTATATAATTTTTTTTTTCATAAATGTAATTATAATAGTATTACAAGACACTTTTATTTATTTTTGCTCTTGGTACTATGTTTTCATATAATAATTAATATTCAAATATTAACAAGCAACAAATAAATGAGACCTTAGAGCCGGACCGAAGTAGTATTATTTATATATTACTATAATATATATAATTTTTAATATCAAATTTTATATTTATTATTAAAATTGAATATTTTATTATAAAAATTATGAATAAAATTAAGAGTGTGTTTGTTTGAGGGATTTTGCAAAAAATTCACTATTCATCAAATTTTCTCCTCCCAAAAACATCAAATCAAACATTTATTTTTCATTTTTTATATTATACTAAAATCAATTTTACATTCAAAACATCATATCAACACCTATTTATATCACATCATACAATTATTCCAATTCAAAATTTTATTATTCAAATGTCAACTCAAAATCCAAACCTCAAACAAACACACCTTAAATATATTTCATTTGTATATTAAAAAATATATAGAATACGTATAAAATTCAAACCGGGTTCGAACCACTATTTTGGTTCGAATTGTTAACGAACCGGACCTATACCGTTAACAAGTTCGAGCTTGAACAATCGATATTCGAGCTCGCTCAGCTCGTTAACAACTTTAACCAAATGTAATGACACACAGTTGTAATAATAGACGGTATGGAATGGCTTGGGCCCTTACCTTCCCACGGCTAAAACCGAGCAAAAGACATTCGTACGGCTTGTGATGAAAGAGATCCAGCTCGCTGATCATCGAGCCATGGGGCTTCACCTGTCATTGAAATTCACGAAATTTTCGAAAAGTTTGTTTGTTTGGTTTTAACCCCAAATCAAAATCAACACTATTCAATTCACACGTTCCCAATAAAAAATACTATTTAAATCAAAACCAAACGAACTCGTGGGGAAGATACAATAGATACCTTTAGCCAGTAAAAAGTCGCGATGCGTTCGACGCCCCACTTCGGAAATAACTCATTTTCTACGAAGCTACGTAGCTTCTCCCGATTCGTTACCCATAAAACGATCAGAGCTCCATCGGTATGGGTAAGTTGCTTTATAGGAAGTGATAGGAAGTACCGATTAGGCAATGTTTGGTATCTGTAGTTGCATCCAGCAAGAACACATTGCAATCGATAAATACGCCACAATTTGAATTAACATATGGAACAATAAACAGATAATAAGCAAAGGAAACGTACATTTGTTTCTGATGCGCACTGCTGTTCTCCCAAGGCGGATCGATCACTATAAGATTGAAGCCATTGTCGGATTCAGCTGCCAGAGATCAACGGCGAATCGTTAGTCTAATTTGTGACGAAGCCCGTAATATCGGGTAGGTTACATGTATCAACACCGTAGATTAGGCAAAGGTAATTAAAACTACACATCAAAAAATTCGAAGTAATCGATAATTGTTTGAACATAGAGAGGGTTGTTTCATTTTGATTCTGTATCCTTTTTCTTGAATTCATATAAATGGCGAATGCTATCGAAGATGCATACCGGGAATCAGGTTGTGAATCTGTCTGAGATCGGACTTCCTCGTGAAAAGATAAACAAAGCATTCGGAATATTAGATTGTAAAATATGATGCCAAGCTACATTTGAATGAGATACAAAACTCGAACACCGAACATAATAAGCACACAACAAAAGTCCATTTTAGCAACCATATAAACGATTATCACTCAAACTAAATCTAATTCGATACTCAAGAAAAGATCAGGGCTTCCAAACTAAAATTAATTGGTCATAGATGAAGTGGCCATCACTTTTATCAGCCAAGGGATTTTTCACATTTTTTCCAATGTGAGACATATATAATCTCGAGAATCCAAACAAAATCAATACCCAATACGGGTACATGGCTATGATATCATGTTAAAATTGTTTTGAAAATTGAAAATTTGTATTATTTGACCGTCAAAACAAGGGCCTATATCTAAATAACCTAATAGATAAGACCAAATCTAAATATAAATCTATTAAATCTAAAACGAAATATTTAAAATATCTCAAAGATACCATGTAGAAACAGCTTTCCTTCGGTAGGATGTATTCGTGGCCCAAGAATTCAGCTTCGATATCATCACTACCCTCATTAGCAACAAAGTTACCGAACACTCGCGCCACTCTTCGCGATTCATCACCTGCTTCACCAAATGAAGTTCATATTCAAATTATATTCTAACATAACATAATCCTATTTGATTCTCGGATATATTCCAATTTAGCAAAATCTCAAAGACAATACAAGCATTTCTGATAATTAGCAATACATTTATGAGCACACAAACAATTGATATATTCATGTAATCGAAAGCCTGGCTGTTCATCACACATTCATCGATTGATTTCAAAACAGGACATGATTATGTAAGTCATCGTCAATGGCGGAATCAAACAGTAATAGTTCGTGTTCATCAAAGATAAAGTTACCTGCAGTTTCAGCTGATCTGTTACCGTCTTCATCCTTGAAAGAAATCTCATAAAATGGAGCTTGCCAGACGCTTCCCAATTCGACAAAATTAATCTCATTCTTCCGCGGAAAGGATTCTCCATTGCGTTCCTCTGTATCGTTCCTCAAATGCGGCAAAACTTGCAACAGCTGACCAGCGCCAAGGAACGCCTCATGCGCCTTCAACAATACTCGTCTCGCCTCCTTCATCCAACCAGAGATACAAAAGTAAAACTACAGAAAAAAAAAAAATTTCGTAAATTCAGAGGAAATTGCAAAACACCCTTACCTGATGACGTTGTTCGGCAATTTTCTCCCTCGAATTGAGATTCTGAGGCGTATTAATCTCTTTCCCACCACGTTTTCGTTTCCGTGGAGGATTATTGCCGTTGTCGGCGGCTGGAAAGAAGCGGGAGTAGTAAGCGGAAGGAGAAACCCTAAACCTGGTGTAAAATCGGTTCAGCACCCGAACAGAGTCTACGAAGAAGGCACCTGCGTCGTCGAAGTGGTAAATCCCTGTTTCCGTGAAGTCCGACAGCCGACGGTCCGATTCGCCGCCGGCCATTTCCGCCGCCGCCAGGCTCTGAAGTATCACATATAAGAAAATTGGGTCTATGGACTGAGCACTCTAATTGGGCCTGGTTTGGGATATTAGTTTTAGGCCCTCAAGGTCTAAATATATTAAAGGAGATTTAATCTGAAAAAGATATTTGTCCGTCTACAAACTAACCTCCTATTTTTCTATTTATAATATCTAGTAATTATTTTTATTTTTATTTTTATATATATAATTTATTATTGCCCTTATTTTATTTACTATTTTTCTTTTTATACACAAAATCAAAAATAAATTTGTAATTTTATAACAAAAATCTTAATTATTTAAAAATACGTGTAAATATCCAATAGAATATTAAAGAATTAACGGAGGGAGTATAATATCTACAAAATTTCTCAACATCAATAAGCTAATCATATTTTAGATATTATAATCAATAACTTTTTACTCTTAATTAAATTAATTATGTTATGTTGCCATTGGCTTTTGATATAAACTTTTGGCTTTCACTTTCAAACAAAATATTTTGTCTGTTTGCATTTGGCTTTTGTCCAAAGAAATAGCTTTTAAATTGAAAAGTATTTTTTAAAGGCACATATTAAAATTATTGTTTTATTTTTAATAATAATAATAAATACCGTAGATATTAAAAAATTAAATGTCTAAAATAAATTAAATATTATATATTTTGAAAGAAGATAAAATTTTAATAAAATAAATATATAATTTAATTATGCACATATGTTAATTTTTGTACAATAAATATAAATTATTAATGCAAATATTGCGTGCATAAATAGAGTCATAATAAATTTGGCAGCAAAATAAATAAATTTTGTCAATAAATGAAGTATTATAATTAATATCTTCTTAAAAAAGACAATGATAAAAAGATTTTGGCGAGAAAAAAAGACTGAAGAATGGATAACAACATCGGATGGAAAATGAAATATTATAAAATATTTCTATTGACCAATCAGAACGCGTCACGTGGCACCATTCAAAAAGGAAGCCGAGGCCACACATTCCCTATAAATTAGAGCCATGGCCGGTTCATTTGACACATCGAAGTTACATCAGTAAATCTTGTAGTAGAAATTATGATTTCTTGGAACCCAGGTTTAGTACTTTTTACGTAAGTACGTAATTCAACAAGAAATTCCCTTACCTGTTCAATTTCTAATGAATCAAGATAACCGTTTGTTCCGGTATAAATAGTTACTATCTGATCTTCTACCGTAAGAAGAGCTGATTGGGATTGTTTAAGCAATTCACGTAATTGTTGACCTCTTGCCAATTGATTCTGAGTAGCTTTATCAAGATCTGAAGCAAATTGTGCAAAGGCTTCTAATTCTGCAAATTGCGCCAGTTCCAATTTTAATTTACCAGCTACTTGTTTCATGGCTTTTATTTGAGCTGCAGACCCCATTCTGGAAACGAAGATACCCACATTAATAGCAGGTCTGATTTCAGCATTGAATAAATCGGCAGATAAAAAGATTTGTCCGAGGATTCAAGAAAAATGGTAAGTCTCTAGACTCTCTCTGTATTGTTCTTCGTGTCCTTCGAAGCTTTCTTTGTCGAAAGTCACTGATTTGGACAAGTGATCCAATATTGGTTGATGAATCGATGAAGTTAATGCTTTTCGCCGTATGCTCAAGCCGGAGGGAGGATCAAAGTTCCGAAAGCCGTTGAAGGATCTGTCAAAGCCAAGGAAGATTTTCCCAAGTTCATCCCAAAGTTTCAAGGTGTTCGTTGCGTTCTTCGTCAAAAGCATCAACCTGACCCTCTTCGATCTAAAAGTCAAAGGGACACGCCGCCAAAAGTGTTAAGTAGCACCAAATCCACCTCATCAAAGATCAAGGCCTCAGATCGTCCAAATAAGACATCAAATCCAAAGCCGACGATCAAATCACCCACAGGGAAACCAAAGCCCTCCGAAAGCGGCAAAGCCAAATCAAATATCAAAGCCATGGATCGTCTAAAGAAGACATCAAATCCAAAGCCGACGATCGAATCGCCCACACGGAGACCAAAGTCCTCCAAAAGTCGGCAAAGCCAAATCAAATATCAAAGCCGCAGATCGTCTAAAGAAGACATCAAATCCAAAGCCGACGATCGAATCGCCCACACAAAGACCAAAGCAAAGCCAAATCAAATATCAAAACCTCGAATTGTCCAAAAAAGACATCAAATCCAATGTTGAGGATCAAATCGCTCGTACGGAGACTAAAGCCCTCCAAAATGCGGCAAAGCCAAATCAAAGATAAAAAACACGGATCGTCTAAAGAGGACATTTAATCCAAAGCCGACGATCAAATCGCTCACACGGAGACCAAAGCTCTCCAAAGTGTGGCAAACCCAAAGCCAAATCAAAGATCAAAGCCGCGGATCATTCAAAGAAGGCATCAAATCCAAAGTCGACGATCAAATCGCCCACATGGAGACCAAAGCCCTCCGAAAGGTAGCAAAATCAAATCAAAGATCCAAGTCGCAGATCGTCTAAAGAAGACATCAAATCTAAAGCCGACGATCGAATCGCCCACGTGGAGACCAAAGCTCTTCAAAAGGCGGCAAAGCCAAATCAAAGATCAAAGCCTCGGATCTTCCAAAAAGAATATCAAATCCAAAGCTGATGATCAAATCGCTCACACAGAGACTAAAGTCCTCCAAAAGCGGCAAAGTCAAAGCAAAGATCAAAGTCTCGAATCGTCTAAAGAAGACATCATATCCAAAGCCGATGAGCAAATCGCCTACACGGAGACCAAAGCTCTCCAAAAAGCGGCAAAGTCAAATCAAAGATCAAAATTTCGAATCGTCTAAAGAAGACATCAAATCTAAAGCCGATGATCAAATCGCCTACACGGAGACCAACACTCTCCAAAACGCGGCAAAGCCAAACCAAAGATCAAAGCCTCGGATCGTCCAAAGAGGATATCAAATCCAAAGCCGACGATCATATCGTCCGCATGGAGACCAAAACCCTCCAAAGTCCGGCAAAGTCAAACCGAAGACCAAATCTCTTCAGATTAAAGATGTCATCGAAAATCAAATTTGAAAACAAATCAACCCAAAAAGAGAATCAAATGACCAATTTAGATAATATGATCCATTTTAATCCAAGTTAAAATATAATTTGTACATGTGTTTATTAAAAATGACACAATTTTTTGTCTAGGAATACGATAGCAAGTGAAAGTTGACCGTGTAAGAGAGCTTATTCTTCAAATCCTTTTGCACTTTGTTCAAAAAAGCTAATGAATTGTTTCAACTGTTTTTTCAACAATAAAAGTATTGGTTCTTTGTGTTCTACGAGAATCAAGATGGTTTTTCCTTCCAAAAATACTCAATGATAACTCCAAATATGAACATATTCTTAACTTGACAAAAATGTGTATTACTAGAATTTATGCATAAGAACCATCAAAATAATTCGTAATCGGCATACAATATTGATTTATATCACTAGGCATGATCCAGAGTTCGTTGTTGAGATTATTAACGATTTTTGCCCTCTTAAGCGGTAATCTGGAATCAGAAAAGCTAAGGCAGACGCCGCAAGCAACAGCTGCCTTCGCTCACAAGCGCCCAGAACACATTTTGAAAATACTAAAGCATGAGAGGCAAGCGGCCACCTTGATAGCCCGCAAACGATAGTCTCTCCCACTTGCAAGCGACAATCCAGATACCCACCGCTGCAGACTATCACCAGATTTCAACTAAGTACTTCAACTACAGCGTTTCAGCCCTTCCAATTCCAGCCAGCACAAGCGAGCCGAGCTGCGGTGATGCCCTCCAGCTCTCCAGCAAGCGAGGAAGATCTGTGCCCTTAACCTTCAACGCAAGCGAAGCGGGCACCCTGGAAGTTATGGCCAGCAACTGTTTCAACAGAATAACTACCAGCAACCGCCTAACTGCCCAGCGGTTGGAACTGCCTAACAACTACTTGCAACCGTTTCTTTACACCTGTTATAAATAGGGCCAGATATCTTTATGTAAAATAATGGAATTTTTGGTGATTTCTGCATACTTTTAGCATTCGTCGTCTTCCTGTTTCAGAGAGCTCCAACCCTGTAAGGGAGTTCTCCACAGGAATGGCCAAGGGAGTAGGGGTCTCCCCTCTCCCTTGGTCACGTCTTTACTGCTCTCTTAGATTAGATTACTGCTTTCATTTACAGCTTTGTAGTTATAATCTTTCACGCTTTCGTAGTATATAAAGAAATATCATTCACTTCTTCAAATTAAATTCTTTCACAATTTTCCACACTTATATAAATCAAGTTTAGAGAATTTCATTTCACTGGTATAGAGCGAGAGAAGAATTGATTATCTAAGCCTTGTTATGCGCCAAAAGCGGTTTCAAGGTAGTTCAATGTAGCTAAGTACGCGGGAGCCTTGTCGACCTGCTTAACTACTGTGCTAAAATTCAATTTTGATTAAATAGTAGTAACATCAGAGGGTAAAGCCACTAATGAGGCAGAAATTGGGAAAATTAATGGGATATAGACGGGGTCTATTAGGTCGCAGAAATTCCTAGTGACAGTATGGTTTATTTCTTATAATGTCTTAATTCTGGGTGTCATTGAAGTCTTGTTGTAAATCCCCCATGCCAAAATGCCAGTGTGATGAGTTCTTTACAATTTAGTTTATATGATTACAACACCTTTCTTCTATCATTTCCATAATATACATATATTCTTCTGATAACACACTTACATCATTCGCTCACTTCATCCAGGAAAATCTATCCATTTAGTAACGCACAGATCAGACACAGCACCTCTCATTCACTCTAATTCGCTCATATACATATATATATATATATAATATGCCGCTCACTCATGCCCCAATCCTCTGGTAACCGCGATTCATCCATACCCCGATCATCTGGTCCCTATTTTCGCTCATGTCCCGATCATCTGGTTACCACTGGCACTCCACCTCTCGCTTCGCTCGTTTCCGCTCACCTTATCTTTATTGTGTTATTTACCGTTTTCAATAGTTAAATTTCGGACCCGCCGCAAGCGGATCCTTTCTTGCATTTTTCGTCGCTTTCTTCAAGATTTTTATCTTTGAAATTCATGACTTAAAATCCTTGTGTTCAACCCGGAAACTCACCAGTAAAGAAAGTATAAATAATTGTGATAACTACTCAGGATCTACAACCATACAATTTCTATATCCGATCATTTTCCTATAAAATCCTACTCATTAACTTTCGAATAAAATTCCCTGTGAAATTGTATGCAAATTGCAATAATGACAAAATTTGGTTATCACTCAAGTTAACCTGTATGAATTTCTCGTAATTTGATTAAAATGACAAAAATGGATATATTCAAAGTGAATTGAGAGAATATATATATTTATAATAAAATAAAGTTTTTTATCTCAGTTTATTTATATATACACATATATATACTTTATCAGACTAAAATTATAGGTTGACATAAACATTAAAATATAATAGATCTGTTCAGTCAATTTTTTTTTATTGTGATACGAAAAATTGTGTTGATAATATAAAAATTAATATTTTGTATTGAATGATTAATTTTTTTATGAATGAGTAATATATATTATATTAGTGTATATATTTAATATTTTTTAATAATATTTATAAAAAATTGTTTATTAATAATTGTTCAGTAAACATGCTGAATTTGTCTTAACCTAAAAAGTTATAGATAAAGAGTAATTAAAATATAATGAAAAAAACATTATTTGTGATGAAAAATAGTTATTATATACTCTTAGTTATAAAACAATAGTCTCATTTTGTTATTTTCGTCTGTATCAAAATAATAGTTTTATTTACATTTTTAACAACAAGCTTCACACATTATTTACAAAATTATCCCCATTTTTTTCAATAATTCATGTGTCAATATCAAGTGTTTTGTTATTTTGAGAAATGGATAGTTTATAAAGGAAGTACTGTTAACTATGAATAGGGATGACGTCAGCACTGGATTGCCTCCCTTGCGTCATAGTAGCGTAAGGTCCCGCCATTGGCGTGTTGGGAGAGCATATCAAAACGAATTTTGGTTCCGAGGAGCATACTCTAATAATAAGATTCATTCTAGAACCATCCATCCATCCATGCCTGACTCCACTACCACTCTCACCCCAACTTGGCTTTGATCCGACCGTTAGGATCACGCCACGTCATACCTTCCTCTGCAATCCTGAGCGTCAGTCAGTCGGTCTATTAGTGTTGTGGACTTTGGCCAGTGCAGCCAGCGTGATCCGGTAACTGTGATCCGCGGGGAATGTCACCGCCGATCACTCTAGCAAAACTTGCATGCCCTATATATGTATATATATATATATATTCGATTGCTGAATTGTTTTTGGAGCAGGGAAAGGCGGTGAGGCTTGAAGGGGGAGGAAGCTGAGGATTACTGCTTCGGTAGAGGTTTGGATTTGATTTTGCTTTTTGAATGAAAATCGGTTGTTTCGTTTGGATAATTTTAAATTGGTGTTGTGGAATTGTTGTTAGCTTGTTTTTGTGGTTTTTGGTTTCTCAATTTCTGCGTATAAAACTGCTGACGTTACGCTTTGATCTGGAATGTTTTCACTTCGGTTTCGGTTGAGAATTCAATTGATTACCATTTACATGCTCTCGTTCATCGATTTTTTTTTGGTTACTTTTGTTCTGCAAATTTCTCTATGGATTAATTGAGAATCGATTCCTGAGTAATGGTGTTTTGCCTTTATAACCATGGTTGATGGTACCAATCTGATCAAGCTTTCGGGTGTTGGAAAGTTTAATTTGATACATCATTCAACAAATTCTATTCGGTTCTACAATCTACACACTCACTATCTCATAAACACAGATGGATACACACTCGCTCGAGAATTGATAATCGATTCTCAGTTATGGCGTTCTTCTTTTAAAGTCATATTACCAATCTGATCAACCTTCTGTCGTTCGAAATTTTAAATTTGATTCATCACGTAGCTTATTCTATCACAGAAACTAGGTCACATGGACATGAACACACACTCACTCGAGTAATGAAGTTCTTCCTTTAAAACCACGACACAAATGACCAATCTGAGCTAGCTTTCAGTAGTTTGAAATTGTAAATTTGATTCATCATATAACTTGTTCTATTATCCATACATCCAACACTAATATGCATTAGTCCTCAATCAGTATAAAAGTTCCCGTAATTTCATTCTTAATGATCCAAGTTTGGTTTCGTGTGTTTAGGCTTGCATCATCAACTCCGGAATCCATGTGTCCTCCGGCGAATTACGAAATTGGTTTGTACTGGACTGACCAGCAAATCATCGCATTACTGGATGGATACATCCCCGGATCCCGTCTCCCCAGGGACGTGCTTACGGATTCGAACCCTTACCTCTGTCCACCTTCCAATTTGCCAGGTTCATCATTATGTCTTTCGCCATTTCGAATCAAAAGGCTTTATAGCATTCTTCGATGTCGAAAATCTTGCTAAAAATGAAAACAAATGGTGTTCTTGCAGGAGGCATGTGGTACCTTGTTCGAAAGAATGTCGAAAGGGAATCCGACTATGGATTCTGGCGAGCTAGAGACGAAGCTTGTAAGATTTATTCGAGCTCTACAATAACTGGTTGGCGAATAACTCTCGACTTCTTTGAAGGCAAACACCCTCCCGGAAAAAGAACCGGTTGGCTTATGCAAGAGTACAGCATAACTCAAAATGGATTCCACGTTGAAGCTATGCCACAGGTACTTAGTCGAACGAACACATTTACAGCATATGTATCGACACTCGTATCTTTTATTTACGTTGAAGCCTAATCTGTAGATCTCAAGAATGCTGTGCAGAGTCTTCCCCTGCATTGACAACGAATTCGATAAAATTGCTTCAGATTCGACAATGGAGAATGGCGAAGAATCTGCAAGTGCAACTCAGGTGAACTTTCGAGCTGTATATTTGTTCGATTCGATTTTACGCATGGAATTATTTATATGGAGAGAATGGACTAACAGGAATGCATCAGGACAGGGAACTTTATCGAATTGAATGATCTAGAAGATCAATCGAACTGTCCTAGTGACTTATCGGACGAATTCTTTTACGCATTAGCGTTGGAGTTGGGAATCGAAGAAGACGAGAACAGAACAAGTTCGGGATACACTTTCGGCACGTTAGGATTGTCGAAATGACACGGTTGTCGTGCAGCCTGCTAATTTTATTACATCGACAAGAATTTTAACATGGCGACGACAATGACGACGACGACGACGAGGATGCAATCCCCAGTATTGTCATTCATGTTCATGGCGCTGAGGATCAACAAGTCTTGAGGTTAGAAATATATATATATATATATATATTGTTACAAATTTTATTTATTTTCTTGAATATATTATTTGCATATGTGTTAAGTGTTTGTATCATTCTTGATCTGCCTGCATTACATGTATTATGTGTATATATATATAATATATATATGTATATGTATGAATGCGTCATGAATATTTGGGTGTGATGAAATGAATGCGGTAGGCAACACAAAACATATATATATATATATGTATAGATATGTAGAGCGAGAGAGAGAATTAAATGAAGGGTAGGTGGGGCGGGGGGGTGGGGTGGCCAATTTTTTCAACACAAAGTAGTGGTAGTGGGTAGTGCGGTGAAGTGTAAGCTTATTATTATCTATGTGTGTGAAATGAGCATAGAATAGAATAGTAGTTAGTATGATTCATTGAGTGGGCTCATTTATTGTTCAATTCTGCTGCCTGCCTATTCATATTCTGGTAGTTGGACTTTAAATTTCATCTCTCCCTATCTTTGTTATAAGTATATACATATTTATGTACCCATCCATATCTAAATAAATAAATGGGTAAAATGCATTGTGTGAATAATAAATATTTAGGGTGTGTTTTTGTTGTTGTTTCAATTTTGGTTGATATTATTTATATATATATATATATATATTTATAAAATATTTCTCCTTTTTTTCTACGTAATTTGTTTTTTTAAAATATAATTATATACTTTAATTATATTTTTATAATTATAATTTTTTTATTTTAATTAAATTATTTAATCATTTTAATTTATAATTATTTTTACTAATACACTTCTTAATTACTTACTAATTTATTTAATTTTGTTTATTTTTATCTTTTTTGTTTAATAAATAGATATTTATATATATATAATCTTCCAAATTCTCAATTTTTTGTAAAATAAATATATTTTAATTTTAAATAAATAGTTTTATATTTATTTATATTATACAAAATATTGTTCTCTACATAATATATATAGTGTATATATTGTATTGAAATATAACTTTTAAAATATTTTTAACATATTTTAATTTTTTAATTATGTATTTATTATTAATCAAATATTATTAATTAAATAAATTACGTTTAATTAAACTTCTAATTTAAAATCCAAATGCTAACCAAACGCATTCTGAATTGTGTAAGTACTTAACGAGGTATACTATTTTGGTAAAAACAAATTTTAATATATTATTTCATCATTCTCAAAATAAGTCTCATTTTCATAAATAACTATATGACTATAAAACTATATTACTTTTTCATTATTATTACACAATTGTCACTACTTTTTACACTAATACACTCACAAGGGCAAAAAAATCTTTACCCGTATTTTTTACTCACTACCAATATAATATCAACATTTCTTAAATTCCGTGTCAAACACAATCCAAACTATAATTTTTAGACGAAAAGAGTATAAAATAAGCACTCCATCTGATTTTTTTTGATTTAAAATAATAATAATTTTATCTTTGTATATTTGTGTTTATATAGGATTTGTTTGATTGTAATTTTAAATTCAAAATTATACTCCCTCCGTCAACTTACAATGTTTACATATTTTTATTTTGGGACGTCCAATTACAAAGTTAACATTTCATTAAATATCCTACTTTTTTTCATAAATACTCTTAATTTGCATCACATCATTACTTTTACACAAAAACAAAAAAGTAAGGACAAAAATGTCATTACACTACTTTTAACTTACTACACTAATAATAAAATATACATATTTTTTTATTTAAATTACAAATACATTATTATAAATATTTTTTTCTCCATTATTAAATCATATTCTTATCATTTTCGGGACATATTTTATACGAATGCATTTTTGGTTTTTTATAATAAAAAAAAATAATATATTTTTCTTATTGAAAAGTAACGAAAATATTAGTTTATGACAAAAAATAAAGAAAATGTGTGAATAAAATTAGATGAGAAGAATATTACTCCCTTTGCCGGGACTCTTTTTTTTTTTTATCCGTCCCATAAAAGATAGTCATTCTTTATTTTTAGTAAATTTATTCATCTTAAACATATTCAATAAATATAAATCAATTAAATAAAATTTCCAACGTTTCACGTAGGATCCACTCAAAATCCCTTGATGTCTATCTATGTCTTAAATAAATAAATATTTTTATGTATATTAAAAACTCCTTATTTTTAATAAAATTAGTTTTAAGTTAATTATAAATAAATAAATATATATTTTTTTGTATTATATAAAATTTAATTTTCTACAAAATGATATCAATATTGTATATATTTTATTGATATATAATGCTAAAAATATTTAAAATATTAACAACGTTACTCATATAAAAAATAATAAAATAATATTATAACTTATTGTTAATAAGTTAATAATCTACACTACCTAAAATATCATGTCTTTAAGAAAATGAATAATTTTGACCGGGACGAATGGAGTATTTTATACTATAAATATCAAAATATCATTCCCTCCGTTCCATATACTATGTCCACGTTGCCGTTTCTGTCCGTCTCACATACCATGTCCACGTTGCCGTTTCTGTCCGTCCCGCATTCCATGTCACTTTCTTTTTTGAAAATAATTACATACTTTAATCTCATTTTAAACTTTTTAATTTTTTTAAATTTTAATTAAACTAATTAGTTATTTTAATCTTAATTTATAATTATTTTCAGTAATATATTCTTAATTATCTACTAATTACACCCCTCTTAAACTACCGTGTCTACAGTGTAGCAGATGCGGTATATGAAATGGAAGGAGTATTATTAACTAATATGTGTATTAATAATATAATCTCTCCTCCGTCACTGACCTTTAATAAATTTATTTATTTTTAATATATTTAATAAATATAAATTAATTAAATTAAATTTCAAACCTTTTACATCTATTCAAAATCTATTCATTTATATTATCTCTCTCTAATAAATAAATATTTTTTTGTATTTAAAATTTCACGTCTTTTATAAAATTAATTTTAAATTAATTATAAAAAAATAATAGTATATGTATTTATTTATTTGTATGATATAAAATTTTATTATTAATAAAATAATTTTCATATTGTATATATTTTATTATAATATAATATTTAAAATATTAATAATAATACTCATATAAAAAATAATAAAATAATATCATAATTTATTATTAATAACTTATCAATCTAAACAACTTAAATAACCGTATTTCTAATTAAAATGTTTGAATATTAAAAAATTTATCATATACGAGACGGAGGGAGAATTACTTCTTCAATTACGTGTATCGTATAATGTGCACCAATATATATATGCATGAAATTTTAAGAGGAATATATTGGTAAAAGTAATTGTAATATCATGCTCCCTATTTCCTATATTTATATATTTATTTGCTTTTCATACGAAGTTTTAGAAATATTAGTATTATATTGGAATAAAATATAAATAAAAGTAAATAGACTAAATTAATCCTATTAGTACTGTATGATGTAAATGTAATGACATTTGTGTAATATATTGTAAATTGGAATGGTACCTGTAATGTTAGGTAGGTAGTACAATTATTAAAAAAATCAAATTGATATTTTGTTATGAAACGAACCAAAATGAAAAAAATGGATAGATTGTTAAAGGACGGATGAAGTATAAATAATTACATATTATGATTAAGATAAATTATTACTCTAATTAAAATTAAAATTTAAAATTTAAAATTTAAAATGTTGTTAAAATGTACTATCTCCATCAATTAATAGATTTTTTGTTTGACTTTCGAGGTAAATTAGTATTATATATATATATATATTAATGTAATAAAATTATATAATATCTATTTTACATTTGAAAATAATGCAACAAAAAATAAAAAATAGGGATATTTTGATATTTAATTGAGAATTACTTTTATATAAAAAAAAAATAGAAATTTTTTATTTGGATACTAAAATGGCAAAATAAAAAATTTAGTCTTAGATCCCAAAAAAAAGGCCAACTAAAATGGCAATATAAATACGAAACGAAAGATGGAGAGAGTATTATTATTTTTTTAATAGTAAAAACATGTGTTTAGTTTATGTTTCAAATAAAAAATATTACTCCCTTCGTCCTACGTACCATGTTCACGTTGTCGTTTTTATCCGTCCAATATATCATGTCACTTTCCTTTTTTGAAAAATGATTACACACTTTAATCTCATTTTAAACTTTTTAATTTTATTTTTTTAAAATTTTAATTAAACTAATTAGTTATTTTAATCTTAATTTATAATTATTTATATTATAGGATAATTATTTTCACTAATACATTCTTAATTATCTACTAATTACACCCCTCTTAAAATACCGTATGTACAGTGTAGCAGACACGGTATGTGGGACGGAGATAGTATTATTTATTTGCACTGTTTTTAATAAAAATATATTATTATTTTTTATAAAATATTAAATTAAAAAATTATTTAAATCAAAATTAAAATTTCAAAATAAAAGATGCAAACAAAACATAGATAATATGAGGATTAATGTGAACCTCAAAATATATGGAAATCCAGTGGCCCATGCAAATACACAGTCTGCTACTCCACAAAATTGTAAAATACTGTATTACCCAATATAATGAAATTTAGAAATATATATGTTTTTTAAAAAATAGATATTAGCTATAGAGATTTCTTTTTACCAAAACTATAGTTTGGGTTCTGTTTGACACGAGATTTAAGAAATACTGATATTATATTGGTAATAGATAAAAAGTACGGGTAAAAGATTCTTTTGCCCTTGTGAGTGTATTAGTGTAAAAAATAGTGACAATTGTGTAATAATAATAAAAAAGTAAGGGCAGTTTTATAGTGATATGATAATTTATGGAAATTAGACTATTGTTTTGGGACGGACAAAAATGGTAAACAAGACTATTATATTGAGACGGATGGAGTATTATTTATTTTAGTTTAGCCTCGAGTCCACTAGTATATATATTTTTGTACTCTTATTTTCGTAATAATACAATTTCATAATTTTTTCACAAATTCTAACATTGTATGAATTCAAGTCTCACCATTTCTCATTTGTTGTTCTCAATGGGCAAGTTTCATTTAGTGATATTTATTCCCTTGCCCGTGAGAGGCGTGTTAGTTGACTCTCATTTGTAGATAAAAACAAATAAATGATGTATATTCCTAACAACTTAAGTTTTTATGTGATACAATCATATACATCATCTAATATGATATCAAAGTCCAATTTTAAAAATATGAAACCTTAGTCGCTGCACTACAAGGAAATATTATTTTTGTAACAAGATTTTTTCGTCCCTAAATCCATTTTTTCGTTACTAATGACATTAGAAACATAATTAGGGATGAAATTACGTTAGCTACATGAACTTTGCAGACAGAATTCCGTTACAAATATACTATTTTTTTGTAGTGCCGCCGCCACTGTTAGCCGTCATTTGTCGCGCTCCGGTCGACACCGCCGCCACTGTTGTGACCGCCTCGTTGTCTCCGGTCAGCCTTCCAAATATAGCCGCCAACGGCCAACCACGTGTGCCGCCCTCACGTGCTACCGACGTGAATCGTGGCGGAAGGGCTTTTTCGCCGCCGCCCTTCCGGCCGTGCGTGCAGCCACCTCCGGCCACCGTCTCCTGTTTTGATTCTCTACATCGTGGTGTGGTTGATTTTGTTATCGGAGTTGATTTCATTTTTCGATTGTTACCGATTGGATTATTCGATCTGCTTTCTTGATTTGAATATTGATTTCGTGATTCGCATATTTTGTTTTTTGTTTTTGTTTGGAGCGTATAGAAGTTCATTCCCCTGTTACTACTATCTTGTCCGGCTATAATTATGATCTCTGATGCAATCTATGAAAAAATTTCTAATTGATAGGAAGTTATGGTGAATTGTCACCGTTGATATCTGGCTATCTATATCTCCATCTCCCCTTGTAAATATTGATCTCACATCTCGAGAATATGCAGATTATGTTTCCAAATTGAAAGATTGAAACAGTAAAAATCACGATATTCTTATTTTGTTGCATAATACTTAGTCCCAATCCCACTAGTGTATATATTTTTGTACTCTTATTTTTGTAATAGTACAATTTCATAAGTTTTCTATAAATTCTAACAACAGATATTTCTACTAGAATAATTAATTAATTAATTTAAAATTAATCAAACAATACTATATATTTTTTTTAAAATATTAATTAAATTAAATTATTGGAGAATTTTGTCATTGTGGAGTTGGTTTATACTACAATACTAGAAATATCCAAAAGAGCAAACTCACTCAACGCTGCTATGATTGCACATGCTGCATCAACATGAATACGAACATTAACATGAACATGCCTGCTATAATCTAATCTTATTGCGCCGAAATGATCCAACGGCTGAGAATCGCCGTCTCTCATTTCGACGGTGCTCCATGCCCCATCACAATCCGTGTCCTTTCTCGGGTAAGGCTTCTTTATTACTCCCTCCGTTCAATGTACTGTGTCCAGCAGACACGGTATTTTAAAAAGAGTATAATTAATAAATAATTAAAAATATATTAATAAAAATAATTATTCTATAATATAAATAATTATAAATTAAGATTAAGATAACTAATTAGTTTAATTAAAATTTTAAAAAAATAAAATTAAAAAAAGTTTAAAATGAGATTAAAATGTATAATCATTTCTCAAAAAAAAAAGTGACATGGTACGTGGGACGGACAGAAACGACAACGTGGACATAATATGTGGGACGGAGGGAGTATTATTATTATTATTAATTGGTTTAATATAAATGTATTTTTTATATTAGATATACAAATTATTTTGATAATATAAGAAATAAAATATAAATATTATATATATATCGTGTTAATCTATATATTTAATACTCCCTCCATCCCAAGGTTGAAAGTCTTGATTACTGTAAACAATAATTCAGAATAAGTATAATTAGTAGATAATTAAAAATATATTAGTAAAAACAATTATCCCATATTATAAATTATTATAGATTGAGATTAAGATAACTAATTAGTTTAATTAAAATTTAAAAAAATTAAATTAAAAAAATTAAAATAAAATAAAATTTGTAATCATTTTCCAAAAAAGAAAAGTGACATAAGATGTGGGATAGAAAAAAAAAAAAAAAAGCAACATGAACATGATACGTGGGACCGGAGGAAATAATATTATAAAAAAATATTCTACCAAAAAATGCTAAATGAATAAATCCTAAACTATTATTATTATTATTATTACTTCAACTTATTTAATTTGTAGTATTAGATTATAAAATTTATATCAAAATCTTTTAAAGCAAAAGGTTTGAGATGCATATCGAATCATATTCAATTCCGTTTAGACGTCAATTTTGAAAGTTTCGAAATTTATGTATTTGTATTTAAATAGTTATTTCTCGTAATATTTTATTAGAACATATTGTATATACTTATATAAAATCGGATGAATTATATAATAAAAAAAAATCTCAAAAAATGTTTATATATACTATAACATACATATACCTTAAAATTTTTTGGCTACATAAAATTACATTAATACCCTTTATCCAATAATCTATTTTCTTTCTCACATTTTCCAAAAAACTACTTCCTCCGTCTCATAACAAAGTATCTATTTTTTCATTTTAGTTCATCCCATAACAAAGTATTCATTTTATTTTTTACTATCTACCTAACATTACAAATACCCTTACAACTTACAATATATTACACAAATGTCATTACATTTATATCACACATACTAACAAGGTTATTTTAGTTATTTCTACTTTATTTCTATTATATCTCAATATAATCCTAATATACCTAAACCTACGCGTAAAAAGTAATTGGATACTTACTAATGGGACGGAGGGAGTATATTAATATTATTATTTATTTTGTTATAAATATTTCATTCAACATTATTAATTTTATTAATTCTATAATATAAAAATATTAATTTTTTTAAGTAGAATTTATTTTATTATTATAGTACAATAAAAATTAATGATAGAGACTTTTCTTAATTATTTTTAATTTTTAAAAAACTTTTTTTATTATATGAAAAATTAATCTTTGTTTTATTCGATAGATTCTTTTCGGTCATTGAATTTTTTTATTGACTATTATTGAAATAATACAAAATAAAAATAATTAATACATATGAATATTCACTCTTATTTATTTATTTTACTCTTACGTGACCGTATTATTGAAATAATAATTAATTAGCATAGTAAAAGAATAAAATACTTTACTATTTGTGTAAAGAATACTACTAATATATCTTGGAATACAATTGTACTAATAATAATATAAGTTCTGTATTTTCTGAAATTAATTTATACTCCCTTCGTCCTATTTATCACGCATACCTTTCTATTTTCATTCGTTTCATTTATTTTGTCATTTTAAAAAAAGAAATTATACATTTTAATCTTATTTTAAATATTTTATTTTTTTAATTTTTTTTAAGGTAGAATTGGATTTAAATCCTTATTTGCCAAAAATTATTTACATTCAGTCCCTATTTGATAAAACTTGGGCTGCACTCCCTCCTTTTTCATATTATTTATTTTTTCCTCCCTTTTTACCCTCCTTCCCCACCCAACGAAAAAGAAATCTCTGTAGTTATTTTTCGATCGCAAAATCCACGAAGAAACACCGGCAACTACAAAATTGAATCCGCCGTGCTGGTCGCTCACACTCTTTTGATCTTCATCACTTATTCATTCGCCGGTTGTCGATCTCGAACACCGATTGCTCCGCGCTCAAATCGACAAACCTCAATTTTTTTTTAGGTTAGTAACTATATATCGATTAGGGGTAAAATCAGAGTATTTTGTGGAAAATTATAATGCCCTGCTCGATGATGCTTACTCACATTTAACAAACTTTCAAACATATCCATATGTAAATATATTCAAAATCTATTTGTGAATATTTGGTTTTTCAACCGATTGTTCTGCTGAGAAGATGTTCGACGAAATGCCTGAACGAGATATAATAACACGGAATGCTATGATCTCCAGGCTTGCAACAAATGTTGCAGGAAAAAAAGGATGTCAATTTGTTTTCGAGGATGGAGGACTCGGGAATTCATCTCGATCAGGTGACGTTTACTTTTTCTCTCGTGGCATGTGTTTATTTGGATATGACGATTAAATGATTGGATTTGGTGAGGACTTTGCGAAATGTGTATGGCGTCGTGCCCAGGATCGAGCATTTTGGATGCATTGTCAATTTTTTTAAGCTGGGTGGGGCTTGTCGGATAGGGAAAAAAATTGATTCAAATGATGCCATTGAGGTCGGAGAAGGCGGCGAGTTGGAGGGCATTGATGAGCGGGTGTTGTGGCGACATGGAGGTGGTGGCGGAGCGGGTGTTGTGACATTGGAACGGAATAATGAGATGTATGTGTTATCTTCCTAATGTTTATGCAGCGGTGGGGAGACACGGCTAGGCGCAGAGGGATTGAAAGGCGATGAGTTGGCAGAATGTTGAGAAAACATCGAGATGTAGCTCGACAGAGTTATCCATGATATTTTTTCAAAGGAGAAGACATATTGTAATATGCATCGAAAAAATGATGCTATGACTCGCAGCAAATAAAATAGTCACGAAAATGTGGACGTTGTGGTCGTCTCGGGCACGACAAAAGAAATTGTAAAGCTGCGGTACCGTAGGCCTTTTGAAGTGTAATTTTTGTTTTTGTTCTAAATGTCCTTTTTGGTGGGTAATTACATTTGACATAATTGATAAAAATGTAATGTGGAAGGTAAATATACAATAGCAAGAATATAACTGTTGTTGTAATTTGGATATTCTGATGGTATATGAACATGAACAACGGGTATGTGACAGTTCTCCTTTATGTATGATAATTCAATGACACAAGGTTTCAAATAAATGAATAGAGACACACGAATTATCTGGAGGAGTATTTAGTTGATCTATCGAAGCACATCTGGTGGTAGCGTATTACTGTCCCAACAATATCAGTGTGGTCTTGATAATTAATAATCACAGTGACATAAAGTACACGAACATACTGTGTTGATCATGTCACATCCGTTAGAAACATACAAATGAGGATTAAGTCTTAATCTGTTTCGGAATCTATGAAGGTTATATGCTAAATCCTTACAGGCATTAAATGGAGCCATGAAGGTACACAATTCGAAAACCTTGCCATAAGATTACGTTGTTCAGTTATACGTTAAACTACAGAAAGTACACAATTACTAGGATTTTGTACACCATGTGAGTTTGGGGGTATGGAAGGCTTTCCTATCTAGTTGAGTCATGCGCTATACAAGTATGTTATTCACTAAATGCTGTTGTGTATGAAACAATGTGGATTAATCGTAATAACTCTAATGAATTTCAATTTATGACATCAGTCATTTATACTAACAACCAATATAATTTAATTTACTTACTCATGACTTGTTTAGTCATTTACAAGTGAATGTCGGAATATTATCATACAAATTAACTAATTATTTATGATTTGCTTAACCATTAATAGTAAATATGTATTGTTTATATTTCCATACACTTTGGGGTGTTACGAGAAATACTACCATGGTTGAATTCATTCATGGTTACTGTCATTTAGTGAATATTTTAAGCAAAAATGCATGTTCTCCAACTATAGGTTACCAGAGCATATGTAATCGTAACTGAAGTATATTTAATTGTTATTGTAGGTATGTAATATCTTATATATGGTATCTACATTTATGATTCTGGTATGTAACCATGTGAGCCGAGTATAACCTCGATATAAGAGATATAAATAATGATTTAATAGGCGTTAGATTTGTAGTACCAGGTATCTTCAAATGTAGTTTATTTTAGTCAATCCCATGCAGAGGGTCCAATGCGCGAACTCGGTGAGAGTACTTCCTCTCTCTACCTTTGTAGACCAAAGATTATTTTGTGTGCTACGGTGTGTATTACTGGGTAATAGGTCTTAATAACTAATCAATCCATACGAACAATGGTATATGAGTAACAGTCAACATAACTTACCCTAGTAACTCATTACTTGTTTAACAATCTATAGTAAATATGTGTTGATTACCATTTCATACACTTCGGGCATTCATTTAAAGTATGCAGGTACACAATTACCCAATTATGTCATAATGTTATATTTTTTATTTACATGAAAGCAGAGCCCGGGTACATAATTTGATAAGAATTGGTACATTAAAATCTATAGGGGGTACATCGGAGCCATGCTGAAGTACTTACCAGCTCAACCAAGTTATACTTCTTTGAAATGTTTCTGGCTAATTGATATTGAGTTTATAAGTGTGCAGTAGTTTGGATTATTATGTCATGGGTCAAAATATTTTAGACAAGATGTGTTTGTCCTATTACGCCAAAAACACTTGAAGTCCTAATAGTAGATTACGACTAGCGTGTTCACTTGAATATTATTGTGTGTGCTACGATGTAGATTACTATGTAATGAGTCTAAAGATTTTCAATTCGTGACATAAATTATATATTCTAACAACTAATATAATTTAATTTAGTCATTTATAACTTGTTTAGCCATCTATAAGTGGAGGTTAGAGTATAATTCTACATATATTATACACTATAATTAAGTCATTTTTTACTTATTTAGTCATCTATAGTAAATATGTTGTTTATCTCTTTATATAATTCAGAGTGTTATGGAAATACTATTACAATGAATTCATCCCTGATTACCGACAATAAGTGAATATTTTGAACCGAAAATGGTTGGTTACCTAAGCACAAGTTACCAGGGTATATATACCCGATATTGAAGCATGTGATACCAACTTTATCGTTACGTAAGATCTGTGCTAGGGCATATCGGTATTTGATGCAGGTATGCTAGTATGTGCTCCGGGTACAAACACCGACATTTAAGGTATAAATAATGGTTGCTTAGGTATTATCTATGTAGTAGCAAGTATCCATTAATGTGTTTGATTGCAGTTGATCCTCTTATGGAATGGCCAATTCTCGAACTCGGTGTGAGTACTTCTTCTCCCAACCCCGATGGAAAAATTTGGGCACAGTACGTTTATATTCGACAGCACATGCCCACACTTTTCAATGGCAAAACAATAAAGCATGTACAAGTAACAACCAACATAGTTTAACTAAGTCCTTTATGACTTGTTCAGTCATCTACGGTAAATATGTATTGTTTATTCATTACGTAGATTTCTGGGATTCGCGGGAATACTATAATGATACATTCATCCCTGATTACCGACAATAATTGAATGTTTCAAACAAAGAACGGTCGGTTTCTGAAACACAAGTTACCAGGGCATATATACTTGGTGGAAAGGTTTGGGCATGATACATTTACATTCAACAGCTTATGCCATATTTTTCAATAGCGTGATTACAAAGCATGTAACGTTATTTAATGAGTGTAATATAATTACTTTATGCGTCAATAGGATATAACCGGTTGGATCTGCTGGTATATTTTATTGTAGTAAGTGGTATGTAACTCTATTACACAAGTATATAATGAAATAGTAGATGCTTGTAAATATATTCTGCAGGTATATTAATAATGCACTGAGGTATTTGATGATGCAACTCTGTAAGAACGAATGATAAATATAATATCATGTTATTTCTATGGTATTTGAATTCTATTATTGGGTAATCATTTGGAATTCTAATAGCTTATTAAAGCCCGTTGTTGTTGCTAAGTACAACCATTACCTATATAGCACAATTAAACATCAAATTTCCACATCCCACACAACTACATTGCTATTATAAAGTTATATACGTTAATATTACATGTATATATATGTATTTGCAAGCATATTGGTAATGGAATGAGCTATCTGGTGATGCTAACATGTGGGAACAAATGGTAAAAATAATATCATGTTGTTTCCATAATGTCAACTCCGATGTTTAATGACGTGGGCTCCGGGTTAAAGTTATTAATCAAGGCAAGCAGGCGGTGCCACTACAACCTTATCTTTGGGCAGTCCAGAAAATGGCCGAATTGAGTCATTTTGATGGCTCTAATATGTTCATCCAATATGCATTTCTTCATTTTCTCCATCTCGTTATGAAAACATGGTACTGCAAATCGGATGATAACCTATTTGTATTCTTTCCCCGATTTGTAAATAAATACCACAAGTTCACATTACTCGAACAATAAAAAAAACTAAAATATACAACTTCGGGTAACTAAACAAAATGTACATCTACAAAATTAAAAAAATCACAAATTAAATAAATAAAATAATCCAAAATTGGTGCCAAAATAAAACACTCAACTCGGTGTATCTAGGCAAATATACGAATGATTTCAAATCCGATTAACAAATAAAACTACACCGATCACTTAGGGCTTCTCAACACCAAACCAATGCATACAAATACGGGACCAAGATTTACACCTCAAATAATCGAACAAACTACGGTATAATATCAAGGTCAACAAATCAAAACTTGAAAAAGGTCCAACCTGGCACTTACTTCTTCGAGCTTGTCTTGGGGGATGGGAGCGGTCAGCTGTTTTCTTCACATTTTTGCATCGAATCGGTTGTTACTTAATTTCCGGAGGTTCGAGAGCATCGGTTTGCCTAGAGATTGAAGAAAAAAGGTTTAAAATCGGTGTGAGGGGAGTTATGAGAGGTTTCCTGCCTTTACCCTTATTAAATCGTGAATTAATTGTTTTTTTTTTAATTCACAAAAAGAAAAGGTACGCGATTTCTAACTAGAAGTATATAAGGTTACAATAGAGGTAGAGCGGGAAGTAATATAGGTATATATTACAAGATTTGAAGTATTGATCAACCTATTTCGAGTACATGTTGCGTATATAACGGTGATTGAGGGAAAAATACACATTGGGGAGCTATAACAAACCTAATTGATAAAGTAGGGATTGCAGACTAACTAATTTCTAATAGGGACTGAATTGCAAGTATATTTGTCTGACAGGGATTTTAATCCAAGTCTCCCTTTTTTTAATTCTAATTAAACTAAATAATTATTTAATCTTAATTTATAATTACTTATATTATACAATAATTATTTTTACTAATACATTCTTAATTATTTACTAATCATACTCCTCATAAATTCTTGTGTCTACAGTAAAGAAGACATAATAGCGACGTAGCGCAACAAATGAGCGACTAGTATATATATATATATAACACCGTAGGCATCGTGTGTAAGTGTTAATGATTGTTGATGAACACGCATAATGTAACTTGATATAGAAAAATAAATAAACTACGAATAGTTGCATTTTAAAGAAGAGATGTATTCCCTTCGTTCCAGAACTATAGTATGAGTTATGTTTGACATATTATATTGGCAGTGGGTAAAAAATACGGATAAAAGACTTTTTTTACCCTTGTGAGTGTATTAATATAAAATAGAGTAACAATTGTGTAATAATAATGAAAAAGTAATGGTAGTTTTATAGTGATATATGGTTATTTATGAAAATGAGACTATTGTTTTCGGACGGACAAAAATGATAAACAAGATTGGGACGGAGAGAATATATTTTACATACAAAACATCACATCAACACATATTTATAACACATCATAAAATTATATAACTTCAAAAATTTTACTATTCAAACTTCAACTCAATATCTAAATCTCTAAACAAACACGTCCTCAACATGCATAAATTAGGGCTCATTTATATTGACTTAAGAAATAAGCAGAAGCGAAAAGCAAAAACAAAAACAGAAATCAAAAGCACAAACAGTTTAATTTTGCATTTGAATGAATCGTTATAAAAACAGTTTTTTCAAATAATATTAAAATTCGTAAATTTTTTTATTTTAAAATCTAAATAATGGATCGTTCCTATTAATTTAATGAAAATATTATTATTACAAACATCTAAGTTAAATATTAAAAAAAATAGTTTAAACACCTCAAATATTCAAATTTATCTAAAAAAGTTAAAAAAAAAAAACGAACTAAAATATTAGTTATTTATAATTTTAAAAGTTTAATTCTATTGTATAATTTTAAAATTATTATATAATATTATTTTTTATTAAAAAAAAATTGTCCCCATCCAAAAACTTTCCTAACTCGGCCAATGTTTGTTACTGTATTATATTATTATAAACTATTTACCGGTGTTTTATAATATATTTTTTATTTAAATGTAATGTATCGCTTTAATTTTTTATTATAATATATAAATAAATAATAATATTTTCCTAATTAGTAGAAGTTTGCAATATAATTTTATATTTTTCTTTTAAAAGTATAAAATAAATATTTTTATAAAAATAAGAGTATTTTGATATTTAAAATTACTTTTTAATATAATTAAAATTGGTGTTTTAAGTTAAACAAAAAAAAAAAAAAGTAAAAATAAGTATACTGATTTAGAAAAAAAGAAATACTCCTTAGGTCCCAACTAAAAATAGTATTATACTATTTTTGTGCATTGTATCTATTTTTATTATAGTAAAAATAATTACATTAATACAAAAATATTCTTTTAACTTTTAAATAATTTATAAAATATTATTATGTATAATTAATTTATGCATAAATTAAAAATGACAACAACATTATTATTATTTTATACAATTATGTTAAATAATAAAGTATTACTCCTTACGTCGTACTGACTTTGCCCACTTTTGTTATTTTTTTAAAAAAAATATAATTATATATTTAAGAATATTTTAAAATTTATAATTTATATATATTTTTTAATTTTAATTAAATTATTTGGTCATTTAATCTTAATCTATAACTATTTTTATTAAATTATAATTATTTTTAGTAATTATTTTTTAAGTATTTACTAATTATACAATACCTACAGCACTGTATCTAAGTTAAAGTGGACAAATTAGCCGAAACTTTTTTATAATACTTCCTCCGTCCCATTGGAAGGGTGACGTTTTTTTTTTACGTAGATTTTTGAATATTAGTATTATATTGGATTGTAGTAAAAAAGACAAAATACCCTTATTAGTATGGTGTAATATAAAAGTAATAACATTTGTGTAATATATTGTAAGTTGAAATGGTATTTATTATGTTACGTAAGTAGTACAATTGCTAAATTAGAAAATAGTAACCTTATTTTGGGACGGACAAAAATAAAAAATTATAACTTTTTAATAGAACGGATGGAGTATTACATTTTAAAATCCCAAAACCTGTTCAGATATTATAAAATATCATGAGTAACATGTATTATCCGCAAACATATGTGTGTTCTTTTATAAAATTTCTTCAAATTTTTAATATTGATCAATTTTTATTTATTTTTTGCCAAAAAATCTAATTATACATCTAGAGTTTGTTCGTTTGTGGGTTTGAATTTTTTAATAGTAAAATATTGAATTTGAATAGTTGTTTGATTTGATATAAATAGAGGTTGATTTAATGTTTTGAATATAAAATAAATTCGTAGTATAATATAAAAAAAAAATTGTTTGATTTGATATATTTGGAGAGAAAAAAGAATTTAAATAGTAAAAACCTTTTGTAAAAATCACAAAAGAATATAACCCTATTTTTTATTTTTTATATTTATTAAAAATTAATTTACATTAAAAATAATACGTTTATGTATATTTATATCACATTATACAATTATTATTATTCGAATAAAAAAATAATTACAAACTCCAAACAAACACACCCTAAATAAAAGTGGATTATGCGATAGATAGCAGACAAAATAAGAGGCCTACGCAGAAATTAAAGTAATTAATTGAGAAATAGAGTAAGCTATCAATACATACGAATTTGTAATTATTGGTGTACGTATAGTTTCCGGTGACACGTGGCCATGTCGGATAAGACAGTGCATACAGACATCAGGTTCAAATGCTACTCCTTCCAAGATCCATGACACCCAACACCCGATAAAGCTACTCAACTTATTCAAGTGGGCTCCACACAATAAACGTTCCAGATCTTTTCAGGCGTCGAGCTCCTGGGACCCTCTAACTATCACCCAACCCTCTGTTACATGTGGGCCCAGAAACGGCCCCCCGTTACGGTTCTCGTGTAATTATTTCCCGCCATTGCATGTGAATTTACAAAAATGATCATGTCGGAGCTGCGTATAGAGAAGATAATTCAGGGGCAATATGGTCATTTCATGAGTCGTCGACAGAAAGGTCAAAGAGTCAACCAACGGCGGACTGTCCTATGTGGCGTGGCTAATGTACGCCGGTGACACGTGGCGGGTTTCTATTCGTTCTTTGGAGGTCTCCGGGATTCAGAGCGCTCACACACAATAATTAAAGTATGCGAAGAAGCAAGCAGGAGCGCACACGCAGTCTCTCTCATCTTCTTTTTTTTATATTTTATATTTTATATTTTATATTTTTATTTATTTTTATTTTTTTTGCTTTCTCATTCTTCTCTCTCTCTGAGTGTGTTTTCTCTCTCCAAAAGAAATCCACATTTCCCCCAATTTCCAGCAATTTTCCGGCCGGAAGCGCGTGTTTTTGGATTCTCCGATGAGAGATCTTTCGATCGGACCCAATTTTGTGCAGTGAGGATCCGTAATTGAGTTTGTTTTTCCGGATTTTGGTTGAATTTCGGAAAATGCTGGGAGCAGCATCAATGGTGAGCAATGGCGGACTGTCTTCTCACTCTTCGCAGCTGCATAGTTGCGGGGATAGTAGCGAGGAGGAGCTTTCGGTGCTTCCTCGTCACACGAAGGTTGTGGTGACTGGTAACAACCGTACGAAGTCTGTGTTGGTAGGGCTTCAAGGAGTTGTGAAGAAAGCTGTAGGCCTTGGCGGATGGCATTGGCTGGTAATAATAAATTAAATAGTTGATTGTTTTGTTTATTTGTTTTACTTTTTCAGTAAGAATTGATTATGTGTGGTTTTGAAGCAATCGATTGGATGTTCGTTCTATAAGAAATTGATGAGTTGAAATAGCAAATTGTGTTGAAAGATTTTGTTTAACTAAAGAAGAATTTTGTGAAGGATAGCTTCTGGATATACTTCAGATTCCAATATTGGTAATGGTGATTAGTTGCGTTCTTCTCGTGAGTGGATCTGTTGCATTTTCTATGCATGCTCTCTGTGTGATTACTGCAATTTCGGATCTTAATTATGCACAGTAACTCATGGTGATGAGATGATGTTGACAGTACTTTCATGAGGTATATATATATGTATGTATATATTTACTGAACATTTCCTTTTGTGTTTGAATTATTGAAGAAAAACCTCAAACCGCAAACTGATTCATTGTTACATACAATAAATTTGCTCCTCTTTGTACTCAATATAGATTGAAGATCTCTGTATAGAATTATCTAGGGTTACTCTGGCTGATTATTGCTAATATAGGTTTGAATTTGTTGGTTAATCTACTGTAAATTGAGCTCTCCAGAAGAAACAATATGCAAATTCAATGTGTGTTATCATGCTTTTGGATTTGGAGAAGATGCTAGAAAAACTATGGCAGTTCTTGTTGATCTAAAGATCTTATTAGGGACCTGTTTTTTTTACTTGATGCAAGGTTCTTACAAACGGGATTGAGGTTAAGTTACAAAGGAATGCTTTAAGTGTCATTGAAGCTCCCACCGGTAACGAAGAAGTCGATGATCTTGAGTTCGAGCAATTACGGTGGAATGGCGCCGACATGGGTGAGCTTGAGTATCCTTTAAAAATTGATTGTTTGCATTGTTGGATGAAACCCTTTTAAGAAATCAAATTAAACATTCTTTTTAGTCACATGAGATTGTTTTTTCAATCTTTTCCATTATGTTTCAAATTCTTTCATTGATTTACTGACATTGTAATTAATCTGATTGTGTCATGCAACGGTATCCTTAGCATTCGATGATGTGCAAAAGTCGCATAGATCAAGACAGCGATCGTATGGTTCATCCAGCAAAACTCTTAGCCACTCTCTCTCCCGCGACTCCCAGTCGAAAGATTCTGTTTCTACACCAAAGGAATCTGTGGTAAAGAAAGAATCTTAGAAGCATCATAGAATCATTTTATTCAATATGGCTTTAAAAGAAAATCACTTCTCTCTTTTTCGCAGAAAGTCGATCTCAGCAAACTTGAAATGGCTGCCTTATGGAGATATCTTCTGCACTTCAATCTAGTGAGTTAAATTATATACATATATATATGTGTATATGAACATTGAATTATTCTTATTGATCGATGATTATAGGTGGATGCTGTTCCAAACCATTCTAAGGAACAACTTATTGAAATCGTGCAGAGGCACTTCGTATCGCAGGTATGATGCTAAAACAACGTCATACGGATAATCCCGGGTGGATGTTTATGTTGATAATCAAATCGAATAATCGGGATTATGTTTATTATGTGTGTGCAGCAAATGGATGAGTTGCAAGTGATCACAGGGTTTGTGCAAGCTGCCAAGAGGTTGAAGACAGTTTGCAAATGATATATGATATATATACATATCTATTATGCTCCAAATACTCATCTTGAGGCCTGCCTGACTCTCTAACAAAGCTTGAGACAGTTTGAACCACCCCACCCCCACCCCCACCCCCACCCCAGAATGTGAATGTATATCTACCCTACCCTCTCCACCCTTTGTGACTATATAGTTTGCAGAGGGGTAGCTATGTAGATAAAGTCTTAATTAAAACCAAGAACCAGTGGACTGACACTCACTCTCTAAGAGGCCATTGTTGGCATAAATATGGTTCAATGCTTAGCTAACCAGTGGGGAACCTTTTCTTCAATATATATATATTATATGTAAGTATGTATGTATGTATAGGTGGGCAGCTCCTTTGTAATGAAAATGAGCCTTAAATGATGAAACCTTGAGGCTGGTGAATTACATTGCATTATTATTATTATTATTATTAGTTTCGTAAAGGAAGTTTATCGTAAATTAGTTTTTTAAGTGGAAAATCTTTCGCAATTTTGGAGATGTTTAAGTGAAACTTGCGTGGCTTCTTGATTTGGCGAACACGAGTTCTCTAACGAGCCACGTAGTACTATGTAGGTATATTTGGCGACGAAGAACTAAAATTACTAAGATTTTTCACTTACGAGACTAATTTGACAAAATTAAAATGATAAATAGTCTAATTAAAGAAATAAAAGACAACTTTATCCATATTATTATTATTATTATTATTATTATTATTATTAGAAGAGAAAGGTAAGGAGGTTGGGGGGCTTTAAGGTAAGATTGGATAAGATTCCAGGCTGGCACATAATCTGAAGTAGAAATAGGTACATCACAATATAGTGGGTATCCAATGTGGGCTTCTTTCATTACTGTTTGTTACTATATTTTTTCTTACTATTTTGCCCTTACGATATTTTGCTGTATTTTGTGCTTGTTTATTTTGTATTTATAATTTTGTACTTGGTAATAGGGTTTGGATTTTGAATTAAAATAATTATTTTAATATGATATAAATATATATTAAATGTGTATATTTGATTTGAGCATTATTTTTGGAAAAATTTTAGTAATAGTAGAAATTTTAGAGAATCTTACAATAAGTGTTCTTTTGTGGATATTTTCAATTAATATTTTTTAAAAATATTAAATTTTTATTTTTTTATATTAATTTCAAAATTAATTTATATTTAAAATATATTTAATTGTATTAAATAAAATAATTATTTCAATTTTTTAAATTACTATTATTTAAATTCAAAATCATGGATGTGAAATTATACTGATGTTATAGAAAATAATGTTTGTGCGGTTGATATTTATTGTATGTATACAAAAGTTTATTTTTGTAGGATTTCAAATAAAAAATAAATATTATTTATTTTATACAATTTTTTAATAAACATATACTATTTAGTTTAACATAATATCATATCAAAATATTATCAAAACAAAAATTTAATATAATTGTCAATTTTCATTACTCTTTCCATCCCGGTCCAAATGGGCCTTTTGGGGTTTTTTTATAATAGATAAAAAATAATAGTATTTATTAGGTAGTAGAAGTTTGTAAGAGGTTTTGACATTTTTAACATTTGACTTTATATAAAAAGTAATTGTATGTATAATGATATGTTTGTAACTTAGATAAAAAAAAAAGTATTTTCGTATTGTTGTATAATTATTTTTACTAAAATAAAAAATATATACTTTGAAGTAGGATTGACGAAAATAGTAAAAATAGTTCTTTGAATTGAGACAAAGGAGTATCTTACATTTCATATTTTATATTCACATCATCATTTTAGTCATTTTTATATTTTATTTCAATTATATATATATATTTTTAAAAAAAATTTATTCTCTTAACTATAATTTAAATTTCTTAATCTATAATCATCTTAATTTTAAACTAATTAATTAGCCTAAACACATTTAAATTATATTTAAAAAAAAATTGTAATGACTTTTCTTAATACATGTCTTAAGATTATCTCTATATTTATTAATTATATCATTTTTAAAATGTAAGAACAATGCTAGCTATTTTTGTTTTGGTTTGATGATTAATAATAAGCACCGTACTGATTTTTCATATCAGCACACGTCATATATGTAAACAGTACATATTAGTATTACACACAACATATGTTATATATAATAAAGGTATGTGTTATTTTTTTTTTTTTAATAATAACAAGTGTGTTGTATACAAGTATATCATGTGTTAAAATCAACTGTTGTTTGTTGTATGAGACTATAGCATGTGTTGTTAATTTATATTTGTATTTGTATTATATTAACATATACAATATGTTGTCTGTAGTAATATTGTGTGTTGTTGAGACTATAGCATGTATGTTTTGTTGATGTACTGTATTTGTATTATATTAATATATACAGTGTGTTATTTGTAATAATATTATGTGTTGTTCAGTACAGTAATTGCCGCCTTAATAGTAAGGTGCTAATAATAATAAATGAAGAGTTATCCCTGCAATTATTGTTCCTTGTCTCTCGTTGCTACGCTGAAACAATATTCTCAACTGAATTAGAGTCGAAAATAACATAACTTACCAGACATGACTCCCTATTGGGATCGAAAACGATAAGAGTACTCTTTATAAAGTCGAAAATAACAAACTCTCATTACAATCAGAAATATAACTCTGAAAAAATACAGTACTAAAAATTTATTATGTATGCACTTTCTAGTAACGGTTGCGAATTCCAAATCATAATATATATATATATATATATATATAGATGAAGAGTTGAGTTTGTAATTGTGGTGAGGTTGGAATCGCAAAAGTTGTGGCGTGATTAGCTGCGGAATAATTAATTAATTAATTAATAGTAGTTTCACAGTGGATTGACTGACGGACAACATTGACGGTCCAGATTTCATCTCCTCTCCACTTTCAGGTGATGTTACTTTCCCAAGGCCAACACTTCTATCTCATTTTTATTTTTTATTTTTTATTTTTATTTTCTCTCTCATTTCAATTATTTTGTTTATAAATATTTTTAGGTAAATGATCGTAGTAAAATTTAATACTCTCGTTATTTGCCAAATTTAATGAAGTGCAGCACAATTATATTGGTGTTCACGAAATTATATGTGATGCACTAAATATTACTCCCTCCGTCCAATGTATTATTGGTATGTTAGTGGAGATACAAGAATTTAGGTAAAGTGTGATTAGTAAGTAATTAAAAAGTGTATTAGTAAAAATAATTATCGTATAATAAAAATAATTGTGGATTAAGATTAAATTAACTAAATAGTTTAATTAAAATTAAAAAAATTATAAAATTTAAAATTTAAAATGAGATTAAAGTGTATAATTATATTTCAAAAAAATGAATAAACAAATTATGTGGGAAGAACGAAAATAGAAAATAAGAACAAATTATGTAGGACGGAGGGAGTCCGAGAAAATATATATATATATCTATATATTTATTTCATGCAGGAAAGTTATGAACGTGACAATTTCTATTAAATTCTCTAATTCTAAATTTAATTTTCTTTTTATTTTTTATATACTAATTTTTTTTACTTTATTTTTATTAATTTATTCATTTTTACTCCCTATTCAGTTAAAATTTCTACAATACCTTTATTTATTTTATTTTATTAACTTCAATTTTTTTTTTATATCTTCACATATAAGCCTTAATTTCTACTATATAATTTCACTTTTTTACCATTAAAAAATAAACAAATAGATAGATAGATAACAATATAAAAAATAATATATATCTTTGCAACCCTTACATAATAATACAAAATATTTATAGAAAAATATCAATGTATGTGATACTCAATTTTGCAAATACGATTAAACAATAAGTAGATTAATTATATATATAAATACTTACAAATAAATTACATATATATATTTAAATGTTCACAACTATTAAATTTTAATACAAAATATTTATAAAGAATATTAATCTTTGATTGAATAAAGTATAAATAAATTAATAAACATGTACTTCGAATATTTTGTATCGTTGGTCGTCATTTTGTGAAAAAAAAAATTATAAAATTGATAATTGTTTACATAAATCAAGGGTTTTTTTGTTACATTAGGTATATAGAATTATAAATAAAATATTATTTTGAGGACAAAATTGAAAGTTTATAGCTGAAAATGTGTAAAATTATAAATGAAGAGTTGTAAAAAATAAATAGGGAGTTTTAAGAAACAAATATATAAATAGTAACTGACAAGGAAAACAATTTGTAAAATAAAGATTTTTGGAGAATTAACCGTTATGAATATGTGCAATTTTATTTTATTCGTAGTAAGTAAAGATTTCGCTCCGTTCTCCCAATATTTTTTTTTTCTTGAAATGTGATTTTTCAAAAATAATAATAATAAAAAATAAACTTTATACCAAAATTAAAAAACAAACAAGTCTGATACTCATATTAAAAAATCAAAAAGTCATTTAAAAAAGTAAAAAAAATCAAATATTCGATCTAAAGTAATACTACATTTTTCGTCTCATATTTATGTATTCGTTTGCTTTTTACACAGAGTTTTAGAAATATGAGTATTATATTGGAATACAATAGGAATAAAATAAAAATTACTAAAATAACCTTATTAATATTGTGTGTTATAAATGTAATAATATTTGTGTAATACTCCCTCCGTCCACTTACAAAGTTTACATTTACTTTTGGCATGATGGTTAAGAAATAATAGTATTTTAATTATAGTGAGTAGTTAAAAGTAATATAATGACATTTTTGTCCTTACTTTTTTTGTGTAAAAGTAATGATGTGATGTAAAAGAAGGGTATTTATGGAAAAAAGTAAGGTATTTAATGAAATGTTAACTTTGTAATTGGACGTTCTAAAATAGAAATATGTAAACATTGTAAGTGGACGAATGGAGTATATTGTAATTAGTAAGAATATTTGTAATGTTAGATAGATACTACAGTTACTAAAATGAAAATGAATACTTTGTACAGACTAAAATAGAAAAATGAATAATTTGTTAAATAATAGAAAAAAAATATTTTATATTTTTTACACATTTCTCATACTACACATAAAAATCATTTCATCTAAAAATTTTGGGTAAACGATATCTAGAAATAGGAAAAATATAATAATTACAATTTAAAATAAAATATTAAGTGCAGTATATTAATTTTTTTGAAAAAATACGTTAGAAAGTTCTTATTGAAAGACCAAAACCTTGGATAAATTGCATAATACAATTTCATATTTTATGAAAATTATATAAATACATATGTTTTATTTATTATATAAAATACTTTTGTATTAATATTAAAATTTGTATTATCATTTTTTTCTAAAATAGCGGAAAATAAAAATTATACACTTATTATGTAGATACTCTTGTATTTGATAGAAATAAAATTATAAAATATTTATTATATATTTTTACTAATAAAGGATATTAAAATAAATAAGGTTTGACAATTTATTTTTTTCAATTTTATTTAAGAAATAAGATGAAATTCATGTTATAATTTTAATAGTTTAGGAAATTTACTATTAATTTCATATTATTTAAATCAAGTTCGTGTTTAGGCCGAATTTTATTATTGATTCTTAATTTTTCGAAATAAACAATTATATTAAAATTTTTTTAAGTACACCAAATAAGTTTTTAAAAATATAATATGGAATATAATATTTAAATATAAATAAAATATGTTTAGATTGTGTTATTTTTTAAAAAAAATTTAATTTTATATTTTAAACCCGAGACTTAATTTAGATATTAGTTTATACAAATTTATAAAATATAAATAATATATTTTTATTAAACTTTATAAAAGTTAATTAATAAAAAAGTGGAGTATAGACAAAGAGAACAAAATCTTCTTTTTATAAATTTTTTCAAATATTGTAAATTATAAGTTGGTGATGTATGGAATCCACCACTAGGGATGCTCCATAAATATTTGTTCGAAATGGATATTATATTTTGCGTTTTTTTAATATTAAAAATATTTTTATATTTGTATAATATTTTGCACAAATGTCATTATAATAGTATTATAAGACACTAGTACATGTATTTTTGTTATTTTCTATATTTTCATATAATAATTAATATTCAAATATCAACACGCAAAAAGTAAATGAGACCCTTGGAGTCGGACGGAGGTAATAATAAATAACAAAAAAAACTTTTTATAAAAGTAAAAAAAAAAAAACTCGATAAAAAATTGTCAAAATATTGAATATTAATTTAAAATAATATATTTTATATTTTTGACACAATTTTACATACCACACATAAAAAAATCAATTTATTTAAAAATGTTGCATGAACAAATCTTGTGATTTTATTTCTATTATTTTTTATTTTTTATTTTTTTTACTAATTTGCAAGCAGGCAATTGGGGATAGAAAGGGAATAAATAAGGCCCAATTACAAGAGTCTATATAAAAGCCCAATAGATTAATGGACCAATTATACAAAGAGATATATACGATTGTTTGATTTGAATTTCAAATTAATTTATTTTATTATTATTATTGTTATTAAATATATAAATTTTTTAATTAAAATATATTATTTCATGCCACTTGAATATATTTTTTTGGGATTTTTTTAATAATATATTAAAAAATAAGAAATTTTATTAATTAATAGAAATTTGTAAAATAATTTTTTGATATTTTTATCTTTTGTATTTTATATAAATTAATTGTATATATAATTTAGATCTGTAATTTATATGTTGGTGCGGTTAGGCAGAGAAAATTTTCAACAAATTTTGAAAATAATTTTAAGTTATTTTGCCTTTATACAACAATTTATATTTATTCATGTAATGCTTGAATTTAATAATAAAATAATATTTAATGAAATGTATTATTTAAAAAAATATAGTAAAATTTAGAGAATTTGTACAAAATAAACACACACGAACCTTTCTGTGTGTTCATAGTAAGTAAATACTTTTTATGTTCGTCAAAATTCTTTATTTTTATATTTATTTCATGTATTAAATTTATTATATTATTAACTTTGACAAAAGTTAATAAATCATATTTAACTATTCCTTTCAATTCAATATTCTTTTCGTCTTTTCATAGATGACTTTTTTTTTTTTTTGTCAGTCTCATTAAAAATGACTATTTTTAATAAATTTATTAATTTTATATATATTTAACAAAGATAAATAAATTAAATTAAATTTTTATTTTTTTACATATAGGACGCTAAAAACCCCATTATTTATGTTTCTTTTCTAAATAAATAAATATTTTTATTTATATTTAAAAATTATTATTTTTTATATAAAATTAGTTTTAAGTTAATCATAAATAAATTAATAATTTTTAATTTATTTTTATTATATAAATAAATTATATCTTTATTGCAAATATTTTATTTAGATATAATACTAAAAATATTTAAAATATAAAAAATATTACTTATATAAAAAAATAAAAAAATAATACTTCCTCCGTCCCGCAAGAAGGTTACCATTTGATTTTTGGTACTTAACATTAAAAATGTCATTATATTTGAATAATTTACTCGATAAATATCATTGTATTTGTATTATAAGAGACTAATAAACGTATTTTTGCCTTTTTCTTTTGATTTCTACTGTGTATTGATATAATAATTAATAATAAAAGTTCAACACACTAAAAGGCTATGACAACCTTCTTGCGGGATGGAGGGAGTATCATAACTTATTATTAGTAATTTATTAATTTTTACTACTGTTGATGTAATTTTTCAACAATAAAAAGTAAAATCCGAAAATAGGGAAATATCTTCGAATTTGATATAATTAGTGTCTGAGATTAGGAATCTCTAAATACTGTATAATACATAAATAAAATAGGAAAATATAAAATACAGACTGAAAAATAAAGTGGGATGTCGATTGAAGATGCCTTTTTTCGAACAGCACCGGATCCTTAAATAACCCCTTAAAGAAGCGGTTTGAACCACCATTTGGTTGGTTACAGCAACTGCCGTCAACCGTCCACTAAGTTCTCCTCTGTTGACACGTGTTGCAACTTCCTCCAACCGCCCAAGAACTGCCTCTCACGACTTGAACCTTCCCAGAAATGCCTTTCGTCCGACCTGCATATCCACTGCCATGTCCCTTCTTGTCCGACTTCGTTTCGCCCGACCTATGTGCCACCCAACCAATCGAGAGACTAACTGGTCGCTAGACCAAACGATTCCTTGGCCGCCCCATCAAGCGACCACCATCTGGTCTCTTGTCCGACCACGTATCGTTCGTCTTATTCTTCTTCGCCCGACCTCACTTGGTCTGAACTCCGCATCAACCGACCTCCATATCAGCCGACCTCCGTGTCGTCCAACTCAACCGACTGCGGACTGCTCGACCTGCTCAACCGACTTTGGACCATCCGACCTATTTAACCAACTGAGAACCAACCGACCGCGGATCAGCCGACTGAGAACCAACCAACCGTGGATCAACCGACGGCGAAACAACATCCTCTGGTCGCCTTATCTCCTTAGATGGACGGCTGGTCCAACCGACTTCCTTTTGACTCTGCTACCATACCGTCTTACCTTGGCCCGTCCGTAGGCCAACTAACCAACTTACTTTGGTCGGACTGCAGACCAACCGACCAACTTCCTTTGGCCAGACTACAAACCAACTGACCTGCTTATCCGACTGCGTACCGTCTGATCTCCTCTTTCGACCGACCTCAGTACCAGCCGACCTTCTTCGCCCGACATCCTCTTTCGATCGACCTCAGTATCAGCCGACCTTCTTTGCCCGACTTCCTCTTTCGACCGACCTCCGTATCAGCCGTCCTCCGTCCGACCTCATTTGGTCCGACCGCGAGACAACCGACTACGGACCATCCGACCGGACCAACCGACCACAAACCCATCCGACAGCGAACCAACCGACCGGTTCTGTTTGTCTTATCTCCTTAGATGGACAACTGGTTCAACAGACTATCTTCTTGACACTTCTCTGCCCGACCTTCGTCTTGACAGACCTCCGCGTCTGCCGATACCACTTCTCTGCCCGACCTTATCCCATCCGATCTCCGTGCCCGACCTTGTCCTGTCCGACCTCCGTATCGGCCGATTATCCTTCCTTGTCCGACTTCTTTTTGCTCGACTTCTGGGCAGTTTGACTTATATCCAGATCCATTCAGAATCCTACTGCCATTATTTATTATTATTATTTTTTGTGCTCAACAACTACCTAAAACCGCGTCAATAATAAAAAAGGTCATGGGACGAGGGGAGAACTTATTTACAACAAACCACTATCTTAGCTTTTTTAAATTCTTTCTACTTTCTTTGATTTTTAGCTAAAGTTTTTAAAAATATCCCAATTATTATTATTTTTTATCATTTTCTTTATAAAATTTTTATTTATTTATTTAAATTTTCGTGCCCGAATATGTAATACTATAACTTTTACAGGACAAAGGAAGTCTTCCTCCCTCCGTCACATTTACTTACGTGACTGTATTTAATATTAAAAATATCTTTATATTTGTATAATTATATTTTATTTTAAATTAAAACAAATAATATCGAAAATTCTTTTAAACACAACCAAACACAATTGTATTACCATGGATTGGATCAGGTGGAGGGGCAGAAAGTAATAAAATAATCAGAGTCCGTACAAGTGCACGTGCTGGACATGTCGTCGTAGGCGTAGCTGTACGCCGTCGGGCACGCGCTTTTGAACACCGCCGAGTACGGCGTCGCCGGGCACGTCGCCGCCGTCGCGTGCTCGCCGGTGCAGCAGAACTCCGCCGTGTTGAACGCCAGGCACGCGCTCTTGCACGCCACCACCGCGCCGCTGCCGTCCACCACCTCCAGCTCCTCCGGGCAGTCGGCGTTCAAGTCCGCCACGCACCCGGCGGACTGGCATTCTCCGGCGCCGCCGGACGGCCGGACGGCGACGCCGACGTTGTAGCCGTCGACCAGGCTGACGTCGTAGAAGTCCTTCGCCGCTCCGTCGGCGCTCCCTAGCGTGAATTCCACCAGGGACACCGGCGGAGCTCCGCCGCCGGTGCACCTGATCCCGCCGCCGCAGTCGCCGGTGGCGCAGCTGCCGGCACCGGCCTCGTCGAAGCTGCAGCCGGTTCGGGCCCAGAACCGGCCCGACCAACCCGGCGGGGCAGGAAGCTGGACGGTGTCGCCGGGGGCCAATGCGAAGCCGCCGCCGCCGAGAAGGGTGGCGCCATCGCCGGATAGTGTCCCCGGCCAGATTGTGTAGCTGCAGCTGTTTTGAATGGTGAAAAGTGTAGCTGAAGACAATTTCATAAATTCACCTGGAAATATATATATGTATTATATGTTACATACTATAGATTTTGGAATTTAATTTAAAATTAAATAAGACCTAATTTTGGAATGAATTAGCAAATTAATTTAGGTACGTACCTGAGAAGAAGAAGAAGACCAATACCATTAGAATGGGTGTCATGGGGATTTTGTATATAGTTGTAAAGGATATATGCTTATTTGTGGAACTTGAGAATGAAGATATACATTTGCACGCATATATATATATATATACACACGCTACTACTCGTCAAAGCGCGTTGCGCCAGCGCTGCTCGTTTGTTTGTTTCATTTTTTCTAGAGAATAAGTTGTTATATTGTGTATTTTAATCAACGAAAGAAAAATAAAAGATAGAAATATATAATTTTTTTATATCCGTGAAACCAATCAATTTAAAAAAATATATATTTCTTTGGATAATTTTTATTTTATTTTATTATAAAATTATTCTCTACAAAATAATATATACTGAATTGGTCACATGAGAAGGAAGGAAACCTTCCAGTAAGTAGTTGGTTGGGATAGAAAGATGAGAGAAAGAAATATAATAAATTATATAAATATATATTTTTTATATATGTGCAACCAACCAATTTAAAAAATATATATATTTCTTTGGATAACTTTTTTTCTATTTTATTAAAAAATTATTCTCTACAAAATGATATTGTTGAGTACAAAAATAAAATAAAATAAAATAATGGTAGCAGGGTCTTAGGTCGGACAAGATAAAGTTGGATGAGGAAAGATGAGACGGCCGATACGGAGGTCGGTCAAAAGAGGAAGTCGGGCGAAGAAGGATCAGAGGCCGATACGGAGGTCGGTTAAAAGAGGAAGTCGGACGAAGAAGGATGAGACGGCCGATACGAAGGTCGGTCAAAAGAGGAAGTCAGACGAAGAAAGATGAGATGGCAAACACGGCAGTCGTACAAGAGAAAATGTCTGTTAATTGGTCGCTTAATTAGCCAATTAACAGACCTGTTAATCGACTGACCGATTGGCCGGTCATTTGGTCAAATAGTAGTTCAGTCGCTTGAAAAGGCGGTTAGTTGGTCACTTGATTGAGCGACTAATGAATCGTCTGGACGAATAGTTGTCCAACCGCTTGAAGGGACTGGATGGTGGTCGCTTGATTGGACGACCGATGAACTGTCTGGACGTTTGTTCAGCCGTTTGGAGGGACTAGATGGTGGTCGCTTGATTGGGCGCTAATGAATCGTCTGGACGAATGGTTGTTCAGCCGATTGAAGTCACCAGATGGTGGTTGCTTGATGGGGCGACGAATGAATCGTTTGGTCTAACGACCAGTTAGTATCTGGATTGGTCGGTTGGTCAATTGTTGGGTTATGCGGTAGGTTCAGTCGGTCGGCCTGCAGTCTGTTGAAAGTATGTTGGACGGTTGAGTAATCGTTCAGGACTAGCCGTCCATTTAAGGAGGTAAGGTGCCATGAGGTGGTCGGTCGAACCAGTTCAGTCTTGTAATTGGCATGAGCGGTTGGCGAGACGGTTAAGACATGTATCAATGGAGGAGGAATTGGTGGGCGGTTGATAGCGGTTGCTGTAACGGACCAGACGACGGTTCGAAACGTTTGTTTAGGGATTATTCAAAAGAAGACGTAGCAGCAGGTGTGCTGGTCGGACGAAAAATAGTTTCCAGACGGTTGAGAGAAGTTATAACCGGCGAGCGGATATAAAGGCATGACCTGGATTGTGGCGGTTAACATAGGTTTTAAATAGGTTTGTTCATGACCTAAAAAAACCATCTTCAATCGACATCAAATTCACTGGAATTTCTTTTGGGATCACCATTTACTTTTTCAGTCTGTTATTCTTAATCTCAAACATTTATTTTATCAAATTCGAAGATAATCTCTATTTTCGGATTTTACTTTTTATTGTTGAAAATTTGCATCAACAGATATATATATATACTGAATTGGTCAGATAACAAAGAGGAGGAGAACCGTCGGTTGGGATAGAAAGAGAAGAGAAAGAAATATAATAAATCATATAAATATATATTTTTATATCTGTGCAACAAACCATTTTTTAAAAAAAATTATTTTTCTTTAGATAATTTTTTTTTATTTTATTAAAAAATTATTCGCTACAAAATTATATATATACTGAATTGGTCGGATGAGAATGAGGAGAACCGTCCAGTTGGTTGGCATAAAAAGAGGAAAGAAATAAATATAATCAATTATATAAATATATATATTTTTTTATATATGTGCAACCAACCCATTTAAAAAAATATATATTTTTTTTGGATAATTTTTTTTCTATTTTCTTAAAAAATTATTCTCTACAAAATGATATATACTGAATAATATTTAATTTAGCTAAAATTAAAAATGTAAATAAAACATAATTAATTTAAGAAAACATAATTATTTAAATATTTAAATAAAACATAAAAATATAATTTAAGAAACACATCAATTAATTTAATTTATACAACACAATAATTATAAAATATACTTAAAAATTAATAAATTAATATTTTATACACAAAATACAATAAATACAATTATTGAATTAAATTAATATAAATTATACCAAAACTCGATATAATTAATTAATTAATTTAATAAAAATAAGCTATAAAATATGTCAAAATCGAGAGTTATCACTAACCGACTTTCTCCTGGACGGTTGTTTTCAATCCTTCTCATGAATATATAAATTTAAATAAATAAAGAATATAAATATAGATATTTTGAAATAAAAATGAAGTGGTCGAGGGAATTGGTCGGTTACCACTTTAGACTCGCCCAAATTCGGATGTTTTCTATTTCTGTAAGATCAGCCGTTCAGTCGGACTAAAACTTCTTTTGTTTTGCGTGCCCAACAAATTCAAAAACTCTTGCATTAGTTTCAAATGCATTATTTTATATATCATAGCATTAAAATATTGTAACTAAGTTATTGTATTAAAGAAAATGTTACGATCTACAAAATAATATCCATATCAATATATTTTGTACAAATAAATCACTACCAAAATAGCAAATAGAATTGGAAAAACACAACTCTAAAAAACATCCAATATCTTCACTATAATTGACAACGTGGGGTTTTATTGACAAATTTAGTCATATTTGCCCACAATATTACAGTACGTACAACTGATGTAAAGATACATTATTTCAGTATTAAGGTTAGTTTAGTAAAAACAGATAGCCATCCGTACAACTTCTCGTATATATGTGTTTCAAGACATATATATATATGGCAGCGGCCCGACCAAGTATGCTGATTTGATTGAATCAATATATGTTACAGGTGTGACTATCATAAATTTATACATTTTTATTATATTTATAACTTAATATATATTATACTCCCTCCGTCCCACCGGAAGGGTGACATTTGCTTTTTGTACGTAGATTTTTTAATATTAATATTATATTGGATTGTAGTTTAAAAGACAAAAATATCCCTATTAGTAAAGTGTAATATAAAAATAATGACATTTGTGTAATATATTGTAGATTGAAATGGTATTTATTATGTTAGGTAGGTAGTACAATTACTAAATTAGAAAATGGTAACTTTGTTTTGGGACGGACGAAAATAGAAAATGGTAACCTTTCAATGGGACGAAGGAAGTATTATAACTTAGTATATATTATTTTATAACTAACCATATATATTGAGATATGTATAAATATATGTTGATTAATCCCTATATTTTTTTGTGCAATATTTTAAATTGTTCAATACTATTTAATGTAATATTAATGTGATAAAAAATATTGCTTATTTGATTTGATATCAAAATCTTAAAAAATATGGTGTAAACTGCCTTTGATCTTATTTAAAATAATTTTATTACTTATATAATAGTGTAAAAGAAAATGATTATAAGAATGGAAAAATTAAAAAGAAATTAAATAAAAATAAATTAAATTTATTTAATTGTGGTTTTAAATTGATTTGAAATGAAATACTTTATTTGTCTCATAAGTAGGGTTTTATTTTTTTTCTTTTCGTTCGTCTCAAAACAACGATACTATTTTCTAATTTAGTAACTGTAGTACCTACCCAACATAATAAATACCCTTCAAATTTACAATATATTATGCAAATGCCGCCACCTTTATATTACACAATATTAATAAGAGTATTTTCGTCTTTTATACTCAAATTTAATATAATACTAATATTAAAAAATCTACCAAATATTACTCATTCATATGGGACATATGGGACATAGGGAGTATTAATTTTAAATTTATTTAAATATTATTTTGATAAGATCTTTTATATATATATATATATAAAACTCCATCTCTCCAATTAATAATTATATATTTTTCTATTTTTAATTATCCAAATACAAAGTATTAGATCCTGTGACGGATCCAACGTCCGAACTCCTGAGGGACAAAATGTCCGTAATTTTTTTTAAATATTTAAGTAATAAACAATAAAATAAAATAAATAATAAAATACTTTTATTAAAAAAAAAATTAAAGTAATAAACCGGAAATATTAAAATAGTGTAATGTTACATAATGAATTTATTTTTAATTTTCACAAAATTTTTCTTTTAGAAAAATAAAATAAAAAAGAAATAGAAAAAGAAAATACCAAAATAACGATATGAATATTATAAGATTTATTTTTTATTTTTAAAAAATATGTTATATGTTTATAATTAAAATTTAATACTTACTTCCTCCGTTTTAAATAATAGAGACATTTGAGATTTGCACGAATTAAAGAATAATACTCCCTCCGTCTCAGAAGTAAGTATGCATTTGCTTTTTGCACGTAATTTTAAAAATATTAGTATTATATTGAGATATAGTAGAAATAAAATAGAGACTAAAATAACCTAATGATATAAAGGTAATGACATTTGTGTAATATATTGTAAGTTGTAAGGGTATTTGTAATGTTAGGTAGATAGTACAGTTACTAAAAAATAAAATAGATACTTTGTTATAGGACGGACTAAAATGAAAAAAATGGATACTTTGTTATGAGTATTAATAGTAAGTGTAAAAATATTTATAAAAGATCAAAATGTTCATATTCTATGTAATTATTGTAGAAAAAGTAAAAATAATTTTGTAAAAAGGTGGAGAACTTATACCAAAAATAGAAATGACAAAATATGACTATTGTTTTAAAAAAGATGAATATATACTACTCCCTCCGTCCTAAACACCGTGCAACATTTGTGTTTGACACGAGAATTTAGGTGGAAAGTATTAAGTATGGTAATTTGAGATAATTATGATATTAAATGATGTGATTGGAAAGAAAAATGATTATTTGTTTTTTTATTTGAGTGATGTGATGAGATAAAGTGACGTGTATATTAATATATGTATATAATTATTATTAATTATTTCTAAATTTGAAAATATTGCAATGAGTTTGAGACAAATAAAAAATAAAATGTTGCATGGTGCTTGATACGGAGGAAGTATTATCTGGGATTTAATATATATTAAAAAAAAAAAAAAAAAAAAGCTTCAATGTGCAATATTTATTTATATTTATTTAAATCAATATTTTTATAATAATTTTACACATTATAGAGGTAAAATAGATTTTATATAAAAATTATTATCAACTATTATTAAAATACAATATTTATTAAATTGCATACCAAATGTAAATACTTTCCTCTCTGATTCAAAAACAACTCTTTTTTTATTCAAACTTCTTGTTTTTTTAGTAAAAATATACTGTATTATTTTTTTTTAATTTTCTTTATTTTAAAAAGAATTTTTTTTTTTTTTTTTTTATCTATTCTTTTTTTAAAATTCATGTCTGGTCAAATTAACATAAGTTTAGATGTCAGAGAGAGTACTTTTTAAATTGATAAAAAAATATATACTTCCGTCCGATTTTAAGAGTCTCATTTACTCTTTTATGTTAATTTTTGAATATTAATTATTATATCAAAACACAGTACAAATTAAGAAAAAATTATAAAAATACTTTCATTGATGTCTTATAATACTAATAGAAGAATATTTATACAAACAATTATACAAATATAAGAATATTTTTAATGTTAAGTAAAATGACACAAAAGTAAATATAACCGTTTAGAGGCAGATGAAAAAATGTTTTATTCAAAGCCGTAAAAAATAAATAACACAGTAGTAATTTCAAATTAAAATATTAATGGGTGTGTTTGTTTGGGGAATTGATTTGGATTTACACTATTCATCTCTTTTTTTTTTCAAAAACATCAAATTAAATACCTATTTTTTATTTTTTATATTATACTAAAAATTAATTTTACATTCAAAACATTACATCACTACCTATTTATATCACAGCATACAACCATTCAAATTCAAAACTTTTACTTCCTCCGTCCCAAACACCATGCTACATTTCATTTTTGGTATGTCCCAAACACCCTGCAACATTTTCAAAATAGGAAATAATTAATTATATTTAATCTCTACCCCACATTTTATCATATCTCATCACCCAAATAAAAAAAATAAAATATACATTTCTCTCTCCATCGCATCTACCTAATTTAGATCTCAAATTATATCTATAAAAAAAAAAATTGAGACAAATGAGCAGTCAGTACAGAGAGCAGGGGGGTGGTTAATGCACGTCAAATGTCGGTTGAAAACGTGTGGGACTGATGGCTTTAGATTTTTTTATACTCCCTCCTAAATAAATGAATAATTATAATATAATCCATCCGTCTTACTATAATAGTTTTATTTATTATTTTTATTTATTAAAAAATAATAATTTTATTTTTATAAATGATAATATAATTATAAAAGTATTATTATTTTTTTATTATTATTACATAATTGTCACTATTTTTTACACTAATACACTCACAAAGACAAATTAATCTTTTACCCATATTTTTTTTTACCTACTATCAATATTTCTTAAATTTCGTGTCCAACGCAACTAAGACTATAATTTTAGAATGGAGGAAATAATATAAATAATTATAAATTTAAATTAAAATAATTAACTAATTTAATTAAAATTAAAAAAAATTATAGATTGTAAAATTTAATATTTAATTATTTTTTTTCTAATTATGATGAACAAATGAAAATAAAATACTGAATAGTTTATGTGATAGAGAGAGAGGAGTACCGTATTCACCACTTGATAGTCATTAATATTTAATAGGGTGCGTTGAGTTTGGAAAAATTTTGGTATTAAAATAATGCTCCCTCTGTCCCAAACAATATGCAATATTTACTTTTGAAACGAGATTTTAGGTGGATAGTATTAAGTAGTATAATTTAGAAATTAGGTGACGTGATGAATAGAGAAATATATATTTTATTTTTTTATTTGGATGATATGAGGGGATAAAGTGTGGAATAGAGATTAGGTGTAATTAATTATTTCCTATTTTGGAAATATTGTAGGATGTTTGAGACATATCAAAAAAAAATATTACGGAATATTTCGAACGGAGAGAATATTTAATAGGATATTTTAGGAGATAAAAATATAATTTTATTTTTAGTGAAACGAAAAGTCCAAATAATAAAGTTTAAGAAAATTGATATAAAGGACCCTATGTGTTTGTACGTACATGCAGGAGCATATGCAGCCGGGTGGTAGTGTTTACCCACTCCAGGGATCCCAAGTCCCCTGAGCACCAGCGATATATAGTGGGTGCAAATTTAGACATCATGGAACCGAGCTCCTGGGAGTGGCCAAGAACCATAGTCTTCACATGACAACACATGTGGCCGGCGTCTCGTTTAGGTAGGGGTGCCAATGGGATCCGCGGTGTGTGTTTGATTTGCACTCCAAACCAACCGTTTTACCATTCAGCTCATACAACTCTCAATAAATACATATTATTTCACCTTATAAAAAATCTCGTCAAAATAATACTCCCTCCGTCTATTTTCTAATGTCCTATTTAATATTTACACGTATTTTTAGGTAATTAGAGTTTTTGTTATAAAATGACAAATTTATCCTTAATATTATATATAGAAAATAAAAGAGTAAATAAAATAAAGGTAAAAAAATAAATTTTGTGTATAAAAATAGAAAGAGGACAATAATTGTTGGACATTTCAAATAGAAAAGTAGGACATTAGTTTGTGGATAGAGAAAGTAGTAAAATAAAATTAAACAAAAAAATAAAGAAAAAAATTCAAAACCAATGGGTCTGAATAATCATAACAATCTACAACCAAATCACTTTGGCATATATCTATCATAATACAATATTTTTTGAATTCCTAACCATTGAGCAGTTAAACTCATTATCAATCAACAAAACAACACTTACCAAATGACAAATTATGCACCAAAAAGAGCATATTGATTTAGGGGTGTTTGGCAAATAGCTTTTTGAAAAACTTTTAGCTTATTGAACAGCTTTTAGCTGTTTGTGACCAGTCAAAAAGCTAATTTAGGTGTTTGATAAATTAGCTTTTTGAAATAGTTTTTTGGACCCCAAAAAACTAATTTCTGAAAAGCTAACTTACCCAATGTTTTGAAATAGTTTTTTCTGTAAAATTTTTTTTATTCCTTATATGCTCTTAAAAATTTATTATGCATTTTACACAAATAAATATATTTTGATTATTTATTAATTATATTAGAATATTTTATTATATTATAGTTTTACTTTTATAAATTTAAAATAATTAATTTTTATATAAAAATTATTTTAATTGTAAAATATATAAATTTATTAAAATCAACATAAAATAGAAAATATAAATATTAATAATTTTGTTTTATATTAAAATTACATTATATAAATTTTATACTAAAAATAAATCAACTTTATTAAAAATTATAAATATAATGAACAAATCGATAACTAACATAATAAATATATACATGAAAAATTTATTATTTTATATTTTACAGCATTTTTAATAGAAAAAACTACTTATATATTTTAATAAAAATATATTATTTTTTAAATTTAACGGTAATAAAAATAAATACTTTTACAATTTTCAATAACTAATAATAAAACATTTTAAACATTCTAAACTCAAAAGAACATAATTGAATATATTAGAAACAAAATAAAATAGAAATGTCCTCAATTGTTATACTAAACATTTTAATACAAACAGCTAATCGAATCAGCTAGTCAAACCAGTTAATTGAATCAACTAACAGCTATAAGCTAATTGAATCAGCTAACAACTAAGAACTATCAGCTAATTGCCAAACACGCCCTTAGATCTAGATTTAGATTTAGATGTTTCATTCCTTCACCTATCTCAATATTTATTTAACTAATTCCCTTTTTTTTAGTAACACAAGTATAATTATTGTAGAGAATATATATTAGGTTCACCTAGTACAAAATTTTCACTATTTTTTTTCGAACATTTTTGGTATGAAATAATAGAGCATGCTTTCTAAGCTCATGCCTCAATTATAAATTTAATAAAATTTTGGGTTGGCTTGTTTTGATTCCATTCGATTTCAATTTTTTTTTTACTATATATACAAATCTCAATTGTGTTTGATTGAAGGCTTATACGAAACATTTAATTATTCATTTTTTTTTTCTTTACAAACTGATCAAATTTTAATTTTATTTTTCATTTTTTATTTTTATATTATACTAAAAATTAATTTTATATTCAAAACTAACACTTATTATATTACTTAAAACAAATATTCTAACTCAAAGTTTTGTTACTCTCCAACCTCAACACCCAAATCACCAAAACCTACAAAGAGACCCCTTTCGAAAAAGAAAAATGTAAAACTTTTGACACTATTTACTACTAGCATTTTAAAAATAATAATAATCAATCAAATACTATTTATTATTATTATTATTATTAATCTAACATATTATATTAAAACTAATTTTCAACACTAAATATATCTAAACACAAAAGGTATTTGCAATAAAAATAAAAAATAAAAAAAAATCTTTGTAACATTAGCCTGTAATAATGTTTTGTATGGATCTAGGAATGATTCATATTCATGTATAAAAAGCACAATCTATTATATCACCTCAGACACTCAAATTAATGATAGGGACTATCTAACTATCACACCAATTGAGAGAGACCCTTATTGGATCTCCTTTTATATGAGATCATATCACCTAAATGAAACAAATAGTTGAATAAAATATTTTTACCTTATTAGAAAAACTATTCATCTGAAAATATCTTATTTACTCAAACTGATAACTACTTTTAGCCTTATTTATTACTATTTAAAAAAATAAAACAAAATAGGGTAAACTGTTTTTTTAGTTCCGTAATTGGACCCCTATATCATTTTAGTCCTGTAAGTGGAGCTGTCGCAAACTAGTCCCATGAGTGAAAAAATTTCGCTGTTTTAATCATCGGGCGCCGGAGACGCCTGCGTGGCTCGCCGGAGGTGACGTGTCTGCCAGGTGTCCCGCCAGGTCAGCGACACCTGACGGACACGTGGATTTATTTTTTTTTTTTCATTTATTTAATTTTTTTAATTGTACCAAATAAAAAAATAAAATTTAAAATAAATTAAAAATAAGTTTTAAAAAAATTTTAAAAAATGAAAAAATAAATAAATAAATCCACGTGTCCGCCAGGTGTCGCTACGTCACATCCGGCGAGCCACGCGGGCATCTCCAGCGCCGGAGGACTAAAATAGCGAAAAAAATTTCACTTATGGGACTAGTTTGCGACAGGCTCTACTTACGAGACTAAAATGATAAGGGGATCCAGTTACGGGACTAAAAAAACAGTTTACCCAACAATATATATATATATATACATATATAACACTCGAATTCAAAGCATATAGATATGCAAAGTTGTTAATAATACAAAATCGTTTACCATAAAAATGAACCTTAATGAACATTTGACTCTCACGCTGTAGGTAGGTTGTAAATGAATCGAATCAAATTGAATACTGCAGTATTCGATTCTAAAAAAAATATTTGACTATTCGATTCGATATTTGATTCATGTTCTTCGAGGGGAATGATTTTCCTTTTCGTGATTTGTGATAACATTTTGAAGACTTTGAAATTGCATCCACAAATAGAAAGAAATCACATCCTCTTCATCGAAGTCTGAACTCGAAATAGTTTGAGATGAATTTGACATTTCTTTATAAAAAAATTGTTTGTTACAAATATTTTTTGAAATAAAGTGTAGTGTAAAGGTTTTACCAATATAGAGTATTTATAATTTATATTATATGAAATAAATAGTGTGATAATAGTAATGACTAATGATGTGTAATAATAATAAATATATTTAAAAATATGTAAATAAGTAGTACCATAATAAAGTTGTTGGAAACAAATTTAATGATACACATAATAATAGTGATGTGATTTAACAATGCAAGTGTGTTCAAAGCTGCCTATTACAATAATAAACTATAATGTGATTTAACAATGCATACAATAAAGTTCAAATAAGACAAAAATTGAAATGGTTTATCACTATTACAATTATATAAAATTAAATTGATATGATTTAACAATGCAATTAATAAAGTTCACTTGACAAAAATATAAATGATTGATCACTATTACAATGACATATGATTAAATTGATATGATTTTAAAATACAATTAATAAAGTTCAACAAGGCAGTAATTAAAAAAAAATTAATCACTACTACAATGACAAAAAAATATGAAACATGGACATCAAAAAGTGTAAACTAATGCAATAATCGTTGACAAAAGATAAATTAAGCTGTTTTAAAATCTGTCGTGTGCTTCGAACAAACTAACCAACAAAGAATGAATGGAGAATCTATTGATGATGTTTTGACTAAGACAAATCAAATATATTTCACAAATTGTGGCGAATCATTTATTTATGAGCACATTTGGCGTGAATTAAAATTCAAGCCAAAATGAGGTGCTAGTCATCGTGGTACAAATGTTGTTTATGAAACATCTTATGACAGTGAAATTGACCCAAAGAAAACTAAAATTAATGAACATGGTAGATACTAGTCTAATTCAAATATAATTATGCCACATAGTGATAAGTAGAAGAATCTCTCTCAATTCGTCATTCCAATATGAAAACGTGTAAAAATAAAGGCAAACACAAGCACCGAAAAAATCTTCAAAGTAATTTTTCTCCGATGGCTTTGAAGAGCTAAGAGCTCAAAGTAAAAATGTTGTATCACAATTCACTCGTATAACACAACTGAAGGAAGAAAAAATAAAAAACAACAAACATTTTGCCAAAATGAAACTCTATCGAACACTAATGGAGAAAGATAATTTGACAGAGTAAGATCTGATTGTTAATGCCAAATTGTTCGAAGAGTTGTTTTAAATATTGTTTAGATTATATGTATTGTGTTCTATATTATCAAAGTTATCTTATATTTCATTTAATATTAGTATTAATAATGTATGCAAAATTAACTATAAATTAAATATATATTTTATTGTTTAATACTCCAGTCGTTAACTTCTAATGTCTATATATTTTTGTTTTCTTCCGTCAAATTCAGAGATTTACATATTTTTTAGTAACGGTAAATCCAATCACTAACTACTAATGTTTTTTTATACTTATTTACCATTTTACTCTCACTTTATTATACACTTTTATCTAAAAGTAAATATAATTTGATTTTCACACTATTATATTTATCCATGAGTATGATGATCTATAGAGTTACCAACACTTTCTGCCTTGTCATTTTTCTCATGATCGGAATCCTTAATTCTCCACGATGGGAGTAACAAGAATTAGGAATCCAAGTCACTATCAAACAATTTTCCGTGCAAGGTGAGAACAGTAAGCTCTTGGACAACATCAAGTTGTTGCGATCCATGAAGTTGTTTAATTACAAGTTAAGGTAAGCCCCTTCTTGCCTCGCAAAATTCGCCCAAATTTTTTCTTCATTACGTTACCAATATTACTATGATAGCTACCGGCCAGGGGCTTTCCAATCCGCCGATCGTAGGTTTCGCTGCTGCTTTAACTGGTGGAACCTCTCCACTGTTGATTCCTTTTTCGTGAAGAAGCAATCTGCAACATTCTGTGCGTACGAGGCCGATCGATTGGAGCCGATTGGCGATTCGGCACAGGCGCAGTCCGAGACGACAAGGAGAGTAAAGATCGATTTACTGGGAATTGGATGTGATTTTCAACATTTAAATCAAAAGTGTTTAATTTTACATTTTCCCATGGCTGATCTCGACGCTCTTCCTTGCCCTCGGATTGCTCATAATGTTGGTTTCCTAGCCATTGGTGCTTCGCGGAAGCTTCCAAAACCGATTTGAGACTTTTGAAAATGGCTCTTTCCGGTAGATTATCCGGTTGTTTAAATTTCGAACACGACCTTGTTTTTTTGGCTAGAATGTTATTATTCAACAATCAAGCCAAAATTAATTATAATTGTATACTAAAATTGATAATTTATTTATTTATTATTATTATTATTATGACTAAAGTTGATAAATATTTTTAGAGTGAATTATTTTTTTTGGAGTAGTTTACTTTAATTAACATTTGTTTGGTGTTGTTTCCACCATTATTTGTATATTTCATTTTATATAATTTTACAAATAATACTCAATATTTATTTTTATACACTCATATCAATATAGTAATTTATCATGGTTGATCATACATGAGAGGTAGTAAAATAATGTACTTTAGGAGATATATTTTTTTGTTTATCATAAATATGATCAAGATTATGAAATAATTTATTATTAGTACATATATAGCAAGTATCACAACTATCGATTAACTATGGCGGGTGTGTTTTTTTGTTTGTTTGTTTATTTTTTATTTCAAATAAAAACAATTATTATTTATTTTGCACAATTTCAATAAAATAAATTATTTTTTCTCACAAAATATTTTATTAAGATACTATTTAAATTAAAACTTTAATTAACACCCTATTTCAAATCAATTTCAAATACAATCAGACAAACCATTTAATTTCTTATCTATTTGTACGAAGACTTTGGAGCTTTATTTTACGAGACTTTTTGCACCTTTTCACCGCATTTTATTTATATCCAAATATCATTTAAAAAATTCCTCATAAAGTTTGAATATATTATCTCTTTACGCTCGATTCTTTTTCTCAACTTACAATTTCTTTATATAAATGTATAATTTATTTTGCAATTTCTTATTAATCACCACCAATGTACAGTGATTTGCAACAATGTGAATCTTTTCATATTTTTTTCAGTCAATTGATCATTGAATAGGTCGTGCAAATACTGGGTAGATGATCCATTGTTAATATTTTTCCTCTTATTGCTTCATAATTTTCATCATTAAATGAATTAAATTAGTATAATTTTCACTTGTTTCTTCATCATCTTCTCTCCCAGTGCATTCAGAGGAAGGATCAATGGTGAGTCATTTTTTTTCCATGCAACTTATTAGATGTATTTCACATTGAAAAGATATGGGAACTTTCATTATTTATAGTGGTGAAAAAAAAACTACTTTTATCACCAATTGATTTTGAGATTGAGTTTCAAATTACTTCTTAACACAACTTTACAACAATGTTAGTTTGATCATCTCCGTGTCTTGATGAGCTAATAAAAATTTTGAGTTGATAAATCAATGATTTATTAGATTGATCAAATTTCTTTTTTTAGACTTCCCGTAGGACTCTGATTCTTGGTATGAAAATAAAGGCCCTTGTATTTCAAGTGATATGGAAGTAATAATTTAAGCTCTAATAAGAACATCTAGTTCAATCAAAGTATCATACTCCAATATTTTTTTGAGTGGCTTTATTTGTTTTTTTTAATAAAAAAAATCATTATTTTCTATGGGTATGAAAACATTCTAAAATTTATGAATTTAGCTAAAATTGTTTAGTCACTTTAGTAGTATAGATGATAGAAACACAATCGATTGTTGTTTTTCACTATTAAGTATCAGAACTTTGGATAGTATACGAATTTGTTGACCACTTTTTGTACAAGTCTAGAAGATGACTGTATTTTCGCATAAATAAAGATGTTTGCAAATAGAATATAAATTATACTCCGTCCGTCCCAAACATCGTACAACATTTGTGTTTGGCACAGGAATTTAGGTGGGGAGTATTAAGTACGGTAATTTGAGATGATTTGGATATTAAGTGATGTGATTGAAGAGAGAAATAATTATTTGTTTTTTTTTTTTTTTTTGAGTGATTTGATGGGATAAAGTGAAGTGTATATTAATATATGTATAAAAATATTATTAATTATTTCTAAATTTGAAAATGTTGCAGTGAGTTTGGGACAAACAAAAAGGAAATATTGCAGGATGTTTGGGACGGAGGGAGTACTATTTTATTATAGCTAAGCCATTAGTATCGACTAGAGTTCCAAATGCCATGAATATAGATCGGAATAAATATGGTCTTGGGGCAAAAATATAAAGAAGAGAAATAGAAGAAAAATTCTATTTTGTAGTTTTATGTATGTTTATTTCATATAGTTGTGTCATCTTTATATACAAAAGATTTTAAAAACAATAAAGCATATTTTAAAATAGCTTACATAAAACAATTGTCCAAGATATATGTATACATGTATATGATAGAAGCTATAAGAGATATTCAAGATTGATCGATGGTAATTGACTTACCTTATTAAACCAACATATTTCATTACAATCCAGTGTTTGTTTGAAAGAATTGTGTGAATTTTTATTATTCACACAAATTTTTCCCCCAAAAAATATCAAATCAAACACCTATTTTTTATTTTTTATATTATACTAAAAATCAATTTTACATTCAAAACATCACATCAATACATATTTATATCACATCATACAACTATTCAAATTCAAATTTTTTACTATTCAAATCTCAATCCAAAATCCAAACTCCCAAACAAACACACTATTAAATTTTAAATGTGTTTTTTTTTTTTTTAAGTTTGAATTTTGTTATTTAAATAATATTTAACTTGATAATTTATGCAAAAAAATAAAATAGTAAAAGATCACCTAAAAACCGAAAAGAAACACACTTGTATAATCAATCAAATAGATATACAAACAGTATTATTGCATTGTCATAGAACTAAAAAATTGTATTTTAAAAAGTCATGACAATATTTCGTAGGGATGACAATTGGGACGGATTTTGGCCTCGACTCCGGAGCTAATGAAGCGGGTTAGAATTTGAAATTTAATGTTCGTGGCATATTATGAGTTTAAAGAATTTAAATTCGATCGGATCCGGGGCGAGTTATGAATTTATTCAAAAACTCATCCCGAACTCTGTTAAATAAATAACTTTAAAAATTAATATGATATATTTCTATAATTATTTATATTATCTTGATATATAATTTTATATCTTTTTATTTTTAAATTTTAAATTTTGTACAATTTTCAACGTATTTATCTTCATTGGATTATCATAAACAAAACATGAAAATGATCAATTGTACACGAGAAGAAATTAAACAAAATAGAATATAAACGAAATTGAATAATAATTACTACACAAACTTAAAATTATATTAAATAATATCTAAATATGTTTTTGTATTATTCAACAATTACATATTATTAATAAATTTATTATATAATTAGATATACCTTACACCGCCTGAGAATGCAATAGGAAAAAGTTGAAGTGTTTGACACTTAACTTTAATTGCCAACCAAACAATGCCTTAATAGCGAGTAACTGCCAATGCTACCGAGCACCCAATAAGATTTCGCCACGTGGCTTGCATCGAATCTCTAGAAATTTCGCGTCGGTTTCCCCTCTTCCTTCTCGTTCCGGTTAGAATTGGATTCTCGTGCTCGTACCGACCTGGTTCGATCTTCGATCCAGTGGTTCTCTTCGACCCGAAGGTCAATCTTGTTACCACTCTTAATCGTGTATTTCTAGGGTTTTTCTTTTTCTTGCTGTGAAATTTGGGTTAGGTCATCTTAATCGTTTGTTAAAGATTTTAATCACGCAATGTTTCTTCTTTGAGGGTTTGATTGTTGAAAAGTTTGGGAAAATTTGTCAAAAATCACAGTGCTGTGTAATTCGGAGCTGGATTGGTAATTATCTGCAAATTTGGGATATGTGGATTCAATATTAGAGTATTTGGAATTTTATTTCCGCAAAATCGACGATGTAACCCGTCGGATAATTGTTTTGGTTGAGTTTTACGCTTGGTTTGATTTGGATTTACTGTGGGTACCATAACTTAGATTTGATTATCAATTGATGGAACTGTTCTTGATTGTTTCTTCGAATTATTGTGTTTGTTTGCGTTTTAATTACCAGTTTACAAATTGATGGGTAATTTGGGGTTTTGAGATTGAAAGATGGATAGTGGGATTTACTGTGGGTGCCATAGCTTAGATTTGATTATCAATTGATGTAATAGTTCTTGATTGTTTCATCAAATTATTGTGTTTGGTTGTGTTTTAATTACCAGTTTACAACTCGATGATAAGTAATTTGGTGTTTTGAGATTGAAAGTGGAATAGCTTAGATTCGATTATCAAATAATTTGATAGTTCTTGATTGTTTCTTTGAATTCTTGTGTTTTGTTTCGTTTTAATTAACGTTTTACAACTCGATGATAGGTAATTGGTGTTTTGAGATTGAAAGTGGCATTGCTTAGATTTGATTATCAATTAATTTAATAGTTCTTGATTGTTTCATCGAATTATCGTGTTTGGTTGTGTTTTCAATTACCATTTAACAACTCGATGATAGGTAATTTGGTTTTTTTAGATTGAAAGTGGCATAGCTTGGATTTGATTATCAATTAATTCAATAGTTCTTGATTGTTTCATCTAATTATCGTGTTTGGTTGTGTTTTTATTACCAGTTTACAGCTTGACGCTAGGTAATTCGGTGTTTTGAGATTGAAAGTGGCATAGTTTCAATTTGATTATCAAATAATTTAATAGTTCTTGATTGTTTCTTTGGATTCTTGTGTTTTAATTACCAGTTTACAACTTGACGATTGGTGTTTTGAGATTGAAAGTGGCATAGCTTCGATTTGATTATCAATTCATTCAATAGTTCTTGATTGTTTATCGTGTTTGGTTGTGTTTTTAATTGCCATTTTACAACTCGCTGATAGGTAATTTGGTGTTTATACATTGAAGGATGGATGGCGGGTTTGGGGAATCGTCGTTTAGGCAGCCCCCAAGCCCCTCTTGCACAAGCAGTAGCAACAACAATGGCAGCGATGCTGGAAATTTCGAGTGTAACATTTGCTTCGATTTGGCTCAAGATCCGATCGTCACTCGTTGTGGCCATTTATTCTGCTGGCCTTGCCTCTACAAATGGCTTCATATTCATTCTCAATCCCAGGAATGTCCTGTCTGTAAGGCTCTTATCGAGGAGGATAAGTTAGTCCCTTTATATGGCCGGGGAAAGACTTCGACTGATCCTCGCTCAAAATCAATTCCCGGTGTCGAGATTCCGCAGCGTCCTAGCGGACAGAGGCCCGAGACTGCGCCTCCCCCCGATCCTAGCGCGAATGCCAATGCGTTTGCGCAGCAAGGATACGGATTTATGGGCGGATTTGGACATTTCGGAGGTTTTGCGCCTATGGCTACTGCTAGATTTGGGAATTTTACGCTGTCTGCGGCGCTTGGTGGTCTGATTCCGTCATTTTTTAACATTCAAGTCCATGGATTGCATAATGCCAACTTGTACGGTCCGGGGCCAGGTTTTGCGTATGGATATTCGAATGCGTTCCATGGAGGGCACGCTTCGGGAGTTCCTCATCGTGGGAATCAACAACAGCAGCAGGCGGATTCGACTTTGAAGTTGCTGTTGTTGGTGATCGGTTTCAGTGTTCTTATGGCTCTGATTTGGAGTTGAATTGGATTCTGATGTGGATGGTGATCGGTGCTCGAAGTTGCTATGGATTTCTGAGATCGTGTTTGTACATTTTCTAGAGCTCAGGTAATCTTCCTTCTGCTCGCATTTCTTATGGTAATGTGGTTTTTGGTCATTTGCGGACGTATGTGTTTTAGATTATCTTTTATGGCGTTTGGCTAATAAATTTATGTGCTGCTGTTTTGGTTTCTTTCAATGCGATGCATTGTTGGATGCGCTTGTGCGCGCAAATATAATGCCCGTTTGCCTTAGGAGTCGCAACTTCATTGGAACTTAGTCGTGAAATAGAAAGAACGAAGGATCAAGAAACTTTTCCATAACAAAATCATGACAACAAGAATCGGGACCTCCCTTTTCTTGTTTCTTGTTTGTGCGCTCCTGCGGAATTTTTTTTTTTTTTTTTTCGAGGAATAGGTGACTTCCCCTTTCGTGCGTCATGTTTGCGCGCCCCGGCAGAATTTTTTTCAAAGACCTCACATTTTCTTTGAAAAAATTTCTGTCGGAGCACACAAAATGTCAGCATTGCCTTTTTCTTGAAAAAAAAATTTCGGGAGAAAATATAGAAAAGTTTATTGAAAGTTTTATAAAGCGCAGAATATTAAGTTAGATATTTCTAACTTTTTATTATTCTCAAAATTTCTTGGCTTAACTCCAGAATTTCAATGAAAATAGAGTCTAACATTAAAAAAAAAAAATTATATGATTATCAAAACTACAAAATGAACCCACCCTACATAGTTGTGTTTAGATTTTTTCGTTTGGAAGTTTTTTGGAGTTTTGGGTTGGTTAAAATAAAAAAATGTATTTAACGTGGTATGAATATAGGGTGCGTTTATTTTAAACTCAAAACATATAATTAAGCTTCTACAATTTCTAATAAAAGTATACTATTTTATTATTATTATTATTATTATTATTATTATAAAATATCATTTTAATTATTATATAAATTAAAAGACAAATAAAAAATTAAGTTTTAAATCCAAACTAAACAAATTCATATGTTTTATATAATATTTTAAATTTAAAATACTCAATTTGTACCATAACTGTGTATCCGTCTGTTTTTTTACGGAATTTTACAAATATTAGTATTATATTGAGATATAGTAGGAATAAAGTAAAAATGATTAAAATAACTTTATTAGTATTGTGTGATATAAAGGTAATGACATTTGTGTAATATATACTAAAATGAAAATATAGATAATTTGTTATGTGAGGGAGGAAGTAAGTTTTTGAATATAATATTTTGTTGAAAGAAAATTTGTCTTAATATTGTAAAATTTTGTATTGCTAGCTAAGGTAGGGGTGAAAAAAAGAATCAAATATCGAATTATTGTGCCAAAAAATATTGAAAATACAATTTTTTTCAGTACAAAACCTTTTTGGTACTACAACAATATATAAATTGATATTTTTGGTATATGTTGAAAATATTGTAATTATTTTTATATTTTGGTATTCAATATAATTGCAAATTATCAGTATGATACGCTTAAATACCATATCAAAGCTTGGTGAGGTCTTGAGTTCGAGTCTCATCGTTCCCATTTGTGCGGTATGATACACTTAAATACCATATCAAAAAGCCTGACTAGGTCTCGAGTTCGAGTCTCATCATTCTCATTTGTATCTGAAAAATTTTATATATTTTTTTTTCTCTATTTATTGGTAAAAATTTCAAAATAAAAATAAAAATAGTATAATAAAAAAAAATAAAAAGTAAATATTTAATTTGATATTTTTTTTAGATAAAAATTAATAATAAATAGTAAAATTTTTGAAGTCTTTTAAAAGAACACAATCCCAGTGTCACGTGATTCTCCGGCAGCACCTCGTTCGGAGATGAGATGCCATTCCCATCACCATCGGCCTTTCCTTTCAATTTCCGGTATTAAAAACAATCTAACATTATATACTATTTTTATTAAAAGAAATAATATAAGTATGGGTATATATATATATATATTTAAATAGTTTGATAAAATGTTTTTTTTAGATATAAAAAATTGTGTAAGTAATATAAAAATAATAAATATGTATAATTAATTATTCTTTTATGAAAAAAATATATTTTAATTTTGACTAAAAGAACACACTCGTGTAATTAAGTATCAATTTATTTTTTGTATGTTGATCTTTAAATATTAATTATTACATCAAAACATATTATAAATCCAAGGAAAATAACAAAAATACTTCTATTAGTGTTTTATAATACTAATATAACGATATTTGTACAAAAAATTATATAAATATAAAAATATTTTTAATGTTAAATATAATGACGTAAACAGTAAATGGAGACCTTGTTATTCATTTGATTTTTGTATATTGTATATAATATTAAAAATATATTTATTTATATAATATTTTAGACAAATATTATTAAATTTATATTATACAACACTAATAAAAATATTTTTACTTTTTTTTCTTTATTTCTACTTGCATATGAATATAACATTAATATTCAAAATTTAACATACAAAAAGTAAATAAATACTATTTAAGAGACATAGGTAGTAAAATACAATATATATATATATAATTTTACACTGTATATATTCATTTATAAAAAATTAACAATTCAATACAAAATATTATTTTTTATATTATCAATATAAATTTTCATGACTTAAAAATGCATTTATTTATCTAAACTTTTATTCTATTTATACTTTTATCCAAAATTCATCAAAATATCACATTAGACATTTATTTTTATTTTATCATATTTTTATTGTATTAGGTTCAAAAAAAATAATTAAAATAAAATAAAAAGTAAAATTACATAAATTTACCCAATTAATTAGTGTATTAAGTGAGATAATTGAATAATTAGGTGATGTGATTGAGATAGAAATGTATATTTTATTTTTTTATTAGGGTGATGCGATGAGATAAAGCGTGGAGATATAGATTAAATATAATTAATTATTTACTAATTTAGAAATATTGCAAGGTGTTTGAGACATACAAAAAATAAAATGTTGCACGGTGTTTGGGACGGACTTAATATGATATTTTGAATAAAATTAAATATTTATTTTGATGTAACATAAATTTGTTTGTTCTTTATTTAGTACACAAATAAATATTATTCGGTACGTACGACTATTAATAAAAATATATTATTATCTTTATCTCACATAAATTGTTCATATTTTAATTTTCGTTTGTTTCATATAATTTATCCTTTTTTTTTGAAAAAAAATCACACTTAAACGGCATTTAACTTTTATACTTTATAATTTTTTTAATTTTAATTAAATTAATTAGTTATCCTAATATTAATTTATAATTATTTATATTATATAGTAACTATTTTTATTGATATATTTTTTAATTATTTGCTAATTATAATATTTTATTCTCGTATCTACGGTAAAAATGACAATTTAGGTGAGATAGATAAGGTGTTTTCTTTATAAAATATCATGTTACAATTCAATTTAAACAAAAATTCAAATTAAATACTCAATTTCAATCAAAATCAAACAAATTCTAGGGGTTTGTTTGGTTTTTCCGTAAGTTTGAGTTTTTATTTGAATTTTGATTTAATATTTTATAAATGTAAATAGTTTATTTTTATTAGAAACCGTATATATTGAATTAGTAATAAAATTTGTTTGAAAATCATAACCAAACACAGCCTAAATGTTTTATCTCATATTTTCTAAGAGGAATATTTTGTAAATAATTGTTAATCAAGTCCAATTCAAGGTTTTGAAAATAATAAAAATAATTATTTAATAAAATATAAATAAATATTAAATATAATGTTATATATATAATATTAAATAAATAAATAAATTGATATTTGGAGCAAGTCTTCTCCCGATTCATGCAATTGCTATGTAATTTAATTATTCAGTTTCCTAAAATACCTTCTCGAACTTTCTTGGAAAATTCGTCTCTAAATAATTTCTTTAGGGAATTAATTAAAATCCGCCAAGAAGTTGCCAAGCAACTTCGCTATGGCGGTTCGTATTTTAGACTTTTGTTTGGAAATTAATATTTGAGAATTGAAATAAATTATTTTCACAATATACTTTCTTCGTCCCACAATAAAGTATTTATTTTTTTATTTTGGTCTGTTTCGTAACAAAATATCTATTTTTTTATTTTTTTTATAGTAAATGTGTTATTTACCTAATATTACAAATATCTTTACAATTTCCAATATATTATACAAATATCCTTTCAATTTTCAATATATTACACAAATACTATTATCTTTATATCTCACAATACTAATAAGATCATTTTAGTAATTTCAACTTTATTCCTATTTATATCCCAATATAATATTATAGGACAGAAGGAGTATATAAACTCTAAACTTTATTTTAAAGATTACAACACATATTTTTATTTATTATTTTTATATTATTAAAATTTATTCTTATTCTTTTTTTTTATATAAAAAAATTATTGTTTAAATTTAGTGTCGTTTTATTTTTCAGTAAAAAAATACCCTTTTATTCACTTTCTTTTAGGTTATGTTGTTTTGTTGGTTTTAATATAGATTTTTATTATCCGGATTTTTCTTTTCTTTCAAAAATATAATATTAAATAATCAATTTTTTTTATATTATACTATAAATTTATTTTACATTCAAAATATCACATCAATATTTATTTATATCAAATCAAACAACTATTCAAATTCAACTTTTTACCATTAAAAAATCCAAACCCAAAACCACAAACAAACACACCCTTATAATACTCCATCCGTCCATGTTGCCATTTCTGTCCGTCCCACGTACCATGTCATTTTTATTTTTTAAAAATGATTACACTTTAATCTTATTTTAAAATTTTTAATTTTTTTTAATTTTAATTAAACTAATTAGTTATCTTAATTTTAATTTATAATTATTTATATTATAGAATAATTATTTTCACTAATACATTTTTAATTATTTACTAATTACACCCCTCCTAAAATACTGTGCCTATAGTGTCTATAGTGTAGCAAACACTATATCTAGGACGGAAGGAGTAATATTTATTTTCATTCCAAACATCAAGTATTATTTATATCACATTAAATATATTAATTTTAATTTAAATTTTTACAGTGACAAAAATAAACAGAAACATACAAAAACACAAACAAACCAACCCTAAACCCCTTTACATATATATATGTATGTATATATATACCCTTGTCTTCTTCGATCGGCATTTTAATTAATTCCTTCGATCAATGGCAATTGAGAGCATTGTCAAGCCATTCAGCGGCGGGCTTTCCAAGCTGCGTCTCCTCGGCCGGCGCCGGTCGAAGAGAGGCACCGCCGCGGCTGCGGCGGACCACGCCGCCGCCGGCGAAGCTGTATCCTCCAAAACAGGCGAATTCCGGCAGGTTTTCCGCTTCCTGGACGCCAACGGCGACGGAAAGATCTCCGCCGACGAGCTGGCGGCGTTCTTCGCCTCCGTCGGCGAATCCGTCTCGCGCGAGGAGGCGGAGAGGATCATCGGAGAGTTCTCTGGCGGCGGAGAAATTGAGGGATCAGGTGAGTTAGGGTTTGAGGAATTCGTCCGAGTGGTGGAGCTGAGGGAGACGGAGGACGACGCGGCGGTGCTCCGGCGGGCTTTCGAGGTGTACGAGGTGGAGAAGGGAAGCGGGTGCATAACGGCGGAGGGGCTCCGGCGGGTTTTCCGGCGGCTTGGGGAGGTGAAATCGGTGAAGGAATGTGAAGCCATGATTAGGGTTTTCGATCTTGATGGGAATGGGGTTTTGGATTTTAATGAATTCTACAAAATGATGTCTTGAATATAATTAATTGATTCATTTTGGGATTGTAAATAATTATCGAAACTCTTAAGTAATTAATTAATTAATTAATTAATGTGATTAATAATTATTTATTGTCTCATCTGAATTATAATTAAATTGTTTTTGTCGTGCCGAGAAGACGACGAAGGAAGGGCTTCCGCTTATTCCAAAATTTTCTTTCTCTAATTTCTGGGAGTTGGGGTCCGGGACTATGTTAGGGAGTTCGGGTTCTGGAGGACTTTGGTTGTCATGTATGGGCAGTCCGGCAGCGGTTATATAATGCTTTTATGAGTTATGAAAATGTCGTATATATAATGCTTACATAATATGTAATTATTATATAAAAATATAATACAAATTTAAAAAAAAAATGACAAAAATATTTGTATTCGTGATTTATAATATTATTATAATGATATTTATGTAAAAAATTATACAAAATATAAAGATATTTTTAGACAGCGGAAATATAATAGTCTATAGTTACTAGTTAGTATAGATATACAAATTTAAGTAAAATTAAATATATTAAAAGAATTAATTAATTTAATTAAAATATATAATTTTTTTTTAAAAAAAATAAAATAAAATATAGGACAAACAAAAATAAAAATTATAATATAACATTCGGGCCAAAAAGAGTAATCTGTAGCATATAAATTGTTAACATAATATAAAATCCAAACAAACTCTTGATTGTGAGAGTTAGACAATCTTAATGATTTTTTTCTTTTTTAGGTAAAAATGTCTTCTCAAAAGAAAAAGTATTATTTGTCTGTGTCAAACAATACAAAAATAAATGTGTATATAGTTTCCATTGTTATAGTTTGTTATTTATTAATAACTTTAAGGACATATTTCCTCTCGTCGTCTGTAAGTAAATTTTTTATTTATATATATGAGGTCATTATTTTTAATATTAAAAATATTTATATATTTGTATAATTTTTTATATAAATGTCATTGTATTAGTATTTTTTATAAGACATCAATAAAAGTATTTTTGTTATTTTCTTTTAACAACTTACTTTTGGACGGAGGGAGTATTATGTATATTGTGTTTTAACAACAATCATGTTTTATGCAGCCTGATTTTTATAATATAGCAACTCGAGGAATATATTTGGTTTTTTTAAAAAAATACTATATCATTTATATGTATAAATAAATTGTACTTCCTCCATCCTAATTTAAAGTACCAATTTTATTATTTTCGTTCGTCTTATTCAAAAATACTCAAAAATACCACTTTATTTTTTTAGTAATGATAATCATACACTAGTACCTAAATACCCTTAATTTTTATTTAAATTACGAACATACTATTACACGTATAATTACTTTATACAGGAAGTTAACAATAAAAATATCAAAATCTCTTACACACTTCCAATAAACAATAATATATATATTTTTAATTACTACAAAATCTCAAAAGACTCTTTTCAAAAAGGGACCGAAGGAATATTATTTCAAATTTTCGAAAAATTAACCTTTTAGTTGATCGGATTCTAATTATGTCACTGCATGTTACCGTTGATTTCAACACATGTGTTTAACACACCATAATATATAACTAATCATACCCAACAAATGTTATAATGTGTTAATTAGAGTTATTCAATATAGTATTGGTTAATCCCAATTAACACCATAAATGGTACGATAAAATGAAACATGTATGGTGCTTTTTTCTTTTTTTTTTTTTTTTTAATGACGTGGAAATCAGTAGCTATCCAAAGGTGCGCACTAAGTAATTTATCGGCCGAACCTAATACTATGTAATCCAAATCCGATAGACAAGTCACACTAGGCAAACCATGTGTAGCAAATGACGTGAGCACCCAGTACACCACACCACAATCAAAGAATTCCAATAATCTCACTGTAAATATTGTATATATACAAGCAGGTCCAAAAACTGCTATAAAAATATAATATATGTACATATATATTACTGTATAAAGTATTTCTACTGGAGAAACTTCATAAAAATAGGCATATATATAGAGAGAGAGCCTAAATATACAGCTCAAGAGGCAGACCAAAGAATACCATGAAATCAGGGAAAAAAATTGCAATAAATATTTTTCACTTATGCTTAATTATTACTTTTATTCTTTATTTATCGGGTTGAAAAAATATATCCAATACATTTGCAGAAGTATCATTTTGCATGAGACAACATGAATAACACTTTAGGACAAAAATAACGAAGTTTGCAAACGTATAAAATATATTTTACCAACAAGATAAATAAAAAATAAAAATGATAATTTAGTATACGTGAATAATACTTTTTGCCATGTTCTCCCATGAAATCAATCTCAAAAAAATACTTATAAATAAAATAAAATTTAAAAAAAAAGTCTCAAAAAATGGAACCTGAGTGAGATTCAGTAAGGAAAGTTTCCAGTCCGACGGATATGATCCAACGTCCGGTCCAATCCGAACTTGACGACAGCCCGGTGACCTGCCCGGAAACCATTTCCGTACACCGGCGACGAATCTGTCGCCATCTGATGCTTGAAGAACTTACTGAGTGATCTCTCGAACGAGGATCTTTCCGGCATTGAAGATGACGAGGTTGTCCCGTTGCTGTCGTGTTCAGACAACAGAATCTGGGATTCTAACCACATGCTGGCAATGACTTGGCACATTCCCTCTTCGACGTCTTCGCGCAGTCCCCGGTAGCCTATCATAAAAATGTTACACAATTTTTAGTTGATATAAGTGAACTCGACTAGCAAAAGATCGATCGTGAAAAAATAACGAAAAATTATGAGTCGAGTAGATTCTGGCTTGATAAGATAGTAAACTTAGTATCTTTTTTAGTGTACTTTTAATAATTTCCCGAATAGAACACTTTATCCCGTATTAATAAATTTATCATAATACCCTTACTTTAGTAAACATTAAAATAACATTAGTGTCACATAAAACTTTGTAAATTTCTATCACCAATGCACATTCATTCATCCCCAATTGCATGTTTCCAACAACTTACAAATGGATCAAATATTTAAAAATCAAATTTATAATATATATAAGATATAAAATTTATTTTATTTGAAATTCGGTTTTTTTTTTTTTTGAAAATTGAAAATCATAACCGCATCGAAACTTAAATTTATAAATTCGGCTTTAGACCGAACGAACCAAAATAACCGAATAGACCAAACCGATCTGTCTGAACCGAAAAAAATTTCGATTTTTTCGGTTTGAACCAATCAATGCTCACCCCTAATTTGGATTGATAAGAACTCGAGTCGAATTTGAAAAATGTGATAATCGACTGATTCAACTCGAACAATAGCTCTATAAAAAGATCGAGGGCAATGTAAGAAAGTGAGGGGGTGGGGGGGGGTACCGTTGAGTCGTAGCCAAGCATGCGTCATTTCATGGGCGAGTATCGTTCCTGTCAGCAATCTGGGCGGAAGTACAACGACGGGATGAAAATCTGTGTTCGATCGGGGGAATGAAATGTGCAAAAATGGCGAGTGTAAGTACATACCTTGGAAGACCGAATAAAATGATGATCGCCGTAACTTCGCAGTGGCGTCCTAATGCGAAAGGCTCGGCGCCAATCCTCCATTGTTGCTGCTGCTGCTGCTGCTGCGGCAGAATCTGGCGAACCATCAAGATATAATCTAGTAGAGTTTCAAAAAATCGAAACTTTGTGTATGGTAAAAAGTAGGATGATCGATTGGAAGCCGTACCGTATTGTCATTTCGCTCCTCGGTGAGACAAACGCCACGAGTCTCGGGCGTGTGATGATGACCCTGGTAATAAATTGACAGAAAACGTAAGAGCGATGATTAGCTGCAAAAAAGTGTTGCGATTATTTCAATTCTTGTAGACAATTTTCTTACATGTCGCTCGACGCCCATGACTTCGTTCAGAGCATGTTTCTCAACCAAAAACAATGGTACTTTCTGCATCAATTTCATGTTCAAAACTTCGAAAAACCGCTGGATGTCGTTGAAGAGGGGCTGACACTCTTTGGTTCCCATAATTGCCGAATCGAGGCACTCCAAGCAGAGTTTTCGACCGTCGTTTAGAGGAGCAAATCTTGTATCCCACGACTAAAACAAGCCGTGTATGAACAATCAGTTCGGATAAAATGAATTACGTTCTAAAATAAGGTTGAAAATTTACCTCCATGCGCTCGCAGCTACAGCAACGTGGAGTTCCATCTTGATCGTGTCTCGGACAGTACTTCTGGGACCAAAATGGATGCGCTCTGTATTCGATAAGACCAGCTCTGTTTACGGGAATCTGTCGGGACATATAACAACTGTTTAAACTTCCTTAAACGAACAAATAAACGACAGATTACGTCAAAAGGATCGATTTGTGTAAAAGCATGGACTTCTCATGATTGGCAACTGAATAAACGATTTTCTAGAAAGATTCAAACGAACGAAATCTGTTACAATACTTACAAACTGCCTGCAGACATCACATTTCGGATGATGCGATTCCTTGTAGCAAGTTTTATGGTAAGCATAGCCGCCAAAGACAGAAAACTACAGAAAAACGACCCCAGAAAACAGGGAAGAATTTAGGACGTAATAATAGGAAATATTAAACGGCAGATATTCAGAGACGAGTATCTTTTTACACCTCATAATCAGATATTGGTTGGTTGCAGCCATGGCATCGAAAGCATTCCGGGTGCCAGATGGCGCTCATACAATTCAAAAACCTTCCATGACCGATCTCCCTGTTACAACCAGCACAAATCCTACCGCCAAAACAGATTGAACATAACTCGAATCAAAACCAAAGAACATCTTGCTCAATACTATTAGAAATCAGACTTTATAAATTAAGTGTGGACGTAATTCTCGAGCTAGCAACATGAATTTAAACAGCAATGGTAAAGTTTGTGTAACAAACATCGGAATTGTAGTCGCAAGAGCTGAATTACCTGAAATTTGAGGGATATGGAATGTTTAGGGGTTGGTAGAGGTAATCGCTTCCATGGCTGTAGCCATATCCATTCCCAAAACTGTAGCCATTGTTAGACGAGGGTCCCGGCTGAGACTCGATGATCAAGCTCTCCTGAAGTGCCCTAGCAAGACGTTCGTCGTCTTCAACCTGTTGTGGTTCTCTATCTACACAAAACGAATCGATACCAATGTATTCATGATCAATCCACATATGAACATTACCAAAAATTATCAATCCATTGCAGATAAGGTATGCATTTAATTCAAAATTCCTGAAAAGGTTACTAAGATGATTGCTGCAATGCTCACCAATGACGACATTCTTTTTCAGGTCTTCCTCCGAAAGAGACAGTGCTATAGCACAGTCTATTTCTTCGAACTCCTTAGACGAATTCTGAATCAATTATACAACCATGGATAAGATTTTCATACAATTATTAAATGGACAAGCCTAAGTGTTCCAAAGATCAAATGGTACATCAGATAATCGATTATAAAGAATTATTACCCATGATGTTGATGGATGATTCTCTGAGGTATCTGTAGTGGTTCCAGATCTCCAATCATATCGTTCTTCCACAGATTTGTGCCTCAAACCTTTGAAAATTTTGCTAAGCCAACCCATTAACTAAAGCTTGATTACTATTTTTGTCGATGAAAACCTGAACATGAACAAGCCATGGAAGAATGAGCAAATTGAGATACAATCAGAAAGATGTCGAAATAAAACCTCGATTCACGTTTTGTTTTTCAACATTTGCAGTTGGAAGATTCTGAGAATTCAATCCCTAACACAATAAGAAGAATCAAAACTTCGATAGCTCAAAGTGCAGATCAAATTCATGCTACACAACAGTAGAGCAATTATAGCTAAGGCGAAACAGAATTTCATGAATTGATCATAGAAAAGGATTGTTGATCCATTTTGATTCTCACAACACGAATTCAGAACAATCGAACGGACAGTGGTTTAACTCATAAATAAATGAAATCAAACATCGGAAAATTCCGAAGCTGACCTGAGATGATTAATTGCAGAGACGGAGGAAGGCAACGCAGCTGAAGATCAATTAAACAAACCAAAGAATTCGAGTAGCAATTCGGATGTTTCCAATCCGAATAACAATAATAAAAATAAGAATTCTCGACACAGAATCTTCGAAGCAACAACACGAAATTCGACGACGAATGGACGAGGAAGGTCTCGTTCTTCTTCTTCTTCAAAACCCTGGAGGAACCAAATAAAACAGAGCTTGTGGGAGAAGTCGTCACGCAATATGAACAAGGCGAAAATTGAAGAAGTTTTATGCTATCTATGGCCGCCGAAGTCAAATCCCGAATACGTCTGACTGAGAAACGTTAAGATTGCTTCGAAGGTGCAAGTTAGCCACGGCGCTAAGCGATGGGTCCCTTGCAGACGACGACCCAGTACAAGCTTCTTCGACAGTGGAAAAGTCTATGATTAAGCTTCAGAGCCCACAACAATGGCGGGAGATAGTAATTCAGGCCCTGAAAATCAGGTGAAATTGGAACAGGAAACTCAAACTCCAAACCAGAGCTCAGCCCAATTAAAATTAGGGTTAGGCCGTTGATGAATTTGGGTTTATGGGAATTGTAGGATTTCATCACTTCACCTTATTTCTTAAGTTTCGTTTAAACTGCTTCTGAAAATAACTTTTAACTCTCCTTTTTTTTTTTTTTAAAAATGTATTTTGAATCAGTTAAAATTAAAAACATAAAAATATATATATATATAAAAAGGCCAAAAGAAAATACATAATATATATACTATTATTAAGTAAAGATAATTGACTATTTTCATCTGGCATACCATATTCAAAAAATTAATATTTAATTAATTAATAATAATAGTGAATTATATTATTATGTTATTACTTTTTATATAATTAATAATATTAATATTTTAAAACAAATTTAATATATATAATTAAAAAAATAGAATATTTATTTAAATATTTTAAAGTATGTAAAATAAAATATAATTTTATTTATTTATAATTAAGATAAAATTAATTTTATAAAAAAATATGAATTCTTAAATATTGATAAAAATATTTATTTTTAAAAAAGTAAAAAGAAAGGAATTTTAAGTAAGTTTACATGATTCAATGATTTATAAAAATAATTAATTCTTATTTTCTAATGAATTCATTTATTCTCGATGATTAATCATTATTCTTTAGGTTGTGTTTGTTTGGGGGTTTGGATTTTGAGTTGAGATTTGAATAGTAAAAATTTTGAATTTGAATAATTGTATATAAATAAGTGTTAATGTTATGTTTTGAATGTAAAATTAATTTTTAGTATAATATAAAAAATAAAAAAAATAGGTATTTGATTTAATATTTTTGAGAAAAAAAAATTAAATAAATAATATAAATTTAATCCAGCGCCCAAACAAACACACCCTTGGTGAACTCCAATTTAAAAAGTTGCGGGGCTAGGCCTCCTAGAATAATAGATTACGATTCGGTTTAAATTATCATTTTTAGATTTGCCCACTTTAACTATAGAAAAATTGATATGTATATGCACTTTTATTTAAATAAAAATTAGATACACCTTCCATTGTTACTATTTTTTATTTTCGTCTGTTCGAAAATAAGGTTATCATTTTCTAATTTAGTAATTGTACTACCTACCTAACATAATAAACACCCTTTCAACTTACAATATATTACACAAATATCATTACTTTTATATTACATCATACTAATAGGGATATTTTTATTTTTTTACTACAATCCAATATAATAATATTAAAAAATTTACGTGCAAAAAACAAATATCACCCTTCAAATAGGATGGAGAAAGTATTAAAAAAATTATATTGTATAGTATTGGAAACTGGGTTTGTAATATAAAAAGTTAATATCATGTGTTGAATATTTGACTTTTTTTATAAATGGGTAATATATATTATATTAATGTATATATATATATTTGTATTTTTTCTAATACTATATATATATATGAGAAATTGTTTAATTGAAAAATACTATGTAAACAAACTGAATATTTGGTATAACAATCTTACAAGAAAAGTAAATATAGATTTGAACGATGTAAAAAAGTAATACTCCCTCCGTCCACAAAAAAAGTATACAATTACTTTTGGCGCGGTGTTTAAGAAATAATAGTATTTTAATTATAGTGGGTAGTTAAAAAGTAGTGTAATGACATTTTTGCCTTTGCTTTTTGGTGTAAAAGTAATGATGTGATGTAAAGTAGAGGTATTTGTGGAAAAAAGTAAGGTATTTAATGAAATGTTTACTTTGTAATTGGACGTCCCAAAATAGAAACATGTATACTTTCTAGCTGGACGGAGGGAGTATATATTTAAATCAACACATAATTCATATTTGTTCATATGTATATATATATATATATTTTTTTAGGGCATTGATCAGCCGCTGATCCGGTCAAGTGATCGAATCATTATATGCTATAGAGGTGACCAATATATATTTATACATATTTCAACATATTTATAATACAACATATATTGTATTATAATTCAGCATATGCTATATTATAACACAACATATAATGAAATATATATAAATATATGATAATTACTCATGTAACATATGCTGACTCGATTAAATCAATATTATACTACTGACTTGGCCGAATCAACACAGAATTTTAGTGATATTTTCATCTTCCTATTCCTATTGAGTTGTCAGCAACATATTTATGTATTTAAAAAAATAAAAAATAAATAAATAAAAATCACAAAACCATAAAAAAAATAAAGATAAAAAAATTGCAAAAAGCAGAAAAATTCTCCGACCAATCAACGTCTCTTAAAAGTTTGTCCACAAGGACATTATTATTGCAACACTAATATATATATTTTATATTTTGTATTGTATAATGTATATTATAGTACCACTATGCTAAAGTAATATATTCCACATATAATTTATATATATATATATCTCATATTTATATATTTATTTGTTATTTGCACGGGAGTTTCAGAAATATTAGTATTATATTTAAATAAAGTAAAAATAAAGGTAAAAAAATTAAATTAATCCTATTAGTATTTTATAATATAAATGTAATGATATTTGTGTAATATATTGTAAATTTGAAGGGTATTTGTAATGTTAGGTAAATGGTACAATTACTAAAAAAAAAAGAAAAAATACTTTGTTATGAAACATACCAAAATAAAAAAATAGATAGATTATTAAGGGACGGAGGGGCGGGAGTACATATATGGGTGTATTTGTTTGAAGGATTTTGAAGGATTTCCACTATTCATCCAATTTTTTCCCCCCAAAAATATCAAATCAAACACCTATTTTTCATTTTTTATATTATACTAAAAATCAATTTTACATTCAAAACATCACATCAAACCCTATTTATATCACATCATACAACTATTCAAATTCAAAATTTTTACTATTCAAATCCCAATCCAAAATCCAAACCCCCAAACAAACACACCCATAATATAAATCTTGCATATTAAAGGAACAACTATAACAACAATAATCCAAATAATACATATCATAATTGATTTAAACATATATTACCGTATCCATCTTTTCATTTTCGTCTGTCTCACATATTTTATTACTTTTTTTTTTTAGAAAAAAATCATATTTTATTTTTTTTTATTTATAATTTTTAAATTTTTAATTAAACTAATTAGTTATTTTAATTTTAATTTTTTTAACAATATTTTTTATTATATAATAATTATATTTATTAACATATTTTTAATTATTTACTAATTATGTTCCTGCTAAATTTTCATGTCTACCGTAGAGAAGAGACCGTAACCGGGACGGATGGAGTATCAGTGTACCTGCGTTGACATATCTTTTCAATATGAATTATTTTGATGAAAAATAAAATAAAAATTGAAATGTTTGTTTAAATTTTTTTATGTTGAATATTCAATATATTAAATTAATTTTCAGAAAAAAATATGTTATGGTTTGAAAAAAAAAATAAAATTATATGGAATATAAAAAATTGTATAGGTAATATAAAAATAATAAGTGTATATAGTATATTAACTTTTTTGAAAAAATATATTGAGAATTTTTGGATAAAAGAACAAGTATAGATCAAGTTAAAATTATTTTTTCTATTAAAAATTTGAATTTGTTATATTGTGATTTGAAATTGAATTAAAATATAATGATAATTGGATTTCTTATATATTTAAATAGTATTTTGATCTATTTTGTGAGAAAAATAATATATTTTTATTGAAAAATATAAAGAGTAAATAGTATCACAAAAAAAAAACAATTAAATTAAATTAAAAAATTTAAACTAACTTTAATAATCTTAACGTAATTAAAGCAATATATTAACATAATATAATTATTGTTAATTACAATAATACAAAATACAACCAAGAAAATATACATACATATATAAAATAACAACACAATGTATATATTTATATAATATATATATATAACATAAAAGTTGACAATGACATTTATCAATAACATATAATGTATATTAATACAATGTAGATAAAATACTCTCTCCTCCGTACCATAAATATAGTCTTAATTGGTTTGAATACGAGATTCAAGGAATATTGATATTATATTGGTAGTCGGTAAAAATTATAGATAAAAGACTTTTTTGTCTTTGTGAGTGTATTAGTGTAAAAAGTAGTGGCAATTGTGTAATAAAAATGAAAAAATAAGAATAGTTTTATGATGATATGATTATTTATGAAAATAAGACTATTGTTTTGGAACGAACAAAAATAGTAAACAAAACTATTGTATTGGGACGGAGGGAGCATAACAGAAAGCACATGCTATTAATCAATATATATATATATATAACATGTATTGTCTATTATTTTTGTATCATTTTTGTCATTTTCGTTTATTTTATTCAAATGTTATTTTTTTTAAAAAAAATTATAATAAAAATAATTGTGTCAAGATACTAAAATACATTTAATTTTTATAAGAAATATTTATTTTCTTTGTACTTTGAAGAGCAAAAACATCTTATATGTTGGTGGACTTCAATTTGTAGATAAATAAATAAATATTACATTCGTCTCTTAACAATCTATCTATTTTTTTATTTTAGTTTGTTTCATAACAAAGTATTCATTTTTTTCAAGAAGCTGTACAATCTATTTAATATTACAAATATCTTTTCAATTTATAATATATTACGCAAATGTCATTATTTTTATATCATACAATACATATATTCAGGGTGGATCTATCAAGGGACAAGGGCCCTTGCCCCACCCTACCCTCCTTTAATTTATTTACTTATTTTTATATATTTTTAAATATATATATATAAAAGCATAGAAAAAATGATTGAAATAAATAATAATATTAATAATAATTTTAATTATATTTTTGAATATATATATATATATATAAAAGCATAGAAAAAATGATTGGAATAAATAATAATATTAATAATAATTTTAATTATAGATTTTTTTCTAATAAATATGTATTACTATTTTTTATTTTATAAAAATTTAAAAATGAATTTTTACAATATATATAGTAAATAATACTATTGTAATTGTTATTTTTTAATATTTTTAAAATATAACAATTAGAAAGATAAAATTAGTTGGACAATAAATAGACATATAAAATATATTTCTTCCATCTTAAAATAATAATTTATTTTTTTACTTTTTTCCGTCTCAAAATAATAATTTCATTTTTATAAATAATCATATTATCATAAAATAATTTATATATTTTTTATTATTTTTATATAAATGTCATCACTTTATAGGCAAATACACTATTAATGATATTTTAATTTTTTTACTATATATTTCATATTCATTTTAAACATAATACTCCCTCAGTCCCATTGAAAGGTTACAATTTTCTATTGCGTCCGTCCCAAAACAAGGTTACTATTTCCTAATTTAGTAAGTGTACTATCTACCTAACATAATAAATATCTTTTCAACTTATAATATATTACACAAATGTCATTACTTTTATATTACACCGTACTAATAAGGGTATTTTTGTCTTTTTTACTACAATAAAATATAATACTAATATTAAAAAATCTACGTGCAAAAAGCAAATGTCATCCTTCCAATAGGACGGAGAGAGTATTATTATTTTTTAAATTCCGAGCCGAACTCAAATGTCCTTATTGTTTCGAGACCGAGAAAGTATTTTGTTAGTTTAAAAAAATAGCCCCACCTTTAATTGGATTCTAATTCCGCCACTGCATATATGTCATTTTATTTTTATTTCTACCATATCTCAATATAATACTAATATTTTTAAAATTTCGTACAAAAACAAATGAATAGATAGATATGGGACGGAGGGAGTAACACATATATATTCCTAATAATTTAAATTTTTAGGATAGATTAGTAATTTAAATAATTTAACATGGTGTTACAAACTTAGGTCTCGAATACATTGAATTGGGACTCATAAATTAGGACTTATATATTACTCCATCCGTCCAGTAAGAAAGTATACATATTTCTATTTTAGGGCGTCAAATTACAAAGTAAATATTTTATTAAATACCTCACTTTTTTCCACAAATACCCTTACTTTACATCGCATCATTACTTTTACACCAAAAAGTAAGGACAAAAATGTCATTATATTACTTTTAACTATTCACTATAATTAGTGCCAAAAATAAATATTTACTTTATGTGTGGACAGAGGAAGTATATTTTTATGTGTCAAGTATTAATTAGTTTCAATCAGCAAACCATAATTATATATATATATATATATTAAAAGCCCACTAATCAACCAATATGCTGGATTTACTGTATTTAGTATACTCTGAAATATTCTTACAGAAAGGGATTCAAAATACCATTTGCAGAATTTGCTAATTAACAATCCTCTCTCTCTCTCTCTCTCTCTCTATATATATATATATTCTCCGGTCCCACCCGGAATTCAACCATTTAATTAAAAACATAATATTTAAGGTAAGAATATTTAATTAGTTACTAATAATTAGTTATGACTTTATTATATTATTTTTTTTGTATAATTAAGTAATATTTATAGTTTTAAAGTAAATTTAATATATATGATTAAAAAAATTAAAATATATGTTTAAATATTTAAAAATTATATGGCAATTAAAAGATATATGCAATATGAATATTATTTTGTAGAGAAAAAAATCTTCTATAATACAGGTAAATGAAAAAATATTTTTGTTTATTTATAATTAACATAAATCAATTTTATAAAAGGTAGTTTTAAATATAGATAAAAATAAAAATATTTATATTTTTGAGGAGAGAGAGGTAGAAATAAAGAAGTTTTGAGTGGGTCCTACGTCATTTGTCATTTATGATGTTGTATATTATGTAATTAATTAAGATAATTTATATTTATTAAATATGTTTTGGTTTAATAATTTTTACTAAAAATAGAAAAGTATCAATGGTTACGGGTTACACAAAAATGAAAATAGTATCACTTGTGGTGGGAATGAGCCAATATATATATATATATTGATGTGCATGTATAACTTTTCCCTAATAGCCCAGCTTTGTGTCTAAAAAAGCTTAAAAAAGGTTGCAAATGATAAGTTTAAAAATACAAAGTTTGGTGAAAGTGCAGTGGAGAATTGAGTTGAGTTAGAGTTGAGTGTGACCTTTCTTTCTTTCTCTTTCTCTCCTTTCATTATCTCTAATGGCTGCCATTGTCGCCTCCCTGCAACTGTCCCTATATATTATTCCCTTAATTCAATGCATCAATATCAAAGAGCCCTAATTAATTGAAATCGAGATTGCTCTTCACTTCAATCATATTCCAATTTGGATTTTTATGTTCTTCCCCAGGTTAGTTGCTTTCTGAATTATCAATGTTCAAAACCTAAAAATATATGGTTTCTTTCGAGGAAGGAAGATCGATGAGTGATCACTGACCTTTACGTGTTAGTGTTTTCTTTTTTAATGAATTGATTGTGACATTATTTTGATGACCAGGAAATTGCGGGCTGCAATTCGTCGAATTCTGGAGAAAAACCCTAGAAAAAAAAAATTAGGGGTTTCTAATTTTGGGGCTTGAAATTAACAGTAGATCTCCAGATTTTATTTTTTGCAAATTTATGTCGAGAAGATATAATATGGTTGGAGAGCAGGGGGTGGAGCCACCGCCGGAGGCGGCGTACGACGGCGGCGGGATGCTGACGGAGATCATGACGTTCAGCTCGCCATGGCGGAAAGGGGGAGAAGATGTGTTAGATGATCAGATCCAGGCAAGTTTCCGGCGGTGGTCGCAGAAACAGCAGCTGCAGGTGAATTAAAGTTTTGGGGAATTGTCGATTTAGGGCACAGAAATAATTCAGATCTCATGTAATGATTTAATTTAGGTTCCCTTTCATCGTTCTTCTGAAACTCCTTCACAGTTCACCTGGTTCGTTAATGGCGGCGGCGGCGGTGGTGATCCGGTGAGGCATGGACAAGGTCTTTCGTTGTCACTGTCGTCGTCTTCAAGGGGACTGGAAGGGAACATGGAGGTGTGCTTCAATGGCGGACAACTGATAAGGGGTTCAGAATCAGACAATCTTGTTTACAATCCGTACGTTGAATCCGCGACGAGATTGAGGAATTCGAGGTACTTGAAGGGTGCTCAGGAACTGCTGCAAGAATTCTGTGGCGTAATTGAGAAGGAGGTCTCGAAGAATCCGAGATTAATCAGAAACCCTAATTCCCCAAATTGGTATGGATCAAAGAATCCCAACCCTTTATCTTCTTCAGAAAGGGTTAACTACCAAAGAAGAAAAATTAAGCTCCTGTCAATGCTTCAAGAGGTCTTTCTCTCTCTCTCTCTCTCTCTCTCTCTCTCTCTCTCTCTCTCTCTCTCTATCTCTATCTCTCTCTCTCTATCTCTATCTCTATCTCTCTCTCTCTATCTCTATCTCTATCTCTCTCTCTAGATATATATATATATATGTATGTATTAACGTTGTTGTTAAGGTAGAGACAGGGTGGAGTTTGGGGGCACATGTCGAAGGAAGACAGACATGCCTCCATTATAGGATGTAGATCTGAGCTGAACTTAAAGAATACTAAACAATAATTAAATTACAAACACTGCTTTCTTGCTGTTCTTGATGTTCTTTGATAAGATTATATATATATAATCTGTGCCAGTTGGGGACCATTTTATGATGATTTGTTAATATTGAAATCTGCAGCTTTATATGTTTTTAGGATTAATGATAATGGTGGATTACAAGAAGAAACACATCTGGTTTTTGCTCTTACACTTCAGGCTTTTGCTGTAAGAAGAAAAAGAAAAAAGCTGCTTCTGATATATATATATATATGGCTTAATTATTTATAATTCACTTGTAGTTTTGAAAGTTCTCGATAACTTATTGTGATTTGAAACCGTACAATATTTATTAAATGTTTTCAAAATTATTACAAAATTTTTCGATCCGTAGTGTTTGAATAGCAATAGCTTTCATAACTTCATTAAGTTTATGTGTTTGAAAATTCTGTACAATATTTTTTAAAATACAATGAAAAATTTGAAAAAAATTGTAAAATTTTTTAAATTATAAGTGAGGAAATAAATAATTTTGCCTATATAGAAAGATAATGTTGAACTTGTAAGTAGTGTTTTGATTATTTTAGCCCTTTAATTGATCGAAAATAATCATATACCCCATACATTGTCGTTTTAATGATCATCTAGTGACGAACTTTATACAGAAAATAACTCTTAAAGAATTTACGTAATGAATAAAATATATTATTATTAGTTTGTATAAGTATTATTTTTATCATTTTAGTCGTGTAACCGAATGAATGTATATAATTAAAAAGCTGAATTACATTAGGCATCTAATGAACTAGTGCAAGGCATGTGTTAGTACATACAATAATTACACTCCATATGCAATTCTTTCTTTTTTTTTTTTTTTTTTCCAATTTTTATTTTATTGCAACAATTTATTAAATTCTTAAATTATTCCTACAGGTGGATGCAAGATACTTAAGATACTGTCAGCAGATGCAAGAAATGATGCATTCTTTCGAATCCATCGCCGGCGGCATCGCCGCGCCGTACACCGGGCTGGCAAGAAAGGCGATGTCACGACATTTCCGAGGAATTAAGGATGCAATAATGAGGGAGGTTAAGACATGCGCCGAGGCGCTCGGTGAAAAAGATCGCGACTTTTTTGGATTGACAAAAGGAGAGACGCCGCGGCTCAAAACTGTCGAGAAAAAATTTCGACAGCTTAGAGCCCTTGAGAATCAAAATTTGGCATTGATAGAGGGCAACGAGGCTTGGAGGCCTCATCGAGGATTGCCCGAGAGATCGGTCGACGTTTTGCGAGCGTGGCTTTTCGAGCATTTCCTCTCTCCGTATAATTTTCTATCTCTATCTCTCTCTTTTAAAGATATATATATATATTTAGTCATTCAATTGTTTGTTCATTTGATATTTCAAGAAAAATAGGTAAAGAAATAGAAAGTTTTCATTTTTAGGATAAAGAAAAAATAGAAAATAATATTTTTTTCACTAAAAAAACAAAAATAAAAATTTGGACGACAGATGTAAGCATTTGTTTTTTTTTTCTTTTTTTTTTATTATTACGTGAAATACAAAGAATGTGTCGGTGATATAAAAAAATACTGATATTTTATGAAAGTGAATAAATATTTAATATGATATAATAAAAATTAAAAATAAATTTCAAAATAATTAGGCAGCACGCATGTGTTTGTATATCTATGTAATGAATTGTGTTGCAGATATCCGACTGAAACAGACAAACACGTGCTGTCCCGGCAGACTGGCTTGTCCAAATATCAGGTAATTAATTTCATCTTCCTAGATTTATCTATATAAAGAAATTTAGGGGAATTAAAGATTTTATTCAGATATATTTTTAAAATATTTGTAAAATTTTGAAAAGTTTTATAATAACAGCGGCTACAATGCTGAATAAATCTATTTAGCATTATTTGATGGCACGCGAATTTTTGACATATAACACAAGAAATATAAATAGACGGCATATTTCAAAATTCAGCATAAATTTTTTCTAATTTTAAAATTGCATAATACCTCTCTTATATTTTTAAAAATATTGCAAAAATCTTTCGTCTGCAAAAAAATAGAGATAGAAAATCATATTTTCATCATACAAAAAATATAAAAAAAGAGTAATACATTAAGGTTTGGGATTTGAATTTTGAGTTTGGATTTGAACAGTAAAATATCTGAATGGGAATAGTTTTATGGTATGATATAAATATGTGTTGATGTGATGTTTTGAATGTAACATTAATTTTGAGTATAATACAAAAATTGAAAATAGATGTTTGATTTGATATTTTTGAAAAAAAAATTGATAAATAATCGAAATTTGAGAAAGTCTCCCGAACAAAGACACCCTAAAGAAATAGTGTCTATAAGATTATTTAAAAAAATATATGAAACTGAACCTTAATTATGTAAGTGTTCTTATGGTTAATAATCTGAATATTTGTTCAATTATTTGTGGCTTCATAAAGCTTATTTGTTAAACTAGAAGATAAAAATTAGTACTTCCTCCGTCTCATAACAAAGTATCAATTTTTTCATTTTAGTCCGTCCCATAACAAAGTATCTATTTTTTTTTAGTAACTGTACTATCTACCTAATATTACAAATACCTTTACAACTTATAATATATTATACAAATGTCATTACTTTTATATCACATATACTAATAATGTTATTTTAGTTATTTCCACTTTATTCCTGCTACATTCTAATATAATACTAATATTTCTAAAACTATATGTAAAAAGCAAATGGATATCTAGTTATGGGACGAAGGGAGTATATAAAATAAGAATAATAAATTGATTAGTAAATGGGTGAATTTACCATTTTGCCATATTTTGTTTTGTCTATGAAATCAAAATGAATATTGGTTGAAAGTGATACTTCATGGATTCTAAAAATGCTCTTGATTGCTTAAATGAAAAATATGTGATCATGAATTTAATTCATTTGAAAAATTATTTGGTTTTGATTGTAAGTGGGAACTTCGATTTTATTATTGAGGAATAGAATATTATTTAATTATAAATTAATTTATGATGTTATATTTACAAAATGGTTTTTTTTTTTAAATAAAATAAAATAAAATAATTATTATCAATTATTTTTATTAAAACTTGGTTGCTCAAATATTTAAACATAGGAAAAAGTATTTGATTACAAATAAAAGTAAAAATACTTATAACTCAACTCACTTGTCGATCAAAAAATATGCATTTTTTTATTTTTTATTTTTTGATAAAAATTGGATCAAATTTTTTTTATTTTAAAAAATATTGCATGCAATATTTTTTAAAACATGATGGAATTTCACACAATTTTAAAAAAAATTTATGCAATACTTTTTAAAATGCTAAAAAATTTGTGCATCCAATTTTTAAATCATATGAAAATATATTACAAAACTTTCAAATTATAAATTTGTTACAAGCAATTTTGCTAAAAATAAATTTAAAATACATTTTGAATAAAATAAAATATACTCAACATGAGTATAATTTCTTTGTTTTAAATAAAATTTTATATTCCCTCTACATGAGTATAATTTCTTTGTTTTAAATAAAATTTTATATTCCCTCTGTCCCATAAAAAGAGCACCGAATTTTTAATATTATTATTATATTAGTTTATAGTAAAAAAAAAAATGTTCCTATTAATATGATGTGTTATAAAAATAATGATATTTGTGTAATATATTGTAAGATTGTTAGGTAGGTAGGAGAGTTACTAAATTAAATTAGGAAATAATACCTTGCTCTCGTACGGACAAAAATAGAAAATAATATTTTTTTTATGGGATGGGTATAATAAAAACAAATAATATATATTTATATATAGTTAACATAAATTAGTTTACAAATAGAACATTCTAAAATTTCTTAAAAATTGAAAAAAAAAAGTCCGAAACAAACAAACCCTTAGTTGTGGTAGGTGCCAATAATAGTCTTCTTCTTCTTCTTTACTGCAGGTGTCCAATTGGTTCATAAATGCTAGGGTTCGTCTCTGGAAGCCCATGGTGGAAGAAATGTACCAGCAGGAGTTGCACGCCGAGGTACAACACAATGATGCACAAGATGAAGACGGACACGGAGACGAAGAAGGGTCTGGTTGCTGTAATAATAGTATTAGTATTTCTACTGCGGCGGCACACTCTCCAAGTTGTTCTTTATCAGAACCACCGGAAAATGACGCTTCAGAAGACGTCATTTTCAAGCGGGGAATCCCACCGCCGGTGGCGCGCCGGAGAAGACGGCCGCCGGAGAGTTTTGTGGGGAGTCCCGGGACTCGGGCTCCTGGCGACGTGTCCCTTACTTTGGGCCTCAGGCGTACGGACAATGTTCCCAGAGTTGGACGGCTCACTATGTCCGACTTTGCGGCTACTATGTGATGATGGTAAAAATATTACTACTAATATTGAAATAATTAAGGTTATGATATATTTATACTCTCTCTCAGCATAATAATTAACACTGTTTTTATTTTTCTTGTTTTATAACAATTGAATTTTTTTTATTATTAAATTCAAATATATTTAATAAATATAAATTACTTTAATTAATTAATTACGTATATCATATTCAATAACTCACTCAAAACTCTTTTATTTCTATATATTTCATAAGAAAAATAAATATTTTTATCTACATTTAAAATTTCACATCTTCTATAAAATTAATGTATATCATTAATTTTAAATAAATAAAAATATTTTTTATTTATTTATATTATAGAAAACTTCATTCTTCAAAATATCTACATTGCATATATTTTTATTGCGATATAATTTTTAAAATTTTAAATATATATTTAATTTTTTTAGTTATATATATTCAATTTATTTTAAAACTATTAATATTACTAATTACATAAAAAATAATAGTAGTAAAATACTTCTTCCGTCACACATAATTTGTCTCTATTTTCTATTTTCGTTTGTACCACGTAATTTGTAATTTCTTCATTTTTTTAATCTTAATTAAACTATTTAGTTATTTTAATCTTAATTTATAATTATTTTTACTAATATATTTTTTAATTACTTACTAATTATATTTTACCTAAATTCACGTATTTACAGTAATAATCTCATATTACCTACACGGAGGGAATAATATTTTAACTAATTATTATTATTAATTAATTCAACTTAATTACCTAAACTCCACTTAGGCGCCTCATCAGCCATAAATATAAAAAATTTCAAAAATCTCCGGGCCATATGTGCAGAGATTCCATGAAGTTTCTCTCTTTTCTTTTTTATCTATATATTTATTATAATTGTTTTTTTTTATATATATATAGATTTTACATTTTTGTATTAAATAAAATTTTATTCCCTTTACATGATATATGTATTGATATATTTTTCTAAAAATTTAATTTTAAATATAAATAATTTTAATATAAATATAAATATATATGAAATTTTTTACTAAGTTGAAAAAAAAAATAAAGATGACGGGAAAGAAAGAGAGTGTAAATTAATTAGTTAGATATTGAATTATTAATTTTTTTTTAATTATTTCTTAAATTATTAAATTTTGATTATTTTTAAATAATTATAAAAATATTCTGGTTGAATTATAAATATATATAACAAATATTTTAATCAAAGAAGTGAACATGAAAAATGGGTGCATTTTAGTAAAATACACAAAATACTTTATTTTATTTTATTTATTGTGTGAAATCTCTCTTATGTTAATGTAACGTTTACATTAAAAAAATAATTTTTTATCCAAAACTCATGTTTGGTTCTAAATAATGACCTAAATTAAATATGTTTTATACTGATAAAAAAAGTAAAATATGGTAAATGATTTTTTTAATGAAATAAATAAATAAATAATTGATCAATAATTTATTTTTATAAAAATTAAATAATAATTTGTCTTCAAAAATTATAAAACGAATGATTAATATTTTATTTATGTAAAATTTGGCTAATTTAGGTCTTTATTTAAAACTCGATATAGTTTTGAACAAATAAAATATTTCGTTCAAACTTTACATTAACACAATAAATTTTTACACAATAAATTTTTTATACAATTTTTATTAAATTAAAAGGGAATAATATATAATTTATTTGAAAAATATTGTATTCAAAACTTGAATTTGGTTTAGAGAGTGGACCGATAGATCCAACGCGATTGACACGACGTCGTATTGCGGCCAAAATGTTAAGGGTTACCAGCATTGCCCTTTGATCTCGATTCCGGCGATTGGCGAAACCGACGGCTTCTTCAATGTCGAACAACGGCGTAACGATCTCCGTCTCCGACGACGACCTGGAGGACCCTCCTAACCGTATCCGCCTTCGGAACCGCCGTAAGCGTCGGAAATCCGGCCCGAGGGGCAAGTCGGACTTCACCCGAAAAGTTCTTACCAAACTTCTGCGCTGGTGGCCCGCTTTGCTCCTCGTCGCTGCATTCGCTCTCTTAGCCTACGAGTATTTCAACATCGGAGGCGGCGAGAGTCGGATTCCGTCGCCGGTGAAGAAGTCGGCGACCATCGGTTCTCAGCAGAGTAAAGCTAAGCCCCATGGGAACTTGAACAAGCTGGATCCAATTACTCGCGTTGTCAGGGGCGTTAGAGAACGTGAGTTCTATCTCTCTGTTACTGTATTACTGTTTTAACTAAAATCAGGCCTCCTGAGTGTGTAGGAAGAATGGGAATTGTTGAATTTTTGGGGAAATTGATTGATGCGAGCTTCACTTTCGTAATTCCTTTCTGGTGTCACGTCTTACTGTGTGATTTTGTTGGCATCAGTTTTGAATGATTTCAGCTTCTAGAGTATCTATGGATAATTTTTGCAATGGCGACTTGTTCGTTAATGATTTCAGCTTGCTTGAAGCTCCTACCACTTGAAGAACTTGAACGATTAGAAATTCCAAATGATGAGGAAACTTCAAGTCCAATAAAAGAATTGGTATATGCGATGGAGCCTTATAGAGTTGGTGAGGAAGGGAAGCTTAACTTACCTCCATATTCGAACAGTACAAGATTTAATTTGTTCACTGGAAACCAAACTCTTGAGCAGAGAGAAGAAAGTTTTAAGGTAATACTAACTATTTTCATGCTTTCAGTTATATAAAATCTCAAGCTTTAGTTGCAGTGTATTTGATTGTTCTAAAGGATGATTGATTAGTATCAGAGGTGGTGGGGAAGCATACTGATGACAATCCATACGACTTTAGATCTTATGGAAAATCTGTTGGCTATTACTTAAATCTCACTTTAGTTAAACATGTTACCTCGAAACTCTGAAACTGTCTCAGATTTCTGAAAGACTTGAGGTCCCCTGTGGGTTCTACAGTGAAAAGGGTGGTTTTAGGATATCTTCCGACGATAAAAGCTACATGAGTACCTGCAAAGTTGTGGTTTCTACCTGCGCATTCGGTGGTGGAGATGATCTGTATCAACCTATAGGAATGTCGGACACGTCAAGTCAAAAGGTTATCATTCTTGTGGAATATATTGAAGAGGACGTATAATGTTATACACACATATTTATATCTATCCATAAGTATTTTCATGTGTTAATAATATGAGTGTGGCACTAATTGGATGTAGGTTTGCTTTGTGGCATTCTGGGATGAAATTACACTTGCAACGCAAGAAGCAGAAGGGAACAAAGTTGATGACAACCATTTTGTTGGAAAGTGGCGCATTGTAATAGTTAGGGATTTACCTTTTAGCGATCAAAGATTGAATGGGAAAATACCAAAGGTATGTACCTCTTGGGTTCTTCTCATTTATGGCTTTTACACTTCCATTACTTTATTAACTAACACAGAACAGTTAGGTCGTAGGCGAAGTTGCATTGGTGAACTCTGTGGATTCTAAATATTTTATCTAATACCTAAGTTTTCCTTTTACTCAACCATCACCTGCTTGCACCACTGTCCTAGATTCTAGCATCACTATCCAAAGAATCTGCACGTTAATTAAGGCTAAATTAAGTGCAACGCCGGAGGATAAACATCTGTCATTTTCACTATAATACCCATGTTAAGGAGGAATGTCTCATTTGGTTTTCTTCATGGAATGGGTTGAAGAACATAGCAGCCGAGTAATTTATGTTTTCAAATTCAACCAAATGTTTTGTTGTTTTATGTTGGGTGCTTGCAATAGCATTTAAAGTTGTTTGGCTTTTGTTTGTAACTGAGACTTGTATTTTTTTAATGCCAGATGCTTCCCCACCGCCTTTTTCCAAATGCTAGATATTCTATATGGGTTGATTCAAAATCCCAATTCAGGAGAGATCCTCTTGGTGTGCTGGAGGCCTTACTTTGGCGTTCCAACGATGAACTTGCTATCTCTGAGCATGGAGCTCGCAGTAGTGTCTATGATGAAGCAAAGGCTGTTGTCAAGAAAAATAAGGCCACTCCAGAGGAGGTTGACGTCCAAATTACTCAATATCAGAAAGATGGCCTCCCAACGGATAAGAGGTTCAATGGGAATAAAGGTATTCTTATATGTCATGCAACTCTTTGAATTGTTTTGGTTATTATAGGAACTCTAAATTGCAAGAATATCAGAAGTACACTCATCGATGAAATCTTTGCAAATGTCATATAGTCACAAAACCCCATAATTTAAGATTTTTGTAAGTCCTTTCAACTTCCGAAAAAGCGAAGAATATCTTCTGTTTCAAAGAAAGCTGTGAGACTATATGGATAAGGTTCTATTATATTCATGCAGCTCTCAATGAGGCTTCTATAATTGTGAAAAAGCACACTCCAGTGGTGAATTTGTTCATGTGCCTGTGGTTCAATGAGGTTGTCCGCTTCACTTCACGAGATCAACTAAGTTTTCCATATGTTCTCTGGCGGCTCAAAGAGTTAAAGCGGATCAACATGTTCCCTGTCTGCGTCAGAAAGGATCTTGTCAATAGTATGGGTCATATACGAAAGGCAAAGCCTCTGACAAATTGATTTCCCTGGTATTGTGTTAAAAGCAATGCTTAGCTTCCTAACTTGAATCCGATTATTGAGTTCACAAGCAAAATGCTGCAGAACAGGCCTTGCCTCTCCAGCCCGTGTTTGATCAACCTCATTGTGCGTGTAAATGAAAAAAAAAGGCTCTTGATCACTCCCATATTCGGTCACTATCAGAGCAGATATTATGCTAGCAACCCGAAGCATTTTGTGCATCATTCTCTACTGGTTCATGTAATTTTTTTTTTCAGAAACATATAGTGTCCTGAATAGGTTCTTGGAAGTAACACTTTTACCACCCCCCCCCCCCCCCCACCCCTCCCACCTGTAAATTGCTTACAATCATATTCTCAAAGTGACATTACTGCAGGACTAGGTAAATCTATGATTTTTATTCTTTCCTTTGACGATCATTGTATACTTTTTCTGTCTGTTTTACGATGAAATTCCCTGTGATTTATTCACCATTAGACTACCTAATCCAGCATGTTGATTTATGGCAACAGGTAGCTCTTAATTTTATTGAATCCATACTAGATAATGTTATTAATTTAAATCTATTTTTATATACAATACATATTACATTATATTGTTCTTTTGCTCTATATTTCTAAATCAGTTAAATATCCCCTTGAGAGGGTTGGATAGTTACATTTTAAGAATAGCAATGAAAGAACAAAATATGTGTGGTTACCCTCCTGTGTTTTCTATGGTTGAAACTATGATATGCTGTAGTACTACTTGTCATGCATTGTTGTCTAGATTTTTGTCTCGACACGAGCAGCAACATTCCTGGAGAGGATGAATAATGAAGCAGAGGAGAGGAACACGGCACCAGCAAAGCAGGCGAGATCCACCGCGTTAGTTACAGGTACGCTCTTGAGCTTATCCAGCACTTGTTCTTGAAGAATCATTATCACAGCATGTCCTATTTTTGACTTAGCTTGCATTGGTGTTTCCATTCCTATCATTGATCGAAGTTTCTGAAAAAAATCCATTGTTAAGTAGATAGTAGTCGTACTAATCAGTACAAACTTGCATTATGATCTTCAAAACGAATCATTTACTCAGTTAGTTTAGTGTATTCAAGACATACTAGGGGGTTGAAGTTCCTCGACAATGTTGATCCTGTCCCTTTAAAATGTTGTTGCCCCACAAACATGACATGTAAAGCCATCCCGAACGTGAACATTGCTGATCCCACCAGGAACATATCTGTCAGAAAATATATTTGCTTTTAGACCTTAGTGTAGACATTTTTTGTTACATGATTTAATTGTGGGATAAAAAAATTAAAGGAAAGAGATGGAAGGAGGCATAGATATTGTATACCAATAGCTTCGATTAATGTCGGCACCACATTAACTGGTTCTGACATTTGAGAAATTGAATGAAAGCAGTGAAAATATGATCCCAGTGTCAATACACATCCCTGTAATAACAGTTTTTATGAGATAAATTGTGCTGTAATACGAACTACCTGTTTGCAAGTTTAGTCTCCCTTCGTTCAAGTTTAACGAAAGGTTTATTTGATAAGTTAAATTATCCGAACTTGAATTTGATCTTCAGTTTGTTACTAGCGCATTTTTTATCCGCAAATATTCAATAGTATTCGTTAAAAGAGTAGAACAATCATTTCACTTTAGAGTAACATCTTTTTGTAATATTAGTTACTTTAGACGTGTAAGTAATGAGTCGAGTCTAGTTTAAAGTTGAACCTAAAACTAGAAAAATCAAAGTTAAGATAGATTCCTTAATGAAAAATGAAAAAGAAAACTATATCTACAAACCAAAGTTAAACAAGCTTTTCAGCTCGTTCCTCATAACATACGAATATAAACTCTAGTTAGTTTGTCGAAACCTTAAGCATAGAAACTATGCAACATTTTATTACTAGTTGAGGAGAAGAATTATTAATAATTAATAGTAGCATCAATAAATATTACCTCAACAAAACAAAGTACAGATCCCACCAAAGATCCAGCAACTGCTAGCAATGTAAAGAATCTGCAGTCTATAATACCCTACAATTAAAAAAATTAAACTTTAGCCATAGAATCTCTTTCTTTCAAGATTAGTGAGAAGATGAAAAATCAATATGATTAGATGATCCAATAATTTCCCTATCTACCTTCTCCATTATCATCTGAATGTTGAATCTCCATGGCCTATGCTTCCTAACAAAATTCATTGTAGGGGACAATATTATATCAGCTACATATCTTAATAGCACCCCTAAATCCACCCTTTTAGCTATTTCAGGCTCCTTAACGAGCACGCTTCTTGAAGTTCCACCAGCCGGCTCCTGGTGGGCTCGAGTTGTGATGCTCAGCCGTTCCTTGTTCAGACACATGATTATCCTTGCCCTCGAGACAGCTGCTGTAGTTGTGGAGCTTGAGAAAGCTTCATGAGACAGGCTGTGGGCAAGAGGGTTAGACATTCTTAGGATTCTGGCTGTGGCAGCCATTGTTGGTGTCTGAAAAATCTTGACACTTGTCTGAAATTCAAATGATGGTGGAAAGCACATATGTATATATATGTAGAGAGAGAGAGGGGAAAGGAGGGGAGAGAAAGTGCGTGGTAGATGAGAATGTGGTTATTGAATACAACCCTTTTTATCTTGTTGCTGGCTTTTGGTCATTGGGACAACTTTTATCACGAGGAAATATCAACACGGTGCGCGCGTGGGGCCGGGAGCGCCCCAGGCCGCACATATGGACGTGTGTTGTTTGTTTTGTTTCATGGGAGTTGTCGACTGTTGCGATTGGTCAGAGGTGAAATGGAATTTGGAGAGTTGAACATGCTCCGATTCCTTTCTCTGTCTTAGGGGTGGTTGTGGTCTTCAGTTTCAGAGATCGCCGTGCCCCCAAAGTAGGCGTTGTTTATGTGTGTTTTTTTTTTAATCAGCTTCTCTGAGACCTGTCCCTGTCGTTGTTGTTGTCTTTTGTCGTGTTTCTGGGATTGTCGAGAATTTTAGGACGGACCGAACTCTTGCACGGCAGCCATTTCTGGATTAAAGATGTGATTTTCTATATGTTTTGAAAGTGTTTTCGAAAGTTTGGAGAGTTTTGGGGATAGTTAAAATGTGAATTTTGTGTGGTTCGTCTTTGTTTGGTATGGTAATTGAGCTGAATATAGACACAAATTTTGATGTCTTTATGTTCATTGTGAATGAAGGGAGTTTTGTTTACTAATGTTTGATAATGTGTTAAAAGAATTTTTTATGTAGTTGGGATAGTTAAGTGAATCAAATTTGAATTTAATAAAATTATATAATTGGTTAATAAGTTGTTTTGGAAAAAGAATTAATTAAGGAAGTTGGATGGTTTTGTTTGGATGGGTTATGAAAGTATGTTTGGTTGCAATTCTGTGACTTGGGCTTGGTCTTCTTCCTACATCTGTTTTGTTAAATTGGGCTTCTCCCAACTACATAAAAGAATTTTGATGTTGTTGGCATAGTTAAGAATACTGAAATTTTTGTTGCCAGGGAGTGAAAGTAGGTGGCAAAATTAAATCCGACTCGAAAAATCGAACTTGTTTGATCTGAAAATTTTCAGATTCGGGTTTGCCAAAAAATGGGTCGATAAAATTTCGTGTCGTGTTCGGATCGTGTTTCAGGTTGATCTAATAACCCTAAATATAAGAATCAGGTCAGATTTTGGGTTTCGTAATTAGGGTTGATCTGACATTTTTATTATTATTATTTTAATTTATAATATTTATATTATTTTAAATATAAAATAATTTTAAAAAATAAAAATAAAAATGAATTTTGTTTAGGTTAATTTAATTTTTTTTAATTTCAAGTTTGTTTCGTATAGGGTTTGTTCGGGTTTCGGGTGATCTGAAACTAATTCAGATAAATTTAAACCCAACCTAAAAAAATTCGTGTCGTATTCGGGTCTAGGATTTTAGGTCAAATTTTGAGTTCAGGTCGGGTTCAAATTGACGGATTTTTTGTTATCCCCGTGACTCAACCTGACACGAAATATGAAATGACACCCCAAGGCCCTAAGTGAAAGTGTTTTTGAAGAATGGATGTAAGTTATTATTATTAATTTCAAAGGTTTCGTGCAAATGTATTTTTATTTGGAAATATGGAAAGAAAAATTATTAGGAATAATGTAATGCATAAAAGAACAAACTCATACAATATTTAGTTTTGATTCATCATTTTTATTAAATTTTGCCGTTTTTTTTTTTAATGTATTCTATTAGTTATATTTTCGTTTTTATAATCCGAAATTTATGTCATCTGAATTTGTTTAGATTTTTTTTTTCTTCTAATATATATGTATTAAGGAATATTAATATTATAATAGTAGTTGATAGTATGTAATTGCGCATAGATAAAATTACTTTTACTAAAAAGTAATTGTATATAATCATATGATTATAAATAAATACCCCATCCGTCCAAGCCGCTTTAGTTGGGATATAGAATTTTAGATATTATATAATTAATAAATAATTAATGAGCGTATTAGTAAAAATAATTATGATATAATAAAAATAATTATAAATTAAGATTAAATAAGTTGAATAATTTAGTTAAAATAAACAAAAAATTTAAATTTTAAATTTTAAAACGTGATTAAAATATATAATTAATGGACAATTTTTGTGAACGAGCAAATATGAAAAGAACGGACAAAGTAAATGGAACAAAGAGAAAGTATAAAAGTAAGAGCATAATAATTGGCAGTGTGATTGATGATTACTAAAGAGATAAATGTATATAGTTCATTAATAGACGAAAATAAAAATATACTCCCTCCGTCCTACATAATTTGTTCTTAGTTTTTATTTTCGTCCGTCCCACATAACTTGTCCTTTCTATTTTTGGAAATATAATTATGCATTTTAATCGTATTTTAATTTTTATAATTTATTAATTTTAATTAAACTATTTACTTATCTTAATCTTATCTATAATTATTTTTACTAAATAATAATTATTTTTACTAATACACTTCTTAATTATTTATTAATTATACTTTACATAAATTTTCGTGTCTACAATAATACGCCCATGTTATATGGGACAAAGGGAGTATAAATCTTTAAAAGTGGACTTAGTGAGTATTATAGTTAAAATAAACATTATTTTATTTGATACGATAATTTTTTTTTAAAAGAAAAATATTTTTGAAAAGATTCATGCAAACAAAATTTAAAATATTAAAAGATATATAGCAAATTCAATATTATTATTTTTCAAAGTGTTGTCCAATAAACAAACAAGGAAAGAACTGAGCTTAAGCATTAAATTTATTGGTAAAAATACTTCACTGCATGTTACAGCTAAAAATTCTGACATTCTTATCTAAAAATAAAAAATATAATAATAATAATAATAATAATAATAATAATAATAATAAAATGTTTGTTGGGAGTTGGGATTAGTCAGCCTTTGCCCCTTTTTTATGTTTTAAATTTTTTATGAATAGTTAATAGTTCCACTGCAATTTGTGCACGTGATAAATGCTCTTGCAACTTGTTGCTATTATTGCTTCAAACTTTTTTATTAATGCTTTTGGCCTACAATTATTATTTTTATATTAATTAATTGATTGATTTGGAATTATTTTTTTATTGATAAAATGTTATTTTTTCATAGTGTGATTTTAAATTTTAGGTGAATTTCAAATTGAGTGTAATCTATCTATATATTATGAATTTGTGATCAGTCTTTAATTATTTTATTATGATATTTTTTAGATTTTTCTGATTTTTTTATTTTCTTTTGTTTTACAGTTTTTCATGGGTATTTAAAATCTATATAATTTTTACAATTTTTTTATAATGTTAGTGAATATATACACTTTTAAATTTTATCAATTTTTTTTAATTTTTTTTTTTTTTTTTGAAATTCATATTCTCATTTCTTTTGCATATTTCTTTATAAATTTTACTTTTATATTTATTTTGATTTAAGAAAAAGATGAAGATACAAATAATTGAAGGTTCACAGTTTTGATTTTTTTTTTCAAGTTAAAAAAAATTATTAATTCTATAGATTATATTTTATAATTATTTTATTTGATCTGTATTGATTTTAGTATCAATTCCGGAAGCATTCAAATCTCATATTGTATTTATATTGTGTTAAAAATCTCTCGACATATTGTATAAATAATTTAATATAATATTTATTTATATTTTGCAAGATCTTATTTATTTTACAGTTATATTTTTTCTTGGTAAACTTAATAATTTGTAATTGATAATTTCTAAATTATTTAAATCTTATTTTCTATTCATATATTAGCTCTTTTTTTCATGAATTTTTTATCTTATCGCGTTTCAAAATATAGAATTCGATAAGTATTAAAATATACTTCATCCGTCCCGACAAAGATGCAATATTTTGTTTGGACATGAGAATTAATGTAGTATAAATTAGTTATTTAAATAGTGAGTATTATTATTTAATGATTAAAATAAATTTAAAATGTGATTGAATGTTTTAAACATTTTATATCTCAATAAAATATATATACAATATGAATATTTTTTTTAGAGAATAAAATCTTATAATACAAATCAAAATATTTATTTATTTATCATTACCATAAATTATTTTTGTAGAAAAATGGAGAATTTTAAAAGTAAATAAAATATTTGTTAATTAGGAAGACATATAGAAATAAAGGGTTTTGAGGGGTCATACGTGTAAAATATTATAAATTTAATTGAATTGATTTATATTTGTCAAGTGTATTCAAGTTTAATAAATTTACTGAAAATAGATTATATATGGGGACGACTGATTGATTTGTATTTAATATGTAAATTTATTGTTAATTTTTACCCATCACGTATATCATATTCGATTAATATATATTTGAATAACTTTTTTAAAAAATTAAATGATTTGGTTTTTTTTTAATATAATATTTTTATTTATAAGTTAATGTCTAATTTTATTTTAAAAAATAAGTTTGAATAATTATAGTTGATATTTAGTGACTATAAATACTAATTATTGAATTATATTATTTTTTGTTTATTTATTAAATTGGTAATAAAAAATTAAGATAAATGATTATATGTTTAATTTTTTATTTAAAAAAAATAAAAGTTAGTTTTTAAAACAAATTATCGATTTTACTTTAGTAGTTGTTTTAATTTGGATAAATAATTTAATTATGTCATATATTTTTTATATAATAATTATATTAAAAATTGTTACATAATTATTGTACAATATATACTAACTTTATAATTAAGTTTTTCATTTTATAATTTTAATTTTTTTTTTTATATGAATGTTAAGTATTTCCGTATTATTGGACGAATTGACCATATTGATGTTCAAAATATGTGAAGTGAAATTAATTTTACAAAAATTGTATGTTTATGTAACTATAAATACATCGTAATTTTTTTGTTATATTTTATATACAATCTTTAGTGTAGATATAGGACTAATTAGACAATAAAAGACGATACCGTAAGTATGAATTTAAAATTATTACACAAACAATTTCAATTTATCTTTCGATGTCAACTATTCTATTTAAAAAAATTACAAAATAAGACATATTTTACACGTATAAATATACATATATATTATTTCATTGTTAATTATTTTAGCATAATAATATATTTTTTAAATATATAACAGGAAATGATATATAATTAGTACGAGAGTTTATTAACACTTTTATAAATTGTGTTTATATATGTATACTACTAATTATATCTTTATTGATGCAATAAGAAGAATTCGTCACATGGTAAATTTAGTATGAATTGTTAAAGTTCTAAAAATATTTATATCATTCTATAAAATATTTGCCAATATAATTAATTATTTATTTAATATTATTTTAACAATTTATACAAACCGTGCATCGCACGGGTTTATATGCTAGTATATCTGTAAACCAAATCAATCAAGAGAAAGTCATCTCAATTAAGTTAGTTTTTGATTCGGATGACATATCTTACCAAACATATTGAAATTTTGGAAGAAAAATATGTAAGTATATTAGAACTTCATTAATTTCAGTTTCATTAAATTTACGGTCACGAATTTACATTCACATCATCAAGTTAACTTTTACGAGACTTGTGATTTAAATATTTATTTTATTTTATTTTATTTTTTGATAACGTGTGAATTTGCAGTTTTTACTAATCGAGTGTTTTTTGGGTAAATTTTCAATCAAACTCAATATAAATCAAATTTCATATGTTTATGCACAAAATCTAGATAAATTTAACTCAATGTATTCCATATACTTCTTCAAATCAAAAAATATATATTAATATATATATATATATATATTCACAAGGCAAGCGTGTATTTGTTTGAGGGTTTAGATTTTGAGTTAAAATTTATGCTAATATGATATGAATAAATATTAATATAATATTTTGAATGTAAAATTAATTTTTAATGTAATATAAAAAAAAGAAATTAATAAATAATAAAAATTGAAAGAAAACTTTCAAAAGGAACACACCCTAAATAAAAAGTTAAAAACTACATAAAGCAAAACGGGTAAATTAGTAAAACATAAAAAAAGCACAACATAAATAGAACAAAATCTATTAGTGACAAAACAAACAATTCCTTTCAAACTTCCATTACCTCAAATATGTATTTTTTTTGCAATTCTCAATTTATTTAAATTAGTGGAGCAATTATTAATTTGGGCAGGGGCAGGGGCAGGGCCCCAAAATCCAATTTTTATTTCAACTTTAAAATCTCTGTAGTTCTCACATCATTTTCGTCACATATTTTTTCACATTTTATTTCTCATTCACACATCATTCTTCAAAACATCCACCAATGGCTGCCGCCGCCGCCGCCGCCGCCGCCGCATCATCTCCCACTCTACTGTACCTCCCGGCCGCCACGCGCCGCCGCCTCTACCACCAACCACCGCCGGAAAAGCTCCCTTCCTACTCACGGCGGCGACTGCCTTCATCGCCGGCGATTTCCGCCGCCGTTTCGGAGAAACCACAATCTCCCCCACCATCTCCGGCGGCCGAGCTCCCCCTCCGGCGGATCCCCGGCGACTTAGGTTTTCCGGTGATCGGACCATGGAAAGACCGGCAAGACTATTTTTACAATCAGGGAAAGGAAGTGTTTTTTAAATCGAGGGCTCAGAAATACCAGTCAACTGTTTTCCGTACGAATATGCCTCCGGGGCCTTTTTTTACTTCCGAATCAAACGTCGTCGTTTTGCTCGACGGAAAAAGTTATCCGGCGCTGTTCGACGCCGGAAAAGTTGAGAAGAAGAATCTCTTCACCGGAACCTACGCGCCGTCCACCGACCTCACCGGCGGCTACCGAATCTTATCGTTTCTAGATCCTTCCGAGCCGAGCCACGCCAAGTTGAAGCGGCTCATGTTCTTCCTCCTCTCCCATCGGCGCGATCAAGTCGTTCCTGAATTCCGGCGCGCCTATGCCGAGCTGTTTGATTCCATCGAGAACGACGTAGCCGCCGGAAAGAAAGCCGGCTTCAACGGCTTGAATGAGCAAGCCGCGTTCAATTTCTTAGCCCAGTCGTTCCTCGGCGCCGACCCGAGAAGCTCCCGGCTCGGCTCCGACGCGCCGAAGCTGATCAATTTATGGGTGCTTTTTCACCTTCACCCAGTTTTGACGTTAGGCCTTCCGAGGCTTCTAGAAGAAGTTGTCTTCCACACGTTCCCTCTTCCGCCATTGTTGTTCAGGAAGAGCTACCAGAGATTGTACGATTTCTTCTACCAAAATTCCTCCCGTGTTCTAGAAGAAGCCGAAGCTTTAGGAATCTCTCGCGACGAAGCTTGCCACAATTTGATCTTCGCTACCTGCTTCAATTCCTTCGGCGGATTGAAGATCTTCTTCCCAAACTTAATCAAATCGATCGCCGGCGCCGGCGAGAAGCTCCACCTCGAATTGGCGGAGGAAGTCCGATCGGCTCTCAAATCGAGCGGCGGAGATGTCACCGCCGGCGTTACCGAAACCATGCCGCTGGTGAAATCGGCGGTGTACGAGGCGCTGCGATTGGAGCCGCCGGTGCCGTCGCAGTACGGCAGAGCTAAGCTCGATTTTGTCGTCGAATCTCACGAGGCGAAGTTTCAGATCAGAAAGGGTGAATTGTTGTACGGATTCCAACCGTTCGCGACGAAGGATCCGAAGATATTCGACCGGCCGGAGGAGTTCGTGCCGGACCGGTTCGTCGGAGAAGAAGGTGAGAAGCTTCTGAAGCATGTTCTATGGTCGAACGGGCCGGAGAATCGGAGCCCCACCGTCGACGACAAGCAGTGCGCCGGAAAAGATTTCGTGGTGCTCGCCGGACGGTTGTTGCTGGTGGAGGTTTTCCGCCGCTACGATACGTTTGAGATCGACGTCGGCGCGTCGCCGTTGGGAGCCGCCGTCACCGTGACGTCGTTGAAACCGGCGAGTTTCTAGTCGCCGGCTGGCGAGGGGCGGGGCCCCCCTGATCAGTCGTGGTTCATATTTTAATTTGACCAGCTTTGGACTCCTATTGGGCGGATGTCGAGTTGTACATTATGCTCCATCAGTTGCACTTTGTTTTTGTTACTCCCTATCCTGATACGATGGTTTTTTTAGTGTAGCCATTAGAATTTACGAATATATTATTAAATGAACTTATATAATAAAAATAATTAATTTAATTATAATTTAAAAAATAAATTTAAAATTTAAAATAAGATTAAAATATATATTTTTTTTTAAAAAAAAATTACAAAATAAATAAGACAAACTTAAATAAAATAATGAATACATTAAGTGACATGGAAAAAATATTACCTAATACAAAATAATATGGTGCGTGTTTGGTAAGTGAAGAGTTCACTTGACACATTTTTTCTTTAAAATTAAAATATTACTATTATACTACTATAGGACTATCTAATTTTTTTAATAAATAAATATATTTATATATTCAAAAAAATTATTTTTTATAAAATTTTTTATATTAATTATAAATAAATATATAAAATATAATTATTTCTAATAATAAAATAATTATTGAGATTTATTCCTTCTGTCACATATTTATTACAGTATTTTATTTTATTATATATATATATATCGGTATCAATTGTTCTATTATACTAAATTGTATTTAGTGTTAATATAATATTAATATTTTTAAAATTTTATACTATCAAACTATCCCAATAAATTTGGAAAGAAAAGAATAATTTTAAAATATTTAATATATTTTTAATTTTTTTTGAATTATTAAATTAAATAAATTTACTGCAGTCCAATTTTCAATTTAAATTTAACAGGCAATCAAACACACCTCTAATCGGGTGGATTAATTATTTAAGGTTATCCAGAATCTTTCTGGTACTACACCACGTGACAAATGAGACATTTCTTGACACCTTCATCAGAATCAAGAATTATGATTATTTATTTATTTATTTTTTATAACAATAATTACAAAGTTCTTTACTTGTAAAATTTTACTCTTAATTTTACTATTTTTATTTTTATTTTTTTCCAAAAATATCTAATCAAATATTTAATTTTTATTCATTTTATCACACACAAATCTAATTTTACATTCAAAATAGTATATCAATATATATTTATATCACATCAAATAACTATTTTATTTTAAAATTTATTATTCAAAATCAAAATTCAAAATCAAAATCTCACGTGTAAACACACCCTTGTTTGGATGAGTTTCGGAAAATTATCTTTAACTTCTAAAAAAATATTTATTTATAATTGTATTCACTTTTATTCAAATTTTTTTGAAGATTGGATCCCAACAATTTTCTTTTTATAAGCAGATGTTATTGAATAAAACAAAAACGGGATTACAACCTAAGTTTAGACAATTACTTTATCTTTAATAATAATAAAAATAAATAGATAAATAATCTAAAATAAAAATAAAAATAAAAAATTTATATTATTATATTTAAATTAAAATTTAATAGATATAATACCAAATTTTAGAAATAAATTTTAATTATATAGTAGATAATTTAATACTCCATCCGTCCCATAAGTAAATATTCATTTGTTTTTTACACGTAATTTTAGAAATATTAGTATTATATTGGGATATAGTAAAAATAAAATAAAAATAACTAAAATAACCTTATTAATATGTGTGATATAAAGGTAATGATATTTGTGTAATATATTGTAAATTGTAAGGGTATTTGTAATGTTAAGTAGATAGTAACATTTACTAAAAAATGAAATGAATACTTTGTCATAAGACGGACTAAAATGAAAAAAATTGATACTTTGTTATGGGAGGGAGAGATTATTTTAAATGTAGTTAATAAAATTTTGATATAATTTGTAGAATAAATTTTATTTAAAATTAATTATTTTTTTTTAGTTTTCAATTGGCAGGTTCCTTTTTGGTTTATCCTAATTAATAACAAATAGGCTTAAGGTTTAGGGTGTTTTGGGTGCTTATAAATAGATAGTTATGGTTCTGAGTCGGATGACATAATTGTAAATCTCCGAATCAGTATAATAAAATTTCTCCGGTTTCTGTCCGTGGACAAAGGTTGACATACCGTCATCGAACCACGTAAAACTTTTGTGCTCTTTATTTGCTTTATTTCTCATTTTCTCGTAACAATACTACTATAATTTACACATAAAATTTAAATATATTTCCAACTATGTTAGATAATTTAAAATTTTTAAATATAATTGATAAAAAGTTAAAATAGATTAGAAATTTTTAATAAAAAAATATATTTACGTTAATATATCTTATTTTTAACAGTTTAAAATATTTTTAATTTATAATATATAAACAAGTTAAAAAAAAAAAACTGTTTTTATAATGATTTATTCAAATATAAATTCCAACGTTTGGCTTTTGCGTATGCTTCAAGCTTCTATTTATTTTATTTTTTTAAATCAATTCAAACAGGTGGCTACTCAGTTTATTCCGACACTTTTGAAAAAATCTATTTCCTCTGTCTCATATTACCGTTTGAGTCTGTCTTATATATATTTTGTTTTTTTTTAAATAATAATAATTACATATTTTAATTTCACTCTTTTTAAATTTATAATACTTTTTTAAAATTTATAAGTTTTTTATTTTAATATTAATTTATAATTATCTTTATTAATAAATTTTTTAATTATTTACTAATGGTATCTTCAATCATTTACAATGAAGAGGACACAAAAGGTTGTATCCAATGAGTATAATACTTTTTTTACACACTTACTGTGTTCATATCGTCATTTTTGTTTATCCCTTTATATTATCAATTTGTCATAAAATTAATTTTATATATTATCTTTTTATTTATTTTAAATTTTTAATTAAATTTTCAAAAATAATCATATTTTTTTCTTTTTATTTTTGTTGAGCACCAAATAAGGTTAGAGTTTCAATCCAAGATGAATGGATAGGTCCAATGGCGATCCAGTGGTGGCCATACTCATTCGGTCAGATGGTTGTTGGGTTCAGGTCGGTCGGACGGTTGAGTCTATGGTCAGTTTTCATCCGAGTTTGAACTTTTGGCCAGTTGGTTACAAAGGTAATCGACGTGAAAGCGATTTTTGACAGTTATCGACGTGGAAGCAGTATTTTTACAATTATCAACGTTGAAGCAGTTTTTTGAACGGTTCAATGATAACCGACATGGAACTGGTTCTGCACGGTTTTGTTTGATATGTATATAAGCAACCTCAGAGAGCGGGCATTTCAGTCGACATCAATTTCAGAAAAATTTTCATTGGATCGTCATTTTAGTTTTCCACTTATTTTTTTCAACTTTTCTTTTTGCTTTAGCAATGTTATGTACCATCTAAGGATCTATGATCTCAAACACCCTTCACTTAAATTCGAAAAATTTACCATCAACAATTTTTATAATAATATATTTATTTTTTAAACTTTTTGTATTTTTATACATACATACACATATTAACGCAATCTAATGCAGTCCATCCGCCAGCGACGGCGACGACGAATACGACGTCGTTTCCGACTCACCATCATCCCACCGGCTCATCCCAATCTGTTCAAGCTCATTAGCAACTTCAGCCATGGAGGGTCTCATCTCCCTCGCAAAAGCTAAGCACCTAAAAGCCAATTCCGCAACCTTTCCGACAGCCTTCATTGTCCGAACATGGTCGCCGCCGTCTGGCGGTCCAACGATATAAGGATCGACAATCTCGTCGAGCCGCCCCGTCCCGATCCGGTCAACCACCATCGCCGCCAAATTGACGTCGGTCCCGGCCCTGCCGAAATCGACGGCTCTCATCCCCGTCACGATCTCCGCCAGCACAACTCCAAAGCTGTACACGTCACTCTTGTCCGAAAGCTGAAAATGCTGATGATATTGCGGATCGCCGTATCCCGGCGTGCCCTGCGGGGCCGTCGACACGTGGGACCCGTCGATCCTCCCGGCCCTCGACAGCCCGAAATCGGCGACTTTCGATTTGAAATTGTAATCGAGCAATATGTTGCCCGATTTGATGTCCCGATGGTAAATTGGCGGTCGGACCGCGTCGTCGTGGAGGTACGAGACGGCTCGCGCCGTCTCGACGGCGATCTCGAGACGGACTTGCCACGGGAGCCCGTCGCCGCGTTCCCGTTGGAGATGCTGCAATAGCGTCCCGTTGGGCATGAATTCGTAGACGAGGATTTGCTCGTCGGCGTCGATGCAGCAGCCGAGGAGGCGGACGAGGTTCGGGTGATGGACGGTCGAGATTAATTTGATCTCGTTGACAACTTGTTGAATAGTGGAAAAGTCTCGACGCTTGATCTTCTTGATCGCGACCCATTCGTCGCGGTCGAGCTTTCCCGAGTACACGGTTCCGTAACCGCCGGTCCCGAGCCTTTTTTCGTCAGAGAAGTTTCCGGTGGCTTCCGCCATTTGCTTGTAGGAGTAGACGGGGATCGATATTCCGGCGGCGTCGCGTAATTTTTTAAGTTTTTTGGCGCCTTTCCGGAGCTTCAATTGGCTCCGAAAAAGGAAAAAGAGATGAGTGAAGAAGGCTATGAGTAAAGTAATCGTTGCCACACCTGATTTACATATATATATATATATATATACATATGAATTAGTAGTATATAAGAATAGTTCTAATATATAGGGACATCCAATTAAAAAATAATAATTTTATTAAATATTTTATATTTTACTATAAATATCTTACTTTACGTTACATTATTATTTTTATATTCAAAAGTAAGGATAAAAATATTATTACACTATTTTTAACCATCCACTATCATTATTGTTGATTTTAGCATAAGATATATGTTTGTGTATATATATATATGAAAAACAATATGTCTTGTGTTACAAGATATATATATTGATATATAAGGGTCATATTTAAATTTTGCTGTAATTGAATATTTTTATATTTTTATAAATTTTTGTACAAATGTTCTTCTATTAGTATTATAAGACATTAATGAAAGTATTTTAACAATTATTTCTTAATTTGTACACATTTTTTATATAATAATTAATATTTAAATACACAAAAAATTAATGAGACTTTTAGAGCCGGACGAAGATAGTAATATCATGAATTTAGTAGTTATTTAATTTGATGTAAATATATATTAATACAATGTTTTAATTATAATTTTTTTTATTTAATATAAAAATAAAAAGATAAATATGTTATATGATATATTTTTTTCTGAAAAAAAAAACTTAAAAAAAACACACATAAGTTTAATAAAAATTTATATGGAATTTCTTTTAAAAAAATGTTAATAATGGAATTGGAAAAAAAGATGATTCTTATAGATCATCTCCATCCCAACACTATTAATAACACTGAGTCGTGGACCTATACCATTTTCTGGCATTGCCTTTCTCTGTTTTTTTTGAAAAAAAAAGTTAATAATAAATTTTTATATTTTTAAGTTTAACTTTTAGATTTATTTTTTATTTTTTTATATATTTTTTAAAAAATATTACTATAAATTATAAATATAAAAAATTATTTAAAATAATAGAAAAAATTGAATATTTGTAGAATAGTAATAAAAAATAAAATTAAAGTTGAAATAAAAGTACTGTAACAATTATTTAGAATTAAAACTGTATAGATGAAATTTATAAATTGAAGATGGCCTTATTACCTCCTGCTATAAGTATAATTTTTGCGGTGCGTCCACAATGTAATGAGATGAACTTCGGTCGGCTGCATCTTTGGGTTTCTGCTTCGTCAACTCAAATTTTAGATAATTTTCTATGATGATGCATTGATGCTCATTAAATTTAATAATTATTATTTTTATTACATTATTATTTTTTTATTTTTTAAATAAATTTATAAAAATAGTTTCAATTAAATATTTTAATTTTAGAGACGGATAGAAGAAGTATGTTAATATGCGGTGGGGTCTGGTTTTGGCAGCTTATGCACCATTAGGCATAAAATAGCGCCCATAATTTCAAGCTACGTTAAAATAAAATCATATACAATATAGGTCAGGAAGAAAATTCTACTAAAGTAAAGACAGACGCCCTTCATAATTATTACTGTATTATTATATTATTTAATTTTATAATATTTTGTGTTGATATTTGAATATTAATTAAAAAATTAATTATACAAAAAATATTTTTAATATTAAATATAATGAATTAAAAAATAAATATAAATTCTTAAAAATGGACGAAAAACAAAAAAAACTTTTTTATAAAAAAATAATTAATGTAAAATATTATTTGTAGACTGAAAATTAGAATGGAATGGAAAACGAATTATAAAATCTTACCATTCCGGCGGCAGCCGAGGCCGCCGGAATATCCATCGCCGGCGAATCCTTCCCGGCACCGGCAGCGATACGCCGCCGGATTCCCTTCCAACGACGTCGTAACGTTAACACATCTCGCGTTTTGGGAGCACCGGCAATCACCCAAAAGCCACCACTCAATTCTCATCATCTGAACGTCCAAGGAGACCGACGGCGGACTTCCCGCCGGAAAATCCTCCGTCGATATGGCGGAGAACAACGACCGGCACCCGGTTCGGGTGAGATTCTCGTAATCGATGAACCCGGTCCGGTTGATCGCCGGTTCAGAGTAGCAACTGATGCTGTCGTTTCTCCGGCCGCCGCAGTCGTTCAACTGGAAGGTCGTACGGACGTCGGTGGTCGGGATGAAGCACGCGGCGGGGCGGCGCGTGCAGTTCTGCAACAGGACGGCGTTGCGCGACGTCGGCGCGTAGTTTTGTGTGAAGAGGCGGCGGAGCTCCTCCACGGGGCGGCCGCAGATCGGCGGGAGGTTGATCAGAACGGTGTCGCCGGAGATGGATTGGACGGGGAATCCGGCGGCGAGGACCGCCGCGTCAGAGGAGCAATTCAGGCGGATATGGCAGGCGGCGGAAAATCCGAACGGGAAAGGAAGCGTCCGGCCGCCGCAGGTTTGGTTGCAACCGCCGCCGCCGCCGCCTCCGTCCGATGATCGACAGGGAAGAAAGAATATGGCGAGAAAGAGGATTGGAATCGGAGATTTGGGGTTCATGTTTAAGGATGTATGAAGTTTTAGACAACTGTGGAGAAGAAGAAGAATTTAGAAAAATAAAATAAAATAAAATAAATTAAATATAGATTAAATTAAATTAAATATAGAATACTATTAGGAATTATATGGTGAAGAGTGAAGACAAAGAAATCGTGTGATGATTAAATTAAATTTAATACTCCTTCCCTCCCACATACCATGTTTGCTACACCATAGACACGGTATTTTAGGAGGGGTGTAATTAATAGATAATTAATAATATATCTAGTGAAAATAATTATCCTATAATATAAATAATTATAAATTAAAATTAAGATAACTAATTAATTTAATTAAAATTAAAAATAAAATAAAATTTGAAATTGTGTAATTATTTTCTAAAAAAAAAAGTGACATGATACGTGAGACGGACAGAAACGGCAACGTGGACATGATATCTGAACCAGGAGTATATAATTGTTTCTTTAAATTTAGTTTTGCGTTCATACGGTTGAATGTAATAATTAGCAAATCCGACCGTTGAAAAAAAATCATACTATTAGGCAAACTCTATGTAACAGATTCTGTCGAAAAAATAATTACCAGAGTTTGATCAGTGACTTATTTCTTATAGTATAATTGAATTTATGAATTATGTGGGATGTGTTTGGTCTGTGTTTTATACTTTTTTTTTTTTTTTTTTCATAAGAAAAAAATAAGTATATTTCATTATATATGAACAAAAACCATACAACATCAATTTTTACACTAAAATCCTTTTAGATATATTTATACAATATTTAATAAATTAAATTAATAATGAATTCATATTAATACGTATAATATTTAGAATTAAACATCATATAATTTAATAGAATATATCCGTGCACAGTACAATTAACACGTTAGTATACATTAAATTTAAAATTAAATGTAGAATATGATATTTTGTGCAAAAATTAAAATCATTGGAAATAGGTTTTAAAAAAAAAAAAAACATAACCAATTTGAAATTTTGAATATAAAAAATTTTGAATTTGAATAATTGTATAATGTGATATAAATAGGTGTCGACGTGATGTTTTGAATGTAAAATTAATTTTTAGTATAATATAAAAAATAAAAAACGATTTGATATTTTTAAGAAAAAAAAATGGAATGAATAGTAAAAATCTAATCCAATCCCCAAACAAACGCACCCTTAGAATTGTGGTCATTTTCATGGAGTTTGATTTTGACATGCATCATTATTCAGTTAATCCATCATTATTTTTCTTCCATTATACAATCTTTGTTCACATTACTTTTCCTTGTAATTATTTACTTCCTCCCTCCACCTCTAAAGTTACAGTTATTTTTTGTGTTATTATATTAACATTAAAAATATTTTTATATTTGTATAAATTTTTATACAAATATTTTTCTATAAGTATTATAAAACACTAATAGAAGTATTTTTATAATTTTTTTTAATTTATATTACGTTTTGATATAATAAAACCTTTAGAGTCTATGATTTAGTATATTTTTTTGATAGGAAGGTGTAATGATTTATATTTATATATATACAACTGATGGGCCAATTTGCTCCAATGGGCTTGGGCCATGTGGCTAAGGATTTTTCATGACCTGAGAAAAATATGAAAATAATTTTACACTCATAACTGCGTCTTGATGAATAATATATACCACCTGTCTACATTTTTTATATTTATATACTCCCTCTCTCCGTCTCTTAATAATTTATTTATTTTTTTATTTTGGTCTGTCCTATAAAAAAATATTCTTTTCCTTTTTTTAGTAATTGTACTATCTACCTAACATTACAAATACCCTTCTAATTTACAATATATTACACAAATGTCATTACCTTTATATCATACAATACTAATAGGGTTAATTTAGTTTTTGTACCTTTATTTCTACTTTATCCCAATATAATACTAATATTCCTAAAATCTCATGCATAAACAAAATGGATAAATAGATTGGGGACGGAGGGAGTAAATATTAATTTAAGGGTTTTTCAGATTTACACCGATATACACTTTTACTTATACATGCTTTAATATTTTTCATCTTTCTATATGTAAATTTTCAATTAATCCATGGAATATTCTGAATAAAACTATTAAGGGCGTGTTTGTTTGAAAGATTTTGGTGGATTTTTTATTTATATAAAATATTTTTTTCAAAAATATCAAATCAAATACTAATTTTTTATTTTTTTATATTATATTAAAAATTAATTTTACATTCAAAACATCACATCAATTCATATTTATATCACATCATACAACTATTTCAATTCAATTTTTTTACTATTCAAATCTTAATTCAAAATCCAAACCCTCAAACAAACACACCCTTAGGCCATCTTCAACCCATCAACTTCATTTATCCCGTTTTAACTCCAAATATACAGTTGTTACAGTAATTTTACTCCAACCATAACTCCAATTTTCACTATTATTCTTGTTGGGATATGAAGCCTGATTATATCCTAAAATCTAGGGATATGATTTGGATATTATATTTTAGATTTTAAAGATATGATTTGGATATTATTGTCAAAGGCTTAGGCTATAAATATCCATGTATTCTCACGTTAACAGGTGCCTGCGTACTTTATAGTAAAATTCCTGACTTGGCAGCGGCCCCAGACATAGATCATCGTGATCGAACTGGGTTACCAAATTCTTGTGTTATTTTGTCTTTGTTGTCTCGTTTTGATTTCCTGGAATTTCCGTAACAAGTGGTATCAGAGCCTAGTTCGTTGATATGGTGGATTGAGAGGAATCGGACGTTGGATCATTGGAATCCCTTGTGACCTGCGGAGGTGCCTTGTGTCAAAAGTCTCCTGGCGGTGTTGGGTCGGTCCCGACTGGTAGGTCAGGCAGCGAGTCCCTTTGTGATAGGCGGTGCAAGGTTGGTAGGGAAGGATAAGGGTTTCGGCAAACGCAGCGGAATATCCGATGTGCTCTCATATCAAGTGAACCTTAGGTTTGTTTGTGGGAGTCAAAATGGGTGATCGTCATGTTGTCAAGGTATTCGATGGTATGAACTTCGGTTTCTAAAAATATGCATATAGAAGATTACATTAATGGTAAAGATCTAGATGCGGTATTGAAGGAGAAATCCAAAGACATGGATGAAGCCGAATACAAGAAGATCAACAGGAAGACGATGAGTGCGGTTCGACTAACCCTTTGGGAGAATGTCTCGACTGAATTTAGATTTGAGGCAAAAGGAAAGTGTGAAGATCAAGTCAAAGTTGAAGCCGAAGAATAAAGACAAAGAAGATGCAAGTCAGGTGGTATGTTGGAACTGCAAGGGGCACTTGAAACGACAGTGCAGGGCGCCGGAGAAGGATCAAGGTTCAGCAAATGCAACGGAAGAGATATCTGATGCGCTAATTCTGAGCGTCAGCAGTCCAATGAAGTCATGGATTTTGGTCTCAGGAGTGCCATTCCACTCATGCAGTGATTCGGGAATCATGGAATCCTATCCACAAGTAATTTTGGTGTTGTCTATCTTGCAAACGATGAGACACTAAAAATTGTAAGTAAAGGAATGACTCGAATCAGAACACCGAATGGTGGGGAGTGGAGATTGGATGAGGTATGTTGAAGTGAAAGATGAAATCAGTCTTCAAGTGGGAGATTGTTGGGATATGAAGCCTGATTATATCCTAAAATCCAGGAATATGATTTGGATATTATATTTTAGATTTTAGAGATATGATTTAGATATTATTGTCAAAGGCTTAGGCTATAAATATTCATGTATTCTCACTTTAACAGGTGCCTGCGTACTTTATAGTAAAATTCCTGGCTTGGCAGCGGCCCCAGACGTAGATCATCGTGATCGAACTGGGTTACCAAATTCTTGTGTTCTTTTGTCTTTGTTGTCTCGTTTTGATTTTCTGGAATTTCCGTAATAATTCTTCAAATATTCATTTTATCCTATTATTTTAAACAATTTTTTATTTTTATAATTTAAAATAAAATTTTAAAATATTTTTAAAAATAAAATATAAATTTAAAAATAAAAAATTTATAATTTTAAAAATTAAAAGAAATAAAAAATAAAACACACACAAAAAATGACGCTTGCTATAGTGCAACACCAAAAATAGTGTTGCAAATGGCGCTCGATTGGAGTTTGATGACGGTAGAAATGGAGTTCAGACTTCATAATTGGGGTATGGTTGGAGATGCTCTGAGTATTCATAATAAAACTAATAAGACCCGTTTGGATTTGCTTATGACAATTGCTTTTGGCTTATAATTCTAAAAAAAAAAATTCCTATTTTTATTGGCTTATCCTCAAAAGCACAAACAATTTTTTTTTTGAATTATAAATTTATAATTTTTATTTTAATTAAATTTAAAATATTAAAATTTAAAAATATAAAATTTAATTATATAGTACATGTTTAATATTTTTAAATATAGTTTTTAAAATTAAAATAATTTGTAGAATACTAGTATTATTTAAATTTAATTAAATTTTCATTTTTCATTTTTATAAAAAATAAAGTTTTTTTCTAGTAAAGTTTTAACGAGGCACATTCTTCGTATAAAAGCATCCAAAGGAGAGTGATATAGACGTAGTGTCTACATATATATTATGCAGTACACACGTCGATGATTCGTGGATGCTGTTGTATCACTTTCATAGCAAATCTACACCTATAAATATATGTATGCTTACTTTTATATACAATATATAATAGTGGTTAGTGGTGGGGATAATTAATATTTCTATTGGTTAATCCTATACTAATATTACAACAAATTAATATATAAAATTTAATAAATATCTTGTCTTCGATAATTTAAAATTTTTAAATATAATTAATAAAATTCTAAATAAATTAGAAAATTTTAATTAAATATATTATTTACATTACTATGTCTTTTTTGGTTATTTTAACAGTTTAAAAAGACTTTCAACTTTATTATATACAAATATAAAATCGAACTGGTCTGCTTTTGATTTCTATTTTTGGCTTCTCTCCAAACAGTCCATAAAAGTTATGAGAATATATACTAGTTTGTTGGTTGACTCTTTGTATACATATTTTTATTTTGGGACGTGCACTTACAAAGTAATATTTCATTAAATTTTCTATTTTTTTTTTCCACAAATACCCTTACTTTACATCACATCATTACTTTTATATAAAAAAATTAAGGACAAAAATATCATTACACTACTTTTATCTACCCACTATAATTAAAATACTATTATTTTTTAAATTATGTGCCAAAAATAAATGTATACTTATTGTTTGGACGGAAAAAGTACATAATAATAATAATAATGTATTTTTTTTTCCCAAAGTTATATAACTAAAAGAAACACTATGAATTTGGAAAAATTACAAAAAAATATTCATTATGTATATTCAATTATTATTTTTATTTTTTATTTATCTCGTTAACAAAATATATTTTATGTATATACAAAAACCTTTATTTTTGTACTCCACAAGTCATGTTCATACTATACTAAATTTCTTAGTCTTTACTTTCGGTTCATTATCTATGTTAATATCTTGAATCTAGTTTGTAATTTCGTTCAGTTTTCACGGGGTCAAGGGGGGCGAACCCTTGCTTGGGTTCGGGGGCGGGGAGCGGCCCTTGGTCCGACGGTATGCATATCGAGCTTTGAAGTTGGTATTGAACTGAATCCGTATGATGTATTCTGTTTGTTTATTTTATTAAGCTTAGAGATATGAAACCGATATATCGTAAAGGTCTTCAATAAATTTGTTCTCCATCTGTCTGTGAATGTAACCAACGCGTAATCGTAAAATACATCAATCTGTATTTTCTTCATATTTATATTTATTATTCGAGATAAATCTATATCTTCTTTACATTTTTGTTTATTGTTCGATCATTAATCTCGTAATTCGTCTCAATAATCTATGTTTTACTTTATTTTTCAACAAACACAAAAAGAACACACCACCGTATATAAAAGTAAGTTCCATTCCCAATATAAACGTTAATGAAAGTTTACAAGTGGCCAAGACACTGTAGTACAAAAAAAAAAAAAAAAACATTTATTATAAACTACTAATGCACAAATGTAATTTGCAATAATTTATAAAAGTGACGAAGCTAATCTAATCAATTAATTAAGCTAAGGGGCAGCAAAAGCATCATCGGACCATCGAATCTCCTGACCAGTAGAACCACCATTTTTATTCTTATTTTGGTCACTGTAAATATTATTACCAAAGGGCGACGGAGAGCTGGTCGTGAAAAGAGCCTGCACCGCCGATTTCACCTTGTTCAGACGCTTCCGGTGGCGGATGCGGCGGAGCACCGCCGCCCTGTCGACGGGAACGGCCGCCGGATTCAAACACAACCGCCGGCTGACGTTGCTTTCTTCTTCTTCTTCTTCTTCTTGTTCTTCTGTTTTGCTCTTGCTGTTGGTATGATTTCCGGACACTAATTCGGAAGTCATTTTTGGTTATTAATTAGATGGAAGTAATTAATGAACTTAACGTCTATTTAAAGATAAGATTTTGAAGGGTTTGTGCAATTAAATTAAATAATTAAAGTGGGTCGGTGCTTTAGATTCTTGTAACGTATTAAAATATATATATATATATATAGTTAGATTCTTGTGGCACGTGATTTTGTCGACTACGTTAAGCAATACTTAATCATGCTATAGTCAAATTTAATCAATATTAGTTCCGTAAAAGATGGTCTGATAGTGTACGGATGAACTTGTGATCGTGAAATCGTAAATTTGAACTTCGACGTCTCACCGTCATGTCTGTCGTACATGATTCTCCTAATGTGACTGTTTTATTTAGCAGTCGCAGATTCGCATTTCCTCTAAATTAAATTTCATCTCTCCATTTTAGGTAGTATAATTTTTTATAAATATCAACAACCCTGCTAGAATATGAAACTTAAATTTTTTATATTAATCGCAAGAATATGTATATATTTATAGTTATTAGTATATTTTTTATCTATTGTTATTTAGTGTCTACATATATATATATATATATGCCTATATATATTGAAATTCTTTTTTTTGGCCAATTCAAACAATAGCGATATAAAATTCATTTAAATAAAGCAAAAACTTTACGAATATTTTAAATAAGACAACTACCATAAATATAATATATTATTTATAAATATATCTTAACAAACTCAAATTCTTTGATCCCGATCCAACCTAAAATCTCTTAGACCCGGATCTTTTGAATATAAAATTGATTTTTAGTATAATATAAAAAATAAAAAAATAGGTGTTTAATTTAATATTTTTTTGGGAAAAAAATGAGATAAATAGTATATTTATTTATATATTTGAAGACTTTTATATAAATTGCTTTTTTATTTCTATATTTGAAGAGTTGCTATTTGATTTATTTTTATTCTATAAAAACATAAGCCTTGTGTGTTATGTGTAGAGTTGGAGAATATTTTTGTTGTCTTCGTTGTCACGCACTTATAGTGAAAAGTTAAACATTGTTATGTCTACTCCTAATTTAATTATGATTATTTTATAATTTATTCAAATAACTAAAAAATAAAATATACTACTAATTAATTAAAATAAAAAATAAATAGGTGTCGCGATTTTATTACCGGGAGATGAATTAAAAACCCATAAAACTACATCCACCTAGAAAGAAAGAAAGAAAGCATCCCCAAGTAAACCCTCCCTGACCATTGTATTTTATTTTATGTTAGAAACTAAAATTAATTAATTTTAATTATATATATTATGATCAAAATTAATTTTTCTTTTTAATAATAATAATAATAATAAATAAATAAATAAATAAATAGATATCGCCATTTTATTACTGGATTGATGAATTGAATCCATAAAATGACATCCACTGTTTTTAGATTAGTTTGATATTTGAATAATATAATTTTTAAATTTAAATAATTGTATAATATGATATAAATAGATATATTAATTTAATATGATATTAAAAAAAAAAAAATGAACTGTTAAACAGTAAAATTGTCATAAAATCTTCAAAAACAATACACACGTTTACAAAGAAAGCATCCCAAGCAAACCCTCCCTGACCGTACACGTGTCAAAATCCTACAATCCGATGGCACTCCCATCTCTTCCTCCCAATCCCTCCTACAACACCGCTCCATCTCCCTCATTTCGGTCGTCGGCAAATCCTTCTTCCAGACCTTCCAATCCCATCGGAAATGTCACAAAATTACACAAACTCCAATACCGCCGCCGCCTAATTAATTAATATGTATAGCTCCAAAAGAGGCTACCCGACAGTCCATTCCGATCCCAACATCTCCTCCTCTTACACCACCGCCGCCACCGCCGCCGCGCACGATGAATTCGCCGCCAGGAACAGCTGCGTCTCCTCCTTCGATCGCGCCGGCGCCACCGCCGAAGGCTCTCCGATGACGACGTCCCCATGGAACCAGACCTCCCCCTTCGCCAAATCCCCATGGTCAAATTATTCTCCGGCGAATCTCCCGCCGACAGGCCTCATCGGAAGCCTTGTCCGAGAAGAAGGCCACATTTATTCCCTGGCCGTTAACGAGAAGCTTCTCTACACAGGCTCCGACAGCAAGAACATTCGTGTGTGGAAGAAGATGGAGGAATTCTCGGCGTTTAAATCCAATAGCGGGCTGGTGAAGGCGATTGTGATTTCCGGCGACCGGATATTCACCGGACATCAGGACGGGAAGATTAGGGTTTGGAAAGTGAGTTCCGCGGCCGGCGGGGTGCACAAGCGCGTGGGGACAATGCCGACGTTTTATGATATACTGAAAGCGTCGATCAGGCCGAGGAATTACGTGGAGGTCACGCGCCGCCGCAGCGCGGTGTGGATTAGACACGCCGATGCTGTTTCGTGCCTGAGCATGAATCGGGAGACGGGGCTGCTTTACTCGGCGTCGTGGGACACCACGTTTAAGGTTTGTTATTACTGGCCTTTAAACTACACATTATTATTATTATTATTATTATTATTATTGTGTGCTCTTTTAATAAAAGTGATTGTTAATTTTTCTGGAATAATTTTTTATTTAAAAAAAATAAAAATATTTTTTGATAACAGTAAAGTTTGTACGCGAAGGTAAAGTATTTTGAATAATTCTTTTTAGTTTTTATTTAGAATTAAACATCAATTTTGAAGTTTCGCGCAAACCTTATATTAATACAGAGAGTGTTCACACACGTAATATTTTATATATTTTTACTAAAAACAAAAGATATTATATAATTTATTCTTATATATTATTTTAAACCACTTTTTATATCTATAATTAATATTTTTTTAAAAATATTTTTATAAATAAATAAATTAATTAATTAAACGTCAAAATTGCAGCCCCCGGTTGAAGATGGCCTTGGCCTTAGACACGGTTGTGTAAGATAATTCGATAATTTGTCTAAAATACAAATAAAGTAATATTCCTTCTATCTAGCTGTAAGATTTTCATTTGATATTTGCAAGTGGACTAAGGTAAAATAGTATTTTATAAATATATAATTTACTAAAATAATTTAATATGTAAAGTAAAAATTGAGTGTATTTTTATATTTAGTTGAAAGTTATTTTTCTAATAGGAAATAAAAAAATTTGATTTGTAAAAATTAAAATGTGAAATGAGAAGTATATTAGTGGAAAGAGTAATATTTTTGTAATTTTTGTAAAAGTGAACATAAAAATATTTTGTTTATATACTATAAAATATTTACTACATTAATAAATTGATACCCTTTTTCGTGCGAAATAAATTGTCCACTTTAGCTGGATACGAACAAAAATAAAAAAATGGACAAATTATTAGTTGAGAAGGAAGAATATTTTTTAGTGAATGAAATGAAAATGATAAAAATATTTTTTTTAGTTGAGATGAGAAAAAAAATATAGTACTACCTTGGTCCACAGCTAATCTATTCATTTGCATTTGAAATCATTGTTTTTAACATTAAAAATATTTTTATATTTGCATTTAGAATCATGTTTTGATATAATAATTAATATTTAAACATCAATATGTAAAAAGAAAATAGATAGATCGACTGTTGACATAGTATATTTTTCATACAGGATTTATTATTATTTTATTTTCCAACAGGTTTGGAGAGTGGAGACGTCGAAATGCATCGAGTCGGTGGCGGCGCATGACGACGCCGTCAATTCCGTCGTCGCCGCCTCCGACGGGATAGTGTACAGCGGCTCCGCCGACGGCACCGTCAAGGTCTGGAAACGGGAGCAGAACGGCAAGATTGTGCGCCACGCGCTGACGCACACTCTCCTCAGCCAGGAATACGCCGTCACGGCGCTGGCCGTCGGCGCCGCCGGCGCCGTCGTCTACTGCGGCTCCTCCGACGGGCTCGTCAATTTCTGGCTCCGTGAGAAGCACCAGCTCTCGCACGGCGGCGTCCTCCGCGGCCACAAGCTGGCGGTGCTCTGCCTGGCGGCGGCCGGAAATAATTTGGTGTTCACCGGCTCCGCCGACAAGACGATATGCTCGTGGCGGCGGGACGGCGCTGTGCACACGTGTCTGTCGGTGCTAACGGGGCACACCGGGCCGGTGAAGTGCCTGGCGGTGGAGGCGGAGTCGCCGGCGGCCGGCGGCGGGGATAATAAGTGGGTGGTGTACAGTGGAAGTTTGGATAAGTCGGTGAAGGTGTGGAGCGTGGCTGAAACGACGCCGTATTGGCCCGGAGATTATAGTTGGGACTCCGTTCCGTCTGCAAACCACTGATCTATCCAACACTTTAGACAGTTTAGTTGTTAGTATTAATTATTATTTATCATATATATATGATTGTAAATATTTTTGTGAAGATTTTTATTTATTTTTGTACTTTTGTAAATTTGAGTGTAAATGCGTATGGATCATCGGTCACACTTTGGCTAGTGTCTATAGGTGTGTTTGTTTCTATATAGTTTGGATTTTTAAATAGTAAAAAATTAAAATTATAAAAAAAATAATAATAATTGTTAATGTGATATTTTAGAAAAAAATAAAAAAATTAAATAGTAAAAATTTACAAAAAAAAGTAAATAATAAAATACATATGTCCCCCCACCCAGTAGGGACTAACACGAGGTGAAATTTTATTTTTTTTTTTTATTCTAATTTTTATTTGCAATTTAATTCATTTATTTCGGATACGTTTTGAAAAAAATTAATTTTAATTTGATATTAAAATAATATATAATTAGATATTTTGTATATATATATATTTTTAGAAAAACATAGAGTCGAAATAATAAAAAGATGAGATCCGGAGTCAAAATAAACAAATCCGAAAAAATCCAATTTCTTATTTCTATAATTTGTGTCTGTTACATCTTTCTCTTACCAAAATTGGGGTGTGTTTCTTTAGTCACCCAATATAAAACCAATGTAGGATGGGATGTATTGTTTGTGAAACGAAAAAATATATATATACATATATTTTAAAAATATACCGTTTAAATAATAATATACGGAATTTTAGCGACTAAAGAAATATATCCAAACTTTCAAAATGTATACTCCTTCAATTTCAATACAATAGTTTTGTTTACTATTTTTATTTTTATTACATAATTGCCACTTTTTTTACACTAATACACTCAGAAGGGTAAAAAAAAATTTCATCTATATTTTTTACCAACTATTAATATAATATCAATATTTCTTACATCTGGTGTCCAACTCAATTAAAACTATAGGTTTGAGACCGAGGGAGTATTAAAGAACTAAATAAACACTCTTGTCTACATGTACGTGTGTGTGTGTATATATATATGCTTTCCCTTTGTATCGGTCTACTTAATTATTATGATTAAAAATGATAGTATAAATATATTACTAGCTTCTTTGAGTCATATATATAATTATTTTGTTAATTTTATATTTTTGTATTATATTTTTATCTATAAAATATTAATATACATGTATTAAAAAATTCCTAGGAAAACAGATTTCAATGGGTATGTTTTGATGTAGTTCGGAAAATTTTGTTTGAGTTTAGTATTAAAATAATGTATGATGAGATGTTTTGTGAGAGAAATAAAAAATATATTTTATTTCAAAAAACGTATAATTCAAATAGTAAAAATATGACGTTTGAGATTTAATTATTATAAATTACACTATTTTAGTAAAAATGTACAAAACATCCTATAATTTATTTATTGCGTGAAATTCCCTCGTGTTAATGTAAAATTTGCATGAAACACCCTATTTGTCCAAAACTAATATTTGGTTCTAAACAAATTTCTAAATTATGCGAGTTTTATACAAATAAAATACGTAGAATATTTTAAATAATTTTTTTTAATAAAATAAATAAATAATTGATTAATAATCTATTTTTATAGTTTTTATAAAAATAAGATAAAAACTTGTCTCCAAAAATTATAAAATGAAGTATTAATCAATTACTATTTATGAATTTTATTAAAAAAAAATATTTAAAATATTTATTATTTTTTATTTGTATAAAATTTTTGAAATTTAAATCTTTATTTAGAATTAAATATCAATTTTTGATAAGGTTTCACGCAATTTTTACTAAAATATAGTCGACTAGCTCCAACGTAGGCTATTGCCTTATAAGAGTGTTATATAATTTACACTATAAATTATAATTATTCCATCCGTTCTATTGAAAGGTTATCATTTTTCATTTTCGTCAGCTCCCAAAACAAAATTATCATTTCCTTATTTAGTAAATATACTATTTACCTATAAGAAATATCATTCCAATTTACAATATATTACACATATGTCATTACTTTTATATTACACTATACTAATAAAGATATTTTTGTCTTTTTTATTATAATTTAATATAATACTAATATTAAAAAATACATGTGGAAAAAATAAACGTCGTTCTGTCACCGGACGGAGGGAGTATTTTATTTAAAAATAAATTACTCACCCTAAACTTAACCTACCTACCTACCTACAGCCCTGCGCCTGCCCATCTTCCTCTTCTTTTTGCCTTTTCCTTTTCGGTTCTTCCTTTTACCTTTTTACCAGTCGCGGCTGTTTGCAGAGTTGCCATTGTTTCCCGAATCACATCACAGCCGGTCCGCCGTTCACGGCTTGACGCTCACGCCACGGTCCGTGTACGGTTCGGTTTTTGTATGAACCCTAATCCTCTTTTCAGGTTTGAATATTAGAACAACTTCTGCATTTTCCGTGTTTGTTTTCGTGGGGTTCTTATATGCCTAGAAATTTAAATTTTCTGATTTCATCGTTAAACTTATATGTTCATTTTCATCGTTAAATTTAAGTTTTAATTTTGGGTTTTGATTTTGAATATTAAAATTTTGAATTAAAATAGTTGATTGATAAACCCTTTTTATTAGGGACACTGGTTTTTTTAGATAGCATATATTAGTAATTTATTAATAATAAGTTATGCTATTAATTTATTATTTTTTATATGAATAATATTATTGGTATTTTAAAAATTTTTAAGATTATATCTCTAAAAAAATATATTGAATATTGATATAATTCTGGAGATAATAAAATATTATATAATACAAATAAATAAAAAGTCATTACTATAAATTAGTTTTATAAAAAATGAGAAGTTTTAAATATAGATAAAAAATTATGTTAATTGAAGAGAGAAATATAAATAAAGAGATTTTGAGTGGATCCGGTAATATTGAAGTTTAAGTAAATTGATTTATATTTGTTAAAATATGTTTAAGATTGATAAAAATAGAAAGGATATCTTTTGTGGGCCGTAAAAAAAAAAAAAAAAAAAGGAAGAATTGGTCATGAACGGAGGGAGTACTTTAATATAATAAAATAAAAAAGTATGAAATGAAAAATAAAATTAAAAATGGTAAAATATGGTAAAATATAAGGTTACAAGGTTATGATGTAGATTTTCGATGTTTGGGCCGACTTAGTTTATAAATTGGCCCATTTTGATTTTAGGCCCAATATTACGAATCCAAGGCTCACATCTGCGATCACCGCCATCGTCCGCCATTGAAGACGGTGCTTCCGATCCCTCCAATTTGGCGGAGTAGCAGAAGGAAAATGACGCTGTTTCACTTCTTCAACTGCGCAATTCTGACGTTTGGCCCTCACGCCGTGTACTATTCGGCTACCCCTCTGTAAGCTCACTCATCGCCTCTTAATCTGTGGAAGTTATTCGCCAGATCTGGTAGAATCTTCCGTAGTAGCTATTGCCAATATTTGAATTCCCGCCATTAGAATTGATTATATGCGATTGTTGTTCCTGATATGTTCTTTGAAGTTTTGAACGTGTGCTGTAGATATCGCTCCAAGTTGAATCGTTTTATTGTTAATTGAAACATAGCAATGAAGTAACTATTTGGTACTAAGCTAATTATGCTTTATGTTGAAGTTTCATCAACACCGATCGTGTGCAGGCAAAGCTTAGCACCTAATTACACCAATGAAAACTCTGTTATTTTGAAAATTTGCAGATGTTGAGATGTACATTCAATGCTGTTTTGCAAGATTGTATAGTTTATCGTTTGGTGATAATAGGAAAGTTGAAGAATCTTATAGTATCTATGTTAACTTTCTTTTGTGAACAGATCTGAGTATGATACACTTGGTACTTCAATTAAAGCTGCTGTTGTTTATCTTGTGACGGCATTAGTAAAGGTGTGTTACTGTAATCTAGATATCTGAATGGTTTGTACTCGAGTTTCTTCTTCGTTGTCGCATTTTCTTAGTTGTCGTGTTTCTGCTTTCCAGCTTGTATGCCTTGCAACTTTTCTTAATGTATCTGAGAGCGACAACTTTGATCCGTATCAGGTATTATTTCTATTGATCTTGATCAACACTCTGTATCATTCTATTTTGTTGTCATTCCAATCCACGTAACATGGAAGGCGGCACTTTTGTTATCGTGATTTATTGAATGTCATGGAATAGTTTGGCTGTGTCTTCTAGTTTTTAGAATGTAGAACAAACTTTTCATGCTAACGAACTAAACTCTGTACCCTTTTGTGTTGGAAAAGGGATTTTGTATTTTCCGAAATTGTGAACAATTGGATTGCACAATGTTTAGGAAATCGCCATATGAATCCATTTATTGAGAATCATTAATTGAATCTTTAGCTTTTCTTAAGCTAATGCTCTCTCCATCCGCCAAACTTATGTCACTGTTTTTTTGTTATCTGCTAAACTATATATTTATAATATATAATTTTATGATATCCCGCTACATTTTTATTACCCCTGCTTTAAGAAACAATAATCAATTGGCTATTATTTTTTTTTATAATACCTCCACTTTACTTATTATCTACTTCACTTTTATATTCAAAATATCATTATGTCTTAATTTCCGTGTCCAAACAAGAATGCTTAAGTTTCGTGGATGGAGGGATTATCATTTTTGGTAATCTGAACTGGCTTATCTGAAGCTGTGTCTTTTGTGATTGGGTGGAGGGTTGACGGGTGCAGAGCTTGGTTTACGAGCGTGTAGGATATAGTTTTAGCCCTTATTGGATACATCGTTTTCATTCCATTTCCTCTTTCCAGGAACTGTTGAAAGCTACAATTGGGTTTATAGATGTCGCCGGGCTTTATTTTGCCTTGACACAATTAACTCACAGAAACATTTCGCAAAATCACAAGTTCCAAGCTGTAGGACTTGGTATGTTATTCCAGAACATTTTCTCAGTTATAAGGACAAAAACAACAGATGTCCTAATACAAAAAACCGTGCAATCCAGGTTGGGCTTTTGCCGACTCTGTTCTCCATCGGCTGGCACCTCTGTGGGTCGGTGCACGAGGTTTGGAGTTCACTTGGGAGTACATCTTACAGGGCCTTGAAGCAAATGCAAGCCTGGTACAATGATTTGTCTTGCATTTACTGTCCGCTTTCGTCATCTTATTAGACTTCTCATATTGAATTTGTGTTTATCTTTCTGTAATGCCCTCCAAATTCTTCTAATCTTTTTATACTAACCATTTTCAACTAATGGATCGTTTTCCTATCCTTGAAAATCTTGGCTCGTTTCGTATCTCAGGTGCTGAGTATATCACTAGCGGCATTAGGCTCCCTAATGTGGCTCCGGAAAAACAAGCCCAAGACTTTAATTCCTATCATTTACATATGTGCCGGGATCGCAGCTACAATGCCATCAATCACAAGGTACCATGTTGGCTTGTGTTTTAGTGTGTTTTGGATTCAACTTCTCTCAATGAAAACTAGGGTGAACACGATGTTTCAAATTAAAATTAATTATTAAATATGATGTAATTTCAAAGAGAAAAATAAAAAAAAAAAAATTATTGTAGTTTTAAATCATAACAAATTGTGTTTGGTTGTAAGTTTGAGAGTTAAAATTTGGGATTGAGAAAAGTAAGAATTTGAACTGGAATAATGGTTTAATGTAATATAAATAGATGTTTGACTATGTTTGTTCCAATGTTTGAGAATTGAATTTGGGATCAAGAATAGTAAAAATCTGAATTGAAATAATTGTTTGATTTTTATATTATTTTGGGAGAAAAAATTAAAGAACAATCGGGGAGTCCCGAAGGAAATGTTTTCCAAGCATTCATTTATTTATTTGGTCGTATCTCGCTATAATATAAACTTGATTTTGCGATTATGTGTTGATGTAGTTACCTAAAACGGGGGCTTGGATGGCATTTTCCAAAGGTAGTAGGATTTGAGCTCTTCACTTCTCTGGTAATGGCTTTCATTAGCTGGCAGCTATTCGCCGCCTGCCAGAAACCATCTGCTTAAGGGATAGGATGGATCATCGAGGAAACCATGAATTTCGGAGAGTTGGTTTTAGTCATTGTTTTTAACTTCAATGTTTCCAATTAAAATTGTATCAAGGCTGGGCTTCATGCAATTTTGAATTTGAAGGAGATTTGATTATAGTTTGAATGTGTTAACTTTAAAGTTAAACTAGTTATATGGTCATTTTCAATGTTTGGAAATGGTTGATAGAAGGCCAGTTAGGCTAATATTTTAAATGATTCCATCAAATTTATTGTTTTTATTTGGCAAGGTGTTATGGATTTTAATTATGAAATATTGAATAGTTCGAATCTATTTATGTATACTCAAATTCGCAATTTTCCAACATTCATTTTATACATATCACATCTAAGATTCTAAATTTATTTTTCATTCATAACATACTTCTCATGATTATTTCAAAATTTAACTAAGACCATAGCTCTATTTGATGAACTACAAATTTCACACACACACTGAGATATATACATATATATATGTATATATATATATATATTTTTGAATAACAAAGAGCAATTCAAGAACCAAAATACCCTAAGCAAATGCCACAAGTAGAGTGACACACAGTACTGTTACATTCAATTAACCATAACAAAGCAAATGCATGCATCAATAGAGTCATAACAACATATGAATCTGAGTTCTACAATTCAGGCTACTGGCCTGGTGCTCGATGGTCGAGAACCATGCCCGACACCGGGACTATGGTCGAGTGTTGTGGGGTGAGCATCTACACTCTCCCCCACAAGCTCATCCACTCGAACCCCCTGATTATCACGAGAGACTTCATCTAGTAATTTCCTCTCATAATTTCTTATACCCAAATGTATGTTTCTACCGATTGCCTTGTTCGCCAAAACCCTCCCTTGAATCGGGAGAATTCCACCAAATAATACAAGGGAAAGTAGAAAAACACAAGTTGCAATAACCTTGGCTTCAGCCATGATGTGCACTATTTTCTTTTTATTGAAAAGGGATTCAAGAAAATGAGATAAACAAGAACTTCCAATGTGATCTGTAATGCTCCGTTTTGTGAAGTATTTATAGAGCAGAAAGATTGGAGGATGGGATCACTGTATATATTCTCTTGAAAACAGTATTTCAGATTGCAATAGTTATGAAAAGATTCATTTAGTGTAACTTAATAAACTATCCAATCTAAAGAACTTCTCTTGGAAATTGAAAGATACCGTAAAATGGTCAACTAGGGATTGTCTTTACAGCCCACTTTGTGGCTGTCTGTATCTACACATTTAGTCAATCTGAATTACATTTGTTAGCTAAATGGATCATTAGAAACTATTGTGGGATTTGAACAGGATTTATTTGGTACAAACACAACTTTAGGAAATCAACATGCTCAAGTAAGCTGGTGTGTGGGTAGAAACTAAGTATATGCTAAAATCCCAATTCATATTTTGCACCTTTATGATGAAATGGACAAATAGATCTATATTTGAAGCAGGAAATTAAAGTAAGGCATGTGCAGACAAATATCGAAAGCAAAATTAGTGGTGCACTGAAATCTAACCAGATTCATGAACAGGAAGTAAGGAGATCCTTTGTGGTTGGTTCCAAGCTGTGGGGAAGTTCGATTTTGCTGCCATTGAAGATCCACCTTCTGCTGTTACAGTAGTACCACAAGAAGTGCATTAATAGGCAATTATGAAAATGTTTGAATTTAAACACCACTTAACCTGAAGCAATCCTGTCCCTCCATATTGGGGAAGGTATCTCTAGTAGTCCACCGGAATCTGGAAATTCTTTCCTGAAAGAAAAATACTACGCATCGATGTCCCATCGGTAAGCTGTGGAAATGAATTAGTTAACTGAGTCATAATAAGTTCATACAATAATAGTATCTATCACATTTCTTTCTTTACTGGTGAATGTATGATCAGCAGTCGGAAAAACTTCCAGACAAATAATAAGGAAAAGTCTACATACAAAGCTATTTTGTGAGTAGGGGCTTCGATATCTGCAGCTAAGGAAGAACATGACTGCATTATATCACTGAAGCTTTGTGACTCTATACGGTGTAATATTTTGTTTGCTGTTTCTAAGTTCTAAAATCAAAAGGGAAAGCAGCACTCCGGGGAGCTGTATTGACACTGAATGAATGTCGAAAGTACTCAAAACAGTCAGACTTCCAACTATGCTTCGTGCCGTCACTAATAAAGCTCGTTCTAGAAACTGGGCAATATCTAATTGTGCAGTTAATCTTCTCCGGTTAAATGAGACTTCAGTTTTTGCAGAAACTCAAGAGTATCTTTATAGGGTGAATCTGCCCGGCTTACAGGCTTGCAAGAGTTTACATGGTCTGTGGAGTCCAAGACCTGCGTCCAAACGACAAAACAAAATTAGTTTAAAGTAAGCCCAAAACTTAGATGAGGTCGTATGTTTCATTAAACTGAATGGCATGGTAAAATAACTGCCAGTAAGTCAAGAACCATGTAAATTTAAAGTTCGAAAAAGAGGTCATTTAGGATACTGCATCCAAGACTTACAACAAGTTCGCCATATCCTGGATACGCTGACTCCATGGGTACAATTTCCATCCGGAGGGCCCATCCTCCGTAGCCTTCAACAATTGGAGTTACCTTTGTCTGTCAAAGCCAATAGTAGTCAATGCCTTGTGCAATGAGTCCTTGCAGTGGAACTAAAATTGAAAATCAAAAGTACCTCACAAAAACTGAGTACGTCAATCATATTTTTCTTGTAAAGTTGACGAATAAAATCATTGAGCTCCACTAACCGTGGTGATCCGCTCCTCAACTCTCCTATCTGGTCATGGCAGATAAATTAACTTTAATATAAAATATGTAAATAGATTCAAATTGGTGGAAAGAATATATAATCCCATGTTGTGAACGAATATTGGATTGTTCGAATGTGTATCACTAACAGTGGGAGCAGGCCGCAACACAAAGCCCATGCGCCAAGGCATGTCAGCAAGCTTGCTACCAAAATGTGGGCAACTATAAAAGACCTGAAACACAAAAGTAGTATTACTTTAGCTATTGCGGCAAGACCAAAATTCTACGACTTTTTCTGCTTAAGGAGAAACATACGATTCCAACAGTGTTTCTGACAAAATTATCCTTCTTTTCAGCTTTTGCTTTGTACAGCATCTGCTTGACAACCAGGCCTCCCAAGCTGCAGAAGATATGTGACAATTTCATGTAATCAGTTGAAGTTTAATGACGCAAGGGTGCTAATTAGAATTCTTGCACATGAAGCCAAGGATAATTAGCATGTATATGAATGGGTGATCTTGATCGCTACTTCATTGAGCTGCTTTCAGTAAAAAGGTTTCAAGTCAGTAACAGTTCCACAAATAGGACCTTTTGTAAAAAGTACTTGAATCCAAACTCGACTGATGTATAGTAAGGGTGTTCTTTTCTCTTAGCAATGCTTGTAATCTCTAACTAACTTCTCAAACGTGTGAATTTCTATCCAAACATCTATCTGCTTTCTTTAGTTTCTTTGTACACCCACCAAAATTAAGATGGCAGTACATATATATATATATATATATATGGATATATGTGCATATATCAAATATTTACGTACTTTGCATGCCACTAGGCCAACTGGTTTCTGGCATTTCTTCACACATAGGGATGCCAAAAATTAGCATTGCTACATCTTAATCTATAGTGATTATGCATATGCTGCAAAAGGACAAAAATGCACATGGTATATCAGAACTTGGCTTTAATAAATTAGAATGACTGTAATCCTACCTATGTGTTACAAATACTACAGGTCGATCCCCAATTCCTGCGGCAACAAGTTTATCCAACAACATAGAGCTCACTTCCTGCAAAAACAGAGGAACTAAAAGGAACTCCATCAAGAAGTATATGATAGCATGATGGCACAAACACATCTATTTAGATGATGTCCAAAGCAATTGAAGTAGAAATAAATCATCATGGCATACAAATGTGTATATGCAAGTTGAAATTGAGCGATTTGTTCAGCTTAACTATACAACACAATTAAAGAGGGATGCTAAAAAAGCCAGTTGTTCACTATACAGTAATTATTCATTTAGAAAGAAGGGGGTGGAGAACTTCTGAAAGAACCGATCATGTAAAGGAACATCAAAAGAGGCATGCAACATATTGATAATTGTTGAAACTTAAACAAACCTGAAGAGGAAGACTGGCTCCAGACCACTGAGTCAAGTTTGTCTGCATTTTGCAACAAGAAAATAGTTAATACTAAAACAGGTTGCCTAAATTAAAACCACTTAATTTTGAAACCCTAATTTTTAGGACACTCTTGCATCATTTAAGAAATTGCAACAAAATTTTGCAAGTGAAGGTGAATCATGCACAGAAGCTTGAACTCAATATTAATCGAGAAGTATTTGTGTAGAACACCTTGTACTTAATACTGAATAAGCGAGCATGAGGAAAGTCAGCTGCAAGCCATTCTCCAGGCCAAAACGTTCCTCGTTTGCCTGCTTCTTCATCAATTTTCTCAACAAGGCCAGACTTTGTTGACGACTTGTCCTCTGATACTCGCCAGGTTTTGAATGGGCCTCCACGTAGGCCATGGACAAAAACAACATCCAATGGAGGAATATTTGAGAAGTTTTCAGTTCCAGAAGTAGAAGAAGAAGGATGATCATTCTTCACAGCTCCCGTCAACGACCTCTCAGAAGAATCATCATCAACTGGAGGATTACCAACAGTGTTTGAGATTCTCTGTTCCATACAGTTCCAATGAGGAAGATCAGGGTTGATTAAAAATATCATGTCAGAATAGCGAGGGCAATTTCGTAGACTTTTCAACAAACCACTGTCTGAAACATCACTTTCAGACCTCCAACTGGCAGGATCATTACAGAATGCATTCAGTAGTGTTGCCCTTGCATAACTCTGAGTTTTAGCGTCACTGCAACCAGGAATCTTTCCTCTAGCACATTCCTCAAGCCATCCAGACAAAGATTTATCTTCCACAATTGCCTTTTGAACTTTTGGCAAAACAGAAATAACAGTAAGAAGCCGTGCTGCATGCCTCCGAATGTGAGCAGTGGCTGGAACCCTTAAATTGGAAGGGCCATAAGTATCATCAACAGAAGAATCCCCGGAGGAAGATGTCACCCTCTGTTGTGCATCCAGAGCTCGTGATGCATCGTATGCTTCAATTGCAGCTAGTTGCTCGTAATCATCTTCCAACAAAAAGCGTTTAAGTAAACAGAGAACTCCAAAGTCTGCTATTCTTTGTTGACACAACGAATCTTCAGCACAAATTTCTGTCAGTGATTTGATGCCTTTAAGAGTGGCAAATGCAGAATCAGCAGCAGTTATCAATGGTGGCTTGTCCTTCTTAACATTTTTGTATGATTCCATAAAGGGTTCAAGGGAGAGGAGGTCAGCTAGTGGAAGGGAATTGGAGCTTTCATTTGCAGGCCCCATTTGTGCTCCTGCTAAATTAACAACAGCACTGACTAATTGATTTGCAGTTTGAGTTGCAGAAACAACATTGGCAAGATCAATTTGTGTCTGCAAAAAGAAATTTTCATAAAATCATGTTCGAATACCAGAATGCTATATGATAATGAAATTAAGAATCAAAGTGAACTAGTCAAAGCCATGAAACATTATTTTCGCACACTCACCTTAACTTTATCACTGGTTGGCTGATTGCTACCTTTTGTTAAACTTTCCTTCTTGCATTTCAGGGTATCTGTCAATAAGACGGTCAACCATCCTTGAGACATGGGAATGGATGATGGCCCATAATCTTCTAGGATGTGTGAAAGAATATTAATAGCTGACAAACGGAGTGTGTCAGATGACACTTTGTTAAAAATCCAAGAAAGTAGAATTGCAGACCATTTTTGGCTATCTTCAAGAGACATATGAAGTCCATTAGAACTGATTAGTTCTAAAGCTTTCGCTAATGATTCTTGGACAGATTTATGCTTTACCGTCTGTTTAGCTGCTTCTCTCATTGAATGAAGCCCTTTATCCACAAAAACGTCTTGAGCTTCAGGGCATCTCTCAAGAGAAACTAATAGTGCAGACAAAGCCGCTTGAGCCAATGGTATGTCCTGAGTTCGACAAGCTTGAGAAACAGTTGAAAGAAGACTAGAACTCCAGTCTGAAACAGAATCACTCAAAGGCAAATTGCGGTCCTCTAAAAGCAACTGAGCCAACCAACTCCCATGCCATTTTACTGATCTCTCAGGTGCCATCAATGCACTCATAACTGCATGCCCATCCTTATCCAATTCTTGAATATGAGATCTATTATCTTCTGAAGCCATAGCCCAATTCGCTAATGCCCAAGCAGCAAATGGAACTGCCACATGTTCAGAGTGCAAATCATCCCAAAGGCCAGGAACTACAGAAGAAGTCAAATTTGATTGGGTGGGGGAGCTTTCAACCATTCTGTCGAATAGCACATCTCTTGGTGCTTTGTTAGCAAGATTTGAGTTATAGGAATCAGAATAATCTACATCAGCATATCCACCAGTTCCTGACATCCCCAGCACTGTTGTGCCTCCCAGAACCTTGATTCCAATACCCTTCATTCCTTTTCCACCGTCATCATCATCTGCGTCCTCTTGCTGCTCATCCCAATGCATGCCGCCTTCTTCCACAACTTCTATGGCTGCAGCAATATCTCTTATTTCAGCATTTTTTGGTAACAAGGGTTTATATAGAAACTTCTCCACACTGTGACAGTTGGAAGTGACAATATCCATAATTGCCGCTACAAGCATGCTTTTGCCTTTTTCAGAACGTTGAAATGAACTAGGTTTGGATTGCTGCTCCCACAAAACACATTGTATCAACACCAAAGTAACTTTTATACTACTACATCAAAGTAAATGTTAAAAGAACTAATAATCCCCAATTTCCCCAAACACAGATACTCCATGTTACACAAATAAAATAGGAAAATAACAAATTGAATGGAAATAGTATTTCATTTATTAACGTTTTTAAGTTCCACAGTTGATGCATCTGAAATTCCCATGAATGATAATACACAGTACCACCAATAAATCAATAAGTTTATATACAAGTAAAACCTACAGCAATCAAATCATTGTGCCACAAGTACCCAATAAGTTACTGGAAGACAATCACAAGAATAATGAGGGATCTTCTGCATCTTAAACTTTCACATTCTTGATCAACAACTAGTTAAGCACATTAAAACAAAGCAAAATAATAGCCAAGATTATCTAAAATAATCAGCTTAATGTAAATTGTATATTGCAATCATTAGCATCACCATCATTCACTTGATCAATCATAAGGAACTCAAGAAATACTCACTTTCTTTGATCGCCGAGGTTGAGCAGAGAAAATAAACCTTAAGAAATTCGGAACAGCTTGTGGCCGTCCTAAAACAGCCTCACACACATTCGGATCCGCAATTAAGTACGCCAAGGCTCTTGCAGACTCAGCCTGGGTTCCATTGACATCCTTAGGCCTTGCCACAGTTTCCAACAACCAGTCCACCACTGCACCTCCACCTGCACCAACAATGGCAGCTCTTCGGCTATCGCTAGCCGCTACAATGTCAGCCAAGAACGCCGCCACTCGCAGCTCGAAACCTACCCTAACCTCGTGGTTCGCGGAAGACAACACCGATCTCAACGACTGCCATAGAACGGAGGCTGCTACGCCGGTATGCTTCATCTTATTCGCAATCTTGTTAATCGATTCATTAGACTTCTCGACCGCCGCCTCAACTTCCGAATAGATTGCCTTCGACTTTGCGGAGTGTTCCCAATCATAGTCGACCTTGGACACGGCGTAGGCAGCGAGGAGGCTGGCAGCGGAGACGGCAGCGATTAAGGAGGTCTTGGAAAGTAATGGTGATCGAATAAGCGCAGGATAGTTGTTCCGATGCAGAGAAGGTGAGGAAGGAACATTCTGGGAGGAATTTTTGACGTGGATTAGGGGTTCGGGAAGAGTTTCGGGATTTCTAGAAGAGGAGGCGCGCCGGAAGAGAGGGAGGCGGATGCAGCGGCGCGTCAATCTGAACAGTGGTTGCATAATTTCGTCTACCGTTTCCCCGACGATCCACGGCCGCCGGCGGGACTGCTCAGGTCGGGAAGTTCGTTGAAAGAATGACGGTGATGGAAGAAAAGTAGAAATGCGACTTCTTCCTGATTCTTGAGAAAGCGTGTTTTTTTTTTTTTATGAACCTGAGAATTAACGGATAAAGCGGGTTTTTAATTTGCACAGAACTGTAGAATTCCGTAGGTTGCTAAATCGCATTAGCGATTGAATAAAGCGTGTGAGCGGTCTAGTAGGATTATTATTTATTATTATTATTATTATTTATTTTTTAATAAAGGGTTTAGGGTTAAGCACTTTTGAAATGCAAATTGAATAAATTTTGAATTAATACATGTATGATCACAAAATTTATGGACACATAGATTCGAAATGTATTTTTTTAATATTATTTTTATATTTTATAGGGATAGTATTAGAATTTCTCTAAGATTAATAGTAATATAATTTTTAAACATGTGTAAGAAATATATTGGATGGGTTGTGTTTGACATGAAATTTAAGAAATATTGATATTATATTGGTAGTAGATAAAAAGTACAGGGGCATTAGTGTAAAAAGTAGTGACAATTGTGTAATAATAATGATAAAGTAACGGTAATTTTATAGTGATATGATTATTTATGAAAATACGGCTATTATTTCGGGACGGACAAAAATGTTAAATAGGACAATTGTATTAGAACGAATAGAGTATTTTTTTTATAGACAAATCAAAATCATAAAATGAGCATATTTTTGTGTATAGATGAGAAAATAATAAAAATATAATTTTTATTATAGACAAATAAAAATGATAAAATGAGCATACATGTAACAAGACAAAGGAAATAAAATATTTTTTACTAGGTTGTACTTAATATTAAAAATATTTTTATATTGGTATAATTTTTTTTTCACAAATATCATTATAATAATATTATTAGACACTAATAGAAATATTTTTGTCATTTTCTTTTAATTTGTATTATGTTTTTATATAATAATTAATATTTAAATATAACATGCAAAAAGTAAATGAAACTTTTAAAGCCGGACGGAGGTATTATATTGTTACAATTTGTTTATAGTAAATATAGTTGTAAATATAATAAATAATACATATTTTTTTTTAATGTATTTTAATTTGAGGTCTTTTTTATATTAGGTATAAAAGACTGTGTCGGTAATATGATAATGATATTTTATATGAAATTATTAATTTTTTTTGTGAACACATAGAGGTATATATTATTCTATCTGTTCACCAAATATATATCTATTTGAGTTGAATATAAATTTTAATTAATATAATAATTTTATATTAATTTATTGTGATATTAAGTATGAATATTTTGAAAAATACATTAATGAATTAATAAAGTGAGATGTAAGAGTTTATAATTTGTTATAGGATAAACTGTTTTTGTTAGTCCTGTAACTGAACCCTCTTATCATTTTAGTCCCGTAAGTGGAGCCTGTCGCAAACTAGTCTCATAATTGAAAAAATTTTGCTGTTTTAGTCCTTCGGCGCTGGAGATGCCCGCGTGGCTCACCGGAGGTGACGTGTCCGCCAGGTCAGCGAGACCTGGCCTACCTGGCGGACACGTAGATTTTTTTATTTTATTTTTTCATTTTTTTAATTTTTTTTAAAAACTTATTTTTAATTTATTTTAAATTTTATTTGTATTTTTATATTTTTTTATTTGATACAATTAAAAAAATTAAAAAAATAAATAAATGAAAAAAAATCCACATGTCCGCCAAGAAATTAAAAAAAGTGAAAAGAAAATAAAAATCCACGTGTCCGCCAAGTGTCGCTGACCTGGCAGGATACCTGGCGCACACTTCACCTCCAATGAGCCACGCAGGCGTCTCCGGCGCCGGAGGACTAAAACAGCGAAATTTTTTCACTTATGGGACTAGTTTGCGACAGCTCCACTTACAGGACTAAAATGATAAAGGGGTCCAATTACGGGTCTAAAAAAACAGTTTACCGTGTTATAAATAGAAAATATATTTTTTGTGAATAAGAAAAATATATATAGATTTAGTGGATGGATGGAACATATATATTATGTGAGTGTGTGCTTATATTATTTTTTATTCTTTATTATTATTTTTTATTTATTTATTTATTTTTTGTGAACAAATTTTTGTTTAGATAAGAGTTTAGAAAATTTTGAAATTTTTAAAAATTTAACAAAGATAGTAAAAGTTTGAGTATTTAATTTGATGTTTCATATAAAAAATACTATGTATATATATATATATATATATTTGGTTAATTCTCTTTAAATCTTTGTTAGTCTCCAATTTTTATTATTTTTTTTCTCTCAACTCTCTATTTATTTTTAATAACTAGATTTTATTTACTTGTGGAATTTTATTTTTTATTTTATTATTTCAATTTTTTTTCTTTTAAAAAAAATGAAATCAAGCATCCATAATATATTTATTTTATACACAAATTTAATTTTACATTTAAAATATTATATCAATAATTATTTAAATTAAAAATTTAACTATTCAAAATTAAAATAAAAACTTTATTAGATTCATTTTGAAAGCGAATGATATGTGAACTAAAATATCTCAAATAATTTAATTAATACATTACTTTGATTTGACAAATGGAGTTAATTTCCAAATTTCAAAAGTTAGTGGTAGATTTCAAATCCACTAAGGTGTTTGTTTGATTAATACTCCCTCCGTCCCATATAGTATGAGCGTGTTACTGAAGACACGGATATTTAGGTAAAGTATGATTAGTAAGCAATTAAAAAGTGTATTAGTAAAAATAATTATTGTATTTTAAAAATAATTATAGATTAAGATTAAAATAACTAAATAGTTTAATTAAATTTTAAAAAAATTATAAAATTTAAAATGCGATTAAAATGTATAATTATATTTCCAAAAAAGAAAAAGACGAGTTATGTGGAATGGACAAAAATAAAAAAATATAGACAAATTATATGGGACGGAGGGAATATACAAAACATTGTATTATGTCACAAAGTAATAAATTTTAGTTTTGAAGTAATTTTATAAATTTGAAATAATTCAAATTGATTTATTCAAAATCTACCATTAAATTCAAATTCATCCAATTAAACGGGACTAAAGTGATTTCAAATGGCCTCTCAAATTTATTTTATCTCAAAATTAGATTTCAAATACATCGACTTTAATGTTTTGATTTATATTTAATACTAAATCATACTTTCTCTGTCCCAATTTAGTTATTCGATTTTTCTCGAAAATTTAGAAATATTATAATTAATAAATAATTAAAAAAATATATTAGTAAAAATAATTATAAATTAAAATAACTAATTGATTTAATTATAATTATAAAAAATAAAATTAAAGTGTATCATTATTTTTTAAAAAAATAAGCAAATTATGTGTGACGAATCGAAATGAAACATATGAACAATTTATTTGGAACGGATATCATTTTAGAAACATTTAGTCGGATGAAAAATTACCTTGAATGTATTTGTATAAAATAGTATTATCTTCGTCACTTAAAGAAGTATCTAAATACTTTTTGCACGACGTTTTATATTTATTGGTATTATATTGGCATATAGTATGAATAAAGTTAAAATGACAAAAATAATCTTATTAGTATTGTATGATATAAAAATAAAATATATTTGTGTAAAAATATTTTTAATGTTAAGATAAATAATACAATTATTAAAAAAAAAAGAAAAAGAAAATAAGGTACCAAATTAAAAATAAAATAAAAATAATAAGTACTAAAAAGACGGTTGATTTAAATCCACGGCTAACTTGAATATTCCAAATCGATTGAATTCGACGAAATCATTTGGAATCTCCAAGTTCAAACCTCTACAATCTAACTGGGCTTTAATTACTTTTTAATATAAAACAATAAATATATTTAAATTCCAAAGTATTTAAAATTACTACTAATAAATAATATTTTAAAAAATTAAAAATATCTAGATAAAAGGTGCGTTTGACAATCAGTTGATAGTTAGCTATTAGCTGATTCAATTAGCTAGTTTGACTAGCTAATTCAATTAGCGGTATGTATTAAAGTGTTTGGTAAAAACAACTGTTTGACATTAGCTGTTTATATATGACTATTAAGGATATTAATATGTTATTTTTTCAAATATTAATTTTATTCATTTTGGTTTGAAATTTATGAGAATTTTTATTATTAATTATTGAAAATTATAAAAATATTATAAAATATTTATTTTTATTTTTATTATTTAGATTTGAGAAAATTATTTTTTACTAAAAAATAATAATTTTTTATTAAAATTATGTAAAATATAAAATAATAAATCTTTCGTATATATATTTTTAGTATGTTAATTATTGTTTTAATATATATAAATAAATAACTTTTGTTTTTCCATTTGATTTAGTTTTAAAAATTTATATATTTTACAAATAAAATAAATAATTTATATGTAATAATTAATAATAGTAATTATTTTAAATTTACAGAAATAAAAATATAATTTAATAAATTAAATATATTAAAAATAATTAATAAATACTGTTATAAAAATATATTTATATGTATAAAATAAATAATTAAGTTTTAAGGGTAATAAGGAATAATCAAAATTAAAATGAAAAAACTCTTTCAAAACGCTGAGTAGATGAGCTTTTCGGAAATTAGTTTTTTGGGTCTAAGAAGTTCTTTCAAAAAAATAATTTACCAAACATCTAAATTAACTTTTTGACTAGTCAAACAGCTAAAAACTGTTCAATAAGCTAAAAGCTCTTCAAAAAGTTATTTTTCAAACATCCTCCAAATACACTTTTCTTTCACAAAATATCAAATCAAATACTAACTTTTTACCATTTTTATTTTTTTCAAACTTTCAAAGTTTCAAAAACTTCTTTTAAAAAAAAATCTTTATATAAACAAAGCAAGTTGTGAGTTTGAATATTAATCAGCCAAAGCCAAAGACAAAAATTTGACCTTCTTCAAGAAACAAAATTTGGATTTTTTTTCTAATACAATAAGCACATATTACACTATGTTTTCTTTTCTTTTTTAATTATAATATAAAATTGTATTACTTTTTTTACAAAAAATTTTAAAAAAATAATAACAAATTACTTTGTTTTAAACAATATTACAATTCTCAAAATACTTTTATAATTTTCAAACACTAACAATAGAATTCAATTATTCCTTAAAAAAACTTATGTTATGTTTTGAAACTTATTTTCACATTATTCATTTCTTTTTTCTTCTAAAAACCATCATATTCAAAATTCATATTTTCCATTTAAATATTATATAAAAAATTAAACATTTTTTTTTTGTTAGAAAATAATATTCCATCCGTAATTTATTTTTCTTTTTTGTCCGTCCCATAAAACTCATTTTTATTGTAAATTTATTAATTTTAAACAATCTTAATAAATATAAATTAATTTAATTAAATTTATAACTTTATATATATGGAATCCACTCAAAACCTCTTTATTTCTATCACTCCTTAATAAACAAATATTTTTATTTATATTTTAAAATTCTTATTTTTTAAAAAAATTATTTTAAGTTAATTATATTAAATAAATATATATTATTCATTTGTATTATATAAAATTTCATTATCTACAAAAATTGATACTCATATTGTATATATTTTTATCTAATATTTAAAATATCAACCACATTAATCATATAAAAAAATAATATTAATAAGTTATTGATCCATATTACCTAAAATATTGTGTACCTAACCAAAGTGGTCATGTGACCCTGACCCGGACAGATGAAATATGTTTTTATTGGAATATATAGTAAAAATATTAAATTTGGGTGAAAAGGATATATTGCAATATTCTTCGAGATAAAATTGTCGAGTCTAATTTTCAAGAGTAGCGGTTGCGATTGTCACATTATTAAAAAAATAAAAATAAAAAATTATAATTAATCAAAGTCACAGAACATAAAATATATGCATAGTTAACTTACTAACCAAGTAATTTGGTGACTAAATTAAAAAAATGATTGTACATACGTAGAAGACACAAATTATTTATAGTATTTTTGTACATAAGGATAATTAAATACAATCATTCCACAATACTAATTAAACTATTTCCTCACGTGTCAAATTAAACAATAAATTCATTCTCTAATAGGTCTAATATGTTTACACGTGGCAAACTGGATCACAACGTGTAAACATATTTTAAATTAATTTAAAAATAATTAAAAGCAGCCATTTAAATTTATACGCAAATGAACTTATGTATAAATAAATACTAAATATTCACATATAATAATCTGCATATATTTTTTTTAAAAAAAAAAAATTGTTTAGATAGAAAATTTATAAATTTTGGAAAAAAAAGTATATAAAAAGTAGAGGATTTAACGTGATATTTTATAAATTAAAAATATATTTAATTTATGATTTTAAATTACTATTAATGATTAATGTCAAAATTTCCAAAAACATGTATGTTAAAATTTATTTACTATATTTTGCTATTCTTATTTTAAATTTTTTTTTATTAAGAAAACTATAACTATTATTTATTTAAAAATTAAATTATTATATAATTTAATATAAAAATAATTCGTGCACATCACAAATTACAAAGTAGTAAATAAATAATACCTAAATTTTGACGCATGCTTAAAATTATTATAAGGGTGTGTTTGTTTAGTAATTTGATTTAATTTTTATTATTTATAAATTCTTTCGAAGATTATCAAATCAAATATTTATTTTGTATTTTTTTTTATATTATATTAAAAACAAATTTTGTATTTATTCATTTTGCCATAGCCTATACGCAAAGGCTTTTGATTTGCAATAATTAATTTAATCCAAAAAATACTAATTTCTTCGCGAAAAATCAAAATTTTATCGCATTATCGAATAAGGCCCGCATGCTTTGAACTTCATAAATGTCGGGAAATGAATTTGAAGGTACAAGAAAGTGTTTGTTTATTTTGAAAATTATAGAAGATTTTAAGATGGTTGAAAGTAGACAATATTGATATTCACATGCATCAAATCGACCCATATATAGTCAAATATATATTTAATTTCCTATAAATACGACATGAAATTTTAGACACAATGGGGCCTAAGAATATATATAAATAATAAATACGACGCGGAATTGAGACACAATTGGGGCCGAAAAATATATATCGACAATTAATGTTCTCAATTTATTAATTTTTATTTTATTTTTTCATTTTAGAAGGAATTTTATATATAAAAAAAATATATATAATATGTAAATATAATTATCATAAAGTTTGCATGCAATTAATGTAAATTTAGTGAAATCTAAAAATTTAATCACCTAAAATTTCATCGTATATAATTTTAAAAAGATTAGTTGTATTTAATTATTTTAATAAAATATATACAATATGTATATTATTTCGTAAACAAATAAAACTTTATATAATACAAATAAAAAAATAAAAAAAATTATTTTTGATTAATATAAATTAATTTTACAAATAAACAAGAAAACTTGAATGTATATATATATATATTGAAAATAGGTAAAACTCATATGATTTAATATATATATATATATATATATTTTAAAGTTGAAAGTATACTACCAACTTTGGTTTGAAATTTAATTTTAAAATGTAATTTGAATGTGTTGTTTTGTTAAATACAATAACATAATGTATTTTTATTGAAATATATATATATATATATACAAATATATAAATTGCATAGTAAAGAAACATAATCAATTACGAAAATAGAAAGAAAATAAAAGTATTGCTAAATCAATTAAAGCACGTCGGAGTAATATAAAATAACGTTTCGATATGAGACAATAGTCGTTTTGGTAACAACAATACATAGTTGTTCAAATTCAATGAATAGTATATTAAAAGGTATCTGATGACGAAATATTGATCAAACAATTAATAATTAATTTAAAATATGTTGAATATAAGTTATCTGACACATATGGTTTGCCTAGTGTGATTTTTCCGTCGGGCCTGATTTACAGAGTATTAAGTTCGACCGGAGGTTTACTCAGTGCGCACTATCGAGTAGCGGCTGCGGGTTTCCACGTCATAAAAAATATATATATATATATTGAATATAATAATAACTGCATTATCAACACCTTTAAAGTGTGTTCACTTGGTGGAGGAAAATGTCTATTTTATTTTATTTTTTAAAAAAATATATAATTATTGAATGTGATTATTTATATATATATATATATATATATATAAAAGAAAGAACACTCCCAGATGATATACACAAATACATAATTAAATGTGTTGAAAAGTAACACTACAACTGCAAAGTCTATACGGTGGTGGCCGTGGAATATTATGCATGCAATATATATACATTGAAAATTTATTTCCTATTATAATAAAATAATCATATATTAGTATGAAAAATTAGTATTTTTTATTTTTATATAAATTATAAATATATAATTATATATATACATAAAGTACATAGAACAAAAATTACGGTTGGAAATAGGCCAGGCCAGGCCAGGAAAAAAATTATACAACCTGAGTCTGGCTTATTTTTAAGCCTATGAGCCTATATAATAATTAATTTTTTATTTTTTAAAATATAATATTAGTAAAAAAATATAAATGCAATTATTATTTTTGTATATATGTAATTATAGTTACAATTAATCAATTTTATATTTGGTTATTATCACTAAATTAATTTTTTTTAAAAAAATAAATATAAATATAGAATAATTTTATATATTAAATTAAAATTATATATATAAATAGGTCGATAAGTCTAAAAGGTTTTTCGTAAAGCCTAAGTCTATTCTAATTAATTAAATAGGCTTTAAAATATTATTTGAATAAATAGGTCAGACTGAGCCAGGCCTCATGTAGACCATGCTGTAGGCCCTTGGACCTGGTAGGCCGTCTGGCCTATTCTCACCCCTAACAAAAATATCAATATTATTTTATATATTTTTACTGATTAATAAAATATTATTTTTTTTTAACTACAAAAATTTAAATAAGTATTTCAATCCAAGGGAGTAGCTTTTATACAAATATAAATTGTTGTGGACTATTGTCATATATTATCATTTCATATGATATACATGTACTCCCTTGTCCCAAAATTATAGTCTAATTTTTTAAATTTTCATTTGTCCTAAAACAATAGTCTTATTTTTATAAATAATCATATCGTTATAAAAACTATATATATTGTTTTAATATAAATATCATTACTTTTTATACAAATATACTTACGATGACATTTTTGTCTTTTATTAATATCCACTTTGGCGGTGACTACAGTGCTCGATTTTAAACAATACACGGTGTGTTACTTGACAGCACATTGTATTACTACATACAACACATTGTACATGTTACTATAATACAAATACATTCCACGAACAAAAAAAACACATGTTATAGTCTCAATATCACATCGTTTGCTGTCTGACAGCACACAACATTGTTACAGACAACATATTGTATATGTTAATTTAATACAAATACAACGCATGAACTAACAACATATATTATGGTCTCATATAATACACACAACAGTTGATTTTAACACATGACATACTCTTATACAACATACTTGTTATTATAAAAAAAACAGAACATACATTTATTTTTTAATGGTATACCCTTAATTTTTACCTAAATTACAAATATACTATTAAACATATCATTTCCTATTTTTAACATAAAAGTAAAAACAAAAATATCAAAATTTCTCATACACTTTAATTTTACTAATTAATAAAATAATATTATTTTTTAATCTACCGTAAAATTTTAGAAACGTTATAAACCGAAAGGGAGGGAGTATGACAGTATTATTTTAAATTTAAAAAAATTAACCCCTTTAATTCCGCCACTGTGTACAATATTGATTAATCTAGATAAGCTCGCCGCCAGATATATATGTGTATATGCTTCCACGACAACATTAATTGCATGAAAGCCGACAGTTAATTACTAACTAATCGGTCATAATTAGCAGATCCAAAATCAAACTTTAGAATAATTATAATATTTAAAAATAAAATTCTACACGTGACAAAGCCCCAATTTGTTTTGACAAGTCACGTGCGGGTGGGGGGGCGGGGCGGGGGAGGAGGGGTAAAGACCTGTACGGGCTACGGCTATAAATAGATGCCAAAATGGTGCCCGCATGAATCACAAACACATACACACGCATAGCGTAATTAAGATATAATTAGTGCTATTAATTTCGATCTTTTTAAGAATATTATTGTTATTATAAGTATGGAGAAGACAGGATTTTCTTCATTAACGCCGTCGATGACGTCAGCAGCAGCATTAACGGCTAAGGAGGGTGTTCAAGTTCAAGTACATTCTCCGACCAGCCATGGAAGTACGGTCACAATTCTGAGCATCGACGGCGGCGGTATTCGAGGGATTATTCCAGCTGTCATTCTAGAATTCCTCGAAGCGCAGCTCCAGGTCTCTCTCTCTCTATCTCTAAACTCATAAGGAGGATTTTTTTTTTTTTTTTTTTTTTTTATAGAAAAATAATAAAATAAAATAAAATTTGACGTGGTCCGGTAAGAAATGACATAATTGTGTGTGAGGGTAAACGTGTGACTTGTATGTAATAAGGGTGTTTCAGTATTCTAAAACAAGAATTTAGGTAAAATATAATTAATAAATAATTAACAAATATATTAATAAAAATAATTATAAATTAAGATTAAGATAAATAAATAATTTAATTAATATTAAAAAAATTATAAAATTTAAAATTTAAAATGTGATTAAAGTGTATAATTATATTTCTGAAATGACAAATTATAGAACAAACAAAAATAAAAAATAGAAAAATATATATAAGATGGAGAGAGTACATCGTAGGTTCAAAATCTTACAACTACACTATTTAAAAATAAATAAATAAATAAATTGAAGGTGAATTTTAAATAAATTAACTCTACGTAAATTATTCATTTTTTTTTATTTTAATTTGTTCCATGTAAGTTGTCCACTTAATTTATTTCGATTTGTCTTACATAATTTACATAATATGTTGTTTTTTTTTAAAAAAAAATATTACTATACATTCATTTTTAAAAAAATATACAGTAATTTATAATTTTTTTTAATTAAGTATTTTTTATTAAAATTCATTGTGTAGTTAAATAAGGTATTTGGAGATGGATTTTAAATCAAAGGGTTTGTTTGGTTATGTTTCAATTTGAAAATATCATTATCTATTAATTTTCAATAAAAATTAAAAGTCTATGTTTATTCTTACCAGATATTATATCAAAATTAGTACTTCTATCCATCAAATTTATTTTTACTTTTATTTTTTGTCAATCCATTAAATTTATATGATTATTATATTTGGAAACATAAAAAATTCATGTTTAATTATTATTTTTCGTTCAACACTTATTTACAACAAATATTCTCAACTATTTGTTTTTTCATACTTCTTTTACTTTTTCAATATTTCATTTTCTTTAATTTTAGTGTCTAGTCGAAAGTGGGCTAAATATTATGGAAGCAAATGAAAGTAATAATTAAATTGAAGCATAAGATAATTTAATTTGAAAAGAGACTAAGTCTGTTCACTTAGTATTTTTCAATAAACTAATTTCTCATAAATATTAAAAAATACAAATATACATATATATTAATATAATATATACATTATTCACTCATTAAAAATCTTTCATTTGATACAAAATATTATTCTTTACATCACCAAAATAGTTTTCATACCATACTATACATAAAAACAAAAAATAAAAAGTAAAAAAATCAGTTCATCTAAAAATATTGAATGAACAAACTGATTATAATTAATTAATATATATATATATATATATATAGAAGCTGGACGGGAAAGAAGCTCGGCTGGCGGACTATTTTGACGTGATCGCCGGAACGAGCACCGGCGGGCTTGTGACGGCGATGCTGACGGCGCCGGACAGCAACGGCCGGCCACTCTTTGCGGCTAAGGACATCAAGCCATTTTATCTCGAGAATTGCCCCCGCATCTTTCCGCAGCATTCGTATGCATCATTAATGAATGAATGAATGAATTAATTAATTAATTTGTAATTAAGAATGAATTAATTAGCCATAAATGAATGAATTAATAAATTAATGCAGACGCGTGTGTGGGCTGATGAGGAAGGCGTTGAAATTAGCGGTGATAGGGGGGCCGGCGTACGACGGGAAATATCTGCAGCAGGTTGTCCGAGAGAAGCTAGGGGAGACTTTATTGCATCAGGCGTTGACTAACGTTGTCATCCCAACTTTCGACATCCGCCATTTGCAGCCCACCATTTTCTCTACCTTTGAGGTCCGTAGTCCGTACCATCCTTAAATTTTCATATATGGAGATTACAAAAATATCCTTATTATTTTATGTAATTATTGTAAAAATAATATTATTATTTTGAAACGGACAAAAATAGCAAAATGAAACTATTTTTTTGAAACGGAGAGAGTATAATATTTTATACTTTATATATATATATATTACTACATATCATAACTCATTTATTAAAAAAATAAAATTGTTTATAACTCAAATATGATTTGGAAAGGTTTTATGAGATTTTTTTGTATTTTATAAAATGTTATATTTCTGTGCACTCAAAAAATATATATTTTTTATTTTAGATTGTCTAATTATAAAGTTATTATATTTAAAAATGTTTTATTTTTTTATTAATATTTTTACTTTACCGTCGCATTATTAACAAGGACAAAATTATTATTACACTGTTTTAACTGTTTACTACAATTAAATTGGATGGAGGAAGTATATATTTATATATGTTTTCTAGGAGATTCTGTACAATATTTTTGAATATACAGTAAAATATACTTCCTTCATCCCACACATAATTTGTCTTAACTCTTTCTATTTTTGTCCGTTTATATGATTTGATTATTCTTTTTTTTTAAAATATAATTATACACTTTAATCACATTTTAAAATTCATAATTTATAATTTTTTAATATTTTAGACAAACTATTTATTAATTTTAATTTTAATATATAATTAATTACTTATTTATTTAGAAAAAAGAAATACTTATCTATTCTCATTCATTTTTTTTTTAATTATAAGAAAAAATAATGTACTCCAGTTATTTCAAATCACAAATAAATTACAACCAATTTACTTAGTTTCAAAAAGAAAAATTTGTTCAAACACAAAAAGATAAAAATTCAAATCAAATCAAAATGGTGCAATCCAATTTAGTCATACATGTTATGACATTTCAGAATTAATTAATTAATCAATTAAATAAATACAGGCGAAAGAATCGTCGAGCTTGGACGCTCGCTTGTCGGACATATGCATAGCGACGTCGGCGGCGCCGACGTTCCTCCCGGCGCACTACTTCAAGACGGAATCCGGCGGCGGCGCCGCCCCTCGGGAGTTCAACCTGATCGACGGCGGCGTGGCGGCGAACAATCCGGCGCTGGTGGCGATCTCCCAAGTGACGAAACAGATACACGGCCGGAACCCTGACTTCTTTCCGATCAAGGCGACGGACTACGGGCGGTTTCTGGTGATCTCGGTGGGGACGGGATCGGCGAAGGCGGAGAAGCGGTACAGCGCGCGGGCGGCGGCGAAGTGGGGCGTTCTGGGGTGGCTCCTCCACGGCGGCTCCGCCCCTCTGGTGGACGTCTTCACGCAGGCCAGCGCCGACATGGTGGATTACCATTTGTCCGTTGTGTTTCAGGCTCTGCATTCTCAGCAAAACTATCTGCGGATTCAAGTGAGCCACTCATTTTTTACCATACATTTTTTAAAATATATATCATATTAAATATTTGTTTTTTATTTAAAACAAAAACTATATTTATATAGATATTTTGAGATTTTCTTATAATAAGTATATATTAACAATAAGTTTTTTTTGTTTTGAGGGAGGGATTTTTTTTCATAATATTTATTAGTAATAAGTTTTTTTTTTTTTTTTTTTGAGAGGGGTTTTTTTTTATAATATTTATTAACAATAAGTTTTTTTTTGTTTTTTTAAAAAAAATCTCATATTAAGTACTCTTTTTTGTTCTATTTAAATTGTCCACTTATTATGTACGAGTTTTAGGTATTGAGTAATTAGTAAATAATTAAAAAATATATTAATAAAAATAATTATACATTAAAATTAAGATAAATAATTTAATTAAAATAAAAAATTTTAAATTTTAAAATATGATTAAAATGTATAATTATATTTTTTAAAAAAATAACAAATTATATGGGATGGAGGCAACAGTAGTATTTCTTTTTCTAAGTTTTAAATTTTAAAATTTTTTTGTAACTAACGACGTGGATCTATTTAAATGTAGCATTGATTTTTTGTAACTAACGACGTTGTATGGAGTTAGGTTATTAATGTGTAATAATGACATAATTAATGCTTTGTACTGAGTAGGACGACTGCCTGAGGGGAGAGGTGGCATCAGTGGATGTTGCCACGAAGGCAAATCTGGAGAAGTTAGTACAGACTGGTGAGAATTTATTGAAGAAGCCCATGTCCAGAGTCAATTTGGACACTGGCCTTTCTGAGCCCACTCTCAATGGTGGATCTAATGCTGATGCCCTCAAAAGGTATTACATATATATATATATATATAAGCTTTATATATGCACACCTTAATTTTTAGGACTATTTAGCAATAATAATTTTTTTTTTTTTCACATTAACGTAACGGGCATGGATCACCAGCTGATCCGAATCGGATCAACACATGCTATAGAGATAATCAATAGATGTTTATATATATCTCAGTATATTTGTAATACAATATATAATTATATTATAATTCAACATAAGTTATACTATAACACAATATATACTGAAATATATATATATTTATAAACCTAGGCTAGTCACTCTATAGCATATGTTATCGGGTTAAATTAACACTATGCTGACTTAGCTGATCTGACCACCTTATAATATATACTAATTCGGTCAAATCAACACTTGGCACATCAGCACATTATCTACAGCTAAACATTATACTCTCTCTCTTCCATAATAAGGTATTCATTTGTCTTTTACGTTATTGTACTTAACATTAAAAATATCATTATATTTATATAATTTTTTGTACAAATATTATTATACTAAGAAATAATAGTATTTTAATTATAATAGGTAGTTAAAAGTAGTAAAATGATATTTTTGCCATTGTCTTTTGGTGTAAAATCAATGATGTGATGTACAATAAGGGTATTTGTGAAAAAAAGTAAGGTATTTAATAAAATATTTACTTTTTAAATGGACGTTCCAAAATAGAAATATGTATACTTTCTAACTGGACAGAGACGAAGAGAGTATTATTTTTACCTTGGGATGGGACGAGAGAATATTAGATACTCTCGTCTGCCATATTTAGTTGCACTTCAAATATAACTAAATATGGCAGGAAGGGAATAATAATTATGTAAACATTTTGATTAAAGACAACTCTTATAATATGCTATAAATTTATTTATTGTATTTATATTATATTAATATTATATTTATTGGCTATTAAATGTGCAGGTTCGCAAAGCTACTGTCAGATGAGAAAAGGCTCCGTGACTCAAAGTATAAAGCCACGCTTCTTGCCTAGAAATTACTATTATTATTATTATTATTATTATTATTATTATTATTATTATTATTAATTCCTAATGTCTGTCTGTCCATAGCTTCCCTTGTTCAAATTTCATGATATTTCTGCAAATCTGTATCCAGACACTGTACTGTGTTCTTCCACTGTAATAAAAAACCATTGAATATTTTGCACTAGAATTTTTGTGGCTAGTTCAAACCAAACATGAATATAACTTTTGCAGATGCCCAGAAATTACTCACAATTAAACTCCCTGGGGGTGTGCATTAGCCTTCATTCATACAGCTTTAGGTTTCGAGCCCGGAATAGGGCCGGGGCCGGGCCGCGTCCGCGACATGTCTAGAGCAGCGGCGACGGCGGCAGAGCGAGCGTACTCGAGGGCACTAATGGCAGAGTTGATCTCAGCCATCAGTACTTCGGGAGCTACCGTTGCTGCTGCGTTCTTGATGTCATCGAACACATTCCACTTTATGCTCTTTTCTTCTCCCAAACTCATCGTTAACTTCATATAAATATATATATTGATCACAAATCTAAACGTTGATTTTCCGTCATATGGATGTAAGAATTTGGGCGACCTTCAAGAAATAAGCCATGAATTACAATCGGGTACCCTAATGAGCATAACTTATAGGTGTGTTAGAAATAATATGGAAACTGGAAAATATTGCATTATTATTCATAATGAAAATAGAGGTCTGTAAATAGGTATAATATATAGATTCGATAGACTTAAACCTAATGGATAAAACCAAATATCTCACCAAGATGTATGATCGAATCGTTGCTAACATGATTTATGAGTTCATTCCATATTGGATTAGGCCGGAAAAGGGTTCTATACATTATTCTAAAAGGGCAAGTCATTCGGGCGTATTGGTTGATTCGATACGACTATATATCCATCCCAAAAGTTCATATTAGAATACTTTGTAACGAAAAAATTGCATAAAGAGGGGTAAAATAAAGCTTACATTTTTCAAAAGAATTGAATGCCTGAGTATAATATAGAATGCTATTTATATCATTCTTAAGAATATCTAAACACTTGGACTAGGAAACATTGTATCATTTAATTCCAAGAAACAGACTCGTATCGGCACCATTCTTAAACCTTTCTTAACTCTGCCGTTGTGGAACTAACTAATAAATCCATCTCCTTAGTATCGAAAAAGGTACTATGTTAATGTGTGGATCACCAAGGCGTTCCATCACATTTAGGATTAGAAATAGGTGTAATCGACAATAAGTTGTGCACATTTAGAGTAGATTAACAAACAACACTAGTTTGAATCATGTGTCCATGTCTACAGTTTGATGCAGGAATTGAGATATTCAAAATTACAAGCTTCTGCCAAACTAATAAGAACAGCAGAGAGCACTGAGCAATGCATTCTATCCAACTAATAAGAACAGAAGAGAGCACTGAGCAATGCATTCTATCCAACTAATAAGAACAGAAGAGAGCACTGAGCAATGCATTCTATCCAACTCTATTACTGTAGTCTAATTTTTTTACACAATTAAGAGTTAGGACTATCTTGATGCCAAAAACAATGGAAAATTCAACGTTTTCATCCAATGGAGGGGATCAGATCGACAGAGTTGCGATGATTGAGCGAACAAACAGACATTTTCAGCAAAATGCCTAATGATCATATTGAATTTGTTTACTCATCAGCTTCTATGAAGAAAGCGAACACAAATTCCTTACTAGAAATTACCAAATTCACGAAAATCTACCTCACAACCACCACATATCTAAAAAGTAACACAATCTTCATGTAATTATCAAAATACTTCCTATTTAAAACTCCAGCGACTCCACAATTAATGGCTATTTGTACTCCAAGACGATACCAACACTTCCACAGAAGATTAAAATTTTCCAAAAAGCGTCAGAAAACAAAACAAACCTGGCAATCTGTAAACTGCTCCTGTAGAACTAAGTCTGACAGAACTCTACCTGATTGAATCCTCTTCAAGTAGCCTCTGAATTCCTCTCAATCTATCCTCCGATTTCTTCTACAAGATCTTATGGCTTCCAATGGCGGCTACGGTGGGTGTGGCTAATGGCCATACCCTACAACCTAATAATTGTGAATATATATATGTAAGTGCGTTTGTTGGTGATTTTTTCATTTTTTTATTTTTAAAAAATTACAACTAAATTAAGTTTTTGTTTTTATAATTTTATATTATATTAAAATTTAATTTTATATTTTTAAAATGATGTGAATATATGTTTTATCATATGTAAATTTATTTTACCTAAGTATTTTAAAATTTATTTAGATAAATACATTTGACTTTTGATTGTATTTATATATTAATAAATTTTTTATTAAATAATATTTTTAATAAAATATTGTAACAAGTACCGACATTTTTATTATTTTTAAAAAAAATTTAAAGTTTGCAATTAAATAAAGTTATCGTCAACCCAAACTCATAAACAAACAAATAAAGTAATAATTATTATTATTGTTATTATTATTTTGTAGATAATTATTTACGATATGGGCATTGATGTGACAAATCAGCCGTCAACAAAGCGTGTTAGTTGCGCAGGTTTGTCGGAGGATTGAATTTTAAATATATTATTTATCTTATTTTTTTTAAAAAAATATCAAATTAAATATTTATTTTTTATTTTTTATATTATATTAAAAATTAATTTTATATTCAAAATATTATATTAATACTTATTTACTTTCTCTGTCCCATTTCTATGTCCATCTTTCCATTTTCGTTCGTCTAACTTATTTTGTCAATTTTTTTTTTTGAAAAATAATTATACATTTTAATTTTATTTTTAAAATTTTATTATACCCCTTCCAAATTTTTAAAATGATTATATGTATTTTTTACTCCCTCCGTCTCACATAATTTGTTCCTATTTTATATTTTCGTTCGTTCCACGTAATTTGTCCTTTCCTTTTTTGGAAAATTAATTATACACTTTAATCATATTTTAAAATTTAAAATTTAAAATTTTTTAATCTTAATTAAATTATTTAGTTATATTAATCTTAATCTATAATTATTTTTACTAAGTAATAATTATTTTTACTAATATATTTATTAATTATTTACTAATTATACACTCATATTACATGGAACAGAAGGAATATTTTTTTTATATCAATGGTATTATTGACAGTTTTAAATAATTAGCCAATATATATAATTATAAATTCAAAAGTGGTTAAATATTTTAAAATTTATATATCAATAAAATATTTATTTATTGAAAATAAATGTAAAAATATATTTGTTTTTGAGTGATTGTACATGACTTATAAGTTAAATTTTATTAAATATATTTTAAATTAATAAATTTCATTGAAAAATATGGTATTTATTTTGGAACATAAGGATGGATTATATTTTATAAAAAATTTCAAATATTCATAATTGGCTTTTGTTTTACTCCTATTTAAATTCTAAACTTTAATATTTATTTTAAAATACTACCCCCGTCTCACATAATTTGTTCCTATTTTTTATTTTCGTCCGTCCCACATAATTTATCCTTTCTATTTTTGGAAATATAATTATGCACTTTAATCGTATTTTAATTTTTAAATTTTTAAATTTTCTTAATTTTAATTAAATTTTTTATTTATCTTAATCTTAATCTATAATTATTTTTACTAAATAATAATTATTTTTACTAATACATTTCTTAATTACTTACTAATTATATTTTACCTAAATTTTCGAGTCTACAATAATACATCCATATTATATGGGACAGAGGGAGTACATTATTGCATGTGTATACGTTTTGTCTCAACTGATTATTCTACTTTTTCTTTTTTCAATTAATTAAAAAATCTATCGTTGTCAGTATCTACGGCTAACATTAAAACAAATATTGATGTCAGTATTGTATATTTATTTTCTTTTAATTTTAATTTTAAGATATAGTTTTAAATTACTACATAAAGACATATGATAAATAATTTAGGTGTGTTGGATGCATTTATAGTGTGTCGGAATTAAAACATTTAATAAAAAAATAAAATATAGGAATAATAATAATTGTGTTTAAAAATATGTTTAGGATGCCATGTTGACTTTACAAATTCAGCATTTATGTAGCAACTTTTTGGGTATATACACTTATTCTATTAGTTAGGTTTCGACACTTTTAAAGTAAAAATTATTTAGAATATGATTGCATTTTTATTTTTTATTTTTTGAGAATATAGTTATTGAATAGTAAGATATGTGTGTTTGTTTGGGGGATTAGATTTAATATTTATTATTCATCCCTTTTTTTTTTTTTTTCAAAAAGATCAAATCAAACACTTATATTTCATTTTTTATATTATAATAAAAATTAATTTTACATTCAAAATATCACATCAACATTATTCAAATTCAAAATTTTTACTATTCAAATCCCACCTCAAAATTCAAACCCCCAAACAAACACACCCTTAGAAAAAAATAAATATGCAATTAAACATGTGTGTTTGTTTGTGGGTTTGGGGTTTTAAATTTGAATTTAGTGGGTTTGGGGTTTTAAATTTGAATTTATGAATAGTAAAAAGTTGAATTTGAATAGTTGTTTGATGTAAAATAAATAAATATTGATGTGATATTTTGAATGTTAAATAATTTTATAATATAATATAAAAAAAATAATTATTTAATTTGATATTTTTGAAGGTAACATAAAAGAACACAACCATAGTTTAACTGTATAAGTTATTATCTAAAATACCAACAATTGTAGTTCTTTAAAAAACCTTTTTTACAAGGTCGAAAAGAATTTGATTACTATTATTTGAATTTTCTGTACGTAACAAATCCAATAGATCGATCCATGTAAGAAAATTGACTTGTAAGATAAGAGTCATATTACGAGGCGGACACTCAATTATTATTATTTTTATTTATATATATATTTTTTTTATGACGTAGAAATCCGCAGCCGCTATCCAACAATGTTTACCGAGTAAACTTTGGCCGTACCTAATACCTTGCAAACGAAGCCCGACAAGACAAGTCACATTAGACGAACCATATGTGACAAATGATCTAGAGAAGTTGGGAGTTTGAGAGCCAATGAACTCACAATCATAAGTCCATCCCTACACAACTAAGTCATCCTTTGCGGAACAAAATATATCATAATTTTATATATACATGATGTGTGTATATATATTATATATCCAAAATTATACTTCATTCGTACTAATTGAAAAATATTAATTTTATTATTTTTATCTATTTTATTCAAAAATATTTATAGTAAAAGTAAACACACATTCGTATGTAGAGGGAGAATTCAACCTTTGAGCTACATTTTCTTCACGTATATATTTTAATTTAACACAAAAGAGTTTTACACAATAAATAAAATATAAAATATTTTATACATTTGTACTAAAATATAAAAATTATCATATAATTTACCTTTTTTTAAAAAAAAAAACATAAAATTCAAATAGTAATAAAAAGAAAAAAAAAAAGCAAAAGAAACAAACCTGTTAGGGTGAATAAACTCTTCCTTGCCCTTTTTTCTTGAAAACAAAATAACCATGTATAAGCAGTAAATTCGAGGCCAAACTATGCGTGGCAGGTGACATGTAAGAGGACCATCAACAATTTTCATTATTTTTATTTTAACAAATAATTGATGATCGCTAATTTTCTTTCTTATCAGTTATCTCGTTATCTTTCCATTAACTCTAGACTAATTTTTCACTCTACTTTTTACTTATTAACTTTTATATTAAAAATAATGTTCTCGGATAAATGACCTGAAGAGGAGTAATATTTATATTTTTTAATAGTAAAAATTTGAAAAAAAAAAAAAACCTTCACTAGTAAATAATTTTCCTGTTATAAGTGGAAATAATATGGAGGAAGAATGCTAATTTTAGCCAATCTTACTTACCACCATTATCATCACCGGAAAGCTACTTAAGCTTTCAAAACTACCATCGCCATTGCCAACAGCCCTGGAGGAGAAAACAGCTACAGAAGTCCCCTTTCAAGGGCCCGATTTCGTCGTCGATACGCCGCGACGCGCACCTGCGTCACGTGCTAACAACTCCGGACACCCACGGGACAACAATTGGCGCTCTGGGGTGAGTCGCTCGATAGGATTCCGGATAGGTGTCCTTGAAATTCAACTTGGGTGTCTCCGACTGCGTGGATGAACAAGCTTCAATTTAAAAACTCTATCGAATTAGGCAAAATTGTCTATAACTCCCATATGGTTTCGAAATTCAGTATATGTCCTCCCTGTATTTTGAAAATTGCATCGTGCCCCATTATACTTTCAAAATTGTTGCATGAAACCCCCGCCATGCAATTTTAAAATTATAGGAGAATTTGCACGGAGTTTTGAAAGAACAGGGGTTGTTATGGATAATTCTGCTACCGAATTATAATAATCGAAGAAACTCACGAATTTTAGCGAGACAAAATTGCCCATAACTCCCCTGTGGTTTTCTCTGTACTTTAAAATTGCATTGCGCTCTCTTATACTTTAAAAAATATTGCATGAAACATCCGGCATGCAATTTTTAAAGTACATATGGATTTAAACTGAATTTTGAAACCGCAGGGGTGTTATGAACAATTTTACTATCGAATTATAATAATCAGAGAAACTCACGAATTTTAGCCAGCATTCCTGGTTCTTGTGTTCGTAAATGTCCGGCGAATAGCATCCGGTTTCGGACGGGCAATAGACCCAAATGTTGCATTTCTTTTGGCCGGGTTTTGCATTTTTCGCTTGGTTCAAACACGACATACAGCAATCGTAAGCCGACTCTTGATGGTGCGTGAGGCCCCATTTAACGGCAGAACCGTCGTAGTCAGTGTGAAGCTCGGCGTGGCATTCAGGTGGTGGTCTTTTTCCGGGAAGGGTTTCGAGATCTGGAAAATGGGAATGAATTCCATGCCTGAGAAAACAACTGAAACTACGATGTGAAAAGTAAAAAGTAAAAACAGCAAAAGTTACCATACCGTAGTCGGGTTCGTCGTCGGGTTTCTCATCATGTACCTTGTGAACGATTTCTACCGGCAGCCAGAGACCGATCTCTTCCAACAACACAGACCAATGAGAACTCAAAGCATTTTCAACAATGCCTACAGATGGATAGAAGAAATTAAATGTGCAGGTTTTGTAGAATTGTGGCTAATTATTGATAGTCGGGAGAATGAACATACCGGCTTCTTCAGGCAAAATCGTTGAATTTTTAATTTCACCACGGATGATTCTCTTAGCTTCTTTTAATGTTTGCCTGCGCCAGGATTCAATTGCCGCTGTCGAGAAAAAAAGGGGACAAACAGCATGAGACAGAGAAATTTATCGGGAATTCATAGAGGAAAAGCACCGGATTGTTTAAATTACCAAACATCAGTGTTCTTCGATCAGTTCATTGTTTAAATCAAGTAAAGGTTACACTTCTCTGATTCTACAGAAGGAGAAAAGTACCAAATCCGTACCAAGGCCATGTTTACTACATGGCATTTCGTCGGGATAATTTAATTCCTGTAGATTAATGAATCCGAACTAATTGCTACAATTAGATCAGTTTACGGTTAACATACTGTTGAGTTTCTCTAAAAGTTAGTTGCAATCAAGTAAAGCTCACATTTCTCTGATTCTACAGAAGGAGAGAAGTACTTAGATGCACATTAACTAAGGCCATGTTTTACTACATGGCATTTACTCGGGGTTATTTAATCTCCGTAGGTTAATAAATACGAACTAAATGGTACAATTCAGACATACCCTTCAACCTTGTGCGATTGTAATCAACCCTTTCTTGAAAAATGTGCGAACATTATCCATAGAACTAGTTTCTAAAGTGTTCAAATAGAGATAGATCTGGAAAGTACTTCTATTTGTTCAGTGAAGAAGGTTTGCTCTCTTTGTATTTTCTTACGATTCAATCTCTCAATTTTCCTCCAAAAACATAATATCCAATACCTATTTTTCATACAAAATATCACATCTAACAACTAATTCACTTAAAAAGCATCAAAACAAAATATCACATCCAACAACTAATTCACTTCAAAAACATCAAAACAGAGAACAAACACAAAAGAAAAAAATCGCGATTCTTAAAAACAGGCAATTCACACACAATGCTCGTATCTTTGGTTTGGATCATTCTATTGATCCACGAATAGGCAGCGAATGGGAGATCAAAGGGCTATGGCTTATTAAAGATTTGTTCGATAATGCCCTTGCAAAAGGCAGCTACAGAATTCTAACTGCTAAAACACAACTATTACTTACCGAATACAGCAAATCAAAATGCCAATTAACAACACACTTCAAGACATGAGAACCTATCATTGTAGGAAAAACCAGTAACCCATTCTCATTCAAGATGGAATATTAAACCTTCCCAAACACTTAGAACTCAACACCAAAGATCCACTGAATGTAAATAAAAATTGGCAATAACACAAACTATATATATCAAATCAAAACTGCACCAACCCTGTAATGCTGTTGTATTGGCCGAAGAAGACTCCATGCTTCTTAACATAGCTAGAATCTCATGAATAAACTTCTGCTTCAAATGTCCTGGCAATTCCATCACTCTTTCTTCACTTTTGATCTTTTCCTTTAACTCTGCCGCCTTCAACCACAGACAAGATATCCGCCATTACATCATCGAGAAAACAAATCAAAAGCAGCAAAACAATATACATATATACATATATATATAATCCTTATTTACGGTGAAGTACTTCCTGAACTAATCGATCATACCACTCACCAATTCAATAAGCTTAGTTGGTTCCGATTCTTTCCTAATCTGATTCGACTCTTCCATTTTCCTGATCTGAACTATACTGAACTCATATGCTGTAATTACAGGGCACGCATAATCAAAAGATAAGAAATCGTAATTGCAACAAATAAATACCACAGAAACAAGCAATAATGTCATCCAAACCAACCAATTTCAACAACGCATCACTAAATCCAACAAAATCCCTAAACGAGTTTTTTCAGAAAACCCGAAGCAGCAAATAAGGCAATCACGAACCCCCTTCGAAATCAAACCGTTTCTCGACGGAAACTCACTGGTGTGATGATCACTTGAAGGATAAGCGTAGAGCGAACTGTAGAGGAAGCGGAGCACATAGAGAGCAACAAAAATGTTGACGGAACAAACTACGAGAGTAATCCTCTTGTAGGAGCATCGGCCAATGTTCTTCCCCCATTCGAGTCTCGCCATCGGCGGCCGCTCGCCTTGCTATATCCTTCGCCTTCTTCTCCGACCTATCATCAAAGTTTCCCTAAATTCATAAACAGCGAAATCGAGGTTGTCTGCACTCCAGAACTTTTGTAGAACTAGCAAATGAAGCAGCTCGAGGGTAATAGCGTCAATTCACTCTAATTGAAGGCTAATATGGTCAGTTTGATCAAAATGTAAAAGTTGCCCATGCCTAATGAATTTTAGGGGTTGTATTCCATTATAATGTTAACCATATGTTTTTTTTGGGTTTTACACATATTTTTATTAAGATTTTTTTTTTTCTTAAAAATATTATTTTCTCCGTTCCATATAATTTGTTTCTATTTTTTATTTTCGTCCGTCTTACGTAACTTGTCCTTTCTATTTTTTGAAATATAATTATGCACTTTAATCGTATTTTAAATTTTATAATTTTCTTAATTTTAATTAAACATTTTACTTGTCTTAATCTTAATCTATAATTATTTTTACTAATATATTTTTTAATTATTTACTAATTATATTTTACCTAAATTCTGGTGTCTACAGTAATACATCTATATTACATGGGACGAAAGGAGTAGGTCAAATAATTTTTTTTTTATATTGTATTACAAATTTATTTTACATTTAAAATATCATATCAATCTCTATTTATATCACATCAAAAAATTATTCAAATTCAATTTTTTATTATTTTAAAATCCAAACCCAAAACTTAAACCCGCCAACAAACGCACCCTATTTGATTTGTTTAGAATGGATTTAAAAATTCTGTAAAATTTATTTAATTAATTTTGTTTAATTATTTATATAGATTTTGATAGATTTAATTGAATATTTGTTGATGTATCTGGATTTTATTATAGTGTATAAATTAATAGATTAAATAATTTTTTTATTAATTTATATAATTTTGAATATATGGAGTACATTTGTTTATATAAACATTTAACAAAATTTTAGAAATGTATTCATTCTAAAAATATATATATAGTCCCTTCGTCACTTAACAATTTATTCATTTTTTTCATTTTGATCCGTCCCATAATAAAGTATCTATTTTATTTTTTAGTAATTGTACTATCTACCTAACGTTACAAATACCCTTCTAATTTACAATATATTACACAAATGTCATTACCTTTATATCATACAATACTAATAAGATTAATTTAGTCATTTTATCTTTATTTCTACTTTATCCCAATATAATACAAATATTCCTAAAATCTCGTGCATAAACAAAATGGATAGATAGATTGGGGACGGAGGGAGTATTATTATTATTATTTTCATTTTTATTTTAATAATAATAATAATTTACAATTTAATTTTTTGTTATATTATCATTTTGATTGAATTTGTTATATTACTTTTTCAACGTAATTAATTTATATCTTGTAGCAATCTATTTAATTATTATTATTATTTATATAGTTTTTTACATAAAAAAAATATATTTTTAAATAAAATTATATTAAAATTACAGTTTTTTTTTAATTGAGAGGAATAAATATAAACTAATAATGTACATTAAAATCAACGGTGGTTTAACTGAAATCAACTAACTGAAATCGAAATTAAAAAAAATACAAATTAAAAGTTATGGAAAATTTAATTTCGATTTGACTTTAAAAAAAAAAAAAAACTAATAATTTTGATTCGAATCACTTGAAAAAATCTATTTTTTTTATTTTAAATATATATAATTTTTAATATTATTTCAAATATATAAAATTTTAAAATAGGAAAAACCAATCAATTTTAGTCTAAATATAAAAAATTCATCAATTTTAATCCAATTAAAAATAATTTCAATCAATTTTGGTCTCACCATTAAAAATTTAACAGAAATTGTTGAAGTGACAGCTGACTTGAAAACTACGTGGCCACGTACAATTATACACGGTCATGTTGTCACATGACCATGTATATTTCAGTGTATAATTATACATAGTCATGTTGTTACACGGTCATGTACAAATATATTTCAGTGTATAATTATACATAGTCATGTTGTTACACGACCATATATAGTTCTACACGGCCGTGTACCTTTCTGTTTTGGTTTAAAATTTTATTTTATTTTTATATTTTTATATTTTTAATTTATTATTATTATTTAATTTAGAATAGTTGATATAGTTAAATGTCAAAGATAGTTTAAATATAAATATTTATCGAGTATATTTTTTTGGAAGATTTTGTCTAAAATTCTATTATTTTGTCTAAGATTTTAATACTACTGTAATATACAAAATAAAAAAATAGTTATGTAATTGAATTTTTGTAAGAGGAAAATTTTTTATGAGTAATAGAATTTTAAACAAAATTCTTTCAAAAGAATATATATTATAAATTTTTATATTTGAATTAAAATTGATAAATTATAATTATATTATGATTACTATTGATTTTATTCATTTTAACTATATCAACTATTTTAAATTCAAAATAATTTTTTTTAAAAAAATATAATAAAAAAATAAAATTTTAGACTAAAACAGAAATGTACACGACCTTGTAAAATTATACATGACCGTGTAACAACATGACCATGTATAATTACACATTGAAATATACATGACCGTGTAACAACATGACCGTATATAATTGTACATGGCCGTATGGTTTTAGGTCAGCTGCCATGTCACCTCCATTATGTCAACGTCAGCAAATTCCGTTAATTTTTTAACGGTTTGACCAAAATTGATTGAAATTGTTTATAATGAAATTAAAATTGATAAATTTTTTTTTTATATATTAGGACAAAAATTGATTGATTTTTTCCTTTTAAAATATTAATAATTTATATTTACTTTTAAAATAATAAATAATTACTAATAATATAAAGAAACAATATGTATTTTTTAAGATTTGAAAATTTACTGAAATTTCAACTCAAGAGATTATATAATAGTTTGTTAATAATTTTATTAAAAAATCCAATAAAACCTATAAATTTTTAAAATCCATTATTTAATACACTAAACTTTTTTTAATATTTTTTAAAAAATCTTAATTAAATACATCAAATTTAAGAATTCAATAAATTTAATAAACTCTAATTGAATATGCGTATTTAGTTTATTCATTCTTTTTTCATACTTTTATATAAAAATAGTGGAAAAAGTTCAAAGTTGGTTCAACTTAAATAAAGAATTATTAATTACTAATTTTAATATAAAAAAGTTATTATAAAAATTTGATAAAATTGGTCATAATTCCCCTGTAATTTCATTAAGCGTAAAATATTTTTATTTTTTAAAAATTGCACTAACACTCTCTTATACTTTAAAAAAACACGTTCATGAAATTCTACCCCACGAAACCTTCGTTGTATAATGAGAATATGATTTACATGGTAAAGAGTTTCATAAAATATTTTTTTAAATAAAGTAAAGATTTCCGATGAGTTTCGAAACCACATAGGAGTTTCATGCATTGTTGTTGAAAGTATAAAAGGATCTCATGCAATTTTTAAAAATAAAATAATAATTTACGTTGAGTTTCGAGACACAAAAAAAATTATTACCATGTTGTCTAAAAAAATTTTAATCGTTTTGATAAACCAACAAAACACTTACGTGCATGACGGATCTACAATGTGAAATCGGCTCTGGATCAAAACAAACATTCTAGACCATGTTTGAAAGAAAGCCATGGCAAAGCGTTGCTGGGAATGGAATTGTGGCAGGACGCGGTGACCGGCGCAGCAGATCGATCACCAATAAGATATCCAATTTGAGAAACAATCTGGGAAAATTTGGGCAGAATTTTTTTGGGGGTTTTTGGATACCCAATTTTGCGAAAAAAAACCCTAATTTGGCGAAGAAGATGAGGAAATTAAAAAGATTCGAATTGCTTCTTCAAATGGGAGGAACTGTCCTCGCCGGAGGCATTGACGCCGTTAATCCAGTCGTTAGTTATTCCGATCTAGCCATGGCCTTCAACATTCCGCCGCCGTCACCGTCACCGTCACCGTCCCTCTGCTTCACCACCAGCCCGCTCCTCCCAGCTCAATTCCTCTACCGAATTAGACTCCCCCGAACTTAGGTCGTCGCCGGTAGGAATGGCAATGGATTCTGGTTGACCCGAGGCAATGGATTCTGGTCGACCCGAGATCCGATCCGATCTAACTATTTATTTGAGATTGAGTTCAATTACTTTGGTATCTGATTGGGTCCGGGTCCAGGGGTCAACCCTGTCCGGACCTGACCTGATTAATATATTACTAATAAAATAATTTTTAATAATATAAATTATATTAAAAAAATATTTTTAGTTTAATTAATTTATTTTTTAGTATTATTTTATTATATTATTTTCGTCCGACTTTAAAATCTCATTTACTTTTTGTGTGTTGATTTTTTAATATTAATTATTATATCACAACATAATACAAAATAAGAAAAAAATTGCAAAAATACTTTTGTTAATATTTTATAATTCTAATAGAACGATATTTGATCACAAAATTATACAAATATAAGAATATTTTTAAATGTAATTTTTAGAGAATGACGGAAGAAGTATAATATATATTTATATTAATTGTCATATATTGTACGAAATCTTTTTATATATTATCAGTACTATTATAACTTTTTACACAGTCACCGGCTAATTAGCCCTAATCAACACCCTACTCGCCGCCGCTAACTTGGAGTCGAAACGATACCCAAACGCATCCCTATAGCTTTCTTCTTTTTTACGTGCTTTACCTTTCGAACATTGTCCAAAACGATACGAATTCTTAGCAAACAATGCGAAATGAGACAAAAACTTTGCAATCTTCTTTACCTTTTTGCAATTTTTTTCTTATCTTTAGGGATTATTGCAACATTATTATTATTATTATTATTTTTCATATTAAGTGGACGAGATTCTCTCTGCCTCTGTCTCTGCCCATACAAATAATTCTTCGATGATTGTGATGTCGACCCTTAACTAATTAAGCGATCGAACACAAACTCTTCAATTCTGCATCAACACGGCGCCCGTGGACCATTACGTGCACGTGCGTACGTACGTATAGCCCACAAAACGTCAAGAATTAATTGTGTTCGTGCTCGGCTCAGTAAGAATAATTGTTGTAATGAATATTCCCATTTGTGTCTTGCCTTTTTTAAGTTAAATTGAATGGGTAATGGCAAGGGTGTACTAGGAAAGAATTATTTGAACCATCCATGTTGTCTGTTCGATAAATAAAAATAAATTAAATAATAAAGATAGATGGATCATTGAAATTGAAATTGAAATTTTATGGTGGGGACAGTAAATGTGGAATTATTAGACACAGCTTTGGTACACAAAATCCATTCAAAATCTTCTCACAAATTAATAAAATCCCCTTTATTATTATTATTATTATTATTATTATTTTAGATCGCTTCACGGGATGGGAATCCTTTTGCATATCAAACTATTCGTAAGCAAACTACGGATCCGCTCCTACTATTATTCTACCCATCTCATATATATATATATATATATATATATAAATAATACTTCATCCGTCATCCAAATCTGTGCTTATTTGACCGAACATTACAAGAAAAATTCATTTTTGTAACAAAACTTTTTTGTCTATAAATCTACTTTTTCCGTTACTAATGACATTATAGACGGAATTAGTAATGGAATTACGTTAGCTGCGTTAACTTTATGGACGAAATTCCGTTACAAATATATTATTTTTTTGTAGTGGAATACGAGAATTAATAAATGTGAGTAATAATAATTATTTTTTTATATAGTAAAAAAAGTACAAAAATGTAATAATTTTTTACTTAAAAAGAAAAACGAAAATAGTTTTCGATGATAACTCAACAAGGAAAATGACTATAAATTTGAATGACTGAGGGAGTACATATAAGTAAAAATATGTATTAGTAAAAATAATTATAGTATAATACAAATAATTATATACTCTTTCCGTCCCCCAAATTTATTCTCACATTTCTTTTTAATTCGTCCACTAAATTTATCACATTACTGATTTTGACAAAGTAAAAAAATCAACATTTAATTATTACCCTTCATTCAACACTTATTTACAACATATACCACTAACTTTATTACATTCTCTATCTTTATTTACTTTACCTTTTAACTAAATTTTTAAAAATATCCTTAACTATCTATTATTTTTTAATAAAATATTTATTTTTTTTAAAGGACGGATAGAGTATTAAAATTAAAATTAAAAATAATATAAATTAATATATTTAAAATATAATTAAAGTATATATTTTTTTATAAATAAAATAAAGTAGAAAAAAATATATGACATAGAGTAAAACGACAGTATTGACATAAGATCAATACAACAGAAGGAGTATTTTATTATTGCAAGGATAATTTAATATGATATTTTGTAATACGAAGTAATATATTTTTATAGTAGTAAGAATTGTATAGTAAAGAAATATAAAATATATAATACAAAATAAGATCTTCGGCTTCCTCTGCTATTGATATTTGAGTTTCAAATTTTAAACTCAGGCACAAGTTTTGGGTGTGTTTGGTATTTTTGCTGTTCAAAGATTTTTGTATTCAACTTTCATTGTTTTCTATATATAAAAAAATATATATTTCATCCGTCTACTTGCAAAGTTTACATTTACTTTTGGCGCGGTATTTAAGAAATAATAGTATTTTAATTACAGTGAATAGTTAAAAGCAGTGTAATGACATTTTTGCCCTTACTTTTTTTTGTGTAAAAGTAATGATGTGATGTAAAGTAAAGGTATTTATTGAAAAAAGTAGGTTATTTAATGAAATGTTAACTTTGTAATTGGACGTTCCAAAATAGAAATATGTAAACATTGTAAGTGGACGGTGGGAGTATAATATTATTTTCATGAAATATTGGGTGTGTTTATTTTTTATTTAATTTGAAATAATTTTTTTTACTTAATTATGGAGATATGTATTGATAATATATTAAAATTATGAGTCCATCTTTACACCATTGCATCGTATAATATGTCGAATTTATTTTTGATAATATGTCAATTTTTTTAAAAAAATTATTTTTACTCCTAGAGAGAAATATATATATATATTTATACTGCTTTGGTTTTAATGCCGAATGATATTGATTCAATTAGTATATAATAATAATAATAATAATAATAATAATAAGGTAGTAGCGTACATATTTGCCAATACATAATAATATAATATACAATATATATTTTGACAGTATATAATATACTTTCATATAATCCAATATAATTTTCAACAAAATAAATATATTTATCATTACAGTATACAATATAAACTACAAAGCATATGTTTCTATACAGTTGACTTGGATTAAATATATATACACTAAATTTGTATCTAAAACAATATATACATTACACTTTATTGAGATTAGGTGCCGAGCTATAAAGTTCAGCATGAAGCTGATTCAATATTAACTATTAAATTACAATTTTTAATCCTAAAGCGTGTATTAATTTAGGGGTTTAATAATAATTTTCAAATTTTTTAAATTTTATAACTAACTTAGACATACATTCATCTTCGCCTCCTTAAGTAGAAAAATGACTAAAATTCTTCCAACAAAATTAATGGATGAAATTGACGGAGACAAACAAAATCAATTATTCATTATTCAAAATCGATTCGCATCAAATACAGTACTTCGGTAGTAAACATTTCATCTTCTGTTATTCCGCATTTCATCTTCTATAATAAATAAGCATCTTGATACAATGTACACAACATCTTGTAAGCATCTCGTAACTTGTTTTCATATATTTTATTGTAACAATACTTCAACATTAGGTGTTTTCGTGTGATTTAATAATCACCGCCAAACAACTATATTTGGGACAATGTTGTTGTATAAAGAAACACAAGATTCATTCAAGTGGGTTTTCAATATCTTTTTTAAGTACATGGATGGTCGTGCACCAAAATTTATTTTTACGGATCAATATTTGGCTATTGCTCCAGCACTAAAGAAAACAATGTTAACAACATATCAGTCTATTTAATTGCAAAATATTATAAATATCGTATAATAAGCATTTATATATATTAAATTAAATATTTTACTGAGTACCAATAAACAAATATGTTATTGTATTTAGCATCTTACTTTATTATCAAATACTATAAATTTTATCTAGAAAATGCCACAAAAAATAAATTCTAAACATACTTTCCAAAACCTATTAACACAAATAAAAAAAAGGATGAATAAGCATTTAGGTATTTTGTACCTATCATTTTATTTAATACGAACAAGCATCTCCCTGTATTGTGTTTAACATGTTATTGTACTATCAAACATTATGTTATCTAGAAATTGCCACAAAAAAATACTATAAACATATTTTCATGTACACTACTGATGTAAACTAATATCCAAATAGAAAAAAACCATCAAAATACCAGATTAGAAAATGCCGAAATAAACTTAGGTTCGCGGCGGGCCAATTGAGCGACGGTGGTGGTTCGTGGCGGATCCTGGGTTGGTAGAAGAATGGTGATTTTCGGCAGCGATCTGGACAATTGGTGATAAATTGTTCGGAGGAAAAAGAAAAAGTGAGGAGAAAATACATAGAGAAGAAGAATATGGTGGCGGTTGTTAGGGCTAGGGAAGCGCTGCCCGCGAGAGAGAAAATGAAACGAAAGAAAAAATAGAGTGTAAAGATAAAGATAAATTTACGTAGATACAAACTCACTCTTTAAATTTTTTGGACTTAAAAGGACAATATTATCCTTCTTTAATCTAAACTATTCAAATTTATTTATTATAAATAGACGGTACATATTCTATCAGTATGGTGCTAATAGTGCATCCATTAGCACCGGATCCACCCCTGAATAAATAGTGTGTTTTTGGGTTTTTGTATATTTTGTTGTTGAATTCCATATTATAGGGATTGTGTATCATTTGATTATTATTATTAATTATTATAGAGTGTAATAAAAATTTATATAAAAATCATCCAAAAGTCAATTCACCTTACACCAAGAATAATTCTTGAACAAAAACATGGGGACAATTCGGTACCTTTCACTCCCCATGCCATTGCGTGGCAAGAAATTATAAATATGATTTTGCATTAAAATGTGATTTATCTAGTGTAATTTAGTTTACTGGTAAAAAATAAATACAAAATGCACTTAAAAAATAATAGCTATATAATTTCAGGTCATAAAAAGAAAATAAGTATCCATACTCTATCTGTCATACTCAATGTACTCTTTTGGAGTTTTACAAGAGATTAATAAATAACAGTATTTCATGAATTAGTAAAAGTGTGTAAATTTTTTTTTACATTTTACAGTTAGACTTTATATATAAAGTAACTATATGTATAATAATAATTTTATAATTTAAGTAAAAAGCAAGCATATTTTGATATTAATGTATAATATTTTTACTAAAATAAAAAAAAAAAAATTTAGTAAAAAATACGAAAAAAAAAAAAAAGAACATAAAAAAAAAAAACCTTTAATCTTGAGTGTTTACAAAAGGCCAATTCTTCATAGCTGTTGAAATGAAAAAGACCTTTTAGGCAACAAAAAAAAGACAGCCCACTTCATATATTATTGCAAAATATAAACACAACTTAAGGCCAAACCCACAATCTCCCAAAACTTCCATGTCTTTTCCTCTCTTCATTATCCTTATCAACATAGAACAACTTCATATTTTTCTATCACAAAATTAAAGGCCCATGGATAGGCATCATCAAGTGTCTAGTGAAGGCCGCCGGCGACCGGATTCCGGCAGCGTACAACCGGCAAAGCAGCCGGTACAACTCAATGTAGCTGCGGCAACCTCTTCGTCGTCCCCTTCCCATGAATTCTCCTTCGCCGTCTCGACGGCGCCGAAAATCGAAGAAAAAAATTCTAAGTCCCCCCACCCTTTGGCCATAGACTTATCTCCAGCTGATGAAATTTTTTGCCATGGCCACCTACTCCCCCTCCACCCCCGCCCCCACCCCCACCCCCATGCCACATCATCGCCGCCGCGATCCTCGACGAATTCATCGGATAGCTTCACTATCCCGATCAACGAGCTACCAAAACACAACAGCGACAAGGTTGTCATAAACTCGATGACGAGAAACGACGACGACGACGAAATTAACGATCGGCGCATCGATTGTCAAATCAATCTCGAACAGGAATCGACAAGGCGAAAGGCGAAATCTTTCTCGTTGTTCGGATTGCCCAAGTGGCGGAAATCGACGGAAGAAACGTCGGCGAAAAGGGATCGTCGCGATCGAGACGACGAGCGGGAGCGGCGGAAAGCGAGGCTCGACGTAAGCAGGGTTGTCAAGAAGTATATGAGATTGGTCACGCCGTTTTTGCGGCTCCGGAATCGGCGGCGCGGGAACTCGCAACTCCGCCGGCAGCCGCCGTACTCATTTTCCGGCACGTTGGAAGTGGTAAAGAATAAGGAGTGGAGGAAGAGGAGAGGCGAGTACTCGGCGCCGGCGTCGATGAGAACTTCTCCGACCAATAGCGGCCTTCTCGTTGCGGCGGCGACGGCGAGCGGGACTGTAACTCCGACGAAGAGTGACAGCACCATGGAAGAACTTCAGGCGGCAATTCAGGCAGCCATTGCTCACTGTAAGAAATCCATTGCTGCAGAAGATAAAGATTTCAATATGGCCTAACTTAACTCATGTTGTATGTATTATGTATGTATGTTTGTGTGTATAGCTTTTCTTCCATACTTAAAGATTATTTTTATGCAATTTGGAAAGTTCATATGAAGTTTTGGTAAAAGACGTCCAAGTGAGTTTTGGAAGAAATTCCTGTCTGTTTGGGTGAATTTATTTAGCTTCTATTATTCACAAATATATATATATATATATTAATTTCAAAAATATCAAATTGAATATTTATTTATTTTTTTATATTATTACACAAAATATTAATTTTTTATTCAAAATATTATAATAATTTTATTTATATTATATTAAATAATTATTTAAATTTAAATTTGTACTATTTAAATCCAAATATCCAAACAAACACACTAAATTTTTATTTTAGTTATTATTATTTTTTAACAGTAATTTAAATATTCCCTCGATCCCTTAATAATCTATCTATTTTGGTCTGTCCTATAACAAAATATCTATATATTTTTTAGTAATTGAAATTTCTACTAACATTAAAAATACTCTTACATCTTACAATATATTACAAAAATGTTATATCATACAATACTAAGTTATTTTAGTCTTTTCTACTTTATTCATATCATACTCTAATATAATATTAATATTTATAAAACTCTGTGCAAAAAACAAATAGATACATAATTAATTAATGGACGGATGAGCGAGTATGATAATACTACTATTTTAGAAATTGTGATGATTAAATAATAATGAAAAATAGATATACTGTAAAATAAGAGGATTAACATGTAATCTTTTTTCTCAAATATATTCAACATATTTTTTAAAAAATATTACTACATTTGTTCAGCTATAAAGATCTCATTTGCTTTTTACGTGTTGATATTTGAATAATAATTATTATATGAAAACGTAGTACAAATCAATGGAAAATGAGAAAAATACTTCTATTAGTGTCTTAAAATACTATCATAATGATATTTATGCAAATAAATAATACAAATATAAGGACATTTTTAATATTAAGTATAATGACGGAAAAGTAAATGAAACCTTTGAGTCGGACGGAGTGAGTAATATATTATTACACACCATTGTTATTTTTATATTATTTATTCAATTTTCTATAATTCATATAAAAAATTTCCTCCGAACCAAAACACAAAACAAACAAACTAATTACGGGAACCCAAACTAAACATTGTATTTCACAACATATCAAAATACAAGGTCATGTTTGTTAGTATTTAACTATTTATTAACCATAATTATTTTTTTTAAAAAAATAATATGATATCAAATACTTATTATTTATTTAAAATGTTAAACATTTAAAAAAAAAAAAAACTTCCAAAATATATATTTAAACATAACAAATATGTAGGCAATTTCACACTTCAAGAAAGAACAAAAGTAACAAACCAAATTGAAACTATTTTTCTTGACTATATACTCCCTCCGTCAAATATAATTTATTCATGTTTTTTATTTTTTCCGTCCCATATAATTTGTTATTTTCTTTGAAATATGATTATACACTTTAATCACATTTTAAAATTTAAATTATATCGTTTTTTTTTTATTTTAATTAAACTATTTAGTTATTTTAATTTTAATCTATAATAATTTTTACTAATATATTTTTTAATTACTTACTAATTATATTTTATCTAAATTCTTTTATCTACTGGAATAATCCCATATTACATGGAAGGACGGAGTATATAAGAAAATATTTGAAGATGTCACTCTCAAGATTTGTCTTATAAAGATAAGTTAAAACACATCCCATGTGAATAAATATATAAATAAATAAAACAAAACAAATTAACGGAGTAGGGTGATTTCGTGATCATGAAGCTATATATTCAAACTTTCAATATATAGGTCTTGTTTGTCACACATGTTCGCCTAATATGACTTGCTTTGCAGGCTTAGTTTTTAGGTTATTAGATTTGACATGTAGCTTACCCAAAGTGCATTCGGAAAATAGCAGTTGCAGATTTTCGTATCATAAAAAAATTACTCCTTCTCTCCTATAAAAAAAGTTTTATTTTTATTTTTTTTCGTCCAAAAACAAACATACTGTTTTCTAAAATAATAATTGTATTACATGCCTAACATAATAAATACTCTTACAATTTACAATACATTACACAAATATTATTACTTCAATACTAATAGGGTATTTTTATATTTTTCACTACAATCTAATACTCCCTCCGTCCCAATACAATAGCCCTATTTACCATTTTTGTTCGTTCCAAAACAATAGTCTCATTTCCATAAATAATCATATTACTATAAAACTACACTTATTTTTTTTATTATTATTACACGATTGCCACTACTTTTTACATTAATTCACTCACAAGGGCAAAAAAATCTTTTATTCATATTTTTTACCCACTATCAATATAATATCAATATTCCTTAAATCTCGTATCAAAGATAATTCAGACTATAATTCTAGTTTTTTTTTTAATTATTTAGTTTTATGCTAAATAGTCGAAAAAATTATAAACCACTACGTGACAAAAACCACTACCTCTTCTTTTTTTTTCTTTTTTTTTTTTTCTTTTGTTTATTTTAATAGTCTCTATTATAAAGTGCACTACAATATTAAATTAAGCACTTAATACTTATCTTATTCCTTTTCTTTCTCACATGGGGAACTAATATATTATTCATTTATTAACCCTAATTTAGGGTTTTTCTTGTTTCTTACATATTATCTTGTACTAAAATATTCTTCTAAAAGCAATATTATATTAAGGGCGTGTTTATTTTTATTTTATATGTTTTATTGGATGTATATATTTTTATATTAAATACATAAAATCATGTTAATAATATAAAAAAAATATTTTAATTGGGTTGAATATTAATTTTTATTAGTGAATAAAATTATATTTATTATATTTTTATAATATTTACGAAAAATCATACAATTAAAAATATATTGAATGAAAACACCTTTAAATATTGAAAAAAGAACTTTTCATAATGTCCAAAACTTAGTATAAGAAGTCAAATGCAATTATGCTACAAGCCTACAAGGATCAATGAAGCATACATCTATATAAAGTTGAATTAAATTAATTTTCTATATGTAGTTTTGAATATTAAAAAAAAAAATAAAAAAAATGATGTTTTTATAATATATTAAATAAAAATATATAATTGATTTGATAATTTTTTTTTAAAAAAAAATGAATAATGAGCCATTTTTTAAGTGTCAATAATTTCCAACTCGAAAATGTGCATCCTTGTAATAAATCGACTTAAAGAAAAATGATAACAATACATATGGCGGCAACTATGATATATACTTATTTAAATTAAATATTGTATTGATAGTACATAAAATATAAATAGATAACGCATAAGATATAAATCGAGTATATATTAGGTATATATATATATTAATATAATATAAATACAAAATATAATCTGACAGTATCTCTCAACAGTCTATGTAAAAAAAAATGTTAATACATCATATTTGTAAAATTAAAATATAAGGTGATATCACATAGTAACAATTTATACAGTATATGTAATAATTGAAGTCTGTGTATTGATAGGTCATACTCCCTTCGTCCTAAAACTATAGTCTTATTTGAGTTGGGTACATGATTTAAGGAATATTGATATTATATTGACAATCGGTTAAAAGTATGAATAAAATACTTTTTTGTCCTTGTGAATGTATTAGTATAAAAAGTAGTGACATTTGTGTAATAATAATGAAAAAGTAAGAATAATTTTATGGTGATAGGAGTATTTATGGAAATGAGACTATTATTTTTCTGACGGACAAAAATGGTAAACAAGACTATTGTATTGGAACGGAGGCAGTATTTTATTTAATGATTAAGATTTATCAACACCACTTTGTAGTGTTGCTATTAGTTGTTGTTTTGTAGCAATTGTTCGGTTGGCCTGAAAACGCTGTTCACGTTATTGACGTTCTCCATTATTATATGTCACCTCCATTTTTTATTTTATTTTTTATTTTTTATTTTTTATTTTTTTGAATAAAAAATAAAAATAAATGAGTTTTTGTATGCACTAACATATTTAATATAGATTTAACAAAAATAATCGGATACCATTGAAAATGAGTTCCGTTGCCATACTTTTTTCTTCGCTATGTGTGTATATATATATATATATATATATTTTATTAATTTATTTATTTTATAAATATTTACAATTTAATCTCTGTTATATTAACCAATATGTTTAATAATAATAGAAAATTTTGATATAGATAATATTTATTATCGCTATTATACCCAGAGCTGTCAAAATGGATTGAGTCTGTCGGGTTGGCCTGCCCCGCCTTATTTTTACGGAGGGTTGAATTGTGATTTTTTAAGCCCGTTAAAATGCGGGCTTAAATCGGCCAACCCGCATAGACCGCGGGTTGAGAGTGGATTAGCCCGCAGTGGGGCGGGTTAGTCCGCGGATCAAGTAAATATAATAATTAGTACTAACTCGTCTAACTAAATATATTTTTTTACCATTTTTTACTGTCATATTAAAAAATTATAATAAAACTAATGTATATATTTTAATTTTATTATAAATTACAAACATACCAATTATAAATGAGTTAAAATCAATAAAAATAAAATTTATATTATCATTAGCATAAATAAATTATCAATATTGTTTACACATTGTTTTTCTTCTCTAACTATGTTATTCATTACATTGTTATTTGTTTCGATTTTTCATCATTTGTTTTGTTTGTCTTCCATTTTATTATTTTATAATTTTATAAATTTATAAAATTAATTATGATTTATTTTTAACATGAAGTATTTCTTATTATTAATTTTTTTTTAAATACACCAATTAATAATATTTAGAATTGAGAATTTTTATATTTGTTATTTACTTTAAAATATTTATTATTTAAATTTTATAATAAAACTATTTTTAGCTATTTTTAAATATTACTTCCGAAAATATTTATAATATTAATATTTTTTTAATATTTTTAAAAAGCATGTGGCTAGCCCGCTTAGCTCGCCACAGATTGGCCTGCAAATAACCCTTTTATTTGCGGATTGTGGGTCAATTCGCCCCACTAACTCGTTTTGACAGTTCTAATTATATGCACAAATGATTTATTAATAAGTGAATGATGGAGTCTAATCAGATTTCAATAAACAATATAGGAATTATTAATTGCTGCAATAATGGATATTTGTTTGTTCCGTACACTTTCTTTATCTTGTCTTTAACTATGATCATTAAAATAAATAAATTGAAAAAAAAAAAAAACACTATGATCATTATCATTATTGGGATTATTTTAATTACAACTAATTTGGTTTGTACAATTGAAATTATTATCGATTTAGTTAGAGTTTGTTTCTATATCATTTACTGTTATGACTTATCATAAAAATTAATACCTTGATTCATTTTCATGCACAATGACATATGTAGTTTATGTGTAAATTTCATGATACAACGAGTGTATTTTGATGACTAATCACCACCATTAATATCACTTTCTCTCTAAAATATTAAAAGCATTATATATATATATATCATATATTTATACGCAGGGACGGAACCAGCGCTGAAATTCTTAGGGGATAAAATATTGATTTTTTTTTTTATCTATTTAATATTGTCTTTTTTTATTTATCTCGAAATAGCATAGTAAAAAACAAATGAGAAAAATTAAATATTCTTAGAAAAAAATTCAACAAAATTATATAAAATAAAATATTTTTTACTAGAAAGGAATAAAATTTAAAAGTATAAATCAATAAATGAACAAAAATTTATTATTTTTTAGACTATAAAATTAAAATTAAGGGTGACAAAATAGTTATAATTACATTATTTTATTATTTTTTTACATTAAAAAATACATAAATTTTGAAAACTGGGTCAGTTGCCGCGTAGCCCCATCTAAATCCGTCCGTGTCTATACACATTATATATTTTACAATATATATTAAGTATTGTTATTATAAGTTATCTATATGTTATATTATTTTATTATATATATAACATATTTTCAACACGAGCTGCAAAGATTTTATCCAAGAAATTTTTTTATGTCGAAGTGTTGTCCCAGATACAAAAAAAAAAAAAAAAAAAGGCGCTAAAGTGATGTAGAAATTCTGTCTCGGACACAAAAAATATATATATATATATATATATCAAAATGCTTGAGAGATTTTGTCAAACTTTTAGGTAATTATTCTACTATTCTCAATATAATTATGAATATTCCCTTACTGACTATTACCGAAAGTAATTATATGCCGTAGGTGATGGATGTTTGAAATACATTTAGAGTCTATGGAGCTTGCAAAAACAATAACTAAGGAGAATGAATGCACAAGCCAAAAGTGTGCAAAGACAATGATTTTCCTTCGTCATCACATTGACGAAGCTTTGGAAATGGAGTACCTTACTATCAAAGATCTACTTGACTTGTGAACGATTTTGAAAGATCGATTTGAAGGTCATTCTTCCAAAAATAAAATATGCATGGCAACACTTGCGCCTACAAGAATTTAAAATTGTTGCTGATTATAATTTTATGGCGTTTAAAATCACGTCCAACAAAGATTTTGTAGAGAAAATATCACCGATAGAGATATGCTGAAAAAAAATATTCACCACGTTCTATGCCTCTAATATGGTTCTACAGTAATAATATCGAAAAAAAAGGTTTTACTAAATATTGTAATTTTATTACTTTTCTTCTTGTCGCTGAACAGAATAATAGATTGTCATTGAAAAATTATGAGTCAAGCCAATTAGTACAAGTCCATTCCCTAGAATGAATGTGACTTAATTTTTTAATAATGGGCCTAGATACAACCGTGGGAGAGGTCGTGGACGAGGAATGGATCGTGGCCGTAGAACTGACCGTGGACGTGATCAAGATAGATTTAAACCTTACTATCATCGTGATGGTTCGTTTATGAAAAAAGACGAAATAGACCCTTGAAGCGGTCTTAAGATGACATTGGTCAAGGTTCAAGAAAAACTGAGGACAAACGTCATCGTTGTGGGATGACAGAACATTGGTCACGAACTTGCCGTTCAAACTCATATTTTGTTGAGCTATATCAGAATTCTATGAAAGAAAAATATAAGGCATCCGAAGATGTCAAAACTCTGGGGAAGTTAACTTTTTAAAAAAATGATGCTAGTGGTTATTGGAGATTGCATTGACATACATATTTAAATGTGTTTGACTTTCGGGTGCACCCGAAAAGTACATACTTTGTGACCCTGAGAGTACATATTTTGAACTCCTTGATGGTGCAATGTAATAGTATATATGTGCATATTTTTGTACCCCTGTACTTTACTATTGTTGACCCTCTCATATTTTATATTTTATAATAATATATCAACTATATGATATTTCTTCCAAAAAAAGAAAACAATATGAATGTTCAACGCGTCATAATAAATAATATGGAAAACAATTGATAGTGCATCAACATACTATCATGAAATATAACAAATATTTTACCAACATGAAGTTAAGAAATATTTATGTTAATACAATAGATGGTAGTACAAAATTGATTGAATATTCCGAAAGAGCAATAGTATTTATCCCAAAAGAAATCAAATTTGACATTCCAAATATACTATTTTCTAGCAAATCTAAAAAGAATTTTACTGAATTTTAATGATATTCGCATAAATTGATATCATATTAAGATATCAAATGAGACAAATAATAATTTCTTGTTAATTATAAAATTCGTAGATGGACATAAATATATATTAAAAAAATTGTCTTCATGGTCTTCCGAATTATATTATACAAAAATGAATGCAACTGAAACATATATGGTAGACCAAAAGTTTTCAAATTTTGTGATTTGACATTAACGGCTAGAGTTTCCCGTTAATATTATCATAAGACAAATTATTGAAAATACTCATAGTCATATTTTGCAAAATCAAATGATATTAAATACAAATGAGTTGAAATTTGTTGCTTATTCACAAGGGAAACTAATTATTAGACCATCATCAGCAAAAGTGATAACTGAATCCCCAACATGTCTAGAATGAATTCACGGCATATATATATATGTATATATGGACCTATAGATTCATCATGCGGACCGTTCAAATATTTTATGTTACTTATTGATGAATCTACTTGATGATCGCATATATGTTTGTTATCTAATCGCAATTTGACTTTTCGCGAGATTACTTGCTCAAATAATTAAATTGCGGACACAATTTTCAAATCACCCATTAAAGAAAATTCTGCTTGATAATACTGGTGAATATTCATTCAATATATTTGATGATTATTGCATATCTATTGGAATTGATATTGAGTATCCTATACCATTTATGTATATACTCAAAATTGTCTACCTAAATTGCTTATAAAGAGATTACAGTTAATTGCTAAACCAATATTAATGAAATTTTTAAATAAGCTCAATCGAAAAACCTTTTTTTTGTCGGTGAATGACTCATAGTAGGGACTACCCAACCGACTTTAAACAAACTCCAAACGAACGAAACCGAAAACATCACTCTACACTCCGATCAAAAGCCCGAATACTCAGCGCACAGAGAAGAAGAATTTACCGAAAAAATCAACGAGAGAAAACCGTTGAAACAAACACAAGATAAGAAAGCCCAAAATACCCATTGAGAGACGCGGGGAGAGAGAAATCATACACAGAATGAACAATCTGTCTTTGCCTTGCACCCTGTTCATTCTTCCTGAATTAGTTTATGCATACTTCATTTATGTTTAATGACGTGTTTTTTCCTTTTAAGGTTCTATGTGGAATAATCAGTTCTTTTGCTTCTTCCTCGTCATACTTTTGAAATAGATACTGAAATTTTTGATAAATTCAATATTTTCTTGTTATAAATAAGCAGGGTGTGTTTGTTTCGGGGGTTTGGATTTTGACTTGGGATTTGAATAGTAAAAATTTTAAATTTGAATAGTTATATGATATGATGTAAATAGGTGTTATGTGATGTTTTGAATGTAAAATTAATTTTTAGTATAATATAAAAAATAAAAAAATATGTGTTTGATTTAATATTTTTGAGAGAAAAAAATGAGATAGAATAGTGAAAATTAAATCCAATACTCCAAATAAACACATTCCTGCACAATTAGTCCATTCTATTCATCTTTCAATTTATTATTATTATTATTATTATTATTATTATTTAATTTACAACATTCCTATTTATTTTAAGGCGGAGAGTGAATTTCTCAAAAATGGTGGCTAAACATGAAAGAAAGGGGTATGGTTGTTTGATAGTAATGTTGGGAATATTGCATTTCATTCTTAGGTCGCATCTTTCCATTTTGGCGTTATTCCTCGTCGTCTCTGGGGATTCATTCCTGGGGCTCTCGGTACCTCTTCACATTTTTCTATTTTATTTTTAAACAATTTGGACATATATCTTATGAATCATCCATTAATAATATAATTTGCTGAATGAAAATCACAATTTATTCAATTTTATGAATATATATATACACACACACACGATTGCTTCTTCAAATTTGTCGTTGCTAACATTCTCAGAGCATTGTATCAGAATGGAGGCGGCTAAAAGCTTCGCCGGAAACGGCTCCCTGGAGTCATCGCCGCCGGCGGTGCTTCCATCTCCAGATGACGACGGTCAAGAAATAGACGTAGCAACTTCAGACGACAACAAAGAACTCGACGCTACCTCACCGGTAACAACTCCGGAGAAAATTCCCAATCCATCCCCACCATCGTCATCGTCGCTAACAGAGACCCAGAACAACAATAACGGCGACGACGACGGCGATAACCACCTTTCGGAATCGCATACCGAACCCGAACCAAAAAACGCCGCTGCCCAACCTACAATCGAACCTTTCGACGAAAAAGCAGCTCATCCGTTTGAGACCTCGGCGGAACCATCGAGAAACCAGACCGATCGTAACCATCCGGAAGCCAGAATCGTGGCCAGGTTGTCGTCGCCCGAAAACGACGACTTTGTCGCGCCACCTCCTCTCGACAGAACAAAGTCATCCCCGGACGAGAATTTGCTATCGTCATCGGCTGCTGCGGATCCCAAGCACCGGCGATTGGCGAGCATGGATCAGATCGTCGCAAAAGTCGCCCAAACCCATCTGACGAGAGCTCAATCGACGAAACCGAACAAGGCATCGACGATGCACAGCATCGACTTAACCCGAGGTCAGATCGACACAGCCGCGCCTTTCGAATCCGTGAAGGCTGCCGTGTCCAAATTCGGAGGGATCGTGGACTGGAAAGCCCACCGTGTGCAGACCGTAGAGGTACAATCAGTTACACTTCGTCCCCGTCGACAATTCTGTACAATCCCGACCGGTTTCGTTTTCCCTGCAGCGACGTAAATATATCGGGCAAGAACTAGAGAAAGCGCAGGAGGAAATACCAATATATAAGCAGCAGTCGGAGACGGCGGAGGCGGCGAAAATGCAAGTCCTGAAAGATCTCGACGCCACAAAAGCTCAGATCGAAGAGTTAAAGCTGAAACTCGAGACAGCCCAGAAGGACGAAGAACGGGCAAAACAGACCGCCGAACTTGCGAAACTCGAGGTCGAGAAAATGGAGCCAGGGATTTCCGACGAGGCCACCTCGAAAGCCCGGGCGCAGCTCGAACTCGCCCGGGTGAAACACGCGGCGGCTGTTGCGGAGCTTAACGCAGCTAACAGCGAACTCGATCAAATCAGGAAGGACTCGAATTCGGCGTTAGCTGAAAAGGAAAATTGCATTAGAAACACGGAAGAAGCTAACACCGCATCGAAAGAAGCCGAGAAGTCGATAGACGAAATGACGGCAGAGATTCTCACCCTGAAGCAATCCTTGCAATCTGTGCGCTCGGAACATCTGGACAAAGAAAATCGTATTATCGTAGAAGTCACCGTGAAAGAGCTCGAGTGTCTCATCTGGGAGTCGGAATTGAGTTCCGTCGAGGAGAAGCTCGGGAAGCTGAATTCAGAAATGGCGTCGACGAAGGACGTTCGATCGAAATTGGGCGAGGCGACGGCGTTGCTGCAACATATGAAAGCTGAAATGGCCAAATACATGGAGTCGAAGTCAGGGGAAACCGGGGAAGACGTAACTTTAGAAGGTGTTCTAACGGAACCGAAGATGCGTAGCCATAACGGTATCACAGCTGCTATAACGGTAGCTAAGATCGAACTTACAGAGGCGAGGCAGAACATCGAGACGACAGCCGACAAAGTCGAGAGCTTGAAGGTGTCGGAGACGTCGTTGAAATCAGCGCTCGACGAGGAAAGATCCGAACTTGCTGCGATTAAACAGAGGGAGAGAATAGCATCAAATGAAATCCGGTGTCTCGAAGCTAACTTAAGCAGCGTAAAGTCTGAACTTACGATTGTTAAACAATGCGGCGAACAAGAGGCGACAAAGGATCTTCCGAAACAGCTTCAACAGGCAGCCCGAGAGGCCGACGAAGCAAAAACGCTCGCCCAAACAGCCCACTGCGAGCTCCAAAAGGCGACGAAGGAAGCGGAACATGCGAAAGCCGGGGCGAAAGAAATGGCGAGCAGATTACAAGCAGCTCGAATCGAAATCGAAACTGCCAGGGCTTCCGAGAACCTGGCGATAGCGGCAATCAAAGCATTAGCCAAGAACGAATCGGCTCAAAGGGACAGTAACGATAATTCACCCGACGAAGTCATGCTTACTTTAGGAGAGTATTACGAACTTACCAAGAAAGTCCACGAAGCTGAAGTCGAGGCGAACACGAGAATGGCGGCTGCCGTATCCCAAGTCGAGGCGGCTAAGGAGTCTGCATCGATGAGCTTGAACAGGCTGGAGGAAGTTAATCGTGAGATTGCCGAGCGGAAGGAAACCCTAGCACTCGCGTTGCTGAAGGCTGAAAAAGCTGAGGCGGAAAAGCTCGCTGCCGAAGAGGAGTTGAGAAAGTTGAAATCCGAGCACGAGCAGAAGAACATGGTCGTCAAACCTGTTTTGGCGCCTGTGAAAGCTGTTTCTGCGCCTCTGAGCCCGCGTTTCGACGAGCCCAGGTATATCTTCGGCCCGCCAAGCTGTCTTGGTCTGCACAAGCGATCGAAAACGTGCCTGGTAAGGACGAGCACAAGACGCAAGACAGAAAATACAGAATCACCGACAGAACTAACACTTTCGCCAAGGAAAAAGAAGAGATCGTTCTTACCGCGTTTCTTCATGTCCCTTTTCAAGAAGAAGACTCAAGTGTCGAGTAAGACAGCTTGAATCCGATCGCCGTCCTCGTGAACTGACCTGGAAAATCTGCAATACCTTCGCAAAAACACACTGCACTTCTTCTCCATGAATATAATTTATGTACACAGAAAAATGTGTAGTGATCACGCCAATTTTCTTCTACGTTTTTTTTTCCCGGATAAAAATACTAAATAATTGCTTCAAGATAATGTAAGGAGGTTCTCTATTATGATTTCTCCAAGTCCTCTTACTATGGCAAAGCCCTAATACCTAATCCGATCATTTATGAACAATGTAGAAGTGAATACGACGAGAGAAACAATAATTTTATTGATACGCATAAATAGAGGCGATACGTTTCAGAGTTTTGATCACGGCAAAGCAAACAACATGCATCAAATATCAACTAAAATAGTGCATATCTTCTACTTTGATCTTGTTCGTTGTGACAGCTCACATTTTTGATGGCTTTGGGAAGATATCGGGAGTGAATTTCTGCGCGGCGCTTATACTGCCCTTGATTTTCATAGCGCCCCTGCATTTGTTTTACAAACATATATTATATACCATCAACGAAGGCAAACCAAATATATACTGATTTTGGTAAAAACACATTACCTCATAAATGCAATTTGGGGATTCATCTTCCCGGTGGCGATCTTCATGAAATCTTCATCTGTAAATGAAAAGGTTGCATCTGGCTTCCCATCTTCATATATCCCTGCAGTGGAGCATAATCGAACCTTCATTAAACAGCATAGTTCGAGAAAATTCCTGCTCAAACAAGAACAACATTTTCTGCAGGTTTAGCAATCTGTTTTCAAATGCGAGCAGCATTCTTTTCTGCTTATTTCAACCATTTTCTTGAGATACAACCACCGGCAATGCTTACAAATCATTTTCGGTACATTATAATTATCAGGCTGCTTATTTACCAAATGCACAACAATTTGCCAGTCTACTTGCGGCCGATTGAGATAAACCAAATCATCGCTTAAAACCTTGTCTTACAGTTCTGATCAAAAAAAAAAAAAACCTTGTCTTACAGTAACTTATGATTTGCTCTCTAACAAAAATTCGATTATCTTGAAAAGCTTCTTAAAAACAAGAGATCAAGCCATCTATACATATTATTGTTCCATGGCTTCAAAAAGACCTTCGGTTTTGCAGCAGTTCATATGATTGATTAAAAAACACTGAATTTTTGGTCTTGATTTACCAAGATATTTTCACTATTCATAGCCTACAATAAACGATTTTTACTTTTACCAAAAATATAGCATCGGATACCAAAATTTATTCAAATATCATATTCACAACATCAACTTATTGTTGTTTAAACAGCTATTTCAATTCTAACTTTTTTACTGTTTATGATAATATAAAACACAGCCAAACAAATTTCACACAATTTTGAAGTAATTTTGAAGTTCACCTAAAAGATCGAAGAATTCACTTCCAGAAACCAAACAAAGCAATATAAATAAGCATAATCTGAAAGAAAGTGCTGAAGAATCCCAACCTTCTTTAACCTCCCCTTTCTTCAAATCAACCACATAAGATTTCTCATTAAACCCTAATTTCTGCAATTCATCAAAAAATCAAGTCAAAACCAAAACAAATTACGAACAACAATCCAATGACAATCAAACACCCAAAAACATAATTAAACCCAAAAACGGCGACCTTAGGAGCGATATTGATCTGATAAACGAGTCCAATTTTCTTCGTAAGCTCTTTTCCAGCGTCGGTCGATATATGGAGCTTCATCTGCTCCATGAGCGCATCAGATTTCATGGTAGTAGAATCAGACATGGCTCTCTCCTTCTCCAAAATCAGGCGATCTGGCGATACTGCGATTTCTCAGGAATTCCAGAATCCACCAACAGAACGTGATCGAACCCGAAGCGAGATCCAAATTTATTAGCATTCAAGAATCGCGGCAGATGAGGGTGGAGAGAGTACGTGACGTAGCGTAGGTGAGTAGGGACGATAAGGCTGACCGCTAACTGTCATTGCCTCTACCCTCACGCAATTCAATGCCCCCAACGGCTAATTGGGCCTTTATGGGCCCATGTTTAACCCAAATTACAATTGGGCCGTCTTACCCAACTCGGCCCATTTAATAAATTTAGCTGGTAGTCAAAGGCTACCATTGGGTGTGTTCGTTGAGGGATTTTTTCGAATTTTTACTATTTATCAATATTTTTTTTAAAAAAAATATTACTCTATCGGTCATGCAAATGTTCGCTTATTTGAAGGAGCATAAATTTTAATAAAATTAAGTAATAATTGCTAATTTTTCTTTTTATAGTAAAAAACAGTACAAAAGTGGAATGATATTTTACTTAAAAATAAAATGAGAATATTTTTCGATGACAACTCAAAAAGGAAAGTGAGTATAGATTTGAATGACGGATGGAATATTAAATATTTATTTTTTATTTTTATATTATTACTAAAAATTAATTTTATATTCAAAATATCACGACATATTTATATCAAGCTGATAACATTATAACTTTTTGGCTAAATTGTACAAAACCTACATGTGGTTTCATGAAATTGCGTCAAATCTCCTATACTTCTAAAATTGCGTCAAACTCCCTCATGGTTTCATAAACTCTGCGTCTAACCCATCGAAGGTTCTTATTTAACGGTATTTGACCGAAATACGTCCAAACTGCGAATAAATTTTAGAATCTCAAATTTCTAAACCTCTAAAATTATAAATATATTCATTTTTCTTATATTTACCCTCAAAAATAGTAAATATACTTTAAAAAAAATTATTTTTACGAGGTTTTAAGAGTTTATTGTTACTGTTTTTGTTTAGGCTAAATATAAGAAAAATAAATGTATTTATAATTTTAGGGATTTAAAAATTAAGATTTTAAAATTTATTCGCAGTTTGGGTACATTTAAGTTAAATACCGTAAAATAAGAACGCAGAGTTTATGAAACTGTTGATGTAATTTTTCAACAAAAATAAAGTAAAATTCAAAGATATAGAAAATATCCTTAAACTTGATTAATTAGTGCCTGAGATTAGGAATCTCTAAACACTGTATGGTACAGAAAATAAACTGGAAAATAAAAGACTGAAATTTAAAGTGGTGATCCCCAAATCTGACTTTGCTTTGTTGAAGTTGATTGAAGATGCCTTTTCAGAATAAATCTGAATCCTTAAATAGCCTTTGAAGAAAACGGTTTGAACCGCCGTCTGGTCGGTTACAGCAACCGCTGTCAACCGACCATCAAATTCTCCTCAATTGACACGTGTTACAACTTCCTTCAACCTCCCCAAACCTCTCACGCCTTAAACCGTCCCAGAAATGCCATTCGCCCGACCTCACTTGGTCCGAACTTCGTATCACGTCCTGACCTCAATGCCCGACCTGCTTCTTCGCCCGACATCATTTGGGCCGACCTCCGCATCAGCCGCCCTCCGTCTTTGACCGACTTTAATTGGTCCGACCATGGACCAACCAAATGTGGTCCCGACCACGGACCAACCGACCGGCTCTATTTGCCTTATCTCTTTAGAAGGACAGACTGTCCTCTGGACAGACCTCCGCATCTGTCCGTACCTCTTCCTTGTCCGACCTTTCTCTTGACAAACCTTCGCGTCTGCCCGACTTCGTCTTTCACCCGATCTACGGTTTACCCGACTTGGGTACACCTTTTTTCAAACTCCGCCCGACCTTTCTTCCTTCCCGATCCTTGCATCTGTCCGATTGCACCCGACTTCTGGGTCATTTAACTTATATCCAGACCCGTCCAGAATCCCACTGCCATTATTTATTATTATTATTTTTTGTGCTTAACAATAAGCCTCCTCCTCAAGACTCCTAAACATCACTTTCAGTGATGTTTTAGGAGTTTGCAGGTCAGCATCTGAGGCTACATCAGCCTCAGATCCGACCTCCATCTTCTGAGGCTACGTTGGACCCGACCTCCATTTATCGCGGACTGGTGGTGGTCTGCACATTGATCGATCTTGCACTAACATTGCTTCAGCATCTCCCCCCTGACGGAAGTCATGATTATTTTCTGTAAAAAAGGATTCTAACCTTCTTGCCGTGGATGCTAAACTGGCCAGATCTTGAAAGTCGTGGGCTGTCAGGGCCTCGCGAAGTCTGGTATGCATGTTCCTGACCACCAAATTGGTCATTTCGCTTTCATTGATCATCGTAGGACATCGTCCCTTCATCAATCGCATCCTCTCTATGAATTGGTAGCCGGTCTCTTCCAGCATCTGCGTGATCTCCAGAAGGTCTATCAGTGAGACTGTCGGCAGAGGATTAAAGAACCTTGCATGAAAATTTGCCTCTAAATCTTCCCAAGTTTGCAACTGTCCAGGCGGCAGACTGGCATACCAAGAAAAAGCTGTTCTTGTGAGCGACAACCCAAACAATTGTAACTTGTGAAACGGATTGTTGCCTACTTCTCCCAATTGAGCCGTGAAGCGACCCACATGCTCAATGGTAGAGGCTCCGTCTTCTCCCGAAAAAGAATAGAAGTCTGGTGGCCTATAATTTCTCGGGAGAGGATGATCGTTAATGATCCTTTCTGGAAATGGCCTCTGGTAAACCGGCCTGTTCACCGTTTGCGGATTCATTCCGAAATGCACCCGCAGAACTTGAGCAATATCCTCCGGATCTACTCTGGGTGGAATATGGTCGAACACTGGAATGTGATCGTGAGTCTGACCTCCTAATCTTTCTTCTCTGGAGAAGGCTGGTTCGGCTGGGATGGGATTATGAGTCTGTCCCTCCAACCTTTCTTCTCTAGAGAAGGCTGGTTCGGTTGGAATGGGATTATGAGTCTGTCCTCCTAATCTCTCATTCGGCTGGGTATTATCAACCCTCGGTCCCAAAGGAACATTATCTGGGAAAGTTAGAGGAATCTTCCCCATATCTGTTCGGTTGAAAGTTGTGACGCTTGGAAACGTACTGTCAACGTACGTTGGCCCTGCAAACGTTGATCCTGGAAAAATCGCCTGAAAACGAGCAGGTGACACGGCTGGAAGCATGTTTGGATACAGGGTGAATCTGGAGAATGCCTGATCCACCATGTTCTGTATTAGATTTTGTTGTTCACGCAACATGTTCTGCATAAACATAGTTTGCTGATTGTTCATTTGTTGAATATAAGACAACCAATCGGTAGGTGGTGGGGAAATCTCCCCTGGATTTGGCATGACTGGTGGTGAAACATTCTCTCCCACCGGTGCTGATGATGATTGAGGTTGTGTGCCTGCCATATTGATTTTTCTGATGATTCGGCCAGACCTCAGTTGTATGACATTTTGTGTTGATGTAGTATCAGCAATCTTGCCTTTCTCCCACTGTGGTCGCCAATTTGTTGATGTAATTTTTCAACAAAAATAAAGTAAAATTCAAAGATATAGAAAATATCCTTAAACTTGATTAATTAGTGCCTGAGATTAGGAATCTCTAAACACTGTATGGTACAGAAAATAAACTGGAAAATAAAAGACTGAAATTTAAAGTGGTGATCCCCAAATCTGACTTTGCTTTGTTGAAGTTGATTGAAGATGCCTTTTCAGAATAAATCTGAATCCTTAAATAGCCTTTGAAGAAAACGGTTTGAACCGCCGTCTGGTCGGTTACAGCAACCGCTGTCAACCGACCATCAAATTCTCCTCAATTGACACGTGTTACAACTTCCTTCAACCTCCCCAAACCTCTCACGCCTTAAACCGTCCCAGAAATGCCATTCGCCCGACCTCACTTGGTCCGAACTTCGTATCACGTCCTGACCTCAATGCCCGACCTGCTTCTTCGCCCGACATCATTTGAGCCGACCTCCGCATCAGCCGCCCTCCGTCTTTGACCGACTTTAATTGGTCCGACCATGGACCAACCAAATGTGGTCCCGACCACGGACCAACCGACCGGCTCTATTTGCCTTATCTCTTTAGAAGGACAGACTGTCCTCTGGACAGACCTCCGCATCTGTCCGTACCTCTTCCTTGTCCGACCTTTCTCTTGACAAACCTTCGCGTCTGCCTGACTTCGTCTTTCACCCAATCTACGGTTTACCCGACTTGGGTACACCTTTTTTCAAACTCCGCCCGACCTTTCTTCCTTCCCGATCCTTGCATCTGTCCGATTGCACCCGACTTCTGGGTCATTTAACTTATATCCAGACCCGTCCAGAATCCCACTGCCATTATTTATTATTATTATTTTTTGTGCTTAACAGAAACTATAAGAGAGTTTGACGCAGTTTTAAAAGTACGAGGATCTTTTGTAAAACCACATGTGAATTTTTGTGAAATTTAGCTTGATTTGTGTGTGTGTTTGTGTGTTTTGATGAATTTTTATTAAAGCAGTTTTTAGGGAAAAAAAACCAAGTATTTGAATGTTACAAAATTAATAGTGTTTAACATGTCAACATTATTGAAAGAAAAGACAGTATTATAAAAGTAAATATATATAATTTATTCTAAATCTTTATATATTTAAAAATATTATACTCTCTTCGTCCCAGATACCGTGTCTGCTATACTGTATACACGGTATTTAATTAGGAGGGGTGTTATTAGTAGATAATTAAGAATGTATTAGTGAAAATAATTATCCTATAATATAAATAATTATAAATTAAGATTAAGATAACTAATTAGTTTAATTAAAATTAAAAAAAATAAAATTTAAAAATTTAAAATGAGATTAAAGTGTGTAATCATTTTCCGAAAAAAGAAAGTGACATGGTATGTGGGACGGACAGAAACGGCAACGTGGACATGATATCTGGGACAGAGGGAGTATTATTTAATATACTTCAATTTATGTCTGTTTGGGTATGATATCAAATATCAAGTCTATCCGGACCCATTGTCATTTGCCGCCAGTCTTTAAAGATAATTAAATCGTTAACTCTTAATTAACTATACTCTAGGTCATATGATTGCATGTCCTTTTTTATTTGAAATCTAGGACAAATTGAAAGAAGCTTTGTTTAGATAGGAGATTTTTGAAATATTTTTTGAAATTTTGAAAGTTTGAAAAAAATAAAAAAATCAATATTTGATTTGATATTTTGTTAGAGAAAAAGTATATTTAATGGATTTTTTTTAAAAAAAAAAAAATTGAATGTAAGTTGATAAAGTAAACAAATCTATTTGGAGGCTTTTGAGATAGTCCTTATGCGAACCAATTTGAATTTAAACTGTCATTCAGATCAAGTCTAATAAAAAAAAAAAAAATTCTAACTGTTGAAAAAAACAAAAACAAAAATTAATTTAATTTAAAATTATCAATATCTCTAGAAGTGATAGTAGGTCTGGATAGATTCGAGATCTAACTTAAACCTAGTGTGTAAAAAAAAAATAAAAAATTAAAAGCCTAAAATTTGGTTTTGATTTTAATAAAAAGTTTATTTGAACTTGTATAACAAATATTTCTTTACAAGTATAAAATAATAATAATTTTTAAAGTCAATTCCAAATCAAGAAACAATCATTCATGCATAGTCCTCATGTCTAAACAAAAGATGTCAAGAAAGGGCAAAGTCACTTGTATTTGTGTTTGCCCAAACATACAATAACAAATACAATGAGAAGCTATATATAGATGGATACATAAAAGGGTCACATGAATTTACCCTTTTACCCCCAACAATTGGTTCTCAGATAGATTCAATGATATCTAATACAAATCATATATATATATATATATATATCAAATATCAATTAATTGGGACATCCTTAATTATTCTTGTGGTTGAGGTAGTTTCGAAAATGTTGCTGGAAGGCCATGCAATGGGACAGGAAATGGACTATACTCAACTCCACTTTCACATCCTACCAATTCATACCTGCATGCAATAAAATTGCCAATAATTTAGACCTGTTTTGAAAATACTTTTTCAAGATGATATTTTTTTTCAAGAGATATATATATATATATACATATATAGGTGGTATTTTTTTTTTTTCAAGATGATGTGGGACCCGCAGCCGCTACCCGAAAGTGCGCACTGGGTAAACCCCCGGCTGAACCTAATACCCTACAAACCAAGCCGACGGAAAAGTTATACTAGGCGAACCATATGTGGTAGGTGACCTGAGGCGTCCGGGGTTTGTGAACGAATTTTGTGTATTTTTGTAAAAATCATGAGAATTACATAATGAATCGTTGAAAATATTAAAGAATTAAAAGTTAACAAAAATGTTTAGTGTGTTATGTTTTAGATTAATTGTGTTATTTGTGTATCGATCCATCACTTCCTGCCAGGTGTATTTAATTTTTTTTTTTTTTTTTGTTTTAAAAATACACCTGGCGAAAGGTGATTTGTCGATACACAAATTACACAGTTCATTGGAGGTAAAGTAACTGATTCCGTTTTAAAAAATGAGTTTGGGTGTGTGAGTGCGAGTAATATAAAAACAAAATAAAAAATGCAAATATTTTGAAGAAATTCATTTACATAGATACTTTTAGAGGTGTTGGGCTATTCATCAATAATTATTTTTATTAATTATTAATTATTTAAAAAAAAATTCAAAACTTCAAATGTCTCTAAGAAAAAAGCCTAGAATAGAGGCTTTTAGGTATGTAGTTTTGAAAAAAAAAAAACTAAAAAATATAAGGTAAGATGTTTAATTTAAAGTTTTGTGATAAAAACTTGTCTAAAAAAAATCTCTCTTTGTATATTATTATTTGTACAATTGATTAAAGATTAATAATATTTTACATTCATTAATAATGTGTAAGTTATTATTAGGTTATAAGAACCTAAATCTAGAAAAAAGTATTCCCTCCGTCCGTTAACAATCTATCAATTTTTCTATTTTGGTCTGTCTCATAATAAATTATCCATTCTTTTTAGTAATTGTAGTTATCTATCTAACATTACAAATACCCTTTCAATTTACAAGATATTATACAAATATCATTTCGTCTATATCATATAATACTAATAAGGTTAATTTAGTCTTTTTACCTTTATTTTTACTATATTTCAATATAATATTAATATTTATAAACTACGTGTAAAAGAAACAAATTGATATATAAATATGGGACGGAAGAAGTATATGTTAACATAATTATTTTGATACTTTAATATAAAATGATATAATATTTTATTAATACGATATAATCATCCGTAATTTTGTACATATAATATTTACCTGAATCGGGATGTTAGGTGGTGCACGAAAACGAGCATTTCGAGCTTGGCAAGCTGATTTCCAGGGCAAGCATGAACTCCGCTCCCGAAAGCCAAAAAGGTCTCGCCTTTCACCCCGTACTGCAATTTAATATTTATTTTTTATTTAAATTTTTACTATTTTAAAATATTTTCAAAATATATGTAAACGTAACTTCAAATTAAGTATTACCTGAAATCTTGATGGATCAAACTTGTGAGGGTCAGGAAACAAGTCTCGATCGTAATGAATATTTCTGAACAAAGGTAATACTTTCCATCCTTTTTGAATTAAGTACCCTGCATGTGAGGGTTCCCACATCATAAAAAAAAAAAAAAAAAAAAAAAAAAAAAAAAAAAAGAATTGGCATGTCGGCTTATTTTGTTATTAGTTTTAGTCTAGAATAATTAAAAAAAAAAAGGTTTTACAATATTTCTTCATTTACATATTATTTTTATTCTTTTATTATTTTTAATGTAATTTATAAAAATATTCAAAAAAAAATGATAACAAAATATTTTTAAAAATAAACTTCTTAGAAACTTGCAGTGTATTCTCTATACATAATGAAATTGTAAAAAAATTATAGTAGATGATATATTTATAGAGAAAAAATATTTAGTAGAGAATGAAGATTGATTTTTCTATAGGTAAAATAGAAAGTTCAGTTAAAAAAGTTAAAAAAATAAAAGGGTTGAGAAATATAAAAAAAATACAATAATTTAAAATATTATTTAAATAAAAATTCAAATTAATAATAAATTTTAAATTAATTTCAAATTACAATAAAATAAAATCACATTTTAATTACCTTTGTACTCGACATCAGCCACAGCTTCTCTGAAAGTGAAAGATATAACACTTGCCATTCTCAAGCTCTCCATAATCACCTGGTAAAACAAAAAGCCTCTCACTGTCAATATATACATACTTTTTTCTTCTTCTTCTTCTTTTTTTTTTTTTTTTTTTGTGTAATATAATAGAGTGTAATGGAAATTTTCACTCATCAAATTATAATCTCATTTCTTTTATAATATTAGAATCTATAGTATTTTAATAAAATATATATTTACTTTTTGCACAGAATTTAAAAAATAATAATATTTTAGTTATAATTGATATAAAAGTAATAACGTTATGATAAAGTAAATCTATTTGTAAAAAAAAAAAATGAGATAGTTTTTAAATGATTACTTTGTAATTGGACCATCAAAATAAAAATATATATATACTTTATGAATGGATGAAAGCAATTATTTTTAAGTTTATGTGTTCAGAAAATCTTGGTATAAAACAAAATAAAATAAATTGCACAGAAGGAATATATCTCAACTTTAAGATAGAAATTACGTACCTTGTGAGTAACGGTCATGTCTTTTATCTGGTTCCAGGAAAGATTGTTTGTCCCATTTTCATTTGATTCGTAGATCGCAGTATGTTCTGCCTGCACACAGGATAAGAACGTTGTTCAATTTTTATTTTTATTTTTCATAAAATAATAAAAATATATGTGTGTCTAAATGATGCCGGTTACGCAGCGTGTTGATAGACAGTACATGGTATTATCACAGACAGCACACCATATGTGTTAGTATAATACAAATACAATATATAAACTAACAGCACATGATATAATTTTATATAACACACAACAATTGATTTTAATGCACTACATACTGTTATCATGACCGTCTCGGGCTTTTTTGGGACCCTGAGCAAAAATAAATTATTGGCTCTATAAACACATTATTAAAATGTATTTTCAAAATAATATCACTGTTGACGTCGATTGGACAAGAGGTTGAACGTGACAGTTTGGGCATGATCGATTTAAGAAGGAAGATGAAAGACAAACTGAAAAAACAAAGATGATTGAGGGAGGATGAAAGAGAGAAGATAGAAGGTGAGGCAAGTTTCGTATGAATAGGTGAACGCAGTGCGGTATGAGGCAGAGGTATGGATGACGATTGAATGTGAAAAAATAAGATAAGATATGATTAAAAAATATATATAATTAAAATTTAAAATTAAATTAAATAATTACAAAGAAAAAAAAACATAAACTACAAATTAATATTTAATTATAAATTTTAAAATTTAATAATAATAATAATAATGAGTAATATTTTAAAATATGAATCCTCTATTAATCAGAAGTCTGACTAATTGTTCATTGCTCATACTAAGGTCTAAGAGCGGTCATCCTGTTATATACCACACTTGTAAGTATTAACAAATTTGCGATATATAATTAACAACTAACCTTAACAGCCTCGAAAACCTTAGGATTATCGTGCAGGTATTTTAGAATCCACGTCATTGAACTTGCTGTCGTATCCTGTGCAGCAAACAGCACGCCAATCACGTTGTCAGCAACCTGATCCTCCGACAGAAAGTCAGCGCCGCCGCCACCGCCGCCATTTCCCGAAGTCAGCAGACAGTCTAGAAGATTCTTCTCCGCCGTGTTATAATTATTATTCCTTCTTTCTCTGGCTATGTGTCTTAGGATTTCACTCAGCCTCTTCCTTGCCTTAACAGAAAATTAATCAATTAATTAAATACAAGGAAAAATAAATTTACATAATTATATTAATAAATTAATTAAGTAAATAAGAAATTAAATAGTACCTTAATGGCGCTGTGGTATTTGGTTCCAGGAAAATTTGTTGGAAAGGAATTATAGCCTTTATCCATTATAATATAGTTTTTCTTCAGTTCTTCCTTGTAATGGTCTTCTAGATACCCAAAGGTAGCTAACACACCAACTTCAAAAGATAGCTGCAAGAATCATGATTAATTAATTAGTTAGTACCATAATGTAATAAAATTACAAATATTTCCTCCGTCCCATATCTACATATCAATTTATTTTTTGCACGGAATTTTAGAAATATTAATATTATATTAAAATAAAGTAGAAATAAAAATAAAAAGATTAAATTAACCCAATTAGTACATTTGTGTAATATATTATAAATTGAAAGGGTATTCGTAATGTTAAATAGATAATACAATTACTAAAAAAAAATGAATATTTTGTTATGAGACGGACCGGAAAAATAGATAGATTGTTAAGGGACGGAGGAAGTACCATGCTAGCTATATATAATATGACTGCAGATCTTGTGTTGATCCGACCAAGTCAGCATAGTGTTGATTTGACCGAGTCAACATATACGAGTACCAGCATCATTTTTTTAGACAAGTTGTTATCTGATTTTTATAAAAGTTATAAAAAAAAATTATTGATCAATTATTTATTTATTTCATTCAAAAAATATATTTGAAATATTTTATATTTTTATTTAAAAGCAAACATCAATTTTGGACAATGAGAGTGTTTCGTGCAAATTTTACGTTAATACATAGGGGTTTCACGCAATAAATAAAACACGGGGTGTTTTGTTTTGTGCATTTTTACTAAAACACAGAGGGGTGTTATATAGTTTACTAAAAAATTAATTTTATATTCAAAACATCACATAAGTACTTATTTATATCACTGTTATGATATAACTATTCAAATTCAAAATTTTTACTATTCAAATCTCAAACCAAAATTCAATCCTCAATCAAACACATACACACCCTAATTATAGCACAAAAGTAAGGATGGTGGGGACATAGATGCCGAACCTTTTTCATGTGCTTAAAAGTGTTGATAATTCCGCCGGCGTCAGCCCAAGAAGACAATGCAGAGGCAACCGCCGCCTCAATATCCGGCGAGAGGCGGCGGAGCGCCGCCGTGCTCATGGAGGCTTGGACGAGGCGGCGGAGGCGGGCGTGGTACTGACCCTGGTGGAAGAACAAGGCCGACCTGCCGATCAGATTCTCCTTGCTCTTCGGGTACGTCGGCCGGAACAAATTCGCCCGGTTTTTAAGCACGAACCGGGCCGCCTCGGGGCTTGCCACCATCACGCACGGGCAACCTAGTACATGTGTCTTAAATATCTCCCCGTACCTACGCCGCCCATATACATACATTTAATTAAGCACGTGCTGTATTTATAATACATATATAGCGGCTAGTGTAACTGTGTTTTTGGTGATTTTGGAAAAAAAATGATTTGAGTTTATTATTAAACTAATATTTAATACTCCCTCCGTCTCGTTGGAAGAGTGACGTTTGCTTTTTGCACCTAGATTTTTAAATATTAGTATTATATTGGATTGTAGTAAAAAAGACAAAAATACTCCTACTAGTATGGTGTAATATAAAACTAATGATATTTGTGAAATATATTGTAAGTTGAAAGGGTATTTATTATGTGAAGTAGGTAGTACAATTACTAAATTAGAAAATAGTAACTTTGTTTTGGGACGGACGAAAATGAAAAATGGTAACATTTCAATTGGACGGAGTGAGTATGATATTTTATAAAAAAATTTTTCCAGAAATATAAAGTATAAATAGTAAAATTTGATAAAATTTGGCAAAAGAAACACAAATATAGTTTCTCTATCCCAACTCATAATACCATTTTTACCATTTTTATTAGTCTCGATCAAAAGTACTATTATGATTTTCATATTTTAATAAAAGTTATCATAAATTAATACCAAAATATTTTTTAACTTTTATTTATATTACACACCTACTACTTCCTCTGTCCGACATATCATGTCACGTTTTTCATTTTCGTCTGTCCCACATGTCATGTTATTTTTTTTTGGAAAAGTATTTTACGTTTTAATTATATTTTAAATTTATAATTTATATATTTTTTAAAATTTTTATTAAAATAATTAGTTATTTTAATTTTAATTTATAATTATTTATATCACTATTGGTGGAACAGAGGGAGTATTACACATATAATTTTTATACATAAAGTTGAAAAATAAAAAATATCAAATCTCTTATAAGTTTCCACTGATTAATAAAATATTATTATTTATTAATTAAAAAAAAAAACTCTAAACGGGTATATTCAAATCAGACGAAGAAAAAGTAAATAAATTTAACAGCATAAGGTATATGTTTGCACTTAACTAGAAATAAACATGAACTAACAACATATCTAATAATAATCCATACATCATATATTATAATTGATTTCAATCCACAAATTAAATCTACAAGGGCATCTCCAATCCAGCTCCATTAATGGCGCTGGGTTGGATCCAGTTGTTGCACTATAGCAACCCCAAAAAATGGCGCTGCTTCTTTTTTTTTTTTAATTTTTAAAATTTATTTTTTATTTTTTAAAATTTGTTAAAAAAATTATTTTAAATTATAAAAATACAATGTTGTTTAAAATAATATGAAAAATTAAATATTTGAAGAATAACAGTGAAAAATAGAGTTATGGTTAGAGTAAAATTACTGTAGTAACTGTATATTTAAAGTTAAAACTGCGTAAATAGAATTGATTGGTTGAAAATGGCCTAATTGTAAAATATTTTAACGTGATTTTTGGAATAATCAGCATTGTACTTATTAACTCTCATTCAACACGGTAAGAGAAACTATATATATATATATATATATCCATTATTCTTTTTTTTTTGCAAGATTTATTTAACCGATCCACGTACGAACCTGTGTTGTCGGGTGGAGAGAAAGGTGTTTGGGTGTTGTGTGTAGAGCTGAAGGGTTTCTCCGATGTACGGCCAGCCGAGGGAGCCTGGAGGGAGATGGTCTTTCTGACCGTTATTAATAAATCTTCTTCGTGCAAATACGAGGATGACGATGATGACGACAACAACGATGAAGAAGAGGGAAATTATGGGCGTGAAATGTTCGGACAAGTTGAGGTTGTCCATCATAAATGCCATATTAATTAGCAGTCCTCGATCATTAATTGCATATATATATGGATAGATAGATAGATATAGATCCAGAGGTTTGATGAAGAAGAAGAAGATAGTGGATCCATGTAGAGTAGAGAGTGGGGTCACGTGAGGGACATGTGTCACTGAATTTGGAGGTCGATAATCAATCGAGGCGTGTTCTCGTTGGGAAAATTATTGGAGAATGTTGTTTGGGTTTTTTTATACATTGGAAAGTCAGTATTTTGGTTTCTGTATTTGTAATTTATGTTGAAGCAATTGTTAAATTTATATTTTAATTTGAATAATATTTTTATAATAATATTTTATTAATTAGTATAAGAATATAAGATAAATTTAACATTTTCATCTTCTAATATTTTATGTATAATTAATTATATATATAATGGTATTTGTAATTATGTAAAAATTAAAAAATATTTTGATATTAATATATAATTATTTTTACTATAATAAAAAATAGATATTTTTAAGTGGACGGATGATCTCATGCTAACAAATTCAACCCCTACGCCATCAGACCTGAGGAGGTGAGTGATTAATCCATTATTGTGCAGGTGGCTGATGTCTTGTGGAAATCAGACAGACAATTAAATAATTTAATTAATTAATTATGGAAAACAAATTTATGACTATTCTTCGTGCCGACAAATTTACCTTTACCTTGAATTCATCTTCTAAAATGTTCTTCAATTATAATTTAATTTAATTATCTGTTTTATCTGGAAAGATCACTACCCTTCATTTCAGTAGTTATTAAGTTGGAGTATTATTTTTATTTATTTATTTATTTATTTTGGTTATTTCTGGAAATGGGAAGTTATTTGTAGAAATTACTCGCTAATCAAGGTTTACTTGCACGCCAAAAACACACTTCTTTAAATAATTTATTTAAAAATAAATAAACTCAATCATTTAACTATTATTATTGTGATTATTATTTAATACATTTTGTTTGATGTGTTTTTGCAATTCATAATATAAGAAATTGTATTGATAATATAAAAATTAATATTTTATACTAAATAAAGATTTTTTATTTTTTTATTTTTTATAAAAGACAATCATGTGTGAATCTGGAGGCTCGGGTTTGAACTCATCGCTTAACGATCATAAGTTCACTCCCCACATCACCAGATTATTCCTTATCGATCATAAAGTTAGATATTTTTGAAAAATATCTGATTGGCTTAATAAATATATTATAATATAATGTGTATATATACATATATTATACTATATTCGTTCGGCTCTGAGGGTCTCATTTATTTTTTGCGAGTTGATATTTGAGTATTAATTATTATATGAAAACGTAGAATAAATTAAAGAAGAATAACAAAAATATTTCTATTAGTGTCTTATAATACTATTATAATAATATTTGTTCAAAAAATTATACAAATATAAAAATATTTTTAATGTTAAGTATAATAATACAAAAAATAAATGAAATATTTAGAGTGGGACGAAAGGAATATATATTTATATATCATATATATATATATATATATTACTTGACCTTGATATTAATTACCAAGTAGTATATTTTCGTTATTGTTGAATTTTAAATTCAAAGTTTTGAGTTAAAAATTGAAAGCTGACCTAAAACTTAATTTTTTTTAATTAATATTTTATTTATGTATAATCTATACATAATTTAAATAAATTGAAATATGTTTAAATATTTTAAAATTCCATTTAAATAAAATATATAATATTGTTATTATATCTAAAATAAATTTTTAGATACTATAATTAATTTTATAAAAAAATAAAATAATAAATATATTTATATATATTTATTTCTTCCCTCCGTTGAATCTAAATAAGAGTATAATTGTAAATAATTAAAAAAGTAATAGTAAAAAAATTATATATTAAAATAATTAATTAAGAAAATTATAGATTATAAAGTTTAAAATACGATAAAAGTGAATAATTGTTTTTTAAAAAAAATAAATAAATTATTTAAAACATACGAAAATAAAAATATAAAATAAATTATACTCCCTCCGTCCCATATACCGTGTCTGCTACACTGTAGACACGGTATTTTAAGAGGGGTATAATAAGTAGATAATTAAAAATATATTAATGAAAATAATTATCTTATAATATAAATAATTATAAATTAAGATTAAGATAACTAATTAGTTTAATTAAAATTTTAAAAAAATAAATTAAAAAATTTAAAATAAAATTAAAGTGTGTAATTATTTTTCAAAAATGACATGGAACGTGGGACAAGACAGAAACGACAACTTGGACATTGTATGGGGGACAGAGATAGTACAAGATAAAGATAGTATTTTCTCTGTCCCACATAAATTATTCACATTTTCTATTTTTGTTCGTTAAACATAAATTTGTCATTTTTCTTGAAAATATAGTTATATATTTAATTGTATTTTAAATTTTATAATTTATAATTTTTTTATTTAAATTATTTACTTACTTTAATTTTAATATATAAATATTTTATATTAATACAATTTTTAATTACTTATTAATTACGTATTGATAATCGCATAGACAATTTTTTCGAAACAAAAAGAGTATAAAATAAGGATAAAATTAAAAAAATAAAATAAAATAATATCAGTATGTCTCGTATCATGTATTATTGGTAAAAATAAATAAATAAATAAAAATTGAAAATTGGAATATAGTGCGAACAGAAATAACACATCCATGATGTTCCACGTCGGACAACCAGAGTTGAGAGTCATGTGGGGTAGGGTCGATCTTTGTGGGGCCTACATATGAGATTCTCTGTAATAAACAGTTGTACACGTGGAGACACGTGGCGCTCTTAGCCCGAATAGGCAGTAGCCCCCTCCTAGTCTTTTGACTTCCAGCCCTAATCAAGGTTCTTTATTTTTCACTGTTTTGTAAAACTGGGGTTTGTTTGTTTGGTCAAAATATACTTTCATATAACTTTTTTTAAAAAATAAATATATTTTAATATATTTATTTTTTTATATTATTTAAATAATTTTTTATAATTCATATATAAAAATATATATATTATTTTAAACAATTTTACAAAATAAATACATAAGTATTTTTCGTTTCCAATTTAATGGATTATATATTTTTGTCGTTAGTAAAAATAATTTGTATTACCTCTGTTCGGTTCTAAGTGTTTTATTTATTTATTGTATTTAATCTTTAAATATTAATTATTGTATATCAAAACGTAGTACACATTAAGAAAAATATTGCAAAAATATTTCTATCAGTGTCTTATAATATTAATAAAAGAACATTTGTATAAAAAATATACAAATATAAGAATATTTTTAATATTAAATATAATGATGCAAAAGGTAAATGAAATCTAATAGACGGACGGATGAAGTAGAATAATATATATATATATTATATCAGTGAGATCATACAATAAAGGATTGAAAAACAAATTCAAAAGAGTTCAATATTGAAAGACTATTTGATGAATAAAATGTACAAATATTCGATCCAACTTATAACTACTTTAATACAGTAACAAATTGAATTACCTAACGATTATCAGTTAATTGTCAAATATTTTTTGATTTTTTGTCTTTATAAATTGTTGAATATTATTCTAAATTGAATATGATGTGGGAACTCCATTGGTTTACAAGAGAGAATAGTCTTTTTACCTATCACCATAAATACAAAAGAAAAAATAATACTTTTTGTAAAAATTATGAGTATTTCAGTATTTGTATATGATTACTCTTATTATTCTCTCTGTTTCAATTCAAAATATTATTTTTATCATTTTTGTCTATCCTACTTCAAAATATCTATTTCCAATAATCTTATACTAATATCAAAATACGTTTAACTTTTATTTAATTACAAACATACTATTACACATACAATTACTTCAAATATAAAGTCAAATGACAAAAATATCAAAAAAAAATTATACACTTTTATTAATTAATAAAATATTATTATTTCTTAATGTACTACGAAATCCCAAATGACCTCATTGAATTGAGATTGGAAGAGTATAATAGAAAATGCGAAATAGCAAAAAAAATTCCATGTGGTTTCCCGAATTTGCTGAAAATTCCTCGTGCTTTTCAAAATTTTGCAAAAAAATCCCCCGTTAGGATTTAACAGCGGTGGTATGTCACGCACCTGAAATAGTATGTTTGTAAAATATAATATATATATTCCACCAACTTACAAATAAAATAATATAAAATATAAAATATTATTTTTTATATTATAAACACAAGTATTTATATCTAACATAAAATATAGAAGTATATGTCAATCCAAAAAAGACAAAACAAACAAACTCATTATTTTCTCTCACAAAAAGTTATATCAAAATACTATTTAAATAAATATTTTAACTCAAATCAAAGCCAAACCATATATATAAAACACCAAAATAATTAAATCTACATTGTAAAAAATAATAATAATAAAAATAATACTCCATCCATCCCATAACAGAGTATCAATTTTTATATTTTAGTTCATCTCATAACAAAAAGTATTCATTTTATTTTTTTTAGTAACTGTACTATCTACTTAACATTACAAATACCCTTACAACTTACAATATATTACCTTTATATCACATATACTAATAAGGTTATTTTAGTCATTTCTATTTTATTCCTACTATATCTCAATATAATACTAATATTTTTAAAACTACGTACAAAAAATAAATAAATATTTACTTATGAGACGGACTGAGTAATAATAATAATAATAAAATCTAACAAGATCCATATCAAAAGATCAAATCTAACAAGACCATTGCAAACATCCCACGTTTATTATTATTATTATTATTATTGTGGCATGCACTATCAAAAATCGAAAAGAGTTGTCAAATTGTGAAGTCTCTTTTGGAGATCTGATTCCCAATAATTCATTCCATCACTTTAGGAGATTCATATCCATCCCTCCCACCACCACAACCACCACCTGGAAATTTTATTATTATTATTATTATTATTGATATATATATATAATGTGAAAAATTAACAACGGTTAGAAATTTTGGGGGAAAATAATGAGATGGTCTTATTGATCATCAAAATAAGGAGCCTATATATAGGCAATATAAAATAGACTCGATAGACTCAAATCTAAGTAATCTAATTTATGAATAAGATCAAATCTAGATATATATCGACTAAATCTAAAGCTGAATATCTAAAATATCTCAACAACAATATAGTGTAAAATTCGGACATAAGCTCGAACTTGATTATTGTAGCCTGATAAAGAAATCTCTAAACTATTACAACGATGAGAAAAAAAAAAAAAAAGTGAAAAGTATTGATTTTTATTAAATTTCTTATGTGCGAATAAATATCCAAATTTGTCTGATTTAAATAGAATATTTACAGATGATTGACTTGATTGAACAGTTGGAATCGATTATTGCATATTGGGTGATTTTTATGCTAGCAATTGAAATTTTATATGAATATAGATAATGTAAATTTTACATCATCGAACATAGTATCAGACTTACAGTATATCTTTGAACTTTGATTTTGGTAAGAATTTTAAGATAACGTTTATTTATTGGGGTGAAGACTGCTACACTTAATATCAATTAATATTAAATTAAAATTTCAAAACTTCTTTTTAATATCATGTAATGATTATGACTAGTAAGTATAGATATCATTAAATTAAACATTGGTAAGATCTATAGATATTCTAATGGGATTCATGGAAGTTCATCCCCACCACAAAAATACTTTTGATTATTTCCACACTTTTAAAATTAAGACCACTCCTTTCATATATGAGTCTCCTCTTCATGTGATTTATCACACATGTATATATATATATATATAGAACGGTTACAATACTGAATTGAAAAAATTAGCACTATATTTGTTCATAATTATAAGTCTGTTGTATAATAATATGCGGTGTGATGAAATCAATTATTGTGTGTTGTAGAGACTATAACATGTGTTGTATTTGAATTGTATAAATACATACGGTGTATTGTCTGTAACAATAATGTATGCTATCTGTCAACACACGTTGTGCTGTAAGCACCGTAACCATCGCCATATATATGTTGAATCTTATCCTAATATTATTTTTTTAAAATCTAATACTCCCTCCGTCCCACATAATTTGTCCATATTTTCTATTTTCGTCCGTTCCACATAATTATGCACTTTAATCGCATTTTAAATTTTAAATTTTATAATTTTTTTAATTTTAATTAAACTATTTACTTATTTTAATTTTAATCTATAATTATTTTTACTAAATAATAATTATTTTTACTAATACACTTCTTAATTGCTTACTAATTATATTTTACCTAAATTCTCGTATCTATAGTAATACACCTATATTACACGGGACGGAAGGAGTAGTAATTATCTTGTTAGCTAAAGTAGCGGTTGAAATTAATTGGCAATATATAAAATACAGACTGACAACAGATATTTATAAATTGAAAACACAAAATATATATTAATATAATGCAAATATAATATACAAACTGACATAATATAACAACAATTTATACAACAAATACTGCGATTGATGTAAGTACAAAAATATGGTAACACAATGCCTATAAAAATTATAAACTAACAATATATAATAACAATTTATATCCAATATAAGTTATATTTTTATATAAAATATCAAATAAAATCATTATAAATTATAAAAAAAAAAAAAAAAAAAACTAAACTAAACTAAACTAAATTACACCCCAAATAATTTCTCCACATGACGGTGTCTCTGTCGTGGAGGCAATAATGTTCTTGTTTGGAATATGCATATGCATATATATATATATATTTTATTTTATTTTAAAAAAAATATCATATTATATTTTTTATTTTTTTACAAACATCAAATTTAATACCAAAATTTTATTTTTTAAAAATTTTTAAAATACAAAAAGTCTCCAAATATCTGTCTACACGGAGGCATAATATTGTGAGGTTATATTTACTAATATATTTTTTAATTAGTGATTTTTTCATGTATATGTATATGTATTTATATCTATACATTTTATCTGCATATCCATACATTTTATATTTATTTTGGCTAAATTGCACAAAATTCACCCGTGGTTTCACGAAATTGCGTCAAATTCCCCGTACTTTTAAAATTACGTCAAATTCCTTTATGGTTTCATAAACTCTGCGTATAACCCTTCGGCGGTCCTTATTTAACAGTATTTGACCTAAATGCGCCCAAACTGTGAATAAATTTTAGAATTTTAATTTCTAAACCTCTAAAATTACAAATATATATATTTTTTTCTTATATTTAGCCTCAAAAAATAATAAAAATAAACTTTTAAAACCTGATAAAAATAACTATTTTTTAATATATTTATTACTTTTTTGAAACTAAATACAAGAAAAATGAATATATTTATAATTTTAGGGATTTAGAAATTGAGATTTTAAAATTTATTTGCAATTTGGGCGTATTTAGGTCAAATACCGTTAAATAAGAACCGTCGAGAGGGTTAGACGCAAAGTTTATGAAACCATGAGTGAGTTTGACGCAATTTTAAAATATAGAGAATTTGGCGCAATTTCATAAAACCATATATAGATTTTGTGTAATCTAACCACTTATTTTTTTATATTCTATCATTTTTGTTTTTAGTACCGTCTTTGCTACGCACATTAAAAAAATAAAAAATAAAAAATAAAAAAAATAAAAAATAAAAAATAATAATAATAATAATAATGATGATGATGATAATAAAGTTGAATTGAATATGGTGCAAGAAGCACTAAATAAACGAGTGTGCATGTGAGTAGTCGCATTCTATTCTTCCAACGTCCTAACAGAAAATATTCAAGGTTGTCTTTTTTTTTTTATTTTTTTTTTATTTTAAATAATGTGAACCCACGGCCATTATTCTTCTTACTGTTATTTTTCGAGTATGTTCTGAATAAATTTTTTATCGAATTTAATAATTTGTAAATTAGGTTCGACAAAGCAAGTCATACTAAAAGAACCATGTGTAACGCTTATGAATCTATCCCCACGCTACTAAGTCTTACAGTAATATTTATATATATAAAGGTATTGCTTTTTTTTTTTTTTTTTTTCACTTGATATAAAAAGTTATTTTCATTTTTGTTAGTAAAAATATTCTACTTTTGTTCTTTTTTTTCCTATAAAACAAATAATTTTCTCCATTTTTATTAAAATTTATGTCTAATTATATCAACATAATTATAATTGAACTATCAATAATGTTTATACTCCCTCTGTCCCGGATAATATGGACGTATTAACGTAGATACGAGAATTTAGGTAAAGTATAATTAGTAACTAATTAAGAAATGTATTAATAAAAATAATTAATATATCAAAAATAATTATAAATTAAGATTAAGATAACTAAATAGTTTAATTAAAATTAAAAAAATTATAAATTTTAAAATATGATTAAAATATATAATTAATTTTTCAAAAAAAGAAAACAAATTATGTGGGATGAACAAAAATATAAATTATGAATAAATTATATGGGACGGAGAAAGTATATATTAACGTTATTGTTTTTTTTTTTTTTTGATTTGTTATTAAAAAAATAATAATAATAAACTGTTTTATTTTTTTTTAGTAAAAAAAAGTATAACTTTTATTCTTTTTTATTATAAGAAAATAATTGTTTTTATCAACTTTCATTAACTTATGTTTAATTATATGAATATAATTTTTAACGACTGAAGAGTTTTTTTACCTAATTTTTTTTTTAACATAATTTTCAATATATATTTTATTATTTCATAAAAAATTAACATAAAATAAAATATTATTTTTAATATTACCTATATTTATTCCTATACACAAACGAACTCTAAAACTTTAATATATCACCTAAATTTGGCCAAAAAATAATTGAATGGGAGTTAAAATAATGACACGGAAGCACATTGCAGCTGCACACATGGTGTAATAATTGTTCTCTTGTCTGATCCACCCAACATTTTTGGGTGTGTTTGGTTGTCAATTCAGTTTATGGATTATATTACTTCCATTTACATTTATCGTGTCTATCTTTTTATTTTTATTTATCCATTTTATTTATTATTCTTTTTTGGAAAAAGATAATGCACTTTAAATTTATTTTAAATTTTCTAATTTATAATTTATTTTTTAATTTTAATTAAATTAATTAATTATTTTAATTTTAATTTAAAATTATTTTTATTATTTATAATTATTTGCATTAATATATTTTTAATTACTTACTAATTGTATCCTACTAAATTATAGTGTCGACCGTAAAGGAGACACGATAGTCAGGACAGAAGGAGTATATTCTTAAGTATTTCTTAAAAAAAAAAAAATCAAAGTAATTATTTTTTGTTTTTATGGGATTAATTTATATTTTCTTGTCTATTATTTCTATTTTTAACCGTCTGATCTTATTTGTCTTTTTCCTGTCAAAAAATATAATTATAAATTTTAATTATATTTTAAATTTTATAATTTTTTAAATTTTAATCATATTATTAAGTTATTTTTATTTAAATTTATAAATATAATATATGTGGTAAATAAATATGGAATATAAATAATAATTAAATATTAATTTATTAATTTTATCAAAATTAATAATTTTATCCAATCCACTATTCATCCCATTTTTTTTCCCCAAAAACATCAAATCAAACACTTTGTTTTTCATTTTTTATATTATACTAAAAATTAATTTTACATTCAAAACATCACAACACCTATTTATATCACATCATACAGTTATTCAAATTCAAATTTTTTACTATTCAAATCTCAATTCAAAATCCAAATCTCAGACAAACACACCCTTACAAACAGAATAAAAACATCAATAGATAATTTTTTTACGAACGAAGTAAAGTTTAGGGTGTGTTTGTTTGGAGGATTGTATTAGATTTTCACTATTCATCCTATTTTTTCCCAAAAAACATCAAATCAACACTTATTTTTTATTTTTTATATTATACTAAAAATCAATTTTACATTCAAAATATCACATCAACACCTATTTATATCACATCATACAATTATTGAAATTCAAAATTTTTACTATTCAAATCTCAATTCAAAATCCAAACCCGGACAAACATACCCTAATAAGAAAACAATACCTCATGTATGAATTATGCCACCATGACATCAATAGAGAAAGCATAATCAAAAAACTTTTATTTTTATATATATATACATTTATATGTGTGTGTGTTTTTTTAAAAAAAAAGGTCAAAATTGAATGATTAGGGAGGGGAAGTATGACTCTGTTGAGGGATTTTGTGCCAGCTATGGATTTGGTCCGACAACCTCGAAATAAGCGAAGAATTAGAGGATGCCACGTATTGGATCCTATTATACATACCTACACAAGTCTAGGGTTTATTTGTTTACTGTTTTGAATTGATTTTTTTTTTTTTTTAATGTAATGTGTTAAAAATTTTGTCCATAATATAAAAATAATATTCTCCCGTCTCATAATAAAATATCTATTTTTTCATTTTAATCCGTTTCATAACAAAGTATTCATTTTTTAAACTGTATTATCTACCTAACATTACAAATACCCTTACAACTTACAATATATTACACAAATGACATACATTTATATCACACATACTAATAAGGTTATTTTAGTTATTTCTACTTTATTCCTACTATATTGCAATATAATACTAATATTTCTAAAACTACGTGCAAAAAGCAAATGGATATTTACTTTTGAGACGGATAAAATATTTTACGTTGAATATTAATTTTTATGAGAAGATAAATATATATATTAAAAATTATGTCGAGAAAAAATATTGGACAAACCAACCCTATAAAACCTTTTATGTATTTGTGCACATTTAACACTTTATTTGGGATTGAATTTAAATATTTACGGCTATGGATTCTACTCGGATCCGGATCTGATTTAAATCCGTATTAATATATTAATTATATATAATAATAATAATAATTTATAATTGTTGAACATTAGGGTTTGAGCGGGAAGGATAAATGAATGGGCCAGTGGCGATCCAGTGGTGGCCAGAGTCATTTGGATAAATGGTTGTTAGGGCCAAGCTAGTCGTACGGTTGACACAGTTGACTTTACAGATAGTTTTCATCCGAGTTTGGGCTCTGAGGCGGTTGATTACAAAGGTAACCGACGATGACGCAATTTTTGGACGGTTCAGAACCGATGTGGAAACAGTTTTTGGACGGTTTTTAATCGACGTGGAAACAGTTTTTTTACAATTTAGATCAGTAAGCGACAAGAAAATGGTTTCAGATGGTTGACGTGAAGGCAGTTTTTTTACGGTTCAGATCAATAACCGATAAGGAAGCGGTTTCGGACGGTTTAGATCGGTAACCGACAAGAAAGCGATTTCGAACGGTTCAAATTGGTAAGCGATAAGAAAGTGATTTCGAACGGTTTAGTTTGGTACATATATAAGGAGTCCCAATAAGAAAAGATTGACATCTTCAATCGACATTAATTTAAGATAAATTTTCGTTGGAGATCATCATTTTGGTTTTCGAGTTATGCTTTTCAACTTTCTTCTTTTTTTTGTTTAGCAATATTATGTACTACATATCTAGGGATTCGTAATCTCAAACACTTTTTACTCAAATTCGAAATATTTTTTCGAATTTTATTTTTTATTGTTAAACTTTTCATTGGGAATCTCACACTTTTTAATTTTTTAATTTATATTTATTTTTATTATACGATAATTATTTTAACTAATATATTTTTAATTATTCACTTATTATACTTAATCTAAATTTTGGTGTCTAGGATAAAATGGACATAATAACTTTTTGTATTTTTTATTACAAAAACATTATTATTATTTATTTTTATTATAACTCAATCTTATAGGTATAAATTTTGACGAAGGGGGAGTAATATTTTAAATAAAAATATATAAAAAGGTTTAAGTGTATTATATTCATATTTTTAAGTAACTAAAGTAAAAATGCAGTTGATCTACGGTATTTTTATTCTAACCATAAACTTCAATTTTTACTTTAAAAAAATATAATTTCTATATATTCGTCTTTTATATTATTTTATAACTTTTCATATTAATAAATTACACTTCAACTTTAATTTATTTTTACATTATAATCAATACATATATAATTTATATTTTTAAAATTAAAATTATATATCACTTAAAAAAATTATACATTATTTAAAAAAACAATATTTTATATCACTCTCCCAAAAATAAAATTATATACTATTTTTTTTATATAAAATACATTGTCACTTTTTAAAAATAAAATTATATATCATTTTTTTTAAAAAAAAGAAAATTACATAATATATCCCAAAAATTATCAAAATAAATACCACAAAAACTCAATAATACATAAATGTAGTGAGTTGGAGAAAACATTGATTTTAATTTTTAGTTGTCCTTGCGTTCAAATTCTTACATATTTATAATACAGACATTAAAAGGCTTGTCAGATGGACAAGGCCCAAGAATCATACCCATCAAAGACCTACCACTCCATTTCGAGATGGGCTGCTACTACCCACCCCTCGATTTTTTCTTGAGCTTTGAAAACATTCGTTAATGGAGGACATTCTGGATTCAATTCTAATCTTTTGGGTCGAAAATATTCTTCTTGAAATTGGATTTGGCCTACCTCATGAGTATTTCCCCAAAAAAAATATCATTTTTATTTGTTTCTTTTTGTATTTCAAATTCGATAATATATATATATATATATATGTAATTGTATTGCAGGGCTTCAATCGAATTAAAAATGGCGTCAATTTTTGCATCCAATATACCCAATATTCGTTGGTTGAACGGCGAACCCATTTCGACTAACCTAAAACTTCACCCTACTTCACTCTCCTTTCCGCGCTGCGATTCCAATGCCCGATTGTGCGCGGTTAAGACTGGCTCAGGCGGGGGCGGCGCCGTCCGGAACAGCCGGGACCCGCCGTCGAACGGGGCGGAATTGCTGCGGAAGCCGGCGGCGTCGTCTCCCTCCGCCGCCGAGGAGAGTGAGAGTAAGGCCAGAGAAAGTGAGAGGTGGGTGGATTGGGAGGACCAGATTTTGGGGCACACTGTGCCCCTTGTCGGCTTCGTTCGAATGATTCTTCATTCCGGAAAGTAAGCTCCTTCGATTTAACCATTAAATAGTATGAATTTATGTGAAATTGTGAGTTGATGTTGTCGATTACTTGCTTTTGGATGCTTAATTGTGGTTCTAATTTATGATATTTGCTGCTGGCGGTTGAAAATGGAAGGAATTAGGGTTTCAGTTTGCTGAATCGCCATTAGGGTTTAGGGTTAGGTTAGAGCTCACACATTGCAGAAAATTGCTTTAGAACATTGACTATATATATATATGTATGTATATATACACGGCGGCATTTACTATGCTAAATTTTACTCCCTCTGCCCCGGAAATGTACGCACTTTTTTTTTTTTGCACGAAGACGAATGAATAATAGTATATAAATGTGTTTTAGTTTGATGTAATGGTATTGATGTAAAGAAATGTAAGTTTGAGGATATCTATAATACGAAGTGGAGTCAAATTTACTAAAAAAGAAATGTATATTTTGTCATGGGATATAGAAAATGGTAAAATGTATATGTTTTGACGGGACGGAGGGTGTATAATTCATTACGGTGTTGATAGTACATTGTGTGCGCTGACAGACAACACATGATTTATGTTAACATATTGACAACAGTCGCCATAGTCCCACGTAGCACATACAATTCACATATAAGTATGAACAGGCTGCGATAAATAAAAGCATATGTTGTCTGTGGGTGTTTTTTATGTGCTGACTGAGCAAAATCAGTGTGGTACCCAATAAGCACCACAAACTTCTCGATATATATATGGAAAATACAATTTAGTCCTAGCATAGGTTGTCGTCTTTGCAAATTAGACCCTCGTGCAAAATTGATCCTACTTCAAATAAACTCATGCAAATATAATCTTTTTGTTACACTTTTGACAGACTTTGCTATGTTGCCATTTTAGTAGCATGTGTGGTATCAAATACGCCCATGTGCATGGAAACACATTTTAAACATCTAAGCAATTTTTTTAGTGTATTAAAAATAGTGTGATTTTTGTTGTTAAATTTAGAATTGTGGAAGTTTTTTGAGGAATTGTGAATGTATTTTGGGTGAAATTGTTTTTTATTTTTTTAAAAATATTTTGTGAGAGAAAATAATATATTTTTATTAAAAAATATGGGATTAAAATTTGAGAATGGGGAGGAAGATAAAGAGCAAACCTGACCATGTTATTTAACACATGTGTCTCATAAACACACGGGTATGTACGAGTCCAAATAGGCTCTTATAATAGCCACATCGGTAAAGTCCGTCAAAATTGTAACATAATTATTACGTTTGCACGAACTTGTTTGAACGTGACCAATTTTGCACAAAAAGATGTAATTGGACTAATTGTGCACGGACCACCCTATACCGGGACTAAAAATATTTTTTTTCCCCATATAATGTGTGGGTGATAACTTCGATGATTGACATCCTTTTGTTGGGGGTAATTATTGTTTCAGTTTGTGTTGAATAATTGAATTGCAATAGTTAAGCTTAATTCCTGACTATGGCTGAAATTTGGTTTTTAATGAATTGTAAGCATGAAATTTAGTTCTTAATTACAGAGCTCAGTTGCTCTAACATGAGGATTGAATTGATTCTAGTGACAATGCAACTCTTAGCTATAGATATGATGCCGAACAAATTGATTCAATTCAGTTCCAATAATCGTTTTAATGATGTTCATTTGATGAATTGTTTAGATTGTTGATTGAATCCGAGTAACTTTAGACTATATGTTTAGATATGTTTTGGAAGCATTTTGGAGTTTTGGAAGTATTTTGGAGTTTTGAAAATAGTAAAAAATTTGAAGAAAAAATAGGTTTTGCTATGGTGTAAACATGTGTTGAACGTGATGTTTGCTATAGAAAATAGGTTATTTGATGTAATATTTTAAATGAAAAAATATTGATGAATAGTGCCGTCAAAATTGATTTGATAATATATGTAAATATATGGTTTAGAATCGACAATTTTGTTGTCAGATATGAAAGTGGCGATAGATTGGATCCTGAACACGAACGAACTATACTGGAGAGGTTGCTTCCATACCATCCCGAATGTGAGAAGAAAATAGGCTGTGGAGTTGCATACATCACGGTAAATTCGTGCCCCTTTCTTGTAAATGTAGTTAAAGTTATGCCTTTTGGTTTACGATTTTTCTTTTTCGAATTTCTTCGTAATCAGGGATAGATCCTCTCGTTCGCTATGAAAATTCTCATTCGGGTGCCTATAGTTTTCTACGGGTTTGGAATTGTTGAAAGACAAATGACTTGAAACTTTTGATATGGATTGATACCTGATCGCCGGATAAATTGAACACAGAATTATCTTTACTGCTACACTATTATCATTTTAATTGCCGAAAGTAGAAAGTAATCAAAACAAAACAATATAGAGATGAAATGTAGGATATGTATAGTTATGTTTTGGAAGTGTTTTGAAGTTTTGGAAAAGTTTTAGGAATGGTAAAATGTTCGAATAAAAAAGAAGTATTTAATACGATGTAAATAGATGTTTACGTTATATTTTGTATAAAAGAAGAATATTTTTTTATGCATTTTTTAAAAATGATACTTATTTGTCCATTATTTCTATTTTCTTTCATCTTCACTTTATTTGTCCTTTCGTTTTTAGAAAAAGTAATTATACATTTTAATTATTTACTAATTATACTTTACATAAATTAAACAGACATAAAAAGTGGGACGAAGGGAGTAATTAAGTATTGGATGTGATATATTTTAGATTTTTTTTATAAACAATGCCAAAATAGGTTTGAGAACTTTAAGTAATCGTTCGAATAGTAAAGAGTTAAATCGAAAATGTGTTTGATATGATGTAAATAGGTATTTGATACATTTTTTGGAATAAAAGACGTTTCTTTATTTGAGGGTTTTTTTTTTTTTTTTTTTAGCCGTAGTTTTGAATGTGATATTTTGGAAGATGAAATAACTATGCTTTTATAAGGAATTACGAGTATTGCATAGTAAAGAAATTGAATAAAAACTTAGATTTTGAATGTGATACTTATTTTAGAAAGAATTTTATGAATTGTGCCAAAATAAAATTGAAAATATAAATAAACATAGCCTTGAGGGTTCTTTGGTTTGTATTTATATTTTGTATTTAAATAGTAATTGAATATGATATTTTATAGAAACAAATAATACGTTCTTTGTCATGAATTATATGCTCTTTTGAGGTGCATATATAAAATAGAAATATGTTCAGTCGATGGAGAGAGTATATTTTTATAGAAATTTGCTGAGATTTTATTGTAAAAAATTTACCATTGTGCTTATTTTTACGTCGTGTCTCATATTCTCGGATCCGCTTTCCTCCGAACAGATCGGTTACCACCCGGACTTCGAAAGCTCAAGATGCTTATTCATAGTCCGTAAGGATGGAGAATTGGTCGATTTTTCGTTCTGGAAATGCATTAAAGGCATGATTAGAAAGAACTATCCTCTCTACGCCGACAGCTTCATCCTCCGACATTTCAGGAGACGAAGACACAGCGACTAATTAATGGTAAAAAATAAAAATAAAAACTCCCAATTTGTCTCAATTCTGAATGAAATTAATTAGAGAGTTCTTTAGTTGTTGAAGATGATCATCCATTGAGTTCTTACCATTCTTGTTATTATTAATTTTATTTTTGTTTTTATTATTATTATTATTATTATTGAAAGCATATATCCTTTTCGATTTGAGCTGTTGGAAGACATGTTTACTCTTAATGATTAAAATGTTGACGAAAAAAACAAGCATTGTCGTGAGTCCAAGTGTCGAATTTTAGTGAGGATGATGATCAAGACATCATTGTTCTTGAAGTCTCCCTATTTTTGGTAAAGAAAACATATCATTCATTTCATGCCCTTTTTAGTAAAATCAAGGTATGCAAAACTTTGGAACTTTGGAATTTTTTATTTTTTTATTTTTTATGACGTGGAAACCCGCAGCTGTTACCTGAAAGTGCGCATTGGGTAAGCTTCCGGTTGAACTTAATACTCTGCAAATCAGATCCGACGGAAAAGTCACACTAGGTGAACCATGTGTGGCAGATGACCTGAGTTATCGGGGGGGTTTGAATAAATGACTTCACGGTCACAATGCCTCTCTTACGGGACAATTTTGGAACTATTTTGTGTGGTGGACTGGTGGTGCTAGCACTAACAGTGACACTAAGTAAATTAATTAAGGGAAAAATTGTTTTTTAATTATCTAAATTTTTTTTATCATTCTAGAATTTTAAATAGATCTTGTTTGAAAATAGTTTCGTAAGTAAATTTTTTTCGTTAAAATGGTTCTCTGTTATCTGATCGTCACGTTGACCCGTCGTTGCTGATATGGTGCTGATGCAGCGATATGTCATCGTCACACGTTAGAGGATTATTTTAACGAAAATTAAATTACTTGTACAACTATTTTCAAACATAGTCCAAAATGATAAGATTATTTTAACGAAAATTAAATTACTTGTACAACTATTTTCAAACATAGTCCAAAATGATAAAAGGAAGTTATATAAAATATTAAAAAATAGTTTGCTAAGATATTTTGTAAATAAAAAAAAAAAAAAAAAATTGCATGTCATTAATGTGGCGGTAACATGTTAGCCGCGTTAGTGCCATATCATCATCGCCAGAACGGCGACATGGGAAGATCAACAGATTTACTAATTTTACTTACAAATAAACAGATTTACTTAAAATTTTAAAATAATAAAAAAAAAATTAAAAAATAAAAATGATAAAGGAATTAAAAAATAATTTACCCATTAATTAATTAATTATTTGTTTATTATACTTTATTTATTTATTTTTGAAGTGTGATTATGATATTAGAGTTTGTGCGAAAGTGGAAAATGAAAAATACTCGCCTGATGAAATGTTATTATTGATTGATTTTTATTTTTTATTTTTTTATTTTAAATTTGAGCGAATTATTTATTGTTGAGAAAGGACGAGAGAGTGGACAGATGTTGCTACTCCCTTTATGACACGTGGCCTTGCCGACGTGTCACTATTTTGCACATAACCATCACTATGGCAGTTGTCTTTGATTTTCTTCGGGTGTGTTTGTTTGGGGGTTTGGATTTTGGATTGGGATTTGAATAGTAAAAATTTTGAATTTGAATAGTTGTATGATGTGATATAAATAGGGTTTGATGTGATGTTTTGAATGTAAAATTGATTTTTAGTATAATATAAAAAATGAAAAATAGGTGTTTGATGTGATGTTTTTGGGGAAAAAAAATTGGATGAATAGTAGAAATCCTCCAAAATCCTTCAAACAAACACACCCTTCATTTACATCTATTTTACAGAGATAATAGTTAAATAAATATTATTTTGGTCAAAATTGAATAATAATAATTAGTAATAAAAGATAATAGTTAAATAAATATTATTTTGGTCAAAATTGAATAATAATAATTAGTAATGATTTTTTTTTTATCAAAATTTAATAGGATAAGTTTAACCGTACAAATTAAAAAATAAAAATAAAAATTGTAATTACAAATACTTCCTCAGTCTTTCACTAACCTATTTAATTTTTTATTTTAATTCATCTCATTATCAAGTATTTATTTATTTTTAGTTGTACATTTAATTAATATTGAAACTATTCTTTTAATTTACTCCATATATATATAAATTATATTATACTTTCTCCGTTCCAAAACTATAGTTTGAGTTGTGTTTGGCACCAAATTTAAAGAATATTGATATTATATTGGTAATAGGTAAAAAATACTGGTAAAAAACTTTTTTACCCTTGTGAGTGTATTAGTGTAAAAAATAGTGGCAATTGTGTAATAATAATGAAAAAATAAGGATAATTTTATAATGATATGATTATTTATGGAAACGAGACTATTGTTTTGAGACAGACAAAAATGGTAAACATAACTATTGTATTGGGACGAAATGAGTATTATATTGTTTAAAAAAATACTTTTTAAATTTTTATATTATTTTTATATTAATATCAATGGTGAAATAAATATTATATTATTTTATTGCATTATATATTTATAAAATATTAATTTATTTTAATACAAAAATCAAATAAAAAAAGCTACTCTTGAACTAAAGGAGTACTCCCTCTGTCCCAAAAGTATAGTCTTGTTGGGTTGGGCACGATATTTAAGAAATATTGATATTATATTGATAGTCGGTAAAAAGTAACGATAAATGACTTTTTTGTCTTTGTGAGTATATTAGTGTAAAAAGTAGTGACAATTGTGTAATAATAATAAAAAAATAGAGATAGTTTTATAGTGATATGATTATTTATAAAAATGAGACTATTATTTTAAAATCGATAAAAATAATAAACAAAACTATTATATTGGAACGAAATGTGTAATATATTTTGATATAAGATGGTTAAATTAATAAAACGAACAAACAAAAACATAAAAAAAGTAAAAAGCACATCCTAAGATACGGAATTCCTAGTCAAATCACCTGTCTTCGCACACTGACACGTGTCCTTATTTTTGTCCATGTAATAATTTACAGTAATACTCTATTTATTTTCAATATTATTTTTTGGATGTGTTTCTTTACGTTTTACTTTGAAAAAATTAACTTGAATTTAATATTAAAATAATATTTAATATAATATTTTGTAAGAAAAAAATTTATATTTTTTAAAAAAATGCAAAGTTCAAACAATAAAATTTGAAGAAATTTAATTAAAGAAACAAATTGTGTTTGGTTGTGAATTTGATTTTTAAATTTGAAGTTTTAAATAAATTTAAATTAAAATAGTCCTTTGATATACTCCCGCCGTCCACACACAAAGTAAATATTTACTTTTGGCACAAGATTTAAGAAATAATAGTATTTTAATTATAGTGGATAGTTAAAAGTAGTAAAATGACATTTTTGCCCTTACTTTTTGGTGTAAAAGTAATGATGTGATGTAAAGTAAGGATATTTGTGGAAAAAAGTAAGGTACTTAATAAAATATTTACTTTATAATTAGACGTCTCAAAATAAAAATATGTATACTTTATAGCTGGACGGAGGGAGTAATATAAATAGATTATGTAATGTTTTGAATGTAAAATTAATTTTTAGTATAATACTTTATCCGTCCATCTCCGTCTTTATGTTTTATTTACTTTTTACGTTATTGTACTTAACATTAATATATTTTTATATTTATATAAATTTTTATAGACATGTCATTATAACAGTACTATAAGACACTAATAAAAATAATTTTATTATTTCACTTAATTTGTATTATAATAGTATTGTAAGATACTAATATAAAAATCAAAAGTATTGTTTAATATAATATCTTTTACAAAAACAAAAACAAAAACAGAATGAAAGAGAAAAAATTTGTAAAAAATCCACAAAAAAAAATGCAGTCTTATTATTTTTTATTTATTTTAATTTAAATATTAATATTTTGATTTAAAATAAAATAATAAAAAAAAAACTCAGAAGTATTTGGACTTTGTATTTTCTCACAATTATATGTTTTTTTTTCTAATAAATATCTAATTATACATTATTTTAATACAAAATTAAAAAAAAAAAATTGAAACTCATCCATAAAAAAATACACCCTAAATATATATTATTTTTATTTAATTTATTATTGTTATTATCAAACCAACTAAAAATTGCAAAACAAATTTTAAAATACATCATTAATAATTGTATTTCCAAATTTTATTTTATTATTAAAAAATACATATATTATTAGTGGATATGTATCAAAGGGCACAATAAATTAATCAAAATGCAGTAAATTAATTAAAGATTGTAATATAACCTGGAAGTGGCGTGCTCATATTGGTCCCGCTAACGACTATGCCTTTACACTAGGGTGGCTTTATTATAAATAAATAAAATAAAATATTACTCCCTCCGTCCAGATACTATGTCCACGTTGCCATTTTTGTCCGTCTCACATACCATGTCACTTTTTTTTTTTTAAAAATGATTACACACTTTAATCTCATTTTAAAATTTTTAATTTTTTTATTTTAATTAAACTAATTAGTTATCTTAATCTTAATTTATAATTATTTATATTATAAAATAATTATTTTCACTAATACATTCTTAATTATCTACTAATTATACCCCTCCTAAAATATACCGTGTTGACGGAGGGAGTAATAATTAGAACCTAAATTACCAAATTACCCTCACCTCTAAATATTAATTTCTATATTCCATTTAATTCCACTTCATCGGCTGAATCTCCAGGCATAACATAAACGAGAAAAATAAAATAAAAATGAAATTACTCTCGACGCGCATCCGACCGTTAGTTTAAGGAATACGTGGACGGTCCAGATCGTCCCACTTTTCCTCCCATGATTGGGCGCCGTACACCAACCCCTCCCACTTCATTATTATTGGTCCACGCGCCCACCCAACTGGGCCCCACTTTGCATTATTTTTCTTACACTATAAATACGGCCTCGCAAAACTAGACACATGGCGGAATTGGAGTAGGAGGAATTTCTGCAGGCTTTAAATAAAAAATAAAATAAAATAAAAGGTAATTAAGGATGTTAATTAATTAATTAATTAATTATTTATTTATTTATTTATATTGACTTTTGCATCGTATTTTAATTTGTGCTTATCTGCTAATTTCAGCTTTTCGCACTTCGAACTTTTTGAAGATATTTTCACGTGGGCTATATCTAATTTATCTTGTATCCCTTGCCTCCACTGCACTTTCTAATTCTGGTTTCTCTCTGTGCCTATGTGTTCGATTTCCTGATTGGCTAATTTCAGAATCCAGGCGTAGATTCTGGTTATGAATCAATTGCCGATGCCGAAGGGAATGTGCTCCTCCAGCATTTAATTTGGGAATTAGGGTTTTTATTTTTCTGATTTGCTAATTTTAGGGCTTTTAATTTCGCCGTCTCTGTGAATTTGGGGAAAAATTGGATTCAAATGGGGGGCTAATTTTAGGGTTTTTAATTTCGCCGTCTCAGTGAATTTGGGGAAAAAATTGGATTCCAATCGGGGGCTAATTTTAGGGTTTTGATTTAGGGTTTATAATTTCGTCGTCTCTGTGAATTTGGGGAAAAAATTGGATTTGAATGGGGGCCTAATTTTAGGGTTTTGATTTAGGGTTTTTAATTTCATCGTCTCTGTGAATTTGGGGAAAAATTGGATTCGAATGGGGAGTAATTTGAATTTCAAAAACTTGGGGACGGGAGATATGGCCGCCGGCGGCGGGAGGCCGCCGGGGAATTTTCCGTTGACGCGGCAGTCGTCGATTTATTCCTTGACGTTCGACGAGTTCCAGACCGCCGTCGGAGGAACCGGGAAGGATTTTGTGTCGATGAACATGGATGAGCTGCTGAAGAACATATGGACCGCCGAGGAGAATCAGACCGCCGGATCCACCAGCGGCGGCGGCGGAGCCGCCGCCGGAGTTGGAAATAGCAGTTTGCAGCGGCAGGGTTCTCTGACACTCCCTCGGACTCTGAGTCAGAAGACCGTCGACGAAGTCTGGAAGAATATTTCAAAAGACTACGGCGCCTCCGCCGCCGCCGATTTCGGTGGATTTAATATTCCGGTGAAGGAGCCGACGTTAGGGGAAGTTACACTGGAGGAGTTCTTGGTAAGAGCTGGCGTTGTAAGAGAAGATCCTCAATTGGCTAAGGTTAGCTATTTTGGAGATTTGTCTAATGTAATGAATAGCTCCGCCATGGGAGGATTCGGTATACCACACGCGCCGCCATCGCCGCCGCTCCTCCCGAAGCCTAATTTGGCGTTTCGGCCGAGCGCCGCCGTGGGGATGTCGGATCTGCCGATTAACGGCGGCGCCGTTCCGAGTGCAGTGCCGCTGCAGGGGATTGTGGGATTAGGGACGAATGGAGTAACCGCCGTTAGGACAGGGTCGCCGGCCGTCTCGTCGGAGGGAGTAAATAAGAGCAACGGCGGCGACACCTCGTCGGTGTCGCCAATTCCGTACGCATTCAACGGTGGGTTTCGCGGCCGGAGAAGCACCGCCTTAGAGAAGGTTGTCGAGAGGCGACAGAGGCGGATGATTAAAAACCGCGAGTCGGCTGCAAGATCACGCGCTCGCAAGCAGGTAAAAAAATATTTTTGTCCGCACAATATGATTTGTTATTTTCTATTTTTTAATATAATTATATATTTTAGTTTCATTTTAAATTTTAATTAAATTATTTAATTATTTTAATTTTAATAAAAAATTATTTTTATTATATAATAATTATTTTTATTAATATAACTTTTTAATTACTTACTAATTAATATATTTTATCTAAATTATCGGAGGTATGGTAATCCGAACAATGTATGTATAGTATAAAATTTTATTCATATAAAAAATTTATCCATGCATTTTTTTATATAGGAGTACTTTTTTATTATTAAAATACTATTTCCTCAATTTCTGTGTAAGATGTACATTTATTTTTGACTCAAAATTTAAGAAATAATAATACTCCCTCCGTCCCAAAATTTTAATCTTGGTTGTGATGGACACGAGATTTAAGTAATATTGAAATTATATTGACAGTGAGTAAAAAGTATAGATAAAAGACATTTTTGCCTTTGTGAGTCTATATGTGTAAAAGGCAGTGACAATTGTGTAATAATAATGAAAGAGTAAGAGTAGTTATACAGTGATATGGTTATTTATAGAAATAAGACTGTTGTTTTGGGACGAAGTAAATAAGACTATTGTATTGGGACGGAGGGAGTATTTTAATTGTAGTAGATATTTAAAGTAATACAAAGATTATTTTGCCCTGTATAAAATAATGATGTGAAAGTAAAATAAGAATATTAGTAAAAAAAGATGGGTCCATAATTAATAAGAAAAGGAAATATATACATTAATCCGGGATGGTCGAAAATGAAAATTGTATATTAGATTAATATGAGACGAATGAAGTATTATTTATTTGGGTCTTTATTGGTGTTTTGACAAAATCAACATAGTTTTATTGGATGGAGAGTGTACTATATAGTTTTGCAATACAGGACTTTTTGATTTAAATGATTATTTTACTTAAAAATTTAAAATTGTTGCGAGATGTGTCATTAATTATATATTTTTATTACTCCCTCCGTCCCATGGGTGTATTACCGTAGACACGAGATTATTACCGTAGATACGAGATTGTAGGTAAAGTATAATTAGTAAGTAATTAAGAAGTGTATTAGTAAAAATAATTATTATTTAGTAAAAATAATTATAGATTAAGATTAAGATAAGAAAATAATTTAATTAAAATTAAGAAAATTATAAAATTTAAAATTTAAAATGCGATTAAAATGTATAATTATATTTCCAAAAATAGAATGACAAGTTATGTGGGATGAACGAAAATAAAAAAATAGGGACAAATTATGTGAGACGGATGGAGTAATATTTTTTCTACTTATCTCACTGTTTTATTATTATTACATTTTAATTTTACAATGAATTTCTTATAATAATTCACCTATACTTTTTTTTTTTTTTTTTTATCTAATTTACTTTATTCTAGATTTATATAAAAATATTGTTATTTCTTGATTAATGTTTTCGTGTTCAAACAATGTACTACGTAGTTTCATATCAAGAGATTTTTTTTACTGTAAATGACTATTTTATTTAAAAATTTACACTGATATCATTAATTACATATTTTATAGTTTTTTGATAACATTAAAAATGATCGTAAACAATTTGTTTGCAAATTAAAAGGCGTATACGATGGAATTGGAAGCCGAAGTCGCGAAACTCAAGGAAGAAAACGAGGAATTGCAGAGGAAACATGTAGACAACAACAAACTTCATTCCTTAATTCATCAATGTCTCGATTCGATTGTGCTAATGTTGTTTTTTTTTTTTTTTTGTCGTGTCCAGGCAAGATTGGTCGAAATACAAAAGAATCGGGTGGCGGAAATGGCGAATGCGCAGCAAAATGGGAACAAGAGACAGTGCTTGAGGAGGACACAGACGTGTCGATGGTAATAAAATCTAAACTAATCTAGTCTATGGATGTCTGTCGTCGTTGTTGTTCGATTATTAGTTACTACATTTGATGATGTCTGAAATATCATTGCATATTTTTGAGGATGTAAATATTACAGAGGCAGGGACAGAGATACACATATGGATGTGTCTCTCCCTTGTAGATGAAGATGATGATGAAAAATTAATTACAGAAACGGTAGGGTTTGTTTGTTTGAAGTCTGAATGTTTTTCGTGTTATTCGTCGTATTTTTGTTATCCTTCGAAATTACAACATCGAATATATATACTTTTAGGGTGTGTTTGTTTGAGAGATTGGATTTTAAATTCACTGTTAATCTTATTTTTATTTATTTTTTTCAAAAATCAAATCAAACATTTATTTTTCATTTTTATATTATACTAAAAATTAATTTTACATTCAAAACATTATATCAACACCTATTTATATCACATCATATAAATATTTTAATTCAAAATTTTTACTATTCAAATTTCAATTCAAAATTCAAACCCCCAAACAAACACACCCTAAGGTATTAAAATAATGTATGTGAGAAGAAAATTTGTATTTTTTTTTTCGAAAAGACAGAATTCAAATTGTAGAAAATTTGAATTATTGATTTTTTGTGTATTAATAAAGCATATATCTTATACATATATATATTGTGTTGATGTATATATATTGTATTTTTTTTTTATAATATTTATGGAAAATAGTGTCATTTAAAATAGATTGAGTAAATAAACTTTTTGGTACAAAAAATTGAAAGCATAGAACTTAAGAAAAATAAATTATTTTATTTTTATTTTTTCATTTTTTTTTTCATATTCAAATAAATTGAGATAAATAAATATTGATGCAATATATTTATCTTTTAAAATATTTTTGTACTATTTAAATTTATAAAACATCACATATAATTTATTCAAGTATTTAATGTTTGAGAATTTCTTTTTAGAAAAAAAAACACTAAAACCTAATCTTAAAAGACATCGTGTCGAACTTATTATTAAAACAAAAAAGTAAACCATTTTTTTTTTCATGGATTTTTATTAATTAAAATTCTCTTTTACCCGATTAATTATTACTCTTTTTATCACTTAACAATCTATCTATTTTTTATTTTGGTCCGCAAATATCATTACCTTTATATCATACAATATTAATAGCGTTAATTTAGTCTTTCTACTTTTATTTCTTCTTTATCCAAATATAATACTAATATTTTTAAAACTTCGTACAAAAAGTAAATAGATATATATAGATATGGGACGAAGGAGTATTATTATTACTATTATTATTATTATTATTATTATTATTATTATTTATCAAAAATAGTTGTATTTTTTATAATTTTCAACTAAATTTTCTATTCAACCAATAAAAAATTAATTTTCATTCTCTATTAAATTTATTTTCTATGCAATTTCATTATCTACTTTTGCAATTTTATCTTTTATACCAAAAGTCCCCTAAAGGTCATGTAAAAAAAAAAAAAGGCCTATTCGAAATAAATCGTTTCAATTATAGTACTTGACAAGATCAAAATAGTACCATACAATATATATATAAATCGGACGGTATGTATACATATATCATTACATGATAATATAATATATACTACATATTTTAACAATACGATATATTTTTATATAATACAATATATTATTAATTTCAGCATAGTAAATATATTTAAACAACACAGTATAATATATAAGTTACACCCTATGCTTTTATACGGTATAAATATTTTCATTTATTATCTACTTATGTTTTAGAATATTAATATTTTATATGTAGTACTGTACATGGATAAATATACAATTTATCCTAGGAGTATTTTGCTTTTAATTAATAACAATTTTTTTTATTAATTTTATTGTATAATCAATGGTAGTATTTTATAAAAAATAATAATTTTATACAATAATTAATTAAAATAAATATTAAATTATTTTGTCATTTAATTATGTAATTCACTGTGTGTATTATATAGAGCTAATAAAGGCTAACAAGATAATTGAATTTGAGTCATAAAAATTTGCCTTAATGATGTATACGAGGTCAATACAAATATGATACGATAATGAACATGTTGGATTAAGGTTGATGTTATATACTCGAAACCGATACGAATAACTTGATTATGATATATTAGTATCAATTAATTAATTATTTATGTCAAATAATTTTAAATAGATATTTAATCCACATATTAATTTAAATTAAATTCAATTTAATTTATTATGCAAATAATATTAGAATCAATAAAAATTAACATAATACGACACGTACGATACGAGAACTTGACACGAAATAATTGAATTTGAATAAAGAATTTATGAGTTCGAATCGATCGACTGACAGGTCTAATATTACAATTATATCCCAAAAAGTAAATACTCATAAATGTTTAACATTTTATATTTAGTGTGTTTCACATAAATTTCTTTTCATTTTTTTTTTTTATGTTTCTGAAAATTTTATTAGGGGATAGAATATAAATAATATTTAAATATAAATACTAAAAATGTATAGCAAGATCCGTTGTAGTCTAGATGGTTAGGATACTCGGCTCTCACCCGAGAGACCCGGGTTCGAGTCCCGGCAACGGAAAGTTTTTAATTTTTTAATAGTTCTTACTGGGCTATCCGAAATGGGCCCAAAACCAAAAGCCCAATACAAAGTCTAATTGGGCCATCGTCTAAAAGGGAAATTCTTTGAATTGCTTTACTGACGGAATTATGGAGGCAGGCCGTGCTGTCCCTTCCGCAGACAAATCTCCGGAGACACGAAAACCCGCCTTTTTTTCGTCTGCCTAAGCTTGAAAACCGTCAGTGCTTGTACTGGACGAGATCCGGACGGCGACAGGAAAATCTTAACTAGGTAACGTATTTTAGGTTCATTTTTGTTTGGGTTAATGTTTTTGGTTTTGGTTATGATTTTGTGATGAAACTTAGGGTCGGAATAGTGGAATCGAGTACGTGAAAAGCCTATTTAAGCTTTTGTGAGTTATTAATAATTTCGCGTGTACGTTGGATTCGTATCCGTGCGTCTCTCTGATTTCTGAAGTTCATGATTTGTGTTCAGTTGAATTTTATAGAAATTTAGCTATAACTTGACTGGAGATTCGTTGATTCGGATTTCAGTGTTACTTCTTGCTCACATGTGCATTTCATTTCTGGCATTTTTGGATTGGAGTTAATTTCCGTTTTTTGAATTGGGTTCTTATACTGTTTTTGCTTTCCCTAATTATGGTATAATTATGTCTTTTTAACTATTGAAGGCAGAATGGGATACATAAGGAGTGTTCATCAACTGGGTAATAGAGGTTTATCTCATAAGTTGGGAAGTTTTCGACAAAATAAGACCTCTAATGCTTGCTTACATCAAGGTAATATCACTTTACTGTCATTTGTATGGACAATAGGGTGAATTCATGTTGGCTATATAAACTATTTATGTTAAACTATGTTTGGTGAAGTTGATATAGCATCAGTATCATATCTGGATGAGAAGTTTACATTTAAGGGTCTAGAAATTTTGAATAAGATGGTTATTTTGATAAGTATGAAATAACTAATGTGCCTTTCCGTGACTCTTGTGTTTATGGTAAACAACATCGAGTGTAATTTCCAGTGTCTGTGTCTCCTAATCCCAAACAACTAGTGTTATGAAATTCTAGAATATATTCTTGCTAATGTTGGGAAGTCCTAATGTGGGACTCGATATGGAAATCGGTATTTTCTATTCATTATTGATAGTTTTTTGCAAAAGGTTTGGATTTTCCTAATGAAAAACAATTAGTTCAGTGCTATTGGGAATTATAGGAGTGATAATAAATCTTGGTAGGTTTGGATTTTGTAAAGATTGTTGTTATAAAAGTATTACTTTTGATTGTGATCTATTTAATTTGATTAGACTGGTTCAGTCGTAACTTATAGTTGGTGTGGGCAATTGCAGTGGCAATTGAGTCAACCAATTTCATCTATGGTTCAAATATAAATGATTGGGAAAGGCTATATACTTCTTCAGCTCCAGCTCCTGCTTCATCCGGTGTGTCGGAAGGCAAAAAGATACGGAAAAAGGATTTATGGGAAGAACGAAAATCTATGGTGGAGAATTATGTTAATAGGTAAACAATTTTCCAAATTTCCCTTGTATGTATTAACTATTCAGAAAGCTTGGGATAGGAAAAATTGTAAAAAACTTATGCTTCATTGAGCTGAAATGTTAATATCACTTGCGATGCGATGAGTGAAAGAACAATGAGTTGAGAATTGGTATCTTTTAATTGTTTCCAGGGTTTCTTGCATTGTGCAATATACAGTCCTTTGTAAGGTTCAGCGCGCTGGCTTTGTAGATAGTACTTTGAAGAAATAGCAGTTTTTTCATCCAGTTTGTTTTTGAAATCTGTTCCTTTGGTCAGTCATTGTCAATGACATTGAAAGCTTGTTTAAGATGAATGCTCCAAATTGGCACAATATTGAGTATATTAATTTGGGTTAGTTTTTGAAAGATAGTTCTTCATTAAATTTGGGACACAGTTGTCTGTAGCCTAATTATGAACATGTATTTATTTATTTTATAATCATGATGTCAGTTGAACATACACAAAATTTGTTCCAAATATAGATGTATTAAGCTCTGCATGTTTTGACACGCTGATTGCCTGAGAAAATTTGTGTTAAGATAATTCATTGGTTTCCTTTTTGTTTCATTTTCAGCTTTGTGATAGCAGTATTTACTGTTGTCTCAATTGTTATGCTTACTATTATTATAAGGAATTCTATATGAGCATACTTTCTACTTGCTGGTCATACTCTTTTTTTTTTTACGTATCTTTACAAAGGCAATACAAAAATGTGTAAGGTTTGTGTGATGTGTAGCATACATTATCATTAACAAATGCATATGCATCACTTGTAGTATTAAGTAATATATTGATTGATTAACAGGTACAGGGAAATGAACGCAGGGAAATTTCCAAGTGCTAGTAATATTAAGGCGAACGTAGGAGGGTCTTACTATTCTGTTAGAAAGATCCTCCAGGAGATGATATACCATTCCAAAACACCCTTCATGGACACTAAGGCTTCTGTTTCGCTGGAGAAAGGTGCTGTGAAGAAGGCAGGACCAGGTGTCGGCTCTCGGGAGGTTTTACCAAGAAATAAGATAGAACATATGAGCCCAATCTTGAAAGTAGACATGAAAGATGACATATCCAAGAGCGTCAAATCAAAGGACAAATTACAGTCTCCAATTTCAGATCAAGTGAGTTTATATGATGAACCAAACCTTTTCGAGCAAGGGACGCCTTATAATGCTAAACCGTATATGTCATTGTGAATTGTAATCACTTTCAGTGGAATGTGATGCACATATTTCAACTGCATACATTTTAATTCTAGCAACCCACCTTTCTGATACTGAATCTGAAATGTTTTATATTTTTTCATTATTTGAAGAGTGAGATAGCAAAGCATGATGGGCCTCAATTCCAGTGCCTGGTCAATGAATCTAAAAGCAGCCTACAATCTGATCCTGGAAATAGCTCAGAATACAAGACTGTACATGAGGATAAGGTGAACTTGGATGGGTTACAGCCGACTGCTGAGCTAAAACAGTCAACTGAATCAGATGTATCTTGGAGGTAATTTCACTATATTCATGTCTGTATACATCTTTGTAACTGTTTACCTATGTACGTCTTAAGGCCCTTTGAGATCCTCAATGGTAGAACAGGAAAATCCTTGTGGTTCTCTTATTTTTCTTACTGTTTGAGGTTTTTAGGTCTTTAATGTGATTTTTAAAGACACCGTGACATCTTATATATTATATCTTTATTGAAATTGATAATCAATCTTGTTGTGGACATGATCCTCCATTAAACGGGAGATTCTAAATACAGAGTGCAACGGGTACTTAGTAATATTCTAATAGTATGCTCTAGTGCTAATTTTAAAATGGCATAAAGAATAGTTACTGAGATTTCTTAAATGTGGACTAGAGATAGGAATTCTTGCATTCCAACTCTCTAATTTCAAGGTAATCTTGGCTGATTGATTGATTATGCTCAATTTTAGTTCCTTGCTTTTCTATTTTATGTAATGAAGTTTTTTCTGGTGAAGGCATCCGTAACACTGCGTTCTATATGTGTGTTTCTTGGGATCGTATGTTTCCAAACTATTATGTATAAAGCTGTGTTGTGTATGTTAGATTTTATAAAGGGCAACTTGTATTTAACTTACATTGTAGGAAGGCAAATCTTTTTATTTTCAACTTATATTGTTGCCTTTTCTTTCTTTTTTTCATCTAGTTTCTCCAACCGTAAAATTTATCATCATATGCTCACTTTTTTATTTGAGAAGTGCTTATGTTATCTGAATGCAGCGAGTCTCGCAAAGTACCATCCACTAAAGCTGCAGAACCTCCAAAGAAATCCTCCGTGTGGCACAATCTGAGGTCTTTTGCAAATGGCATTTTAGGTATATGGAAGAGATCTTAATAGTGCTTGAGGTTTTGAGAGAAACAGGCATTTTCTTATCAGCCAGAAACACTTTCTTTGAGAGGATTTTTCGAACTAACTTTGGCAAGATTTCAATCACTTTGCGCACGTTGAATCTGTAGTGGGATACTATGTGATTAGAAGGGTAGTTAATTGTAACGGTAGTAAGATTGCTAGAAATTGACCTTCCTATTGGTCATGGTGATTTTATGGGGATGTATAACTTTTAACTCCAGGGATATTAGATTCACAAAAACATGCAAGCTGTTGAAAGTTCATCGATTGTAAGTATCCAAGATCTCCATTGCTTCTCTAGTACTTCTATCACCTCTCAGCCCAAACGAGCATTGTGTTGCCGATGTTTCTGTAATCAGAGACAAAGATCATTCACATGAATTCTGATTATTTTGGAGTAGTGAAGTTTGAATCAAGAACCAGTTTCCACTTTTTGTGAAACATAACTAATTTCTTCTCATTTGTTTAGTGTATTGACTATTTATGTCTCAGGCCAAAATTTGTCAACAAGATCAGAGGTCACCAACAATTGTATGGTGGTTGAACTACTTGGAGAGCAAAAACAATTCAACTTAAAAAGTTACCTACTCGAGACTTCCTTGCTGAATACTAACCATTTTCTTTTCTTCAATTTTGTCCTTAGGAAACTAAAGAAGATTGGTGAATAGCTGAAATGATTATTGATGTTGTAGGGAATTGAATGATTCTGTATACAGACAAAGATTTCTGCAGTTGCAGGTGTCAAAAAGAGCAAGACATTTGAGTGTGCAGAAACAGAGTTTGCATTCAAATTTGTAACCAACCCATCATGTGAGTCTCCTCTGCTCATTTCAGAACACACCCCACTTCATTTCTCTGCTTTTTATTTCCTTATTTTCAGGCATGGTAGTGTGTGTAGTATGTACATATATACTTGGGTGGTAGTTTTGAATTTTATAAATAGAATGAGTGACTGGTGAAGCACAAGGTACTAACTATTATTTTCACCTCTGTGGGTAGGGACATGGTTTGACTGGAAAATGCAGGCCAGGCCAGCCTGTCTCTCTGTCATTGCTTTTTTGTTTAATAATTTTTCATTCAATGTCTTTCTTCCACAGATTGTTATTTGAATATAATTGCTTCCATCAGATAGGACTATGTTATAAAGCTTTGTTCTTTAGAAAGATTGGAAATTATCTGATTAGTTGAAATCAATTGGGGTGGATTTGAGTAAGGACTTGCTGGTGTTGTAATGGCATGGACAGGAGGAACTGACTGATGGTGTCTGACCACCACTATGTCACAATGTAATAACATTTTTCATAGATAAAAAAAAAAAAAAGAAAAACGAACTAATGGTCATTGATATTATTCCGTGATGCTTATGGGGCAGACAGGCTAAATCAATATCAGTCACCACATATAAAAGAATTAAATAGCATATATTTTTATTTTGAAAGAATGTAATGCTGTATGAATATATTTGTTGTACTGAAATTAATTATAGTATATATTGTTTGAGATTATATATCCGGGTAGTTCATGTGGTGCATTTCTATTAATATAATTCATGTGCTGTTTGTTGTATATCGTTTTCATATTGTATTATTAGTTCATATATTGTATTTATATTAGATTGAATTAAGTTACTTGTTATTTCTTTTTTTTTTTTGTTATTTGTATGTATATGATGGGTTGTATGTCGTATTATTCAGTCCTTTTAAGATATTATTCAGTATTTTTAAGGTAAAATTGTTTTTATTGCAATGTCTCAGTTTGGAGTATCAGTAGAGCGCAATCTATGCCAATTTGCCCTCCATTGTGCCACTCAAATTTTCAGTCAAGACAAGACTGTGCCTTTCATTGAATCTCAGGAAATCCTGGGCTCCACACTCCTAGGCTAATCCACTCCATTGATGCTAATGCTACAAAGAAGGTAACCCTCAGATTTCCATCAGGAGTCAGAGTCCCGGGTCTTGCCAAGAAATCTACATACAGAAACAAGGTGAAGAATCTCACTTAAATAGCTTTTGTTAACAGAACACCATGATTAAGACACCTTCCCTTGATTCCCTCGTAGTCCAAAAGGAACCGTTTTTCGCGTAAATCCACATATGATCGCGTAAACCCATTGTAGCCTAACTATTTCCCCCACCCCACCCCACCCCACCAGGGGTCAAGATTCAAGATCCACATGACGAAGACCAGAGCATTTCCCCCTTTTTTATTTAAGCAGTAGTATGAAATAATACAAAGTTTGCATTCTGATCTTTCTATGTAGTCAATCTTTCCCTTTTCCTTTTCCTCTCAGGATGCCGGAGATGGGTTTTCAAGATTCGAGATCGGGCCTCAGGGCCCGAGATGTAAGTCCAGATTCAGTGATTTTCACCACTGAAACCAACTTCAGTCTCTTCTCCTCTGCTTCCGCTAGTGTCGAGCGATGCTCCTTCGCCTCAGACGTGCCTGATCAAGATTCTATCTCCTCTGTAAGTTTCCTCGATTCAATCCCCCAAGCTTATTTCACATTTTCTTGATAATTATTATTATGCATTTGCACAAAAATGGTGCGATGTTCTTAGTGGGGTCTGTGTGGTCGAACAAATCTAAAGCTAGATTTTCCATACACAACGTTTTGATGGGTGGTTCTAATTTCTACACAAGACTGTAGTGTGTAGTTCTTTCCAATCTAGAAAAAATGTCTGCTTTGAAGGAGCTGGTAAAGTTGAAATCTTTGATTTGGAACAGCATTTGGCAGGGCACGAATTGTCTGATGTAATAATGAGTGGACCAGATCCAGATCCAAACAAATCCACCACAGTACACAAGAACAACTCTATCGTTAAGATCAGCAGAAAAGAAAAGGCTAAAGGTACAGTTTTTCCCCCTTTTACTTGAATTTCAGCTTTGGTGTCAAGACTGGTTTTTTGCTAATTGATCTTTCTTACACTTAATGTTCGATGAAAATAATCACCTGAATTTATTCTGAAATTTAGATAGTAGTGAGGCTGAAACAACAGAGGATGAAACCCTAGCCGTAGATTCTGCAAGAAGTTCATTTTCTCAAGCCCTTAGAGGTATACATACATACATATTGCGGATTCATTAATGCCATTGCTTAAGAATGCTCGAATTTTTTGGTGTTTATTCATTCAATTCCCCTTTGCTGCTTCTTGTTGGATTGGATTGATTAGAATGCCAAGACCGGAGATTGAGATCGGAGATTCTTCTGCGAAAGACTGATCGTCGAAGACCTGCTTCGCTAGATCTCAACAGCTCGGCGATCAATCCAGCGAATTCAGCATCTCCAAGATTCGGGATCATGAAGAAACCATCTGCCTCGGCGCGCAAGACGGGGACGTTTCCGAGCCCCGGAACACCTAATTACCGTCACACAAGTGTCGGCATTCAGAAAGGATGGAGCTCGGAGCGCATTCCATCGCACACGAATGCTAACCGGAGGAGCATGAACGCCGTGTTCTTGCCCTACAACAACGGCAGGACTTTGCCTTCAAAATGGGAAGATGCAGAGAGGTGGATTTTTAGTCCGGTATTGGGTGATGGATCGGCTGCAAGAGCTTCGTTTCAGCAGCCGCAAAGACGGCCTAAGTCGAAGAGTGGACCCCTCGGCCCTCCCGGGGTCGCCTACTATCAAATGTTCTCTCCCGCCGCGCCAATGTTCAACGACGGAAATAAACTCGCCCCGCATTCACCTTTCTCCGCCGGAGTAATAGCTGTGAGCGGCTCGTCCACTCAATATGGACCCCGCGAAGGCGCCGGAAACTTCCTCACCGAGCCATGTATGGCCAGGTCGATTAGTATACATGGATGCTCCGAGATGCTCGGCCAATCGTCATTGCCCGTGCTACAAGGTATAAACCGTCTATGACCCTGTCTAAGTATTTAACGTTTGTTCAATGCTGATGGGAAATATGGAAATGTTATTAAAGATGGCACCAACGGCATATCTCGTGCTGTCTCGAGGAGGGATATGGCGACGCAGATGAGTCCCGAGAGTAGCATCGAGTCGTCGCCTCGACGGCTGTCATCGTTCTCGCTAGCAACTCCATCTATTCAACCTGTTCTGGAATTTCCGAGCACGCAATCCTCCAAACAGGAAATCCGGGATGTGTCAGTCGACGAGCTGGTCACTGTGACGAGGTGGTCCAAGCGATATAAGGGTAAAGCTCCTGAAAAGAGCAGCCAAAATGCCGATGACTGGAAAAGAAAAGCTATTAGTATTCACTCCACGGGATGGGATGTCTCGACCGAGACATCTAAGAGTATATCGAAGTAACTCTTACATACAACCTATTCTCGAGTTTTGTTTGCTTTATCTCCCATATTTAGTGAAGACGTCAATGATTCGAAAACTTGTCTTAAAATCGCGTTTCAGGATTCAAAGGGAGGAAGCTAAAATTATGGCATGGGAGAATCTGCAGAAAGCGAAAGCCGAGGCTGCAATTAGGAAACTCGAGGTACTTGTCTCCGCCTTCACTTCCTGTCTTGTTATTTCATCGTAGGTATAAAGATCGATTGGTGGGTGTAGAGTTTAATCACAATGTATATGTGTGTTTGTGGCGTAGATGAAACTTGAAAAGAAGCGAGCTTGGTCGATGAACAAAATTATGAAAAAACTTAGATCTGCACAGAAGAAGGCTCAAGATATGAGAAGCTCTATGCTGGCGAACCCCGCAGGCGATCGAACCTCGAGACCCTTCGAGAGAGCATTGTCTTTCCGTAGAACTCGGCCGATTGGTTCGCTAAGTGGATGCTTTACTTGCCACGCTTTTTAGCCTCTTCGCCTTTCATGAGGGGCTTGGGGCTTTCATAATTCAGGTATGCTTTCGAGCACAAGATAACTTGTTCCGATTATGTTATTTTATGGGCAATATTGCTTATAACTTGTCCGTAGTTCGAAAAGTCTGCATCATATTCCTACATTATTTAGAAACTGCATAAGATTGGAATTTCTTCCATAGTATTTTTGAAAATATTGCACAAAATCTTTCGAGGATTTTGTGCAATGTTTTATATATCATGAGGGAGAATTATGCAAATTTTTTGTACCGGAAGCGGATTATAAGCAATTGTGTTTGTTTGATGCAATATAATTCAGGCAAAATTACTCGTAACTCCCATGTGGTACTTTAAAAATTGCATGATGCCCCTTATATTTAAAAAAAACGTTTGAAACTTCTTTTTGACATTTTTTGTGGGATGAGAAGATGATTACCCATATGTACTTTTTACATAAGAGGGGGGTATATGCAGCGTTTTTAAAAATATAAGAATGCGTAATGCAATCTTTAAAATAATAGGGAATTTACGTTGAGTTTCGGAATCACATGGGAGTTATGGACAATTTTGCCTAAAATTCATGTAAGGATACTCGTTGATCGATCTATTTATTGAACTACTCGGTCTTTCAACTCTGCAGGCATAGAGACATCACGTACATATCGGAACAAGCCTATTCGGTATTGTGCTAAAACTTGGAAGAGAGACGGTGTCATCTGTATCGTTGTAAGTATGCGACTTTGAAATCGAAATTATCGATCAATTTGGCGCGTAGTCTACAGATGTGTGTTTATTCTTCTTCTTCTTCTTCTTCTCATGTCATGTCTTGGACCATCAACATTGTGTCTATTCTTGTTTGAGATTGCCATTTCATTCTCGAGGATGTATCGACGACGACGGCGACAATGATAGTCTCCCTAATCGGGTGATGTTAACGTAATCTGACAGACAGTGATTTGTCAGCCCCGGCGCAACCAAAGCCATTATCCGGAAAAGCTTCATGAACCACCCTTCTTTGTACTGATCGCCGTTCGACCACGGCAAGATGAAACCTCTTAAAAGCTCGTAAAATGCATTTAACGTCATCGGTACGAGGTGTAGCAACGAGAAGTAGTTCTTGTTCGGTTCCTCTTCGAGAACCTGATCGATCGATATATATATAAGGATTGTGGATTTTGAAAGTTAGACGTATGGAAGATATATAACGGAGATTGTTATGCACGTGCCTGGCCGTTGTAGCGACTATTGAAGTACAAACACGGCCCGAAGTGCTTGAACGAGAAAGTCCAGTCGTCGTACGGCAACCTCGGAATCAAGTCGTTGCAATATACGTACCTGTATGTATATTTATAAATAGAGCTCTTAAACGAGTCGGTAGCTCGGTAAAGTCTAATAAGGTCAACTTGATAAAATTCACTAATATGCTATAAATTCTAAGTATATTTTTAAACAAATGTGGAATATAATTCGAACTTGAAATCACTCTTTTTTGTTTTTTTTAAAAAAAATTTACCTTTACATTTTTGGAAGATGGGCGAAGTAGTATTACAAAAATAGATACAATTTTTATTTAAAATATCTCATTACATGATTATTTATATTTTATTCTATTCATCATAACTCAAAGTATTATATTTATTATTTTTTTCGTTATATTTCAAAATTTTATTTTATTTTTATTTTAGTAAAAATAATTATACTCTAATACAAAAATATTTTTAACTTTATTTAAATTACAATCATACTATTACATATACATAAAGTCAAATAATAAAAAAATATCAAAATTTTTTAAAACTTTTCATAACTAATAAAATATTACTCTCTCCGTCCGATTCTAAAAATTACATTTATGTTTACCTTTTGAGTCATTGTATGTAACATTAAAAATATCTATATATTTGTATAATTTTTTGTACAAATATCCTTCTATTACTATTATAAGATACTAATGGAAATATTTTTGTAATTTTTTTTTAATTTATACTATGTGTTAATATAATAATTAATATTCAAATATCAATACACATAAAATAAATAAAACTTTAGAAATGGACGTATATGATAGTATTATTTTTAAATTTATTAGAAAACTCCAAAAGACTTTTTAGAGTGGAACAAAGGAAATATTAAATACTATTTTAATTGATTTATTTTTTATTATTTGATCCCAAATCTCAAATACAACAAGTACAAATCTTACAAGAACAAAGATTAAATTATTTCAAGGTTTTTATATACTGCTTTAAGGTTTCAATTTTAGTTCGAGATTTGTAGATAATAAAAATTCAAATTGAAATAATATTGATATGACATAAATAGGTATTTCAAATAAAAAAATTATTTATTTAATTTAAAAAAAGTTAATAATTAGATATTTAATACTCCTATTATATTTTTTACTCGTTCAGTCTTACTTAATTTGTTCCTAATTTTTTTATTAATGAATAATAATTTAACAAAGTTACCTGTAATAGTTGACATGGTAGAAGTCCATCTTGGCCTTCAAGTAGTCTCCGAAATGGCTGTCTCCAACCCTAGGCTGTCCGAACGTGTACACACCCTCCAGCCGCCGCAGCACCGCCGCCTCCTCGTGCATTGCCAGAACGCCGGCGAACAGAACAGCCAGGGCGCCGCCGAGGCTGTGACCTGTCAGGATGAACTTTGCCCCCTCGTCTTCCGAAATTAGGGTTTTCAGTTCCTCCCGGATTCTGTAATACGCAAACTCCCGGCAGCGGCGGCGGCGGAGCTCTTTCGGCCACCCGTCGGACTTCTGCATTCCGAGGGCTTTCATGAAGCCACGGTGGATCTTACCGACGCCCTTGAATTGGTGCCACGAGATGTCGATGTCCGTCCGCCACGCGTCGGCGTCGAACGGCGCCGTGCCTCTGAACGCCACCACGATTAGGGTTCCACCGCCGCCGCCGGATCTCTGCCGGAATAGTATGGCGTGCGTTGAATTTGTTTCTTGGTAATCTGTATTAATGCATTTAATTAATTAATTAATTAATAATAAGTAAATAATTAATGGTGTGTTCGAAATATAAATATTTATTTAACATATATAAATAGATATTGATATATGCTTTGAATAGTAAAGTTAATGTAATTTAGACTTTTAGGGTGTGTTTGTTAGGGATATTTTCCCCAAATTTTATTATTTATTCAATTTTTTTCAAAAAAATATCGAATTAAACATCTATTTTTTTATATTATACTAAAAATCAATTTTACATTTCAAAACATCGTATTAACACCTATTTATATCACATCAAAATACTACTTAAATAAAAATTCAAATTAACATTCAATTTCAAACAACAAATCTTAAAATTGATTGACAAATAAGAGTTATTAATTTAACCACTATTTGTGGCGGTGGTACAGCTAATTTTGCGCGACGTACAAGCAATAATAGCAAGGAGATATTACTATGAGATTAAAATTTAATTATTACCATTCCAGAAGCTGTAGAACCCCAAAAACTCCATCTATACATTGAAAAAAAAAATAAAAAAATGGCAATTAATCTGAGAAAGAATTAAAATGTAATAAAATCTAAATATTTATATATAAGAATAGATTAAATTAATATGATTATGTACGTACCTGCCAATGATGTGTGACAATATTTTGGACAAATGCTTGATTTTCGTATGATAATTTGGATGCCATAATAGCTAATGAAGCATACTTATTATTATTTTTATTTTCTGTATGATGTTTTTGGAAATTCAAATCCAAATCGAATCTCTTGTCAAGATTTCCAATAATTGATGTGAATGTTTCTGATGATCTTTCTGGCCTCACCAATCTCCCTATATCATAATAAATTATGAGTAATATATCAAAATATACATTAATCTTAAACGATAAGTATATATATCTATATATATATATATATATATTGAATTATGGAAGCTCAAATACACTATTCTATTCAAACGGAATAATCGAATTTGGAAAATAATACCCAAACACGTCACTAATAAACAAGAAAAAAAACCAACGGCAATTACGTAAAGTAACAAACTAACATGCATGCACGTAAAATAAAAAACAAATAATCCAAAAGCTAAATCAAAAATCAAAAATAAAAATAAAATTCCGGCCACGTACCGGCGAAAAAATTAAACAGCAGGCGGCAAAAACCCCCGTTGGCCGGCGGATAATTAAGGCCGAGCTCGACGGCATTCCCGACGGCGGCCATCGGCGTTTTCAAGCGGATAAGAATTTTTTGTAAGAAAACGGATACGAGGAGAATCCATCTCTGTCGAAACCCGACAATCAACTCTCCTTCGTCGAACGAAGAACTGAAAAAATCCCTTTTTCCGAAGTCCCGTGAGCTCAAGATCCGGACAAGATCGAAGCCGGTGGCGTCTTCCGGCTTGAGCACGAGATAATTCTCGGAAAAATCTCGATTCTTGGCCATGGCAGTAAGGAACGATCCGACCCGTTACATGCAACATGAGATATAAATAAATAAAATTTAAAAAATGGGGAGGTTAATTGCATGATAAGAAAGCTAGATTACAAAAGGAGGGTTTAATTTAATGAAGAATTTTATTATGATAATGAAGGGTTGATGGAGATGGATTTGGTATGTGTGTATTTCAAGAATGTTTTGTTTATTTTATTTTATTTTATATATATATATATATTCTGAACTAGGTGACGTATTTGATTAATGATACTGTATTTAAGATAATAAAATTTAGCTAATTAATAATAGTAAATTATTATATTATTTATTACTTTTGATGTGAGTAGTATTGTTGGTATTTTTAAAATAAAATTTAATATATAATTTAAAAAACTTAAAATATTATGTGTTTAAATATTTTGAATATTATATTTCAATAAAATATATATATATTATGAATATCATTTTATAAAAAATAATATTTTATATAATTCATATAAATACAAATACAAATACTTATTTATTTATTTGTGATTAACATAAATTAAATTTATGAAAAATAAAGAGTTCTAAATATTACATTTCTTTATTAAGAAGAAATATAAAAATAAAAGAATTTTGTAGATGTTAAGAATATAATTAAATTTATTTATATTGTTAAATATATTTAAAAGTGATAAATTTACAAACAATAGTAACATATTGTTTTTCCATTTTTGTCCGTCCCAAAACAATTGTCTTGTTTTTTTATTTAGTAACTGTAATCCCCACTTTATAACAAAATTATTCATATTTTTCCAAACTACCCCTAATTATTACTCTAATCTACTTTTTAAAATTTTTCAAAAATAAAGGCATTTTAGTCTGTTACATTATATTTTATATCCATTTTGAATTAAATATTATTATTCATTAATTTTGGTGCCAAAACTCAATAACATTGACTCTTTGGGACGGAGGGAGTATTAACTATTAATAGACTCAAAGGAAAACGTGTCAAACTACTGTGAAATTAAGAGAGTAATTTTTACTATTTTTGTTTCTAATCAAATTCATAGAGCCTCGATTATTTATAGAGTGAATAGATCTCCCTTTTCCTTTTTTACCCCTATCACACCATATCTATAATTTTTTTTATAAAAATATACTCTCTCCATTTCACTTACCATGTCCATGTTGCCGTTTCTGTCCGTCTTACATCTCATGTCACTTTTACTTTTTTGGAAAAATGATTACCGATTTTAATCTTATTTTAAATTTTCATAATTTATTTTTTTTAATTTTAATTAAATTAATTAATTATCTCAATCTTAATCTATAATAATTTATATTATAGGTTAATAATTTTTACTAATATATTTTTAATTATCTATTAATTATATTTATCTTAAATTCTTGTGTACCAAGACACCCAATGTGGAACGGAGGGAGTATTATTTGATTTCGTAAACATTACATTAAATAATTGTTCAAGACACAAAGAAGCAAATATGAAATAAAAATACAAAGGAAAAGTAACTATAGTAGTTTTTCCGTGGGGTTTATTACATCCTTTTTGCTTTTCTGATGTTGCCTTTGTCAGTTTTTTATTTGCTGACATCTTTACTTTAATTAGTGGCATGGTATATGTCATATATATAATATATATATATATATATTGGGATTTCTTTTGTATTTTAATTTTGTAATTCTCTTAAAAATAATTTAATAAGTTAATGTAATATTTTGTATAAAATCGAGATATTACAAATAATATATTTTAAATAAAAAACGTATCAAAAGGATGTTTTGGATTATATTTGAAGTTTGGTTTTAATTTTCTTTTGTTATGCAATTAATTCTTTATAAAGATATAAATACTTCCTTTTATAAAATAAACCATAAGAAATAAATCCGAAAGTGCAAACTAATTAGGATTTGTTGGTTTAGTGTTATGTATAGATAGGGTTTAGCATGAGCATGAGCAAATTATTATTATTTATATATAATATATAATGAAAATTATATAAAGTAAAAAACATCCGAACTTTTGATTTTATGAGTATATAAATAAGTATATTTGAATTATTAAATTAAATATTTGTAATATTCCCTCCGTCTCTGCTACACTGTAGATACTGTATTTTAGGAGGGGTGTAATGAGTAGATAATTAAGAATATATTAGTGAAAATAATTATTCTATAATATAAATAATTATAAAACACTGTAGATACTGTATTTTAAGAGGGGTGTAATGAGTAGATAATTAAGAATATATTAGTGAAAATAATTATTCTATAATATAAATAATTATAAATTAAAATTAAGATAATTAATTAGTTTAATTAAAATTAAAAAAAATTAAAAAATTTAAAATGAGATTAAAATTAAGATAGCTAATTAGTTTAATTAAAATTAAAAAAATTAAAAAATTTAAAATGATATTAAAATGTGTAATCATTTTCCAAAAAAGAAAAATAACATTGAATATGGGACGGACAACAACGTGAATATGATATGTGGGACGAAGAGAGTAATATATATTTTTTTATTGGATGTATTGTATACTGAATTTGTAATATCTGTTAATATATAGGAAAACAATGAAACTATATATATATAAATATATAAAAGAAGTTGTCATGCAAAATATAAAATAAATAAATTATATAGTATGTCATACTGCCCCTTGAATAATACTCCATAATAATAATAATAGTACTATAATTTATTTTTTGTCGAAATAATATTATTTTTCTTCTAAAATTAGCGTTATATCGTCATATATATACATATTAATATATTACCATAAATATAAATATATATATATATTACAATATATATTAATACCATAAATATAGATATATAAATATTACAATATATATCATCATCCCTTCAAACTCAAGGTGAGAGTGTGGAAATCAGCTTGAGTTTGCTTAAGAACAACTGAAAGCGGCCGGGTAAATGAGGCTTGGTGAAGCCATCGGCAGTCTGATCAGCAAAAGAAGTGTAGGACAAGGAGACGTTGTCGTTAGCAACGTGATGACGGACAAGGTGACAATCGATCTCAATGTGTTTCGTACGCTCGTGAAAAATATCATTCGTCGAAATCTTCATGGCACTCTAACTGTTACAATGAATAGTGGTAGCAGAGGGTTGAGACACACCGAGATCAGCAAGTAGCCATGGAAGCTCGGCAGTGGTATCCACAAGAGCTCGATACGCAGACTCTACACTGGATCGGGAGACGACCGTCTGTTTTTTGTTGCGTCAAGAAATAAGCGAATCACCGAGAAAGAAACAAAAGCCAGTGGTCGAGCGACGATCGGTGGGATCTCCCGCCAATCAACATCAGAGTACCCAGTTAAAACCAAGGACGAGCAAGCTGAATAATGGAGACCATGGAGGAAAGTGCCTTTGACATACCCAAGAATCCGCAGAACAGTAAAGTAATACCTCATCCGAGGAGCGGACATGAACTAACTGATGATATGAACAACATAGACAACGTCAGGTCGAGTAACAGTCAGATATATTAGGCTTCCCACCAGCTGACGATATAAGGTAGGATCGTCAAGAGGGGCATCATCCATCGGAGTAAGGCGACAATCAGACTCAAGAGGCATAGGCACAGTCTTAAAGTCAGTGAAATCTGCTATAGATAGAAGGTTGGGGGAATACTTAGCTTAAGAAAGATAGTACCCGTCGGAGGTATCAGAGATCTCAAGACCGAGAAAGTACCGAAGAGGCCCCAAGCTCTTTATTTTAAAGTGGCTGTGGAGATGATCTTGTAGTTTAGAGATGCCGGACTGATCATCTCTTGTGATGATCATGTCATCCACATAAAGTAACAGAATAGTAACACCAGTAGACCCGCGTCGAGTGAATAAAACAGAGTCATGATAGCTGGAAGTAAATCCAAGCTGGAGCAGAGCAGAGCTAAATTTCAAAAACCAAGCTCGGGGTGCCTATTTCATACAGTATAGAGCACGACAAAGTTTACATACCTTGGAGGACGTAGGAAAACCAGGAGGATGAGACATGTAGATGTCCTTGGATAGATCACCATGCAGGAATGCATTCTTTACATCGAGTTGATGTAGGGGCCACTGACAAGCGGTAGTGATAGCTATAAAACAACGGATGGAGGTGAAACGAGCAACGGGGGCAAAGGTCTCATCATAGTCGAAACCGTACTCCTGAGTGTAGCCTTTAGCTACCAAAGGAGCCTTGTAGCGCTCTATGGATCCATTAGAGTGTGTTTTGATCCGAAATACCCACTTATAGCCGATAGGTTTCTTGCCTCGAGGAAGATCAACCATATCCCACGTGTGGGTTTTTTCCAAAGCCTGTAACTCCTCAGATATAGCCTTCCGCCACAACGGGTCTGCATACACCTCATGAAATGAACTAGGCTTATGGTGGGACAAGGTGGCAGAGAAGTAGTGATAATCGAGTAAGTGAGTAGGGAGATGACCAACCCGAGTGGAACAGCGAGGGCCAGGATCAAGGTCCGAGGTCAAAGTAGTGTCAGGATCTAGTGGTGGTAACGGATCAGAGTTGGGAGTAGTGGTGGGCTCGGGGATTGGCGTCGGCTCAGGAGGCGCAACCGGGAGAGCATCAAGAGCAGAGGACGGAGCTGCGTCGTCGGAAATAAATAGAGGTGGAGAGGACAAGGTAAAGAACGGAGACGAACGATCAAAGGGAACTCGAAAGTGGGACAAGGTAAAGAACTTGGTATTCTCCTAAAATGTGACATGACGAGAATTACGTAACCTATTGGAAATAGGATCCCAATAACGATAACCCTTATGCTCTAAGTATCCCAGGAAGCAACACAGATGCGCATGAGGTTCTAACTTGGTGTGCTCAGGAGAAGGGAGGCAACGAAATAGACACAACCAAAGGGGCGGAAAAGACTATAATCAGGGGCTCGATTAAATAGTCTTTTAAATGGACTAACATTACCCATGACAGAGGAAGGGACACGATTTATAGTATAGACAGCAGTAAGTGCGGCTTCCCCCCAAAAATGATCCGAACAAGAGGCAAATAAGAGCGCTGGACAACAGTACCCTGATCAGATAGGAAACGAAAAACTGAAGAATTTGTATACTCAAGAGCATTATATGTACGGAGATTACTTATAGTGGAGGAAAATTAGGTATGTATCATTTTAGAAAAGTCCATATAAATAGATGAGAATTCAGAACGGTATCGCATGAAGTAAATCCACGTAAAACGAGAGTAATCATCGATAAAAAGTACGAAATAACGTGAACTATTTATAGAGACAGCGGGTGAAGGTCCCCAAATATCAGAGTGAACTAATGAAACGGAGTATCCACAACAGAAGTACTATGTGGGAATGATAAAGCAAGTTGTTTCCGCAACGAACAATCCACACAATTAAAAGACTCAAAAGCGACAGAACCCAAAAGACCTTGACTAATCAACAGAAGTACTATGTGCCATTGAAGGCAAGATGGTGTGGAGGTGGTGGCAGCAGAAATAAAAGGACGAGGGAGCTGAAGTGGCTCAAGCTCAAATAAGCGGCCCGTCTTCCGGCCTTTCCCGAGCGTCCTCCCGATTTGCGCATCCTGAACCTGCACACCAGTAGAAGAGAAAATCACTGTGAAACCTTGATCAACTAATTGACCAACTAAGATCAGATACAAGGTTAATTAGGGAATACAATAGGTGTCAGGGAGGGATAAAGATAAGGTGGATGTGTGTCCAGTATGGGTGATGCGCATATGGGTACCATTTGCCGTAAGGATAGGGAGTAGAAATGGTGCGGTGGATGTAGAGGTCATAAGGCGTATATCAGATGTCATATGATTACTACAGACAGAATCAAAATACCAAGGAGAGGTACCTGATGTGGTAGACATGGCATCGTAGGAAACGCAGACGCAAGTGTGACAGAGGCTGTGACAAAAGAGGTACTAGAATGAGGAGGTCCACGAATATGCCGAGGCTTGAAGTTACTGCTGCCAGAGCGAGACGGCCTAGTAGGGCGATACTGTATAGTATGGCTTAAAATGTGACAGTAGTGACACTCCACTTTGGGGCAGTGACCGAAGTTGTGATCATAAGACTGACATCTTTTATAACAAAGTTAACGACTATGAGTAGGTGGTCGGGGGGTGACCGCAATAGCAGAATCAAGCGGAGGAGCCTTGGCGAGGTGAAGACGTGTTTCCTCAAAAAGAATCTCCTGAATAGCTGCATCAAATGTAGGAAATGGGTGCTGAGGTAACAAGAAGGCACGAACTACCTCATACTCTGGACACAAAGTCATCAAGATCTGAATGAAGCGAAAATGATCCAAACTGATCTAAGTCTGATCCAACCGATGCCAAAGGGGTTGTACTTGTGCAAGAAAGTCGTTGACAAATTGTCCTGGTTGAGGATCGAATCGGATCCAAAACCCTAAAGAACAGACAATCGCAAAATAGTGCTCAAACGAGAAAACAAATTATATCATGAGAGACAAAATCAAATTCCGAGCAAGACGCCGGAAAAAGCTCTGGCAGCCGCCGCCGCACGCGCCGTCACGTGCCGCCTAAGCATCCGACGGCGAAACTTCGTCATGCGCGTGAGATCGCCAAGCGCCTCCGTTCGCCATGAAATTTTGGGTGCCGGCCGGTCTCACGGTGACGCATCTGATGGTAGGGGCGGTGTCGATCGAGGATCTCCGGAATGATAGGTAACAGAACGGGCAGTGTGATTTGCTTATATGGGAAGAAGTCGGGGCTCTTATACCATGTTAGAATATGAAACTGAAATTCTTTATTTCAATCATAAGAATACGTACATATTTATAAAGATATACAAATCATTTAAATAAGTCAAGAATCCTATAAATCTCTTAAATAAGATAACTACCGTAAATATAATATATTATTTCTAAATATATTTTAACACCTCTCCTCAAATTCAAGATATGATCGAACAAACTTTAGTTTGTCAGAAGTGAGCAAAAAAGATATAGCCAAAATCTTCTATGTACGAATTTGAATTCACCAAGATTGACTGAAAGTGATGTAGCCGTCCACTGGATCAGAGTCAGAAGCAGAACTCTCAACACCATTAGAGTTGAAAACAGGACTCGCTCGCTCACAACGGAACTAGAGCAAAAAACGGGACTCGCTCACTCTATAGAAGTAGAGTCGGAAACAGGACTCGCTCGCTCACAACAGAGCTAGAGTCAGAAACAAGACTCCCTCGCTGTCAATAGAGTTAGAGTCGAAAACAGAACTCCCAACGGCGTTAGAGTCGAAAGTAGACTATGTCAGTGAAATAGTAGAGACGAAGACGACATGAAAATAACAACATGATCGTGGATAGAAGCAAATCCATTAATAAAATATAAAAATATATGCGAAATATAACGAGTCATGGACGTACCCGGGGAGAATTTGGCTCTGATACCATATTAGAATTAACGGAATCATATTATTTCTCTTTTAAAATTAAAATTATATCATCGTATATATACATATTGATATATTACCATAAATATAGATATATATTACAATATATATCGACATGTTGTATATTTTGAAATCAAAATAATTATTTGATATGATATTTTATTATTTAAAAAAAATATGGTAACATATACCCTTAAATCTGAAGCATCATCAAAACATTTTAACCTAAAAAATAAATGAAAATACAATGGTATTTTGTAGTGTATTAATTAAATTTAAAAAAAAAAATTGTTTTAAGCAAATGAAAGAAAACTACACACACAATTTAATTTTTTGGGTCTTGATCGGGTCCATTAGTCTAAGGGCAATCCTTATAATACCTGAATTCAACCCAATTAATATAATAATATATAATATATATCCATAATATTTAACTAAGAAAATTCTATTAATGGAATTATTTTAAAAATATTGTCTTATTTTATTTATTCATTTGTAATAATTTTATTTTAATTCTTTTAACATAAATAGATTAATTTTGATGTAGGTTGGGTTTTTGTCCAAGTTGAAATAAAAATTGTAAAAATACATCAAATCTATCAGGTCTAATCAAATCCGGTTTACATTTGAGATCTAATACTTCCTCCGCTCCCAAAATGACGTTGTTATTTGAGTTGGACACGATATAATACTTCCTCCGCTCCCAAAATGACGTTGTTATTTGAGTTGGACACGATATTTAAAGAATATCAATATTATATTGACGTTTTTGCTCTTGTGAGTGTATTAGTATAAAAAATAGTGATATTTGTGTAGTAATAAAAAAAAAATAGGAATAATTTTATGGTGATATGAATATTTATGGAAATGAAACTATTGTTTTAAAACGGACAAAAATAGTAAATAAGACTATTGTATTGAAACGAAATAAATAATATTTATTTTGATCTGGTCTCGGTTCCAATCATACCCTAGTCTCTTGTCCCTTGATGGGCGGTGACATAAATATTGGATTGGATGATGTTAAAAAATAAAATAAAAAAAAATTATTGGTAATAAATAGTGTCAAAAAATTCTAAAAATATTTGAATGGAACTTTTTTTTATATATATATATATATAATTTTGGTAGTATGAATGTTCATTCATCACTAAAAGCCATTTATTCGACTCATCCAAATCTATATCAAATCCAATCAAATCTACCAACATTCAATAAACTACCAATATGTTTTGCATGGACTCCTCAACCTTCAAAATATATGTATTTTTTATTTAAAAAATAATAAAATAATATATTTTATAGTAATTTGTATCTCTTAAATTTTTATTTTGTAATATAAAAATTATAAAATTTAATTCGTTTGTTGATTTATATTTTTAGTTTTTAAATTTTTTATAATAAAAATATATTAAATCTTATATAATTTTGTTGAAATTTTTTCTAAAACATTTAAATTTTCTATCTTTTTTTTTTTTTTTCAGAATGTACTGTGAATAAATAAAAAATCACATTGAATCGGTAAAAAAAAAAAATGATTTTGTCCTCCCTCTGGACAGAACTGTTTGTAATAACATTATATATATATATATATATATATAGAGAGAGAGAGAGCATGGAGTATTTTCTCCAAAGTGCATTGGATTTTTAATTTGAATTTTATTAATTACAAATTAATTTTTTCAAAATTATCAAATTAAATATATATTTTTATTTTTTTTATATTAAAAATTAATTTTATATTCAAGACGTCTCATCAACATCGTTCGATAAAGATCGAAACTTTATCGGTAGACTACAATATCATTTCAAACACTTATTTATATTATATTAAACAATTCTTTTAATTTAAATTTTAATTATTCAAATTCTAAAATCCAACTCTCATGCCAACAAACAAATCCACTTATATGATTACTTATATAGTTTTGTAATCATTGTAATCCTTTATTTGTATTTGAAATAATATTTTTATAAATTATATATACACTAAGGGCAAAAAGAGAGAAATAATGAATTTATTTGCACAATAAAATTTGTACTTACATGATTCTTAACGAAAAGTTAACATTCATCATAAAATATTATTGGTCCAAAAAATATATATATATATATATATTTTATGAGTCAACGAGAATTTGCAATGAGGTGGACAAAAAGAAAAAATGAATCGAAACAAAATTGGCCACTAAAATTTTTAATATATATATATATTGATCAAATGTGATGTGATAAAAAAAAAAATGAATATATTTTTAAGTAAAAATATATATTTTTTAAATAAAAATAAAAATTTGTGGTTGAAGCAAATTACAATATATCAAATATATTTTCACTGTACTTAGTGGATAAATAGAATGCAGCGTTGAAGATGATCTCCAACAAACTTTATTATATACTATCTTTGTTCGACTCTAAGAATTTCATTTACTTTTTACGTATTGATATTTGAATATTAATTATTATATCAAAATATAGTATAAATTAAAAAAAAAATTGTAAAAATACTTCTACCAGTGTCTTATAATACTAATAGAAGGACATTTATACAAAAAAAAAAAAATTATACAAATATAAAAATATTTTTAATATTAACTACAATGACGCAAAAAATAATTGTAACCCTTAATACTAAACATATTTTCTTTAAAAATAAAATAAAAATTATTGGAATCAAATAGTTGTGTATGGTAACACCAAAAAATTTTGTGGGCCCTTTGCACTTGTAAGAGGACAAGTGAATCCATCCCATATTATTCTAAATATATTTTTATTTATCTTCACTTGTCACTTTATGACATCTTCATTGAATTCTAGTTCATGAATTTGTGACAATATTCTTTTCTTTTTTTTTTTTTTTTTTTTTTTCCTTTTCCTTTTTTGTGGAACTTTTCAAGAATGGCTCCCTCAAAGGCCTTTTATGCCCTAATTTAGTACTTCCTTTGTCCCTAATATCGTGTCGTAATTATTATAGACACGAGAATTCATTAGAAATATGATTAATAAATAATTAAAAATATATTAGTAAAATTAATTATAATATAATACAAATTAATATAACTAATTAGTCTAATAATTTTTTTAAAAAAAATTATAAATTATACTAACTCTGTCCGACTATAATTAATGGTCTCATTTACTTTTTGTATATTGATCTTTGAATATTAATTATTATATAAAAACTTAATACAAATTAAAGAAAAATGACAAAAATACTTATATTAGTGTCTTATAATACTATTATAATGACATTTATGTAAAAAATTATACAAATATAAGAATATTTTTAATGTTAAGTACAATGACGCAAAAGGTAAATAAGACCCTTAAATCTGGACGGAGGGAATAAATTATAATTTTTAAAATAAGATTAAAATATAAAATACCTTTTTCCAAAAAGAAAAAATGACATAATATACGAGACAGACGAAAATAAAAAATATCACGTAATATGTTGGACGAATAAAGTATAATAATAATAACTGGGCCATATGTGACAAATCTAGCCCATTTAAATGAGCCCAATTCAACAATAATGTAATGATACTTTGTAAATTGATTAGCTGTTCGACTTGAATAAATATCAATATATAGGAATCTCACGCCTTACAAAATTATACTCCCTCTGTCCCGTATAATATGAGATTATTACTGTAGATACACGAATTTAGATAAAGTATAATTAATAAGTAATTAAAAAGTGTATTAGTAAAAATAATTATTATTTAGTAAAAATAATTATAGATTAAAATTAAAATAAGTAAATAGTTTAATTAAAATTAAAAAAATTATAAAATTTAAAATGCGACTAAAGTGCATAATTATATTTTCAAAAATAGAAAAGATAAGTTATGTGGGACGGACGAAAATATAAAATATGAACAAATTATGTGGGACGGATAGAGTAATTGAGAAATCATTCCATTAAAAAATACTAAGTGAATGTATTTGCTTATAAATTGGGTGTTATGTTTTGATTTTAATTAAGGTTGTTGAAGGTTTTTTTTTTTTTTTTTTTTTATGTGATTTATAAAGAATTTGTGGATTTGTTCACTAATCATTTTTTTAAAACGATTTTTAATATATATTTTATCATTTCATAAAAATTAATATTTAATATAAAATTTTATTTTTTTATATTATTAACACGATTCTCTATATCTCACGTAAAAAAATATAATTTAAATCAAAACACTAAATAAACAAACCCTTATCTACTTTTGGGTTTTGATTTGATATTGTCATTTTAATTTAATATTTAATTAAATAGTATTTTGATATAATTTTTATAAAATAAAATAAAATAATATATTATTATTAAAAACTGTATAAATAAAAAAATAATAATTTGAATTTGAAACTCGTTAAAAATATCATTTAGCAATTTAACAATAATAATAATAATAGTGATTGATGATACGTTCTACCGGATGATGTGGCGTGACACGTAGGACGCGTTCACGTGGCAGCACCGTGAACGATGACGTGTGAAACACCACCACAGTGTTGTCAGTAGTTCACGTGGATATCTCGTGCCTTAATTCACCCTACAGCAGCTTTAATGTAAAATAACCTCTATAAACGTTTATATTTATTTTTTAATTTTGCATATGATTGACCAAACTTATACTCCATATATGTCGTTTGGGTCGATAGTTGGACCGGACCTACTGGTCGCCGGTTTAAGGAGCATGCCTAGGATACTTGACCGTTGACCTTCTAGATGGAAATTAGAATTAATGTTCCTTTTTTTTCATTAATGAAGGGCGTAATTAACATATAATCAATCTACAAGATTATTTATATTACAAAAATTTTGAAATATAAATACATCAATATTTTTATAACTTTTACAAAAATATCAAATTAAATCGTAAAAAAAACCGTAATTGATATAACCTTTTACGAGAGAAATATATTTGATGCGATATTTTTGAAAAATTGAATAGTACCAAAGTATCCAAAATTATTATGTAGACAAAGTTTTTTAAAAAAAAGTATTTTCTCCATCCGTTTTTAAAAATCACATTTACGTTTTGCGTCATTAGTATTATAAAACACTGATGAGCCGGACCAAAGCCTTAAAATTTAAGGGATCGTTTCTAATTTAGATATTTTTTTCCCTTTTCTTTGGTGACAAAAAGGACTGCAGAGATAGTTTGCACATGGGTCATGACAATCAGTGTGGATTTCCTTTCTATTTATAGATAATTGCAAGGAAAATCATATCTTACACCAATTGAGTATATACATATATAATTTTTTTATTTTTAAATTCAATTTATATATAATTAACATAAAAATTTTGGGAAAGAGTGAATATATGATAATATTAATAATAATAATAATAATAATAACAATAAAATTGGTGACAATCATTTGATTAGGACATACAAAATGCCACAATTTAATTAATTAATCCCTCGAAAAATACACTAAGGGACCGATCTCTCAAAATTAATTTTACATTACACCAAACGGCGGCGGCGGCGGCGCGCCGCCGCGACGCTATTTCACGAATCTAAAAATTGATCATTCGGCGGCGGCGGGTGATGGTAGCCGCCTTTAGCAGCCGCCGGAAAGTAACTCCCGCTGGACATCGGCACCGGAAACCCGATTCCCGGCGGCGGCGCCGGCGGGCGCGCGGCGGCAACGCGCTCCAGAGACTGCACCTGATTCTTCAAAAACTTGACGTAATGAATAGCCTCGTCGAGCATCGACGCCGTGTCCATCTTCGTGCCGCCGGGGACGAGTCTCTGCAGAATCCGAATCCGCTCGCTAATCCTTTCCCGGCGGTGGCGCGCCGCCACGCTCTGGGGGTCCGTCGAGATCTTGACGTTGCGCCGCTTCGGCGGCTTGACGGCTTCGGGGTCGATGTGGATCGGCTGCATTGCGGCTATTCGGAAGATCATTTCGCGCATAGCCGCCATCGAGTTCGGCTTCTGAGCCGCCGCCGCCGCCGGTGAGTCGTAGTCCTGCATTTTCCACCTCCCGCCGGCGGGATGCAGCGGCGGCGAGTCGCCGGAAAAGGATATGGTGTTATTAATATTATTATTATTATTATTATTTGGTCTTCCGAACTCCATTGTCGGGACCTCGTAGGTGGCGGCGAGGTCCGGGAGCTTGTCCATCTGCATCAGCATCATCATCTCCATCTGATCGTCGTCGCCGCCGGATTTGATGAAATTGATGTCCATGGATTCGAATTTCGATTTATATAAATATATATATGTAATAATTATAATAATTAAAAAGAATATTAAAATTAAAATGGAGCTTTAGATTGGGGGATGGGTAAGGTGGAGATAGGAGAGGGAGGAGTCGAGTTTCTAACAGAGCCTTGCAGAAGGAACTGATCGATGCAATGCACTCTCTAATTAATGTATCAGAAAAATATATATATATATATATCTATATATGTATATGTATGTATATATCATTGAAAAGTTTTTACTCACTACGTGAATTATTTATTGGGAAAAACAATATTTTTTTTTTTAGAATGTAATATAGTCATTCAATGTAATTATAAATCTTAGGTTTTGAAAATAATTGCTCACTTATCCAATATTAATTTTTCAACTGCAATTCTTCAAAAAAATAATAAAAAATATAAAATATTTTATACAAAAGTTAAAAGGTCAAAATACTCATTATAAAAAATTAAAAAATCATTACAAAAAGTCAAAAAAATCAAATATTTAGCTAAAACAATACTCCTTTCGAAATGTAGTAGAAATAAAGGTAAAAAGACTAAATTATCCTTATTAGTATTTTATGATATAAAGGTAATGACATTTGTATAATATATTGTAAATTAGAAGAGTATTTATAATGTTAGGTGAATAGTAAAGTTATTAAAAAAGAAATGAATAATTTGCTATGAGACAGACGAAAATGGAAAATAGGTAGATTGTTAAAGGACGGAGAGAGTATAATATAATTAGTAAATTGCCACAAGAAAGATGACATATATTGTGTTATATATTATACTAATAATTGTTATTTTTTTGATAGACACTTGCTGATTAGATCAAGTTATTATTGCGTTGAAATTATAATATAGTTATATTTTTCTATACGTAATTATGTAAGATATTATTCAAATATATGCTATATATATATATCACTATTTGCTATGTTCTTTACAAATATTTTCTAATTTGGTTAAATCATCGTTGTGCTTATTTGTATAATGTTTTATTTGTATAAACTTGCATAATTATACGTGTGCGTGTTTGTTACAAATATTAATTTTGAATAAATATGATGTTTTATGTATATTTTAATTCAAACACAAAAAATAAAAAATAAAAAAACTACGTAATGAATTAAACACAAGAAGTATCGTATAATTTACCTTCAATAACATACTGGAAAATTTCACTTATATGTTTTAGTAATAACAATACGCGGAACTCGTCTCACTTGTATTATTTCACTTATTTTTAAGATTGTTCAATCTAAATATATACTTTATATATATATATATATATATATATAACTATATGTTCTCATCTAATTATTAATTTAATTCACTCTCATCTCTATTTACCTTAATTATTATTTCAAATATATACTTGTTAATACATAATTGTAGGTAAACTGTTTTTTTTATTCTCGTAACTGGATTTTCTTATTATTTTAGTTCCGGAAGTAAGGTCTGTCGCAAATTAGTCCCATAAGTGAAAAATTTTCGTTGTTTTAGTCCTCCGGCGCCGAAGACGCCCACGTGGCTCTCCGGAGGCCACGTCTCCGCCAGGTAAATGACACCTGGCGGACACGTGGATTTTATTTTATTTTTTTATTTTTTTTAAATTTGTTTTTAATTTATTTTTAATTTTTTAATTTGGTCCAATTAAAAAATATTAAAAAAAATGAAAAAAATAAAATAAAATCTACGTGTCCTCCGGATGTTGTTGACCTGACGTGACACCTGGTGGACACGTGGCCACCGGCGAGCCATGCGGGCATCTCCGGTGTCGGAGGACTAAAACAACGAAAATTTTCTACTTATGGGACTAGTTTGCGACATGCTCCACTTACGGGACTAAAATGATAAGAGTATCTAGTTACGGGACTAAAAGAACAGTTTATCCTTATACAAATTATGTTTTAATATATATTTATTACTCCCTCCGTTCTATGTAATATGGGTGTATTACCGTCGACACGAGAATTTAGGTAAAATATAATTAGTAAATAATTAAAAAGTGTATTAGTAAAAATAATTGTAGATTAAGATTAAGATAAATAAATAGTTTAATTAAAATTATAAAATTTAAAATACGATTAAAGGATATAATTATATTTCCAAAAGAACAAGTTATGTGGGACATACGAAAATATAAAATAGACAAATTATGCGGGGCGGAGAGAGTAATATACATTATATAAAATAAAAAATTTATTATATGTTTACATATTTAAATAATATATAATAGCAATTATTATGGAGCAATAAGTGTGGTGATGAGTTTCTTTTTATTTTTAAATTAAAATTGGTGAGGAGAATTGAAATCAAGTTGGGTCTAACTTTTATGAGAAAGGGAAAATAAAAATAAAAGGAGAATTTGTTTAAATAATATATCTTGCAGAGCTGTTGCATTTTATGAGAAATGTCAGTTGGTATGAATATTTATTTATTTTATTCATATATATATATATATATATATATATGCTGGTGTGAGGAGAAGCATCATATTATGTATTTTAGTGTTTATTTTATTTTATTTTCGAACCGTAATTTATAATTATTTTTAAAAAATAATAATAATTTTCATTCAAAATATTATATATGAAAACATTTTTATTTAAAAAATTAAAGATATTTCCGATTGCTATTAGGGTATTACCCTTAACCTTTATTACTCTATCCGTCCCACGTACCATGTCCACATTGCCGTTTCTGTCCGTCCCATATTTCATGTCACTTTTTTTTTAAAAAAAATGATTACACACTTTAATCTCATTTTAAACTTTTTAATTTATTTTTTTTTAATTTTAATTAAACTAATTACTTATTATAATTTTAATTTATAATTATTTATATTATAGGATAATTATTTTCACTAAATACATTCTTAATTATTTACTAATTGCACACTTCCTAAAATATTGTGTCTACAGTGTAGCATACAGACGGAGTGAGTATTATTATTATATAGACGGATAAAAAAAAATCATGGGAAATTCTTAAAATTATTACTATATGAATTTTAAATGGAAGATGTTTGTTTGGTTGTGATTTGACATTGATTTAAAATGTGACGTAGATTTAATTTTTTTGTTTATGTAGTAGTATTTTAATGTGATATTTTGTGAAAAAATAATAATAATAATAATATATTTTTATTAAAAATATTGTATAATATAAATAGTACTGATTTTAATATAAAAATAGAATAGAACAAGCTCAATTGGGGCACCAAGAATTATCATTTTGTGATTTTTTTATTATATTAAAAAAAAATAATACTAATATTTTATTAGTCAGTGAAATGTGTAAGATAATTATGATATTTTATCATTTCTACTTTATATATATGTAATAATATATTTTTAATTTGTGTGAAAGTTAATACTAATGTATGATTGTTAGATGAATTGATTTTTTTTTTTTTTGTATGAAACTGTGTTGGTAATATAAAAAATAATATTTTGTGTTGAATAATTATGTTTTTATAAATTGATAAATGTATATATTATATTAACTGTGTATTTATATTTTTCAATAAATTTATGAGAAATTATTTTATTGAAAAATGTTAAATAAACATAATTAGGGGTGGACACGGTTCGGTTATTTGCAAATATGCAGGTATTTGATAACCGAACCGAACCGAACCGAACAAATATCCGAAACCTCAAACCGTATCCGAACCGAAAATTTCGGTTAACCGAAAATATTTGTAGTATTTGCAAATAACTCGAACCGAATCGAAATTAAGAAAAAATATATAAAAAAAAATTAAAATTCTAATTAAATAAAAAATATTTTCAAATATTTCAAATATCCGAACCGAAACCGAACCGTATATAATTATTAATATAAATTTTAAAATATAATAATATAAATACATAAATATATTCGGTTCGGTTAACCGAACCGAATAAAATATGAAAAACCGAAACCGAACCGAACCGAACAAATATCAAATATGCAGTATTTGTATTCAAACTGAATTTGCTCGGTTAACCGAAAATTCGATTCGATTCGATTCAGGCGATTCGACGATTCGATTTGATTTTTTTGCCCACCCTTGAACAGAATAATTAAAATAATATATATATAGTGGATAACAAAAATATATGTTTATAGTGGCAAAAATAAAAAATAAAAAATGGAGTTAAAAATAAAATTTGATGAATGGAATTATCTATGATCATGCATTCTAACCGCACTATTTTAACTTTTGTCTTAAAATAAATACTAAATAATTTGTGTTGATGTAATTTTTCAACAAAAATAAAGTAAAATTCAAAGATATAGAAAATATCCTTAAACTTGATTAATTAGTGCCTGAGATTAGGAATCTCTAAACACTGTAACGTACAGAAAATAAACTGGAAAATAAAAGACTGAAATTTAAAGTGGTGATCCCCAAATCTGACTTTGCTTTGTTGAAGTTGATTGAAGATCCCTTGCCAAATGATGACCCAAATCCTTAAATATTCCCTGGGAAACCGTACTGAAAACCGTCACCCGAACGGTTACAACATCTCCTTCTCAACCGTCTTCCAACCTTTCTTATGCTGACACGTGTCCTCAGCAGACCAATAATTCCCTATATTTCACTCCTTGAGCCGACCACAGACCTTCCGCTCTTTTGGCCCGACTGCCAATCTACAATAGTATGGGTCCGACCGCCAATCCTCCCGACTTGCGAACCATCTGGCTTGAGGTCTTTCCGCCTTGAGGACTTCCCGACCTGAAAACCTTCCGACTTGAGGTCTTTCCGCCTTGAGGACTTCCCGACCTGAAAACCTTCCGACTTGAGGTCTTTCCGTCCTGAGGACCTCCCGACCTGAAAACCTTCCGACTTGAGGTCTTTCCGCCTTGAGGACTTCCCGACCTGAAAACCTTCCGACTTGAGGTCTTTCCGTCTTGAGGACCTCCCGACCTGAAAACCTTCCGACTTGAGGTCTTTCCGTCTTGAGGACTTCCCGACCTGAAAACCTTCCGACTTGAGGTCCTTCCGTCTTGAGGACCTACCGACCTGAGGTCCTTCCGTCCTAATGACTTTCCGTCTTGAAGACCTACCGACCTGAAGACCTTCCGACCTGAGGTCCTTCCGTCTTGAGGACCTACCGACCTGAGGTCCTTCCGTCCTAATGACTTTCCGTCTTAAGGACCTACTGACCTGAAGACCTTCCGACCTGAGGTCTTTCCGTCCTGAGGACCTACCGACCTGAAGTCCTTCCGTCCTGAGGACCTACCGACCTGAGAACCTTCCGTCCTGTATTTTCCTTAGAAATAAATAAATTTATTTTCCTTGATTTCCTCACGGTGTCCTTCAGCCAGCTCAATCAACCCTATTGCCAGGCCCATTCTTCTTTTTTACCTTGGGCTTTTAACCTAATTCTAAATTTCGTACGTAACAACTTGCCCGCCGCCAAGGGACTTTCAAACGCCATTTAACAATCAATGTTTGGAAGTTCATAAATCACTACCCTCTTGAAAAACTCCCTTAGCAACTGCACCAGTTACTGAAACACGCCTGATAAACTTCCGTCTTCGCAATACAAGCCTGTGTGAATCACAATCCCAAAACATTCTAACTATGGCGAATCAATACATGCCTGCCCTTCCTTTCGACGGAACCCTTCCAGAAGGTCCATTTTCAGCCTCGAAAGTACTAACTCCGACGATCCGTCCATATTGCACTACTCCTGAAGATTCAAATCGGATGAGGGAAGTTTTGGAATCTCGCAACGCCTTGGCTATCAACAATCCCAACTACCAAGCAGTTCGCATCCGGGACAGCATCAAGACCCATCTCACAGACCCAAAAGATCTGTATCGCGCTTGGTATCGACGAGTAGCAGAACATTTCCAGACCCAATGGCGTTCCCAAAAAATCGACCAAGCAATATTGCTGTCCACCATGCCTATCAACCTGCATGAGAAGGTGTTATTGGCCATGTCTGCCTTCTGGAATGCGGAAAATGGGACTTTCCTCTTCCCATCAGGCCCCTTTGGCCCAACTCTTATGGACGTGGCCATGATCGCACATCTCCCAGTCGTGGGTGAAGACCCTGTAATGGGAGCCCTAGATGGGCAGGAGCCATCAGAAGACCATCCGGGATGGTCTTTACAAGGTGTGAAGGAATGGGGTTGGACAAAGTTCGCAACCGACCAGCAAGGGGCTCCAGGGACCCCTGTAACCGACCGGGAGCATACTGCCTTTATCCTGTTCTGGCTTTGTAGGTACGTCATTGTTTCCCCTTCCAAAAGTGTCCTTCCTTCTCACCTCGACCTGGCCATTCATATTGCGTCAGGTCGGTTCTTCTCCCTTGGCACCCTATTTTTAGCCAATCTGTTCGAAGGACTCACCAGGGTTAGCCTTCGTTTAACAGATAACGATAATAGGAAATTAGACACTGCCGCGTCGGGTCCTTTTTGGTTTTTAGAACTTTGGTTCCGTCTTTACTTCCCCAACGCGTTTAACTTAGGATCTCCGCCCACTATGCCAACATCTGAAAAACATTTAGGATTAGTCCTCAACCGACTCTGCTCAGGACGCAATAAACTCCAATCGTCCGATCCAATAATAACTGCCATTTTAACAGATACCCGCAGTAACTCTCGATTTTCTATGTATAAAAAATATGCGGGTTATGCTCCCGACCATTTTTGGCCCTTTCCAGTACCAAACCCGCTTCCGACTCCTGAGCCTTGTCCTCATCCCACCTATCCTTTCGCCTGGGACGTCGCCCTCAAACCCAGGTCTCTTTTTAGTAGCAAGAAACTTGATAAAAAAGGGCAGAAAACTTTTTACACTTTTAACTATGAACCTCAATTCATGGCGCGCCAGTTCGGCTGTTGCCAAGGTATCCCTGGACCCGTCGCGTGTCCCCAAATAATTTTTCAAAGTCCCGACCGACGAGTCCTTCCTAAATCAATCCATTCTTATATCTCCCAGCTCACCACGTATATAATTTCCAATTCTTATATTCCTTTCCGCTCCAACCCTGAGATTGTAGATACTTTCAATGAATGGTGGTCGGTTGTATGGTCCCTGATATCCCCTGACGAGGATCGGTTGCTGAACGTACTCCTCCCCCCCCAAGGACTGGTTCTAGGGGCGGCGATACATACTAGCACCCAAAAACAAACAACAACCCCGGGAATCGGATCTGGGGGTCCCACGCGCAAAAGAAAAACTTCCCAGCTGCAAACACCCCCGACCTCGGAGACCGACCAGCAAACACTAGCAGACCTTGGACTAACTAGGACGTCAGCAAGGACCCGACCCCGAATTGGTAATGTTTCTTAACACCGTGAACCAATTCACTATATCATAACTTTGATTTTACTCATTTCATTCCCCAGAACCGACCTTGGTGACACCGACCACGCAACCGACGCCAGCACTAACCGACCATTCAATCGGGCCTTTGGTCCAGACCAATTTGCCAATGAGCAGTCGGGCGGAGGACCCGACGCGGAGGCAAACTCCTCCTCCCGTACCGAGGAGTGGTCGGGCCAGGCCCCCGACCAGGAGACAATCTTTACCAACAATGCCTATAGAACCAGTAAGTTCCTTTATCAGCAAGACTTAGGATTCGGATGATCAACCTTAATATATTAAACAACAAACATCTTCATGATTTTTCCACAGACACCTTCACCCAACCCATCAGCAGCAGGGGTCTCTTCTGACAGCGAGGGGACTACTTCCCAGATGGGTCGGCCGCCATACATGGCATCAGACTCATCTATGTCAAAGGAAGAACCAGCCGCCCTCGCCGAAGCTGACCCTCAAAACGACATCCCTGATGCTGCTGATCCCGAAATCGAAGGTGTCCCGGAGATCCTGGCTGCAGTGGCTCTAGATATAGCCGTCCAACCTGCAGCCGCCCTACCAGCAGCGGCGCCCCCCCTAGCCATCGAATGGCAGGCAGAAGAACCACCTGTGGCAGCCCAACCTCCAGAAATGGAAGAAATGTCTTCATCCGATTCGGAGACTTCTGTTAATTTGGTAAGATTAAACCAATCCATGTCATAACTTTTCTTTCGAAAAACACTAACTGTTTCCAATACTACTTTCCATAGGGACCCAGGTCGGCACCTCAGCGACCATTCGCAGCAGCCGACGAGTCGGCTGCTATTATACCAGCTGTCTGCCCTACTCGACCGACCTCATTGCTGCCCCCCTCACTGACAGCAGTCCGCCCAGAGGTAACACATATCTTGTCTGAATAAATTTGCACCTCCCTTGGAATACTTATTGACATTGTAGGACTTGCAGGGGCCTTCGGACTTAGCTGTCCTATCGACTGTTCCGGTTCCAGCGGAGGCCCGAACCATATTCACTGAGGCCATTAACCATCCCCTTTCAGAATTGAGATCCGACTTATTGGACAAACTCATTCAGACGGTTGGCGGCCTTCTTTTTTACACTCCAACGGAATCGCCAGCCGTCCCCATTCTGCATCGGCTGATGGAAAGACTTACAGAGCTCAAGACTGAAGTGTTAGTCATTGGCCTTCTGTCAGCCGAAACCCCCCAGCCCGACTTCGATCAAACAACGCTGGAGAATTCTTTGGCCAAGACTCGAGAATCCCTTCAGCAGACTACTGGAAGACTGGGTGGTCTCCTTAGCACGAAAGCTCTGGTTGATGATGCCATTCAGAAAAAGGAGGCAGAATTGCGGGAGCTGAGGAAAGAACAGTCTACCCTGGATAAGCAAATTACCAATGAACAGCATCTGCTTGAGAAGTATACCAAAAATGAGGCTGAATTGGATCAAGAGCTGAAAACCCAAGCCCGATCCCAATTCATCAGAAGATATCAGACGGCTGCCATTACCAGAAGGCTATCCAGGGATGAAAACAAATGGACACAGATAAAAACTGCCCTAGGGGCACTGTTGTAATATTTCCCCCTTTGTAACAACAACTGACTTAGTAATCCATTTTTTCTTTCTTCTCTCAAAACAAGGATCACCTTTCAATTCCCAACTTTATAGGAAACGAACCAAACTCCTTCTTTAAAAGAACACTGTTTCTCACATTTTAAGAAACATATTCCCAAGCATATTTTAAAAATCAAAACACTGAAAGTGTGAACAAACATGGCGAATGACCGACCTCATGTTCCATCAAGCAACTGGGAGGGTGTTCTTCAACCCTTCTTTGTAGGTAATCACCCTATTGGAGGCCATGCAGAAGACTTGTTATATATACTCAAGCAACTAGACTTCAAATTCCGATTCTCCCAACGAGGTAGAAGAACTATTCATCGCGTCATCCTCCTGATGGAAAAAGTCATTGAGGGGTATGAACCTCTTCGTGACATCCTCAGCCGCATCCCTGATCTCCATCATCACATGGAAATGATTGAAAATCATGCAGCAACCATACTTCCAGACCTTGGTTGGGATAACATATTTTCCAATCAACGAAAAGTCTTTTCAAGATTGCGTACCATTGTTGACCGTGAACATCAAGCCCTAACAGACATGCAAGCACGTACCCATCAAGATCTAGATGACATGCAAAGCCAATGGGAAAGGTACCGACCAGACTTGGAAGATCTTATTGAAGAAGAACCAGAGCTAATATCCACTCACTGGGATGAAAAGTCTGATTCAGAGACAGAAAATTTCTCACAACTACACGATGACTAACAGAAATGAACCTTCCAGTAGGTTCGAACCCCCATAAATGGGTTCTGAATAATATGTGGTTTCAGGCAGTTTTGTTATCTGAAAAGGCAGGATAATACCTCTTCAGATATTTAGCATTAATACAATCATGTACTCTTCTACCTTCATGATTTACAATAATGAACGCGCCATTTCCAATATCTTTTTGAACAATGTATGGTCCTTCCCAATTCGGTGACCACTTTCCCAATTGATCGGTTTTCTTATATGTAGGAAGAATGGTCTTCCAGACTAGGTCTCCTTTTTGGAATGTCCTGTGAAGAACTTTCTTTCCATAACTCCTTGCTCTGATTTCACTCTGTTTCACACTTCGATCTATTGCATGGAGACGGTTAACATCCAAATCTTCTAACTGCTGCAACATAATTTGTTGGTATTCCTTTGTAAGATCACTATCAGTAAATTCTGTTCGGCCAGATGACACTCGAATTTCGGCTGGTAAAACAGCATCTTGGCCAAACGTAAGTTGGTAAGGTGAGAACCCTGTGGCCGTATTTCTGGCATTTCTATGTGCCCATAAAGCCTGAGACAATAACAAATGCCACTTTCTTGGGTTCCCTTCAATCATCTTCTTTATAATCCCAATGATAATCTTATTTGCTGCTTCCGCCTGTCCATTGGCTTGGGGATAATATGGTGAAGAATGATGTAACCGAACACCGAATTCTGCCAAGAAATTAGAGAACTTTTCCCCTGTAAAGACCAAGCCTTGGTCGGTTGTTATAGACTGAGGAATACCATATCTGTAAATAATTTGGTTCAAAACGAAGTCTATCACTTCTTTCTGATCCACATTTTTCAAAGCAACTGCTTCCACCCATTTGGTAAAGTAATCAGTCGCGACCAAAATGAAACAGTGATGTTTCGATGAAGCAGGATGTATCTTACCAATAATATCCATAGCCCACGATTTAAAAGGCCATGGTTTTGCCAAGAATTGCAATTCGGTTACTGGCAAATGATTCAAGTTTCCATGTCTCTGACATTCCAGGCAGCCTTTTGCAAATTGTATGCAATCCTCAAAAATCTTAGGCCAGAAAAAACCCAAGCGATGAATGGCCCATCTCATATTGAGACCTGCCCGATGAGCTCCACATATCCCACCATGTACTTCTGTCATCACTTCTAGAGCTTCTTTAGATCCCAAGCATTTCAAAAGTAAACCTTCAAATGATCTCTTGTACAAAATTCCATTTATCAATTGAAAACGTAAAGCCTTCAATCGTGTCGCAATTGAAACACTCGCACCAGGATTCTGTAAATACAGGATAAGCTCTGTTCTCCAATCGGACACTGTTTCGCCATCGGACTTCTGTCCGATAAAAACTTCGTAATCGGGCTCCTGTCCATTATCCTCTTGCCCGACCGTAACCTCGCAGTCGGACTCCTGACCGATATCCTCTTGCCCGACCGCAACTTCGCAGTCGGGGTCCTGTCCGATAGTCTCCTGCCCGACCGTAACTTCGCAGATCGGGTCTGTCTTTCCTTCTATGCCCGACTTGACCTCCGACCACATATCCTCCAGAATTCCTTTACATGCCCTTTGAGCCAATTCATCAGCACGTTGGTTTTCTTTCCTCGGAATGAACTCAATTATTACCTCTGAGATTTTTGTCAGTAGCCGACTCACAATGTCCCTATATCTGCGAAGATGAGGGAAATTGCACACATATTGATTGTTTACCTGGTTGACTACTAATTGAGAATCCCCCCTTATGATTACAGACTGGACCTTCCTGGCAATTAAAGCCTCCAAACCCAAAATTAAAGCTTCATATTCTGCCGAATTATGGGTCATGGATTCCAATCGTAGTTGTAAGTTGATCTTTTGACCATCAGGTCCTTGCAAAAAGACCCCTGCCCCCGATTTGTTTCCAGAGGTAGAACCATCAAAGAACATCAACCATGTTCTGGTACTTATATAAGGCACACATCCGACCTGTAGATTATCCAGATATGATGCACAACTAAATGGTCGGACACTATCACAAAGAGAATACCCGACTTGTGAGAATTCTGCCAAGAAGTCGGCTACTGCTTGTCCCTTAATTGCCCTCAGCGGGGAATGTTGAAGATCGAAAGGAGCCAATTTGATGGCCCATTTCATGAGTCTGCCCTTCATAGTAGGTCTCTGTAAAATCAATTTGGTGAGATCCACCTTTGATATGACCTCAACTCTTCTGGGCAGCAAATAATGCTCGAGTTTAGTGCAAGCGAAGACCAATGAATAACACATTTTTTCTGGCATAGTGTAATTCAGTTCTGGTCCTGTAAGGGTTTTACTGAGATAGTAAATTGCCCTTTCCTTCCCGTCATCACCATCCTGCGCCAATAAACAACTAACCACTTCATATGTATTCGCCAAATAAAGTTTGAGTGGCCGACCTTGTTTGGGAGGCATCAAGACTGGAGGATGAACCAATGCCTGCTTGATAGCATCTAAAGCCGTTTGTTGGTCGGGACCCCATTCAAAGGCAATTTTTCCAGCTTTCAACAATTTAGTAATGGGTCTGACCTTGCCAGCAGCATTAGAAATGAAACGCCTCAAATAATTCACCTTACCCAACAGACTTTGGATTTCTGTAACCGTCTTGGGTGGCCGACTATCAAGAATGGCTTTAGCCTTATTGGCATCAATTTCAATTCCTCTCTCATGAACTAAGAATCCTAGAAAGCTCCCGGCTGATATTCCAAAAGCACATTTGGTCGGATTCATCTTCAACTTGTACTTCTTCATTCTTTCAAATGCCTCTTCAAGATCTCTCAAATGTTCGTCAAAACTGGCAGATTTAACTATAACATCATCAATATACACTTCCATAGATCTGCCAATTAAATCATGAAAGATTGAATTCATGGCTCTTTGGTAAGTTGCCCCTGCATTCTTTAACCCGAATGGCATGACTGTCCATTCATAAATACCCAAAGCCCCTGGGCATCTGAATGCTGTCTTAGGAATGTCTTCTTCTGCCAAGAATATTTGGTTATAACCTGCATAGCCATCCATCAGACTAAGGATTTTATGCCCTGCTGCTGCATCTATCAGCATGTCGGCCATAGGCATCACGTATTCGTCCTTAGGGGTAGCTAGATTCAAATCCCTGAAGTCGATGCATATCCTTATCTTACCATTTTTCTTGACCACTGGCACAATATTAGCCAGCCACTCCGCATAACGGCAAGGTTGAATGAAACCCACTTTGAGAAGTTTTTGGATTTCTTCCTTGATTTGAGGCATCAGATCTGGACTCATTCGCCTTGGAGGTTGTTTGTAAGGTTTACAACCTTCTTTGATGGGCAATCGATGCTCTATTAGACTTCTTGTCAAACCAGGCATCTCTGAATAATCCCACGCTAAACAATCAATGTTGTTTCTAATAACTTCAAGCATCATTGTTTGTTGCTCTTTAGACAAATAACCACTTAACCTGATCACTTTTGGAACCAATTCGGTTCCTAAATTAAACTCCAATAACGGGTCTTGTGATGAAGCTGTTGGTTCTGTTTTTTCTAATAAGTCGGGCCAACGAAATTGTTCATCTTCTTGGAGGTGAACATCCAGAATCTCTTTATTATTTTCTACTTTATGTAATAACTGCTTTAAATAGAACTTATTAATAAGAGAACTACATACTTCTAAAGTTGTATCTTCCATTACAAACAACTTATACAGAAATGGGTGTGGCTTTATCATGAGCCATACAATAAAGGTGTTCTTTTAATAGAACATCGAGTTCTGGCCAGTGACTTTATAACCCTTGTTTGGGTATTCCCTGGCCATATACAACTGAGACATCGGAGCCAAATGACTAGAATAAAACACTGACTCTTCCACTTGTTCTGTTACGTCGAATGGGTTGTCATTCGCTTCCATTTTAAAGACCTGATTTCCTTCCCAGAACATTAACTGTTGGTGCAAGGTTGATGGCACACATTGAGAGGCATGAATCCAATCTCGTCCCAGCAAAAGAGAGTATGTGGTATCTGCGTCCACAATAAAGAAAACAGTGGAAATTTTCTTTGGTCCGACCTCAATTGTGGCAACCATCATACCTTCAGGCTTGGTCGGCTGCCCTGTAAAACTTGTCATTTCGAATTCCACAGGGGACAGATCATGAATTCCTTTCCCTAGCTTCTTGAGAGTCTTCAATGGCATAACATTAAAGACTGCTCCATTATCCACGAAAACCTTTGTGATTGGTTTCCCACAAATGTGAGCATTAACATACAGGGGTTTCAAATGGGAGTTCGCACCCTCTGGAATAGGAGGAAACACAATTGAAGGTGCTTCCGACTGAGGCTCAGAATCTGTAATCTTTGCCCACTCTGTTTCCTCTAATTCGCCATCTGCCAAGAATGCCCATAAAGGTTCGTCCATAATATCATCTACCAGACTCGCCCACGTCGGTTCATCACTCATCTGGTTAACCTCTGTCATTCGACAAGGGATTCGTGGTCCCAGACGAGATTTAACAGATCTTGAATTTTCCTCTGTAGGCACCACTTCTTCCTTCGTCTCATTTCGAGATTGAACCGTCAAAGATTCAATACGAAATTCTTCCAGAGATGGATTGATGTTGATCCGTTCACAATGTTGGCATCTAAAACCTTTAATTATTTCATCTGCCATTCCCTTACCTTTCCCCTGTCCCGACGAACTTCTTTTGGTATAGTCGGAAGCTCCTAATCCGTCCTTCGGTTGCTTTCCTGACCAGACCCGACTGGACCGACTTATTGGAGACTGAATGGCCGCTCCCTGCTCGTCGGTCGTTTGTTCTGTAAAGACTCTAATGGACTGATCTCCTGTCAAGTGGTCGGCCGCATTTTGTTCGTCGGTTCTTTGTTGCACTGTAGGAACTCGTTTCCCATACTTTGCAGCATACCTGCGTTTGGCATTGCGAATCTGTGTACGATTCATACCCGGGAAACGAGGATCTATATCAACGGGTAAAGGCTTTTTATTTCGAGCCCAATCGTTCCCGACTGAACCCGTTTTTCTGGTCGGGTGGTCTTTCACTAAAACCTTTTCCTTCACTTCCACGTTAAAAGAACCGTCTGGACGGTCCCATTTTTCAGCGACTGGCCTTTCAACAACCTTGAGTCGTTCTTCCGGTCGGCTGCTGTTTGGCTGATTCCCTTTCTTTTTTCCGGGACTAGTTTGCTCCCCTGTTTGTCCACTATTGACCGAACTTTTCCTTGTTTCCGAACTTGGTTGGATGTCAACCATTGCAGTTGTTAGTTTCGGAAATGGTTGCTGGTCTACACCTAAAGTGATGTATTTGAGCCGACCTGTCTTGATGGCTTTTTGAATTTCCTTCCTAAAATGAGTACACTGACTTGTAGTGTGTGTGAAAGAATTATGCCACTTACAATATGGTCTCCCTTTGATTTCTTCTTTAGTGGCAAGTCTTTGGCCCTTTGGAATACGAATCTGCCCATCAGTCAGTAGGATATCAAAGATTTCATCAGCTTTCGAACTATCAAAGGTCGGTTGCTCCTTTCCTTCAGATCCTGGTACTGGCTTCAATTTAGGACATACATACGGTTTTCCAGAAAGGATTTCGGCTGCCATCTCTTCTGACTGATTAAAATCAAAGTCGCATGTTTCTGTTCCCATACTCGCCATATGTTGGCCTCTATTACGCCTGTTATGCTGATCTTCCTCTCTGAACAAAGACTCTAGACGTCCTGCCTTGGATGCAAGATTTGCCAAATCCTCAACATCCAGGGCAGTGAGTGCCTTTCTTAAGCGATTATGCATATTCCGGACCACTAAATTGGTCATCTCTTTCTCACTGATTACCGTAGGACATCGTCCTTTCATCAATCGCACCCTTTCTATAAACTGTGAAGCAGTTTCTTCTGGATACTGTCTCAATTCAAGTAAATCAGTTAAAGAAACAACTGGTAAAGGATTAAAGAATCTAGCGTGAAATGCCATTTCCAATCCTTCCCATGTCTGAATTTGTCCAGGAGGTAGACTTACAAACCATGAAAACGCCGTTCTGGTAAGAGACAAACCAAACAGCTGTAACTTATAAAAAGGGTTATTGCCAACCTCTCCTAATTGTGCTGTGAACCGACCAACATGTTCTATGGTGGAAGATCCGTCCTCCCCTGAGAATGCATGAAAGTCGGGTGGTCGAAAATTCCTTGGGAGAGGGTGTTCATGAATGATCCTTTCTGGGAAAGGTCTTTGATATGCAGGGCGGTTAGCCATCTGAGGAGTTAATCCATACTGATCCCTTAATATATGTGCAATCTCATCAGGATCTACATGAAAGCGTTGATGATCCGGAACCTGGAACGGATCCTGCACAGGAATATGAATCGGATCATGTATATATCCTTCAGGCCTGTCCTCCCTTGTATTGTTCGGCTGCGAATTGGTAACCCTTGGTCCCAGTGGAACATTGTTGGGAAAAGTCAAAGGAGTTTTTCCCCGATCCATTCGGTTGGGATTTGTGGCACTTGGGAATGTACTATCCACGAATGATGGCCCTGCGAAATTTGCCTGTGGTCTGGACGGTGACACTCCTGGTGGCGTTTGAGTGGGTTGAAGACTAACCCTTGACAATGCTTGATCTATCATGTTCTGCAACTGACTCTGTTGCTCGCGCAACATGTTCGTTTGTTGCTCACGCAACATATTCTGCATAACCAAGGTATGCTGGTTGTTCATTTGTTGAACATAAGACCACCAATCAGTTGGTGGTTGTGGGATGTCCCCGGCATTTGGCACAATGGGTGGTGGAACGGATTCTCCCACCGGTGTCGAAGATGCTTGCGGTTGTGACCCTGCCATATGGACCCTTCCGATGATTCGGCCGGATCTAAGACGTATGAAATTATCGCCGGAATTGGAATGAGCAATTTTGTCTTGCTCCCACTGTGGTCGCCAATTTGTTGATGTAATTTTTCAACAAAAATAAAGTAAAATTCAAAGATATAGAAAATATCCTTAAACTTGATTAATTAGTGCCTGAGATTAGGAATCTCTAAACACTGTAACGTACAGAAAATAAACTGGAAAATAAAAGACTGAAATTTAAAGTGGTGATCCCCAAATCTGACTTTGCTTTGTTGAAGTTGATTGAAGATCCCTTGCCAAATGATGACCCAAATCCTTAAATATTCCCTGGGAAACCGTACTGAAAACCGTCACCCGAACGGTTACAACATCTCCTTCTCAACCGTCTTCCAACCTTTCTTATGCTGACACGTGTCCTCAGCAGACCAATAATTCCCTATATTTCACTCCTTGAGCCGACCACAGACCTTCCGCTCTTTTGGCCCGACTGCCAATCTACAATAGTATGGGTCCGACCGCCAATCCTCCCGACTTGCGAACCATCTGGCTTGAGGTCTTTCCGCCTTGAGGACTTCCCGACCTGAAAACCTTCCGACTTGAGGTCTTTCCGCCTTGAGGACTTCCCGACCTGAAAACCTTCCGACTTGAGGTCTTTCCGTCCTGAGGACCTCCCGACCTGAAAACCTTCCGACTTGAGGTCTTTCCGCCTTGAGGACTTCCCGACCTGAAAACCTTCCGACTTGAGGTCTTTCCGTCTTGAGGACCTCCCGACCTGAAAACCTTCCGACTTGAGGTCTTTCCGTCTTGAGGACTTCCCGACCTGAAAACCTTCCGACTTGAGGTCCTTCCGTCTTGAGGACCTACCGACCTGAGGTCCTTCCGTCCTAATGACTTTCCGTCTTGAAGACCTACCGACCTGAAGACCTTCCGACCTGAGGTCCTTCCGTCTTGAGGACCTACCGACCTGAGGTCCTTCCGTCCTAATGACTTTCCGTCTTAAGGACCTACTGACCTGAAGACCTTCCGACCTGAGGTCTTTCCGTCCTGAGGACCTACCGACCTGAAGTCCTTCCGTCCTGAGGACCTACCGACCTGAGAACCTTCCGTCCTGTATTTTCCTTAGAAATAAATAAATTTATTTTCCTTGATTTCCTCACGGTGTCCTTCAGCCAGCTCAATCAACCCTATTGCCAGGCCCATTCTTCTTTTTTACCTTGGGCTTTTAACCTAATTCTAAATTTCGTACGTAACAATTTGCTTTATTTAAATCTTCACTCACATGACCTGTGTCAGAACCTTCTAAATCTATATAGACACCCTGCCGGCGCCGGCGCCGGCAACGGCGACGGCGACGGTGCTGCTATCTTCTTGCATTTTTAATTATTATTATTATTATTATTATTTGTGCAAACATTGGTCAAAGAATTCAACAGCTTGATAAGTTTGACATTAAAAAATAAAAATACTCGTATCTTTCAATTAATAATATTACATGTGTTTGGTTTGCTTATACTTGTATTTTTCTTAAATAATAATTGAATATTTTGAAGGAGAAAGTAATACTATTATTGTTATTAGAAAAATTAAAAATAAATAGTTGAAAATTTAGGAAATAGTTGTAAAAAAAATTATATTATTTATTTTGCACAGTTATCATTAAAAATATATTCTTTCATTATGGTCCAAAGTATTTCTTTCGATTTTTGTTCTGTATCTAAAAATAATAATATTTTATTGGTTAGTAGAAATATATACGATGATTTTAATATATTTGTCTTTTTGTAATTTATCATTATTAATTGTATGATGATATATTTGTAATTTATATAAAAATTAAAAATATTAGTATCAGTGTGATTATTTTTACTATAATAAGAAATTGATATTTTTAAATGAAACGAACAAAAATGATACTTTCAGTTAGTTAGTACGAAGTGAGTATTATTTTTTTTTCATAAAATAGTAACATCATGTCGAACCAAATTACAATATATATATTTATCATAAAAATGTTTGATTTTAATTTGAAATCAAATAAACTACTTATTATTTAGTTTGTATTGTATTCAATAAAAATATAGTAGTTTTTATATAAAAATCAAATCAAGATATTTCTTTTTTAAAAAAAAAAAGGAAAAAAAAAACCCGAAATGTTTACAACATAATAATAATAATAATAATAATATATACTTCTTACATCGCTAAATTTATTCTTACTTTTCTTTTTTTGCGCCTTCGTTAAATTTATTCAATTATAATTTTAGCACGGTCAACAACATTTAACTATGGAGAGAAAATCCTACATTTATTTTTAATTAAGCCATTAATTAAACAAGGTTAATTAAGTCATATTAAACATTTTATGGTAATTAAGGGTGGTGATTGATTACCAGTACGTTGAATTTAAGGCTAAATTGCACAAAATTTACCTGTGGTTTCATAAAATTGTGTCAAATTTCCTATACTTCTAAAATTGCGTCAAATTTCCTCGTGATTTCATAAACTTCGCGTATAACCCCATCGACGGTCCTTATTTAACGATATTTGATTTAAATGAGCTCAAACTGCGAATAAATTTTAAAATCTCAATTTATAAATCCCTAAAATTATAAATATATTCATTTTTCTTATATTTAGACTCAAAAATAGTAAATATATTCAAAATTAGTAAATATATTTAATTTTACAGGTTTAGAAATTGAGATTCTAAAATTTATTCGCATTTTGTGCGTATTTAGATCAAATACTGTTAAATAAGGACCGTCGAGGGAGTTAGACACAGAGTTTATGAAACCATAAGGGAGTTTGACGCAATTTTAAAAGTACGGGGGATTTGGTGCAATTTCATGAAACCATATATGAATTTTGTATAATTCAATCTGAATTTAATATAGGATATTTTTCATTATTATTTTCTATTCAACACTTATTCATCATAATTATTACTATTTCTATTACATTATCCCTCTTCATTTTATTTAATTACTAACCAAATTTTTAAAAATACTATTAACTATTTTTTTTTAACATAAAATATTTATTTTTCTAATTTTTACGCCAATTCCAAATATACATATTTTTGCGAATGGAATGAGTAATAGTAATTAATAAGGGAGTAATAATTAATAAGGTGGTGTTACTAGTAATGCATGCACCACCAGCTAGCGTTGATGTATCTAGAATGTTCATCAGGTAATCATAAACCACCCCCCACCCACCCCCGAACTAGGGTTCGAACAAAGTGGGGTGGGTGGGTGGGTTGATGTCGGGTTTGGCACACAAATCTAGGCGGTTCGATTATGACTATGCCTAAGTAGTTTCATTTCATCTCTTGCTTCCTTCTATCAAATATTGGTTGTGGTTTTTATTTGGATTTTTAAATAGTAAAAATCTATATAAAAATAATTATTTGATATATAATATAAATAAATATTGATTTAATATTTTCCATATAAAATTATTTTTTTATGTTTAGAATTTTTAAAAGCTTTAAAATTTTATTTTTTTATTATCTAAATAGACTCTAGTATTGAGATTCAATTCAATAATTTAACATGCAAATTAGTATATACTGTATAATATTAGATATTTTTTTAAAAAAATAATTATAATTAACTTTTGAATATATTATTGATTTTTTTTTTAATTTTAATAGTTCAATCTAGATATTGATAGGCTCGGTTTACTTGATTATTTTTTAAAAAAAAAAATAAAATAAAACTCTTTTGCTACACAATTTTATTTTTGTAAAAATATATTATTATTATTATTATTCTGAAAAAATATTACATTTAACTTGCTATTTACTTTTTAAAATAAAATCACCAGGGTTTAGAGATTTATTTGTATTAATTTTTTTACTATTGTTCAATATTTTCATTTAAAAAATATATTAAATCAAACATCTATAACTTATTTTTCCTATTAAATTTAAAAATTAATTGTGTATTCAAAATACTCTATTAACACCTATTTATATATTACATCACACAACAATTTCAATGCAAAATTTTATTATTCGAAATTCAAACAATCAAACAAACACACCACTAATAAAACCCTTATGTTGTTTTGTAGTTTAGTTTTAATATTATTTTGAATAATAGTTTGGATATAATAATAATATGTATTTTTATATTAAATATATATGGCCTTTTTTTTCTTTAGTTTTGTATTTTAATTTTTATTTAATTAATAATTGTATAGTAAATAATAATAATAATTATAATAATAATTATAATAATAATAATGTAATATTTTGTGCTAAAAATAGTAAAAACATTTTTTATTGCCCTTTGTTATTATCAAGATATAATTCTATATTTTAGAAACTAAATAAAATACATATATATATTATATATTTTTTAAAAATATATATATAAAGTAGGTGTCCAGTGACAACATTAAGAGATTAGCCTGCAATATAATTCCAAGAAAACATATTTAATAAATCAAAAAACGACAAAGACAGGTATATTTATCCCCAAAAAAATAAGAAATAAAATAATAATAATAATAACACGAAGCGACAAGCAAAGGAAATTAATGTGTCCAGTTTAGAAATAATAGAAATAAATTTGGAATAAAATAAATTAATTTAATTTAATTTGTCCCGTTTCAGACAAATGTGATATATATAGAGATGGACGGACGACGATCGAGGATGTATTAATCCAACGGCCGAAATTCAAAAGCAGCTGCATGCATGCATGTTGTGGTTGATGAATGAATTTTGATGGTAAGGCCGTGTTTGGCTGCCTCCTTTTTACCAACACAACACCGTCCAATGCTCACACTTAAGAATGCATCGTCCACGTACTGAATCGAATCGGCGCAACGTGAATTAATTAATAAATCAATATTCAATTCACTCTACTTTGGATTTTTTTTTTTTTTAAGAAATTCAAAATAAATAAAGAGTGTACGATTCTGTTCTCTTTGAATTTGATTTGTCATATTTTCTTTATTATACAATTTCTTTTAAATAAAAATATTCTTCAATTTTCATAAAGAATATCACGTTCACCAATTATTTCATATCAATACAATAAAAATTGGAATACAAAAATTTATAGAGTTCTTACAAGATTTTTACTATTCAGATTTTTTTTTTTTAAATTTATAAAATATCAAATGAAACAATTGATTTTCATGTTTTATACTATTATACTAAAAAATAATTTTACATTCAAAATATTACATTATATCATATTAAACACCTATTCAAATTCAATTTTTTAATTATTTAAATACTCCAAACACAAAAATCAATTAGCCCTAATCTATCTTGAATTGAATCAATATATATATATATATATATGTTGTAGTCCTGTAAGGGATGACCCGATGGTGTAGGGGTTGGACTTGTGACCGTGAGGTCATGGGTCCACACATGGTTCGTCTAATGTGATTTTCCGGTCGGGCCTGATTTGCAGGATATTAGGTTCGGCCGGGGGTTTACTCAGTGTTTACTTTTGGGTAGCGGCGGCTGCGGGTTTCTTGTAGTCCCCACTTTATAACAAAATTACTTATATTTTTCCAAATTACTCCTAGTTAATTACTACTTTAACTTACTTTTTAAAATCCTTCAAAAAAAAATAAAAATAAGGGTGTTTTAGTCTTTTACATTCTACTTTATACATATTTTCAATTAAATATTATTATTCATTAATTCTTAGTGCCGACATCCAGTGAGACATATTTTTTGGGACGGATGAAGTAATATATATTGTATAAATTATTATTATTATTATTATTATTATTATGTGCTTGTGTTAAAAATCAATTATAACGTGTAATGTATAAATTATTACTACGTGCTTGTTAGCCCTAATCGGCACCCTAACCATCATCATATACAAAACATAAAATATTCGGAAAAAAAAGTTGGAATATATATATATATATATATATATAAAAACTTATATAGTGTTAAGTTTCTTATGAAGAAAGGGATGAATAAAGGGACATGTTCTCTGCAGCAAGAGGTTCGCTTAGATAAAAGAATCGATACAATCCACCTATAGATATATCATATATATATATATATATATAGAGAGAGAGAGAGAGAGAGAGAGAGAGAGAGAGAGAGAGAGAGATTTTATTGTTGTTTGTTTGTTTTTATTTTTTTTATTTTATGTTTTTTACAATTCATGGCAGCATTATCACCTTATCTTATCTCCCCCACCACCTATGGGTTTTTTTATTCTATCTTCACTGCAACACTCTCATTATTTAATCACCAAATATGTATATTTTATAATATATTAATATATATATATATATATTTGATTATAATTAATTAATTTATTTATTAAAGAAGAAGATGAAAGAGGTTGTCGCTTTTCCACAGCCAGCCTTTAATTTTTGTCATCGGAAAATGAATTGAAGGCACCAATTATATTAATATACGAATCACTATGAGGTCCGTCCAAAATATCAAAATTAAATTTTTATTTTTTTATTTTTTATATTATACTAAAAAAATTAATTTTACAATTCAAAATATTCAAAATACCTGTTTATATTTCATCATATACTTCATTCGTCTTATAATTAGATATTCATTTATTTTTTTGCATGTAGTTTTAATTTAGAAATATTAGTATTATATTGTGATGTATAAAGAATAAAATAGAAATGACTAAAATAACCTTATTAGTATATGTGATTAAAGGTAATGAGATTTGTGTAATATATTGTAAATTATAAAGGTATTTGTAATATTAGATAGATAGTACCGTTACTAAAAAAGAAAATTGATACTTTGTTATAGGACGTACTAAAATAAAAAAATTGATACTTTGTTATGGGACGGAGGGAGTATAACTATTCAAATTTAAAACTTTTACTATTGAAATCACAAAATACAAATCAAAATTTAAATCCCCAAACAAACACATATTTAATAATAATTATTCTCCTCATCCCATTTGTTTCACATAACTTGTCATTTTTTTTAGAAATATAATTATACGCTTTAATCACATCTTAAAATTTATACTTTATAATTTTTTTTATTTTAATTAAACTATTTAGTCATTTTAATCTTAATTTCTAAATGAGACAATTTAACTGGGACGAACGAAGTACTTAGATAGGTAGATAGATACATACATGTGTTCTGCTTGTGCTTTAATTTTTTTAAAAACAATATAGGTTATGTTTGTCTAGTATTTTACTTTAAAGTATTTTTTCATATTTGATATAAAGAATCGTATTGATAATATGAAAAGACGGTTAATCCGACCAAGTCAGCATGTGTCATATTAGTGACCAATATATATTTATACATATTTTAACATATATTATATTATAAGATAGTCTATGGTGAGTTATAATATACTCCCTCCGTCCCAGATACCATGTCCACGTTGCCGTTTCTGTCCGTCCCACGTACCATGTCACTTTCTTTTTTTGGAAAATGATTACACACTTTAATCTCATTTTAAATTTTTTAATTTTAATTAAACTAATTAGTTATCTTAATCTTAATTTATAATTATTTATATTATAGGATAAGTATTTTCATTAATACATTCTTAATTATCTACTAATTACACTCCTCCTAAAACACCGTGTCTACGGTGTAGCAGGCACAGTATCTGGGACGGAGGGAGTAGAATACTTTGTTTTATAAATATACTGAAATATATATAAATAAATGTTGGTCATCTCTATAGTATATATTGATTCAGTAAAATCAACACCGGAACAACAGCTGATCCATATAAAAATATTATCCCCATCGTCCAATTTATGCTCAATTCTTTTGTAAAATACAACATTTAATTTGACGACAAATTAAATAAAATTTTTTATTGAATATTGATTTATTTATAAATATATATATATATATATTTATTGAAAATCATATTAAGTAAACAATTTATTGGAAGCAAAAGCACAATTTTCTTGGAACCCATGAAAATGTGTGTGTGATAGAACTTACTCAATCGGGTGTGCTGTGAATTTAAATTTCTTGCTCGATAAATAAGGGAAACCTCCTGTACAGAGAAATTTTAATTAATTAATTTGACATGTAATAAATATTATATTTAATAAAAAAAATTATTTTAATATTTTAAATCAAAATCAATACTATTTATCATGTATAATTTTCAACTAAAATATACAATTTCATTTCACATAGTATTATATCAAAATATTATTTTTTTAAAAAAAAAAATTTCAATCAATATTTTATTTCAAATTAAGAAAAAACAAAAAAAACACTCATCTATTTTTTCAAGGTTGAATTTGAATTTAGCATATGAGAATAGCACAAAGTTGTGTTAAATTTAATTGATATAAATAAATGTTTGATATAAAATATTGAATGAAAATTCATTTTATAATAATGAAATAAAAAATAAATATTGAATTTAATTATTTTAAAAAATATTAACCCATCAAAACCTTAAAGAAACAGAGCCTAAATTACATTTAAAAATCCTAACCTTGGATATGTTTCATATCTCCGATTCTCAACCCTTATCATTTTAGTCTCGAAAGTGGAGTATGTCGTAAACTTGTCCTATAAGTGAAAAAATTTTGTTGTTTTAATCCTCCAGCGCCGGAGACGCCCGCGTAACTCGCCGGAGGCTACATGTCCACCGGGTGTCTCGCCAGGTCAGTGACACCTGACGGACACGTGGATTTTATTTTATTTTTAAATTTTTTTAATTTTTTTTTTCAAATTGTACCAAATAAAAAATTTTAGAAAAAACAAATAAAATTAAAAATAATTTTTTTAAAAAAATAAAAAATAAAATAAAATCCACGTGTCCGCCAGATGTGGCCTCCAGCGAGCCATGCGGGCGTCTTCAACGCCGGAAGACTAAAACAGCGAAAATTTTTCACTCATGAGACTAGTTTGCGACAAACTACACTTACGGAACTAAAATGACAGGGTCCACCTACGGGACTAAAAAACAGTTTACCCTAATAATAATAATAATAATAATAATAATAATAATACCAAATTTAATAGAATTATTGAAGTTCTCTTCACATGGGCCATGGAGTGATTAAATGGGCTAACCCATTATTAATTGAGCCGTAGCCATTTTCAATTTTTATTGGGCTATGGATTGTCTGATTTGAATTTGAATTTGAAATTAAATAAATGACCTTTTTTATATTTTTAGTAAATTTAGTTATTTTAAATATATTTAAAAAATTTAAATCAATTTAATTAAATTTTCTAAATTTAAAATTTTTTATTTTTTATAAAACTAATTTTAAATTAATTATAAATATATATATTTTTATATTATATAAAATTTTATTATTAATAAGTATAATTCATATTATATATATTGTATTAAAATATAATACTAAAAATTTAAACCCATTATAAATTTTTTTTAGTAATATATATTAATTAATATTTTTAAAACACAAACAACTCAGTATAAAAAATAATAAAATTATATCATAATTTAACTATAAAGTATGATTGTCATATAGAGATGGCAATGGACAATTTTCGTGGACGAGGTCCACCTTTTTAAGAGAAAATAGGCCCAATAATACTACATGTCCTATTTTTGTTTTATTTATTGGATATATTTTTATAAATTTGCTTTTGATAGATAAAAATTTAAAAATTATGTTTAAATTTAAAAAATATATAGATATTCCAAATTAAAAATAATAATAAACTAAATTAATTTAAATAATAAATAGTATATTTTTATTAATTGTATATATCTTTCTAAATTTATACAAAATAAAATTACACAATTTGTTTTAGCTTGGATAAATCCAAAACCTAAAATCTGAAATTTAATTTTAGAAAATCTGCAAACTTGGAATAAAAGCTACACTTAAAAATAAAAAATAAAAAATAAAAATTCATTATTATTATTATTATTATTATTTTCTTTACAATATACTCTCATTAGCTGTAAAAATAAATTTTTGTTCTTTCAACAAAAATTTTCAACAAATTTCACCAAAAAAAACTTAATATTTCCTCCGTCCCAAAACTATGATCTTAATATTAGATAATTCTATGGTGATATAAATATTTACGAAAATAAGACTATTGTTTTGGGACAAATAAAAATGATAAACAAGATTATTTTATTATACACCCTCTTTATTTTTATATTACCTCTACAATTCTTCGTTCGCTCACATAAAATATATCGAAACACCCATGTATTTCATTGAACAAAACTTCATATTCAAATTCAGATGCAAGCTTCCTCCTCTAAACCTACTTTTTCAGTACAGAATAACTACCAGTGTCGGATGAACTCATGACCATAACTAACAATGTAAAGTTTTACACTTAAATTTTCGACTCTAGGCCAACCATGTGTAACTTAATTTGCCAGCCTAATTTACAGACTATTACTATTAAGTTCGACCGAGTTCCAAAAAAAAATAAAATAATAATAATAATAAAAAGACACTCACACAACAAGATCAAGATGAGCAAAATAAGAGGAAATGGAGGCTTTCTTATCAATGAAACTATGAAAGAACATATACATAAAATGCATATATACCCACATTTATATACATAAATATATATATATACATCTGTATGTATATCCCAAGTTCAGAGAAGCCTGAAGATTAAAAAGGAAAACAATACAAAAAGAAAGCTTCAAATTCACACACTCAGCTTACCTAAATCTAAAGATCCTAAAGTCATACTCTCAAAAAAAAAAAAAAAAGGCGACGACGACAGCAACTCTACAAAATAGCTTAATCATCTACCGCGCCGCAAAAGATATTCGACATTTGCGCGCTAGATACAACAACAAAACTCCATGCCATTCACATAACAGATCAATCAAAAACGAGATCACAAAACACAAATGCATCAAATCCCGAATTGTTAAAATTTTCTCACACATTTATAGCTAAAGATGCCAAGAAACTACACAAGTTCACGATCATCTTTATAGTATAGCACAGGGAGTACGATTTTTCGGATCATCCGATCACATAAAAACCTCCATGCCTATATACTTCGACAGCCCGCAAACGGGACAAAGACTCAACCTACTTTCGCAAACTTTGCAAAGGCACAAATGCTTGCAGGGTAATAAAAGCATGCAGACTTTACTCGATCGACATACCTTGCAGGACATCGCCTCCTTCGTATCCTTACGGGGAAGAACGGCGGCGGGGCGGCCGTTGAAGCAGGAGGCGGTATCGTCGACCTCGCTGTCTCCGCACCCTTCTTTGCCGTCTCTGCTCTGCGCATAAACCTGCTGCAGATTGTGCCTCAGTGCGTTCGCCATGTTCTCGCCGTGTTTCGCACGGCTTTCCCAGTTAGCGGCTTCCACAATTAGACGTTCGACCTGCACCTCGAGCTGTTTGTTCTTCTTGTTGATGTCATCCACCTCTGCTTCTTTCTCCTGAAGCTTCTGCAGGACCTTCCCTTCGACGTACGAGAATGTGTGGAGTTGGGTTTCTTGCAACTTCTTCAGAATGGCTTCGCGCAGTTGATCACCCTATCATCGATTAAACAAGATGAATTATTTTTAATGAAATGCACATTCTCGAATGAAATTAATATTGACAAACTTCAAGAATCGCAATTGAGATAATGTTGAAGGTAGTCAAAAACAATGCAAGAGCTCAATCAAGCACAATTTAAGCGTAAATACATGCACATATATACACAATTATGACATACTTTCGAAAACAAATACAATAAAATGTATCAAAGGGCACAAATACGCGTATTTCGAAACATATAATTCCTAATCATCAATGTCTAAAATAGGAAGCGGCGACAAGGAAAGAAGATATGAACAAATTACGTAGATGAAACAAAAAGACTGCCGTATTCCATTTCAAACGAATCCCAATAAATAAGTTTAATAAATATGGATAAAAACTGCAGACAATGGCGCACGAAGGCTGTGCCTTGCCCAATGGAGCCGCCATTTATAATATTCCCCAATCCAACTATCAAAGTTATTTACATCAATGTCAGAGGAACACGTGTAAACGTCGAAGATTTGGCCAAGATCAAAATCATTGAAGCACCCGAGCAGCCAATCAAACTATAACAAGAATCATTCGATTCTACAGTTTCCATTTTCAGCTTATTAAACTTGCAGATGAAAATTTGAATTCAAAGCATCACCATATGAATCTAAGAACACAGCCTTCAAATAATCATGTTTCTTTCGAGTTTTTATCGAGTTTTTTACCATTCGAACTTCATGTTCCTCGAAGAATTTCTCACAAAAAAAATCACATCAAACTCTATTCAAATCCAAAATCACCTCGAATCCCAATCTAGACTAAAAAGAAACCTCCAAGCCCTAAGATATCCACCATTTCTGCCATTAACAAAGCTCGAAAAGGCCATCTAAATAATTGCCACAGAACTCATACTCAATAATCTTCCATCGATCACAAAAATTTAAACAAATACTCGCAGCAATTTTCAGTAATTTAGACAAATTCAAGGCAAGGAAAGCACAATTGCAATCAAGAGTCAACAAATCCTGACCTGAACTTTCAAAAATCTGTCAATTTCAGCATCCTGTCGTTGTAACTCTAAATCAAGAGCATCGCCTATAACCCCAAGCAAGGAAGAATTACCCGAGTAACTGAATGGCGGATTCTCCAACGAAAGCCCTAAACCAGTAGACACTACTGATCGAGCCTGCAACAAATCCAGGGACGTTCTTTGAGAGTTAGTGTTGCTATTATCAATTCCAAACTTATTCTCCAGAAACGGCTGCTCTATCGGTCGCTTTTCCTTCGAATCGAGTTCGGAATTCCACTGTACGTCCAGCCTGTTGCTTTCTTCGTTAACCGCCCCGGGCGCCAAACCTGCAACTTGAACTGAAACACAGAAAACAAATTACTAAAAATGACTAACTCCAAGAACAAAAAAATTGAAAACAAACGTGGAAATTACAAGGAGAGATGTAACCACGATGTTGATCGAGAAGATTGGGGGTGTTCAAGTAGGGCACTGGCTGCGAAATTTGACCATCCATGTTGTTGTCGTACAAATCCCTAAAACAAAAAAGAGTTAGAGATAGAAATCGAAGCCAATTTCGAGTGGAATCTCAATGGTAACACCAAAAATCCGAAATGAAGATTGTATATGTTTATATCGAATTAATCGTCTTCTCCATGTGTTTGAGCGAGAAAACTGTATGAGTTTGAGTGGGAATACCTGAGAGATGACTGGCGAGGCTGTGAGAGCGGCGGCTGCTGGAGAAATTGGCGATAGTGATTTTCCTGAGGAAAAGAAGCCATGGCCGATGGGAGTAGGGAGAAGAAATGAATGGGAACACTTTTGAAGACAGTAATCGCTGGGGAAAAAGATTCCTCGCGTATTTGCTAAATAGTCCTTTTAGTTTTTGAAAATTCGTGAAGTTTCCAATGCTCTCTGCTCTTTAATTTTATTTTTTTTTTATAGTTATTTATTGATTTTATGTTTGTTTAGTGAAATATTGTGAAAAGATATTTTTTTTATGTGAAAGATGTAAAATTGTATAAATAATATAAAAGAAATAGTATATAATATATTAATTTATCTTAAAAATATATTTTTAATTTTTTTTGGATGACGGAGGAATCTGTCGCCGCTATCCGAAAATGCTGGATAAACTCTAGCCGAACCTAATACCCTGCAAACCAGACCGATATATTTTTTGAAAATAGTGAAAGAGCATGCCAATGTTTACACAATAATTTTTTGTAGTGTTTTTTCTTAAGACCATCTCTAACCGAGTAAGTTTTTCTCTATTTTGCAGGGTAGAAAAAAACTGCTCCAACCGACCTTGCAATTTTGCAGAATTCACCCGCTGCTTCAGCTGAATACTGAATACTGTAGCACCCGGCACCCGCTGATTCCAACGGGTGCATTTTATTTTTTTAATACAATTATCTATTTATTTATAAAGTTATCTATTTATTTATATAGTTATCATACCTTTTTTTTAATATTATCCATTTATTTATGTAGTTATCTAATCTTTTCTATATTTATTTAATTTTAAATTTTTTAAATATCATCATCAAAATAAAAAATTGCATTAATTTTTTTATTTTGGTTATATTTTTATATTTTATTTTTTTATTTTGTTTTAAGCTTTTATTTTATTTTATTTATTTTTGTTACTTTTAATTTTATTATTTTTTATTATAATTTTGTAATTAATATTTATAGTAAATTATTTATATATTTAATATTTATTAAAATTTATAATTAATTGATTATGGTAAAATAATTATAAATTATTTATATTAAAAATTATGTAAAATAAAATATAAAGAAAATATTTTTTAACCTACAAAAATGGAGAGTATAGTTGGAGAAAAGACTGAAATGGTTTACTGTAGCATACCCTGCACAAAAATGGAGAAATGCATTGTAGATATGCAAAAATGAAATTATGGATTGAAAATGGTCCAATGAGATAGAAATCATAATATTTTTAATTTTTTAATTAAATTCTGAATAGTAAATTTTTGATTTAAAATATTTATTTAATATAATATAAATAAATATTTATCTTATTTTTGAATAAAAATTTAAGTTTTAATACTTTAAAAAAGAAGAAATAGAAATTCGATTTAATATTTTAGAAAAAAATATCATTCATTTGAGAATTTTGATTTTGAATTTCGATTCGAGAATAAAATTTTAAAATATTCTTTTGATATAATATAAATATAAATTTATATGATATTTTTAATATAAAATTATTTTTTTAAGTATAATATAAAAACCAATACTCCCTCCTCTGGTCAAACGTCCAATTTGGTTAGTAATATTATATTTCAGTTATGTAGATTAGTAAGTTATTAATAATATATTATAATATTTAAAATATTTTTATCATTATATTTCAATAAAATTAAAAGTAATAATAATAATAATAATATTTTGATAGTAGAATATGACTATTTTTAATAAAATTGAAAAAAAAAAAAAGAAACTTTTGATTGAACAATATATAACTTTTTTAAAAATTAAAAAATTTATAATTTAAAGTTTCAAAAAAATAAAAGAATTATTTAAATTTTTTATTAGATGTTTAAAAAGATGATATGCGGATATAATTTAAAATTTTGAATGAAAATAATAAGCCATATTATAGAAAATACTGAAAAAAAAATAAAAAATAAAAAATACCAAACAAACATAACAAATTCGTACAACAATTAATAATACAAATCGACATTAGCACAACATACTTAAAAAATATTAGTATATAAATCTGTACAATTATTATGTACCAAAATGAACAACACGTGAATAAACTTTTACTCAGCAGAAACGAACTCAATCAATCAAATAATATACTTAAAAACAAAATATGCAAAAACCATTAACAACAACAACAACATCAAAACTTCATCCCATAGTTACCCGTAAGTGCAAGAATTCTTCAAAGACACGGCCGTGTTGAGTTTCTTTGGATCGAACACCACCGAACACTCGATGCTCTTGTGGAATTTCGTCTTCACCAATTTCCCCAACACATAAGCCCGCGATCTCACCGTGAACTCCAATTTCAACGGCACCGGCGACGCAACCATCCCGGTCGACGTGCTCAAACTCGGCCCGCTACCGTACATCGGGATCTTGTCGCTCATCACCGACACCGCTACCGTCCTCTGGCTCTTCCTCGATTGGTGAAATTTCTTCATCTGCCACAACATCGCAAAAAGACTCGATAATTTAGACATAAGTTTATCATTCTCTCCGTCCCAACTCAAAATACCATTTTTATTATTTTTCTCTATCCTACACCAAAATACACTTTTCGTCCCAAAATAATATGGACATTTGAGATGGGCACGGGAATTAAGGAATAATAGTATTATATTGATAATGGGTGTAAAATTATTTCTAAAAGATCAAAATGTAATTATTGTGAAAAGGTGAGGATAGTTTTGTAAAAAAGTGAAAAACTAGTTACCAAATATGAAAATGAGACTATTGTTTTTGAACGGACGAAAATGGCAAAATGAAACTATTGTTTTGGGATGAACGGAGTATCTATTTCCTATTTTAGTAAAAGTAATCATACACTAATATCAAAATACTATTGACTTTTACATAATTACAAAAATACCAATACACATACAATTCTTTTATACATAAGTTAATGGGTAAAAATGTCAAAACTGTTTAGACACTTCTACTGATCAATAAAATACTATTATTTCTGAATCTACTACAAAACCTAGATAACCTATTTGAAGGAATAATAAACTAAGGATCTATTTAGTTATTACATACTCCCTCTTGCACACCAAATCTATATCTTATTTCTTTTCTTGTTTAACCATACAAAATGTGCATTTTCCAATTTATAGCAAACTACTTTTACACACTCTTTAATTTATACCGTCGATATTACAATTATTTACAAATATGTCACAGCTACTTACATATATAATTCATCAAAAAATTCTCCCACCTTATTAACTCGCTTATATAATTTACAAAATGCCCCCACTTATTAACTAACATAATTCTGTATTCATTAAAATCCGTATCCAACTCAAATGAGCATATATTTTATGGACATAGGGAGTAGCACTTTAAAGTTTTGCCCTACGCCTATTCTCCATAACTCCAAAAATCTCAATATAAACAACCTTTATGCTTTTACAAACTTCAGATCTAAAACTCTGATACCATATTAGATGAAGCTTTATGCTTTTAAGAACTCGAGATCTAGGGTGAGTTTGGCAATTAGCTGATAGCTGATTCAATTAGCTGGTTTGACTAGCTGATTCAATTAGCGGTTTGTATTATAGTGTTTGATAAAACAACTGTTTGACATTAGCCTGATATGTTATTTTTTAAAATATTTAAATTTTATTTATTTTGGTTTAAAATTTATAAGAATTTTTGTTATTAATTATTAAAATTATGTAAAATATAAAATAATAAATCTTTCGTATATATATTTTTATTATGTTAATTATTATTTTAATATATATAAATAAATTAATAACCTTTGTTTTTCTGTTTTTTCTATTTGATTTAGTTTTAAATTATATATTTTACAAATAAAATAATTTATATCTAATAATTGATAATAGTAATTATTTTAAATTTACAAAAAAATAAAAATATAATTTAATAAATTAAATATATTAAAAATAATTAATAAATACTGCTATAAAAATATACTTATATGTAAAAAATAAATAATTAAGTTTTAAGGGTAAATAAGGAATAACAAAAATTAAAATAAAAAGCTCTTTCATAACGATCAAACAGCTAAAAGCTACGAAACTTGCACGAGAGACGGTAAGACTCGAACTTAAGACCTAAGGTACTAATACCATGTTAAATGATATAAATGACCGACTCACCAAAAAGCTTAAGCTATTAGGGATAGACATCATTTATTTATTTATCTACAAACGTGAGTACACCAACACTAGCTCAATTTGGGATAGTGGGACTTACATTTCCGGATCCAACGGCGAGCTGCGAATAGGAGAGCGATAGAGGAGTCGATGTAACATGAACACCGAAGAAAGTAGCCGTGTTGCGGAAAGTGAACTTCACCGTGGAATTGACAGAGATCATATCTGTCGACACGCCCGTGTCGTCTGTACCAGCTTGAATCACAAACCTCTCAAAAGTGATGCTCTGCATAATAGCAGATCCAACAAATCATTTAGCTACAAATCAATTCACAATTCACAAAACGTAACCAAATCAACAATTCATTATCAGATCAATCAGATCAGATCAGATCACCACATTGTGCAATAACATAATCAAAAACATGAATAATTCAATTGAACAGAGAATTGAGTTAATTAAGAGCTTGAAAACTCACTCTCATGGTGATCTTAGGTTTCTGAGGCTTGCTCGCTCCCCACAGAATCAACGCGAAGAACGAGAACAGAACGAAGAAACTGACGACGAAAATCAGAAGATAGCATCTACGAGGCAAGCCTTTCCTCGATTCCTCGCCGTCGATTAGTCCTTCCTCCTCAATCACATCGTACGGTTTCCAATTCTTCTGCCCTCGGCTCTTCCCGCCGGCGCCGCCGCCGGCTTCGTTGGGGGAAATCTTCCTGGATCCAGGCTTCAGCGAGCCGGAGAAGCGGCTGGTGGAGGACTCTCTCGAGTGGCGGCCGACGGAGGAGTGAGAGTGCGGCGGAGATCCCATGGGGCTGCCGATAACTGGAGTGGAGTGGAATGAAGTCGCCGTCTTCTCCCCATCGTGTGAGTCTCGCGAAGGACTCTGGACGTAGTAGACCGGCCGGCGAGTGTTGTCCGGCGACGACGGCGCTAGACTGGTGGCATCGGAGTCCGTCTTGGTGTGCATTTTTCCGATCGGATCGGATCGGCCGGAAAATTGAAATTCAATTTAGGGAAGAAACCCTAACGTGGAAAAGTGAAGGTGGGTATTTGAAGAAATTGAAGATACAATTAATTATCAGCTGGAATTTGGAATTTTTTTTAATTAATTATTTGAAGAAAATTGGAAGTGTGTAGTTAGACCGGAAGTGATGAACTTAAACATGCCTTCTCATCTTTTATGGAAATAAAGTTTATAATTTTTTATTATTATTATATATATTTTTTTTTTAATGACTCGTCAAGGAGCAGCTACTCAAAAGTGCGCACTAATTAAATACTGTTGGAACCTAATATCCGACAAATTATGCCCAACGGGAAAATCACATAAGACGAATTATATGTAACAGGTGACTTGAGGCCTTGAGGGTTTAAACGATTTTGTCTATTTGTGAATTAACAATGGAATGTACTTGTATAAGATATAGATAGGTATTCAGTAAGTTATTAATAATATTTTTTCTGTTTATTTAATAATAAAATTATATTTATTTTTTGCCTTATTGTATTTCAAAAAACAAATATAAATTTTTCAAAGTGGATGGAGAAAATATTATTTTATTATTTTTTATATAAATAGTATTATTGATAATTTTTTTATTTTCAACTTTATATCTTAATAAAATATATACAGTAACTATTACTCTTTCGTCCAACTAGAAAGTATACATATTTTTATTTTGGGACGTCCAATTACAAAGTAAGCATTTGATTAAATATCTTACTTTTTTTCACAAATACTCTTACTTTACATCACATCATTACTTTTACACCAAAAAACAAAGGCAAAAATATCATTATACTACTTTTAACTATCCACTATAATTAAAATATTATTATTTTTTAAACATCGCGCCAAAAGTAATTATATATTTTATGAGTGGACGGAGGGAGTATTTCGTATATAATAATAATACAAATAAATTAGAAATTTTTAAAAATAAATAAAAATATTTTTTCATTTGCAGAGAAACATATAAAAATAAAGAAGGTTTAAGTAATAAAATATTAAAAATTTAATTAAACTAATTTATATTTATTAAAATATATTTAAAATTAATAAATTTATAAAAAAAAAATTATGTTTTATGAGACGATAAAAAGAATTATATGTGAGAAGTATTATATGGTGACGGTGGAAATATGAAGAGAGACGCGGTCACAGGTGCGATACAGTTGGCAATACTGCTTTGCAGTTGTCCGAAAATTTTATTTTATTTTATATATTATTATGATTAATTATTGGTGGTTTCTTTTCTTGCAAATTGTACCATCATTTATTTTAATATATGTATAATTAAGACATAAATATCATTCCATTTCCATGTCATTTTTTCTTGTACTTCCAAATAATTTTGTAATTTTCAAAGTGTTTTTTCCTATTTGGAAAAACCCTATAAAAAAAATAATTTATATTTAACATAAAAAAAAATAAAAAATTATTGCTTGAATAAAAAATACATTAAAAATGAAAGTGTAGTCTAATTGCAAACTCTGTAGCTTCTGAACTATAAAAAGCATTTTTTTTTTTTTAGGATCTTAAAGAAAAGTATGGCAAGCAAACAAATCTTTCATTTATCAATGTAACTGTAACGAGATCTAAAGCAAGAAAATGATTTATTTTGGTCACATATTGAGGGATGAATTATTGACGGAAGATCATTTTTTTTTTGGTTAGAAATTTTGTTAAAAGTTGAATATAGACGAAAAATAAAAATAACAGTTGACTCACCGCCGGAGTCGAAAACAACATGACTTACCATCTGAGTCGAAAACGACATGACTTTCCACATTAACCGAAAACGACATGACTCTCCACCGAAACCAAAAACGAATTACTCTCTATCAGAGCCGAAAACAATATGACTCTCCATCGAAGCCGAAAACGACAGAACTCTAAATGGAATCAGAGTCAAACGCAGACAGACTGCACACAAGACAGATTGCATGCAGAAAACAACAACAGACAGACAACGAAGAGATGATAGATATCACATATATTTCAGATCGTACACAGACAACAGACATATGTCAGATAATATACGGATTTGAAAAAAGACAGACTTACAAAGACATAATCTCAAAATTACAAGACTTTTGGATACAATCCAAATTGAATGTACCCGGAGAAATGTGGGTTGATAGATTGTGTCTAAAATATCTCAACATGTATGATGTAAGAATCCTTTAAATTCGATAGAGCAAATCCCATTAGGCAAAACTAACAAAATAATTAATAATAATAAAATTGAAATGGTATCGCATAAATCAAATATCTAAACATTCACATTCAAATTCAAATTGTGTCGCAGAAATCAAAGTTTGACTTTTCCAGCCACAGTCAGTGTTGGGACATTGAACAAAATTAAAATTGAAATCAGATCGGTAAACATAGTTGGAATAAAAAGGAGGATTCTAAACAAAATTAGGACACAATTGATTTTGTTATAAATTTTGGTCTATGATTTTTTGTTATTAAGATCAAAATGAATCCACACACTATATATTAATTCTGTGGCTCAATTGAACCTTGGTCTGACCTTTTCATCAGACCCGCATTCTGCCTAGCCGATCCGTTTTTGACCGTGGCCCGCGCTCCTAATGAGACTTCATTCTGATCGTCCATTTCAGGGTTTAAATTAGGTCAACTCATTTCATATATATATATATATATCATGGGAGAGAGCTGTGGAGATTTGACATGAAACCGTTCCCCGTTTTGACGTCTCGAGCAGCTAAGGGCGTGTTTGTCGTCGTCGGCTTACGATTGTGGTCTGTGATGTTATTTTTGTCCGCTCATGCTCCGTAAGCCTCTGTTCTTTTGTTTGTAGGTTGTTTTGGGTTTGGTGAAGGGTTCTTGAGTGCGGTTCATTTGAATTTGCTGCGTTTTGATATTTGTGTGCTGATTTTAAGATTATTGGGTGATTTGAGGGCTGAGTCTACTTCCACATCTTAATTTAAACTTTTGTTTGTATTTTCGTTGATTTTTCTTTCAATAAATCAAGTTTATTTCGCATTTATTTTATTACAGATTTAATCGTTTACTAAAAATAAAAACAAATATAATTATATAATAATAATAATAATAATAATAAATTTGATAATAACATAAATTTGAAATGCAAAGGAGCATGCATGATCGACCACATGATCGACCACTCATAGAGCACATGAGATTTTATATATATATATATATATATATATTTGTGTGAATGATATCTAATGGTTTAAGGTGGTTCGGTGAAATTTGGGTTTGAATTTGGTTTCTATTTGAATTTTGGGATGAGTTTGAATTTTGTTGTCTATTTTGTGTTTTAAGTTTGGTTAGAGTTTGGGGAGTTTTTGATGTATATTGATTTGATGGATAATGAATAAAATAATATAAATGTGTATTAAATTTAATTGATAAAATTTATATTGTATGATTTGATTATAAATTTATATTATATCCAACATATATATATTTAAATTTTTATTTATTTATATTATAGAAAAATTTATTCTCTACAAAATTACATATATATTGTATATATTTTTTTCCTATAATTATAATAAATATTAAATTATATTTTATTTTATTTTATTATTTAAAATAAAAAAATAAAAAAAAAACCTGCAGGTTGCCGGCTGAAAGGTGGACAAACCCAAATTTAGGATCGAAGAAACACACTCTAAAATATTATAAAATTGATAATGAAACCAAAAGTATTCTTATGTATTTTTGGAAGAATATGTCTTTTTATTTTAGACATGAGGAATCTAATTACTGATATAAAAATAATACTCTCTCCTAGATAATAGTTTAATTAAAATTTAAAATTTAAAATTTAAAATATAGTTAAAGTGTATAATCAAATTTCAAAAAAGAAAAAGACAGATTATATGAGACGGACGAAAATATAAAATATGAACAAAGTGTGATAGAGAAAATATTTTTTTATCAAATTAATTACCTTTTGTGAGTGAATTAGTATATTATATATATATATTTGTATTAATATGTATATATTATATTATTTTTTATAATTTATTCAAAATCGTATCATTCAAAAATAATTACGTGAACAAACCCTATATGTCAACGGGACCTAACTGCTATGATATTTTTCATTTAAAAATTTATCATGGAACCATATAAAAGATTTGTTGATATGTATTTTGAATATGACACTTTGTAGGAAATGATTATACAAAAATATATTTTTCGTCCGCTTCTAAAAATTATATTTACTTTTTACGTAAATCATTGTATTTAACATTAAAAAAAATATTTATATTTGTATATATATATTTTTTACAAATATCATTCTATTAGTATATTATAAGACAGTAATAAAAATATTTTTTTGTCTTTTTTTTATTTGTACTATATTTTGATACCCCATAATAATTAATATTCAAATATTAATCGACACAAAAGTGACGTAACAAAAATAATAAAAGCAAAATATTTTGTGTGGGACATTGATATTCACTCTTTGTGGTTACTTGCTGATTTTTTTAAAATTTTGGTTGACTTGAATTTCGATATTTAACAATTTATCCATTTTTTCATTTTAATCTGTTTCATAATAAAGTATTCATTTTTTTATAATAATTGTACTATCTATCTAATATTACAAATATCATTCCAATTTACAATATATTACACAAATGTACCTTTATATCATACAATACTAATATGGTTAATTTAGACTTTTTACATTTATTTATACTTTATCGTACAAAAAGCAAATGAATATATAGATATGAGACGGAGAGAGTAGTATAAATGTAATGTAATAGTAAAATTTTATATAAAAAATATTACTCCTTCCGTCCCACATAATTTGTCCCTATTTTCTATTTTCGTCCGTCCCACATAATTTGTCTTTTCTTTTTTTAGAAAATTAATTATACACTTTAATCATATTTTAAAATTTAAAATTTAAATTTTTTTTAATCTTAATTAAATTATTTAGTTATCTTAATCTTAATCTATAATTATTTTTACTAAATAATAATTATTTTTATTAATATATTTCTTAATTACTTACTAATTATATTTTACCTAAATTCTCGTGTCTACGATCATACATCTATATTACATGGGACTGAGGAAGTATATATTTTTTTAAAATTATAAAAATTAAATAATAAAAAAAAATAAAATTGACAAAGTAAACTATGTCACTAGTGACGTTATAGGACTTAACTAATTCAGAACAATACTTATATATTTATTCAGTCCGGTCTATTTATGCTACAATATTAAGACAGATAGATTACAAAATAATACTTCCTCCGTTTCACGTACCATATTTACGTTGTCGTTTCTGTCTGTCCTATATACCATGTCACATTCCTTTTTTGAAAAATGATACACTTTATTCTCATTTTAAACTTTTTAATTTTTTTTTTTTAATTTTAATTAAACTAATTAGTTATCTTAATCTTAATTTATAATTATTTATATTATTGGATAATTATTTTCACTAATATATTTTTAATTATCTACTAATTACATCTCTCTTAAAATTCCGTGTCTACAGTGTAGCGGTATGTGGGGCGGAGATAGCAATATTTTAATTTAAAAGTAGAATAAATAGAAAATTAAATAGGACATCATAGAAAAATTATTGAAGAGGTGCTGATAAAGTAGTTGAATAAATGGAAAAGAAAATAATAATAAATTAATATTATTTGTTAAATAAAAATAATAAATTTGTATGTATATAAAATTATTTATTATAAATTGATTATGCATGAGTTTACTGTATATTAAAAAAATAAAAATAGTTATATAATTATCCTAAATAAAGGAAGTAATAGTTTATAACATAAAATAATATTCTTTCACTTTCAACTCAATGTATGATTTTTAGTATTTTTGATCGTCTTATTAAAAAGTATTATTTTTTAATTATAGTAAAATAATTATATTTAAATATCAAAATATATCTGACTTTTACAAAACTATTTATTTCATTTGTACTTTCAAAGGCATTAATAGCAAAATCATCTTATACACTTCTATTAACCGATAAAATATTACTCTCTCTGTCTCAAACACTGTGCAATATTTGTGTTTGGTACGAGAATTTAGGTGGAAAGTATTAAGTATGGTAATTTGAGATAATTTGGATATTAAGTGATGTAATTTGAGAGAGAAAGAATTATTCGTTTTTTAGTGATGTGAAAGATAAAATGAAGTGTATATTAATATATTTATAAAAATATTATTAATTATTTCTAAATTTAAAAATGTTGCAGTGAGTTTGGAAAAAAAAAATATTGCAGAATATTTGAAATAGAGGGAGTATTATTTTAATTTACTAATAAAATAATAAAATAAAAAACTATATTGACTTGAAATTAAAAATATACATATACTTTTAAATTAAAATTATAAAATTTACACATTAAAAGTAATAATTATAAATTCACGTGCCAAAAGAATAAATATACTCTCTCCGTCCAACATATTTATATGTCTGCTTTGTAATACTTCATTTTTATTTTTTTTTCAAAACATAGATGATCTATTTTTTCATTTTTTATTTTTTTTTATTTCATAGAAAATATTTATTAATTTTAAATATACTTAACAAATATAAATTAATTTAATTAAATTTTTAATATCTTATACGTAGGATTTATTGAAAACTTATTTATGTTTATCTCTCTCATCATTTTTTATAGAATTAGTTTTAAGTTAATTATAAATAAATAAATAAATTTTTATTTATTTGCAGTATATAAAATTTTATTATCTATAGAATGATATATACATTTTATATATATTTCATTGAGATATAATTTTAAAAATATTTAAAATACCAACAACACCACTCTTATAAAAAATAATAAAATAATATTATAACCGATTATTAATAACCTACTAATCTATATTGTTTAAAATACTGTGTTTTTAACTAGATGGGTCATCTTACTCGAGACGGTGGAAATACAAAACAACGGCAGTTATTGTGTTGATTGAAGAAAAATTAGCGTAATGCAAATAATATACTCCCTCCGTCCCACTTAATTTGTCAATTCTTTTTATTTTCGTATGTCCCACATAATTTGTCATTTTCTGTTTTGGAATATAATTATACGTTTTAATCACATTTTAAAATTCATAATTTATTATTTTATTTTATTTTAAATGAACTATTTAGTCGCCTTGTGATGTTTTGTGCATATTACACTTCGACCTGACCCAACCTATCGAAACCCGGATCCCGTGCCCGCAGTTCGACCTGATTGAGTGATGAATTGGATGATGGGTTCGGTTGGCCTGAACCGCCCTGGACCGCCCTCAAACCGGTCCAAGGGGTCTTATATATATATACTGCTTCCCGGTTCACTGGACAGATCAATCCTCACTCCTTCACATCGCGATATTCACTCTCTGGAGCCCTAGCTTTCCCGACGAACGCGATCGACCTGTCTGGTGCATTCCGGCGAGTTTGGCCATCGGAACTTGAAGTTCATCCACTGTGGTTGTATTACAGCTTGTTCTAAAGCTGTTCATCGGTTTGATTTATCGATTCTGTGTTTATGAGCTGTTCGTGGTGTAATTGATTGTCCGCGATGATTTAGGCTTAGAATCTTGAGATTTCTTTCGATTAGGTTGTTAATCGCGCTGATTGTGCGTTTCTGTGGATGTTGGTAGTGTTTGGGTCGAGGTTGTGTGTAAGTGTTGCTAGTCGGTTGAAATATTGGGTAAACTGAGTCCGAACTCCTTCGATTAAGAAAGTATATAAAAGATTCGATGTTTCCTGTTTCATATGTGTTCGATTAGTTGTAAACTACAAGTATTAGATCCTAAATTTGAATTACACGCCTTAATCTTAATATGTAATTATTTTTATTAAATTATAATTAATTTTACTAATATAATTTTTAATTACTTACTAATTAAATAATAATTAAACTCTGTGACAAAAAATAAGACAATTTAAGTGGAACGGAGGTAAGTATAATGAAGAAAAATACGTGATATGTAAATAAAATTACTGAGTAGTTATGTTATGGTTTCTTTTTATATATATAAATTGTGTTGAAATTAACTATAATAGATATTGTATTTGACAATAATATGTATGGTATGTTCTATGTTAAAATAATACATATATAAGAGATAAACGAACTACATAATCGACGACATAATTTACTATTGATTTTAGCAAAAATATAAAAAAAAAAAATACACACACACATACAAATATATATTTTAATTTAAAACAATATATATTATTCCCCATAATAGATTATCTATTTTTCTATTTTAGTTCGTCTCGTAACAAAATATCTATTTTTTTACTAACTGGACTATTTACTTAACATTACAAATATCCTTACAACTTACAATATATTACACAAATATAATTACATTTATAACACACAATACTAATAAAATTATTTTAATCATTTCTACTTTATTCATACTACATCTCAATATAATACTAATATTTCTAAAATTTCATGAAAAAATAAATAGATACATAGTTATTGGATTGATGGAGTATATTACAGAACAAATTGTGGTTATTCCATCTTATATGCGTACACAATAACTAATCTCATATAAAAGAATTCTTTAAGTTACATGAATAATAAAATTATGAAAAAATTAAAAATAAAAATTGTATTAATCAAAATAATAGAATAAATAAATTGATCCGGACGAAACGGACATACTAAAGAATTGCATTACACCCCGAGACGATAATAAGAATCAATGAATAATTAAAATTAAAAAAAAAATCATAAAATCCACGTGGCAATGTATAATTAGTTTCCAGATCCGGGACTCGGACCGGATTTCTTAATCCCATCAAGGGTTAAGGAATGGCCATCTCCGCCGTGACTCGGACCGCCGGTTTTCATTCCTTCCAAATACAACTCTTCTAGAACCTTCTCGATCTCTCCCTCGATCTTCATCTTCCCCAACGGTCGACCTTCGCAGGGAACCACTGAACAAACCACCAAAATACAAACAACAACTACAACCACCAATCCGATTACCTTCAATTTCGCCATATCTTCTTCTTCTGAATAGTAATCTGTGATTTCCTGAGAGAATAATTGGACTCTGGAGAATTTATAGAGCTCATGATCAAAGGTGTGTAATTTTGACTGTGTAATTTTCAAAATTGGAGCATCCATCTGCTGCGGATTGGAATTTGGAACTTGGAAGTGATAATGGAAGAGTAAAAAAAGGGGAGTTTGAAATTGGGATGACCAAATTAATTTCAAGTCCCCAACTTTGAATTTCGTTTTAATTTCATGTGAATTTGTAGACTTTGTGTTGATGTGTCTTTATGTGGTTGGGAGAATTGTTTTGACGAGCGACTGGATAGATCTGGACCGTTGGTAGATCAAAATGGACGGTGGGGATCCCTCCGCCCGGCCGGCTTTGGCGGAACTGGTTTTGCTTCTGCGTCACGGTTCAAATGCTGCAATTTATGTTAGATTTTCTTCCACTATCGATATAGGCATGTTCTCGTTCCACCTATTATGATCGTATTGTTGTTTCTATCCGTCCCATATCTCATATTTTCTTTTTAAAAAAATGATTAAGCATCTTAATTTTATTTTAAATTATATAATTTAATTTTTTTTAATTTTAATTAAACTAATTATTCATCTTAATTTTAATATATAATAATTTAATTATAAATTAATTATTTTCACTAATATATTTCCTAATTATCTACTAACAAAAACATCCAATATGGGATGAAGGTACTACTATTTTTTATATATATGTTCGGTTACTATATTGATTAAGTCAAATTATTAGTAAATATCTATAAAAATAAAATATAGTATATTTTTAAATCACATATTATATAATAAAAAATATATAATAAGAAATAATAAAAAATAAATTAATAATTAATGACGAATTTTTAATCTTGTGGCACGGTCAACCCTATATGAGTAGGGTCATGGATGGATCTACATGGGTAGGGGGACGGTTGACCCCAATCCCCAAATATATATCACCTCTGTCCGGGCTCTAAAGCTTGCATTTACTTTATTTGTGTCAATATTTGAATATTAATTATTATATTAAAATATATTATAAATAAAAAAAAATATTTTTATTAGTATCTTATAATATTAATATAATAATATTTGTACAAAAATATTATAAAAATATTTTTAATATTAAGTACAATGACACAAAAAATAAATGTATTTCTTAGAGGCACACGGAGAGATTATTTTTTAGTATAAAAAAAATAATAAATAATTCTTTTCTAAAATATTTAATTTCTCACATATTTTTTTACCCAATTGTGACGAAATAAATTGAAAATGACAATATTGAAACGATAAAAAAGAAAACTAATATTTTGTCTTTTTAAAATTTAGAGTTGATTCTGTCACTGACTTTACTAGACTCTATAACACGTACATTGTAGCTACGTGAGCATAACATTAGTCTTGTGTGTGGTAGAGTGATATGAATGTATTGGCCTTAGTAAAACAACTTTAGATCAATCCTCCCTTGTATAAGTCTAACATGGATCCAAAAAAACATAAAAGATTTATATTGTAACATATTAAATACATAAGAAAATACAAAAGTTGCTGTTTACTTTCGCTTCGAAACACTTCGGATTGACGAGGTCTTATATGAGCGAAGTCTGAAATAATAAAAGGGAATCGAACTTCGACTCAATAGCAAAGTCCCCAAGCCTTGCTTGTTAGCCCAAAAGCAGGGTTCGAAAATATCGAACGAGATTCAACAATATCGAACAAAGCTCAACAACGTAAAACGAGCCCAAAAGCCCGTTATTTTGGAAATAAAAAGCTTCAAAAGCGAGCCCAATGATCATATTTAGCCCAAACCAAAGCTCTAACATGTGATTGACCTAGTCCAATAATTTTGATTCAAAAACTTAGTCAAAATTTACCCAATACTTGATTGACATTGCAAGTGAGAATAAAATGGAAGTAGTTGAAAGAGAAAAATCATTAGAGTTTGGTATCTAGCATGATATACAATAAGTTCATCCAAGGCTTTTAATTTTATTTCTTTTTAATGTTAATTGTGCTTATCGATCATAATTATGTATAGTTCCTTTAGTTGATTTGATTTGTATATTTGAAAATAAAAATTATGCAAGAAATTTTTTACAACTAAATATATATTAATATTATTAATTTTTATATAAATTATAAATATATATTATGCATATAATTAATTTATATATAAATAAAAATATCAAAAATAATCTTACACAATTTCAATAATTAATACTACCTCCGTCCCACATACCGTGTCTATGTATTTTATAAGGGGTATAATTAGTAGATAATTAAGAATGTATTAGTGAAAATAATTATCTTATAATATAAATAATTATAAATTAAGATTAAGATAACTAATTGGTTTAATTAAAATTTTTTAAAAAAATAAAATTAAAAAGTTTAAAATGAGATTAAAGTGTATAATCATTTTCCAAAAAATAAAAGTGACATGGTATGTGAGACAGACAGAAACGGCAACCTGGACATGGTATGTAGGACGGGGAGAGTAAAATATTATTCTCTCGGTTTGTTCAAAATGCATTACACATTTTACTTTTATTGTCTTATATTTCTTTATTTAGTAACAACATGTTCTATTACCTATTATTACAAATACATTTGGTTTAGTCCAAAATAACATCAAGTATCATTAAAATACAATATTTTTTAATATTCATGCAAAAGTTAAATATAACTTAAAAATATTACTGTATTATTATTTTTTTTATAACATAAAAAATTTCATAAATTATTTGACAAATGTATTTGTATAAGATAAATTAATAATCTGCAAATTAAGTTCAACAAAACAAATTATATTAAACAAAATAAATCATATGTAATAGACAAAACTTTGAACCTTTTAATTGTATGCATTTATAATTTATTTACAAATAAACACATCTTTATAATTTACTCTTTTTTTAAAAAAAAAAAAAGAAAAAAGTAAAAAGATCTTTATAATTTACTCTTATAACTGTCAGTGTGGCACAAAATAGCTCAGAAAAAGTAAAAGATGAAGGAAATGAACAGTGCTGGGGGTACCAAGGGCTCCACCTCCGTCTCCGCCGGCGCAACCGTCGACAAATCGATGAAGGAGGAAGACGTCGATTCCAGCCCCTTTCACGAAGGGGAAAAGGTCCTTGGTTTTCATGGCCCCTGCCTTTACGATGCCAAGGTAATAAATACGCCATGTTTTCTTTTAGCTATTCACCAACTAAATCATAAGAAACCCTAAGGTCTTTGATTCTGTGGAACTATTCTGTAATCACTATTTTTCTTCGGTGAGAAAGAACTACTCTTGTGTTTACGAGGAGTGTGGAATTTGATACACTCAAAATTCACTGAGAATCAAACAATTTACGCGATTCTGCGAAGAAAGTTAAACGATGAACCCAATTTCGTGTCTTTTGTTTGTAATTTGATTGTATCACTCCTGATTAACATCTATCTGAAGTTTTCCCCAATTTTGATTACCCTTATAAAGATCATCACATGACAAGATCTGCGAATTTACATAAAAAAAAAAAAAAAGGCCTTCAACTAATGGGTAACAGTTTCAGGTATCGATCAATTTTAAATTACATACTGTGATTGTTCTAACACTACGTACACTTGCCTTAATTTGTAGTGGATATCAGTTGTTAGTGCCAAAAGTTCATAAGCCCTCTGAAAATCTCTTCCATGGTGGTTTCCTTGTTGTTTTCAATTGTTTGAATTATGTTTTGGTAATGGGTGTGAATTTTATTACTTAACTTTGGCTTATTGATTTCATTACATCTTCTTTACTGTGGTGCTTTTGGTTTTGGTTACAAGATTCAAAAGGTTGAATTTCGTAAGGATGAATGGAGGTACTTTGTTCATTATCATGTAAGTATAGTCCCCGCATTTCTAGCGCCGTAGGTCTTGCATTGTTTTGTTTTATTCGGCATTCATTTCCATATTTACAAACTCAGTTGCATCTGTAAAGATGGTATGTGTGATTTATGGATATTTGGGGCTGCCGTGATTGACGCCTTAATTTTTTGTTTATCTTCAGGGATGGAACAAACAGTGAGTTCTTCTCCGCTCTATCTATTCTCAAAACATGATGTTTTGGAGCTTCAATTATCTTTTTCTATGAAGGGCAGTTCATTTATAATTCAAAGCTTTTTCTTGTGTTGCAATTACATTCACAGAGCCTTTTGATGTGGGTTTTCGGATTTAAAAAAAATAAGAAAACCTCTGCATTGGCAACTAAATTAATTCCTCCATATACAAAGTTTTTACAGATTTACGTCAATAGTTGTATCATGTTCCACTACTTTCAAATAGTTTTGATGTGTAAACTTTGATTCAATAATTGTGGTTCTGGAGCCAAAAATCTTGAATTTTCAAGCCATCAATGCCATTTGAGTACTTACTATTCCCTCGAACAAAATATACATATATATATATGTATATAGTGAAAAATTATGGGAATTTTATAATTTTGAATTTTATCTTCTTTTCTCTTTTACAGCTGGGACGAATGGCTCGGTGTTGACAGCCTTTTGAAACGTACTGAAGAGAATGTTCAGAAGCAAAAGGAGCTAAAAGAAATGCACTCAAGGCCTGGACGTCTATCACAAGATAAAACTAAAACTCCGGCCGGTGAGACTCATTTCTTAATACTAGTTGATAGAGTTGTTATCTGTCTCTTGATCAGTTACATTTTTTCCTTTTTCTCTATAAAGATGATCACTTTCAAAGGAAGCCTTGATGTCAGTGATATATTCCGATCATTAAACTCTTTTCTCTTTAATTGGATTTTGTCTGTTATAACGTAGAATTTACTATCCGTATTGCATAGAACTTTGCAGCAGTTACTGCGGAATGCTGCTTACAAATCAGGCGAATAGAAAAATGTCATCTTAAAATGGCAACGCCAAAAGGACACATTGATTCACCTAGGTTATAGTTACGGCTGCTGCGTAGAGTTGATTTACGTCTTTAAACCTTATGTTTTCTTTTTCTCCCTATAGTTATGAACTTTATTAATCGTTGCATATTTTTGTAATATCTCCCTTTATGTTAGATTGATCCATCTTGCGCTTTCGTTCCATCTATCTATGTTTGGTTGATATGTTTTCTTTTCCCGTCTGCCATCATAATCATGTTGCAAATCTTTTGCTCGAGGCTTCCGTCTTCCTGTGCTGATTTATGGATTGCAATGGTGATGCAGGGGTTAGAGGCAGGAAGCGGAAGAATGAAACCGTTGACAAAGTAGTGTTTTTTTCTGTACCTGTTTTATAATTCTTTTGTTGATATTTTGAACTGCAGAGGTCACACGTCTAAATATCGATATATTTTCTATTTTGGCTGTTATCTCGGAACAAAGATTTTATCTGTACATTTCTTTTGCGTCATAACTGATCAATATTGAAATCAGATCTCTATGCATTATGCAGCACATTCCAAATTCCCCACGTGTGGCCGGTTTACGTAACTGTCAGATTGAGTTTGTTTGTTTGGGGTTTTACGTCATGATTTTTCGAATCTTTATTTTGTAGGAGGTTGCTCCACCTGTCGAGAAGGTGAATATCCAAATTCCATCTACCTTGAAGAGACAACTGGTCGATGACCATGAATGCATAATACATCTCGGCAAGGTAAAATAAAAAATTAATTATACATAAATTTTAGAGGCGGACTATAACTGTATCGGCTTCATTACTATACTTCAACCCTGACTACTTAACAATCTAACGTAAATCTTTTTATCTGAAAAAACCTTTCTTGCAGCTTGTGAAGCTTCCTTGTTCTCCTAATGTTCATGAGATATTGAGCAAGTTTCTCGACTTCCAGATGAATAAAGATGGCATGTAAGTTGTGTGAGAAGCAATAATCGTACATTTTGGATGATAATCGAACGTTTCGATTGTGCACTTCTTCAAAACGGATCTTAATTTTTTCTCATCTATCTAATTTTTCTGTGGATGAAGAATAGTTGACCCGGTTGTAGAGGTCGTCGACGGGCTTCGCTCGTACTTCGACAAAGCATTACCCGTAATGCTTCTCTACAAACAGGAGCGCCGACAGTATCGAGAAGCGATCACCGATAATCTCTCCCCGTCCAGTGTCTACGGAGCTGAACATTTATTAAGACTCTTCGGTATGCTAAAATCTTTATTTAAAATTGTTTAATTCTTTTACGATGATATGAACGGTTAATTCATCGCGGTCAGTGAAATTGCCGGAGTTACTGTCGTGTATGCACATCGAAAAGGAAGCTTTAACCGAGCTGCAGCAACGATTGCATGATATTCTCAGGTACTCGATTTTTTATTGGATATTCGTAACCGTCGTTTGTGACGTCTGTCGTAATTGTTCGATTGTTTGGCGCAGGTTCCTCCAGAACAACCAATGTGCGTTTTTCCTTTCGAATTACGAGAAGCCGCCGTCATCGTCGTCGTCGTCGGACGGGTCTCCGACCACGGTCAAGCAAGAAGATGATAAATAAGTCGGAAATTGGAATAGAGAATGGTATTATTATGTAAGTAGTAGAAGTATCGTTTTGCATATGATATGTGATTGTGGTTACATATGTCTTGTTTGAATTTGGATTCTCATCATCGAAAACTCTACTTATGAATTAGCTCCTTGTATAGTTAGTTGTCTTTTTTTTTTTAATTTTTTTTTAATTTTTTTTTTAATTTTAATGACGTGGGAATCCGTGGCTGTTAATTTTCAAGTACTTTTTGGGTAAATTTTCAGTCGAACTTTTATTTGATACCTGGCGGGTCTTTTTTTTTTTTTTTTTTTATGACGTGAGAATTCGCAGCCTCTACCCGAAAGTGTGCATTGGGTAAACCCCCGACTGAATTTAATACCCTGCAAATCAGATCCGACGGAAAAGTTACACTAGGCTAACTATATGTGGCAAGTGACCTGAGGTGTCGGGGTTTGACCAGGTGGGTCTTTTTTGTTTTGTCTTGTTTTGGTCTTAGTGTTTTGTAGTCTCGGGAATCTGTCCCAACGTAAATTTTAAAAAATTGTATGATGTTTTTTTATATTTAAAAAAAAAAAAAAATCACACAAGGGAGATTCATGTTTTTTATGATTAAAAAAATATTTCTCATCACACTTGGGAGATTTTATTTAATATTTTTAAATTTTATTTAATATTTTTAAAAATATAAAAAGGCGCTACCAATAATTTTAGCCTAGGGTTCGAAATGAGAAATGATATTTGATCAAATACGTAATATAGCCGGTGGCAAATTTAAAAAAAATATTTTTATATTGGTAAATGAATTTAATGGGATAAATAGTGAAATACGATAAAGGTGATAATTTTTAATTATAGTTCAAATTAGTGCCAAATGGACCGGGCCCAATTTTATATCAAACCTAAGTCCTGTCACAGCCCAATTTTAAAATATTGATATTAATTATATTTTGTGTAATTTTTGTATTAAAAAAATAAATTGTATTAATATAAATCTATGCAATTATGATATAATGATATTTTTTTATTAATAATTAAGAATTTGAGCATTAAACATATAATCAATTTTCTATTTTATTATATATTAAAAAAAATATCTAAAACTTAAATTGTTTTGATAAATCGGTTTGGGCTAGACACAGGCCTGATTTTTCAACATGTAGGACTGATCCGGCCCGAAAATCTTTTGAGCTTAATTTTTTAGAGTAAAAATTAAAATTAATTAAAATAAAAACATGTTATTTTGTTTATAATAATTGAAAATATAACTAAATAATACTAATAATTTTGTTTATAATTATTTTGTTTATATATATATATATATATACATTGAATATACTGAAATATAAAATAAAAACAAATTTATAAAAGAATATGTTAAAACTTTCTAAAATGATCTAGTAGTTGAATTTTATACTATGCTTTTATAAATTAGAAAATGATAGTTTTAACTGAAATTGACTATTTAACTTTGAGAAATATTTAGAATATTAATTATTATTTTATTATATATATAAATAATAATGATTATTTTTTTGTCACACACAATTTCTCTTTGGCAATGTTAAGTTACAATGATTAAGAAATAATGTAATTAAATTTTTAATCGATTACAATTCGTTTTTTATTATTATTATTATTATTTTTCATTTTTTCTTCAATCGATTTAAATAGTTTTTCCCTAAATTTAATTATAGCATATAAAGGAAGGGACTATAATCATCATTTTATAAAAGTTATATAAGATAATAATTTCACCTAAATAAAATCCAAAATTGACATAAGCCTATATATAAACATAGTCATTAATTATTAAAAATATCATAAAATAATTGTCTAAACATTCTTCTAATTAGTCAAATATTAATATAAAATTTATCATACGACAAGTCAGCAAAATTTGTAAAATAAATGTACAAGCACAACCAATGAAATACTCCATCCGTCATGCAAATGTGTGTTCATTTGACCGGACACAGGTTTTATAAAAATGAGTAATAATTGTTACTTTTTTCTTTTATTGTAAAAAAATGTACAAAAATGTAATAATTTTTTACTTAAAAAGATAACGAAAATATTTTTCAATGACAAGCCAAAAAGGAAAATGAGCATAGATTTGAATGACGGAGGGAGTAATAAATATAATAGCATAATTTAATTCTTATTAGTATATATATGTGTTATTCATTAATTAATTTCCACACTGACATTAAAAGTATGAAATAATTATCTATTTATTTCATATTGATATTTGCAAGTTTTTTTTTTTTTTTTCCTCAACGCAAACACATTATTATTTAAAAAAATAAAAATAAAAAATAAATGCAAACAAATCCTAAAACCACATCATTAATTAAATCGGAAGCGTTGTTTCGATTAGTCCTAAAAGCATTATTTCCAAAAACACATTATTTATAAATTGCTTAAATATGGATTCATTTCGTAAATTAAATCTCACAAAATTAATATTCATTTATGTCTTTGTATATTCAATTTTAGATTTAGTAGATTTGGTCTTATCCATAAATTAGATTATTTAAATTTGAGTATATCGAGTATGTTTTGTATTGCCTATATATAGCCTCTTATTTTGATGATCGATAAGATAATTTTATTATTTTTTTCCAAAATTTCTCACATGTCTATTTCTTTAGTGCCGTAAATATAGCCTACAAACCTGTGTTCTCCGGGTACATTTAACCTGAATTGTACTCGGAGGTCTTGTGATTTTGAGATCATGCATTTGCAAGCCTGTCTTTTTGCAAATCTGTCTCGTTTGCGATCTGTCATTTGTTCGCTGTCTGTCTGGTCCTGCGTGCAATCTAAAATTTGTCTGCAATCTGCATATGAAATCTATCTGCGATCAGTCTTCTATCTACCATATGTCCACTATCTGTCTTGTTGCCTGCGTACGATCTGTCATCTGTCATTGTCTATTTGTTGCTTGCGTGCGATATGCCATCTTTCGTTGCTTGTTTGTTGCCGAAAATATGTCTACGATTTGTCATTTGTCTGCTGCTTGTCTATTGCCTGCGTGCGATCCGATATGTCCGATGTTTGCGATTTGTCTGTTTTCAGCTCCGGTGGTCATGTGGTTTTCGACTCCAGTGGAGAGTCATCTTGTTTTCGGCTCCGGTTGAGTCATTTTGTTTTCGACTCCGGTTAAGTCATCTCGTTTTCGACTCCGGTGGAGTCATCTCGTTTTCGGCTCCGGTGGAGTCATCCCTTTTCGGCTCTAGTGGAGTCATGTCGTTTTCGGCTCCGGTGGAATCATATCATTTTTTTTGCTCCAATGGAGTCATCTCATTTTCAGCTCCGGTGGAGTCATCTCATTTTTTGCTCGGGGGTGAAAATTCATCTCGTTTCTAGCTTCGATGGAGAGTCAACTATTATTTTTATTTGTGTTTATGTTCAACTTTCTTATCAAACTCAAATTGGTTTCTGTTATACTACTTGAGTTTGAGGAGATGTTGAAATATTTTAGATATTCAGTTTTACATTGAGTAGATTTATATTTAGATTTGGTCTTATCCATAAATTATGAGTATGTTTTGTAATGTCTATATATATAGGCCCCTTATTTTTATAATTAATAAGACAATTTTATTATTTTTCTCCAAAATTTCTAACAACTTTTATATAGTATTATATTGATAGTGGACGTAAAAGTGTTTCTAAAAGACAAAAATATCTCTATTTTATGTAATTATTGTGAAAAAAGTTGTGATAGTTTGCAAAAATGGGAAGGTAGTTATAAAAAATGAAAATGAGACTATTGTTTTAAGACGGATGAAAATGACAGAATGAAAGTATTTTTTTAGAACCAAAGAATAATTAAATACTCCCCCTGTCCCATAAGAATTATATGATTTTATATTTTTGTTCATCTCAAAACAAGATATCATTTCCTTATTTAGTAATTATACTATATATCTAACATAATTAATATATTTACAAATTTCAATATATTGTACAATGTCATTGTTGTGGAAAAAATAAACGTTATTTTTTTTTTCGGGACGGAGATAATATTAACTTTTATAAGAAAGATGATAATATATATATATATATTGAAAATCACGTAAAAGAAAAATTAGAAATCTTTAAATTATGCAAATTAACAATTGAGGACAAACAATTCTCCACAGACAAATTTAAAAACATAAAATAAAATAAAATAAAATATATAATTAATTAAAATGCCCACAAAACAATTTACTAATTAATTAATTAAAATAAATAAAATTCAATCCCAAATTCCGACTTCCATGAAACCCTCCCCCGTCGCGCATCCTCTGAACATTCCAACGGTGTTGAATCCCCACGCCACCTCCCCTTTGCTCGACACCGCGATCAGCCCCGCCTTCCCGCCGCCGTCCAGCCTCTTTCCGATCACCAAGTCCACCGCCGCCTGGAGGCTCAGCCCCTTGTACTCCATAACCGCCGCCACGTCACGGGCGAGGGTCCCCCGGATTATCGCCTCGCCTTCGCCGGTGCACGAAACGCCGCAGAGTTCGCCGGCGTAAGTTCCGGCGCCGATCAACGGCGAGTCGCCGATACGCCCGATCATTTTGTTCATCAGGCCGCCGGTGGACGTCGCGGCGGCGCACCGCCCCTCGCCGTCGACCGCCACGCAGCCGACGGTCTCCGGCGCGTACACGCTGATCGGAAGCCCGTTCATTATCATCGGCGGCGCCTCCGCCGCCGCGCCGCATGATTCTGATCCGACGGTCGGTATTCTGTAGTCGAACTGCAGAGGGATATTGAATTTAATTTTTGAAATTTTTTTAATTAATTATTAGACATTGTTAAAATTTTAAGTGTTGTGTGTGTGCACGTGAGTTGCACGTGACTTACGAGGATTGAATTGGCTTCCTTTGCCAATTTGAGCATGCCAAGATTGTCCTCGGTGATGAAATACTCTGTGTCGACCATCTCCACACCCTATTTCAAAAATAAATAAATATATATATATAAATATGATATCTAAATTTAAAATAAAACCAAATTTTTATACTTTATTTTAATTTAATAAATAACATTCATATTGATAATAGAAATGTTCTATTAGTTCATTAATTATTTCAATTACTACTTCCTTTATTAATTATTAGTTTAATTTAATTAAACTATATGTGTTACTAAATGTAACTGTATAATGTAAATACTCCTAAAGAAATTAGTACTTTGTATTCACAAGATTGAAAATAACAAAATAATTAAAGATATAGGAGGATCATATTTTTTGCTCTATTTGTTTGAGGTTTATTTTTTTACTAGAAAAAATATTATACATCCTCCGTCGTAACAAAGTATCCATTTTTTTATTTTATTACGTCACATAACAAAATATCCATTTCTTTTTTTAGTAACTATAATATCTACCTAACATTACAAATATCCTTACAACTTACAATATATTACACAAATGTCATTGCCTTTATATCGCACATACTAATAAGGTTATTTTAGTCATTTCTACTTTATTCATACTATATCTCAATATAATACTAATATTTCTAAAACTACTTGCAAAAAGCACATAAATATTTACTTATGGGACGGAGGAAGTACATTTTATTATTTTCATTTGTCACCTTCAAAAAATATTACCTTTTTATTATATTAAAAGTAATAGGACATTAATATGAAAACATTCTTAATTTTAATTTTAAGTATATAAATTACAAATATATTATTCATTGCACATATACATAAAAATATATAAAAAGTAAAAATATCAAAACAAATCTTATAGATTTATATTAACTAATAAAATATTAGTCACTCTAACTGCTTAATAAGTTTGTATTCACATTTTATATCATTATACTTAACATTAAAAATATTTTTATATTTGTATACAAATTTTATTATTTTTATATCATTTTCTTTTAATTTATATTGAATTTTGATATAATAATTAATATTTAAATATTAAAAGTCAGAAAACAAATATAAACATAGATAGTACTATACCTCCGTGTGCTACACTGTAGAAAGCACACTGTAGACACGGTGGGGTGTAATTAGTAGATAATTAAGAATGTATTAGTAAAAATAATTATCCTATAATATAAATAATTATAAATTAAGATTAAGATAACTAATTAGTTTAATTAAAATTTTAAAAAAATAAAATTAAAAAGTTTAAAATAATATTAAAGTGTGTAATCATTTTTCCAAAAAAAAAAAGTGACATGATATATGAGACGGACAGAAACGGCAACGTAGACATAGTACATAGGAAGGAGGGAAGGAGTATTATTTTTTAAGTCTTCTATAAAAACCTAAAGTAAATATTTGTCTGGTTTCTTATAAAAAAATAATTCCATTTTTTTTCATATAAAACACTCAAATACACATAAATATATAAACATAAATATTTGATATGATACTCCTTTTTGTCTGCACACAACGAGTAAATTAGACCTTAGAGCTAGAGTTAGTATTTTTTTAAAAAAATAAACTAATGATAAGAGTTATCCCAAAATCCACGTCCAAAAACACCTTTATTTTGTTTACTCATTTATTGACTAAATATTATATGTATATATATATATATAAATTGAACTTAGATACGTATAACTGCGAACCTGTTGTTTGGCAAATTTTTCAGCGCCGGAAAAGGCGAGGTAAGAATGCGGCGACTTATCCATAACAAGGCGGGCAAGGGACACCGGATTCTTCACCGTCGACACGCCGGAGACGGCGCCGCACCGCCGGCCGGCGCCGTCCATAATGCTCGCCTCCATCTCCACCGTCCCTTTTTCCGACAGAGCAGATCCACGGCCAGAATTGAATATAGGATCCGTTTCCAGTTCGCGCACCTGCAGTTCATCAAAATCCCCAAATCCAAAACCCTAATTAATCATAATAACAATAATAAAACACTACTTCATTAAATTATTTACAGAATTAATTAACAATTAAATTAAATTGGAATTATATATATATATATCAGAAAACGTACGACGAGCTCGACGACGTCAATGGCGGACATGGATGATCGGAGAGCGGATATTCCGATGGTGAGGCACCGTGTGAGAAGCTTCTTCGCCGCCTCCTGCCGCTCCTTAGGAAGGTTCGGATCCACCCCAGCGCCGCCGTGCACAGCTATTGCCCAACCGGCCATACTCTCTATCTGTAAGTGTCTGTGTATATATATAGATATAAATTCTGTATGTATATATTTTGGGTTGTTGAAGATGACGGACGTATTTATAGGCGACGAGGCTGGGGATTATTTGAAGCAATAATATTTAATTTTATTTATATTTTTATATAATATTTTCGCTAGTCATTATTATTTTTTTTTTATTTTTTTTTTGCAATAGTTTTAGGTAACATTATTTTAATAAATATTTTTATGATTCTATCCTAATCTTTTATTCGTGTATTGAAGTAAAGAAATATTTCTATTTACATATTAGTCATTATTTGCTAATTTTTTTTGTTTGGGTGCCGTTTTTTAGATACGATTTTGATAGTTGTTTTTGCTTGTCGTGAATTTGTGAATTGCATTAATAATAATAGAAGGAGAAATTTTCACTTTAATAACACTATTTTTCAATTGCAATTTTTTAAAAATAATACTTCATTAGTCCAAATACATAGTATACATTAATTTTTGATGCAATATTTAAAAAATAATAATATTTTAATTGTAATGTATAGTTAAAAGTAGTGTAATAACATTTTTGTCATTATTTTTTGGTAATGGGTGTGTTTGTTTTGGGGTTTGAATTTTGAGTTGCGATTTGAATAGTAAAAATTTTGAATTTCAATAGTTGTATGGTGTGATATAAATAGGTGGTGACGTGATGTTTTGAATGTAAAATTGATTTTAGCATAATACTCCCTCCGTCCCGGTGAAAGAGTGTTGTTTCTTTTTTGCAAATAGATTTTTTAATATTAATATTATATTTTATTGTAGTAAAAAGGACAAAAATATCCCTATTAATATAGTGCAATATAAAAGTAATGGCATTTGTGTAATAGATTGTAAGTTTGAAGGATATTCATTATGTTAGGTAAGTAGTACAATTACTAAATTAGAAAATAGTAACCTTGTTTTGGGACGGACGAAAATAGAAAATGACAATCTTTTAATGAGACGGAGGAAGTATAAAAAATAAAAAATAGATGTTTGATTTGATATTTCTGGGGGAAAAAAATAAAATGAATAGTATATTTAAAATCGAATCCCCCAAACAAACACACCCAAGTAGATACTAACAGTGTATTAAGTATAACCTAGCGGCACATGAAATATAAATATGCAAATATAAAATATAAAATATAAAATATGTTAATATAATATAAAATACAGTATATAAATTGACAGTGCATACTATCATTAAACTCGTTATATAAGATATATAAAAACAATTCATATAAATTTATGGCACATAGCTTCCATTAACACAAAACATATAGGTGTGTTTACTTCTAAGAATTTGATTTTGGATTTTAGTTTTGAATAGTAAAATTTTGAATTTAAATAGTTATTTGATGTGATATTTTTTAATGTAAAATAAAATTTTTGTGTAATATAATAAATAAATAATAGGTGTTTGATTTGATATTTTTGGAAGAAAAAAAAAGTTTGAATAATAGAATCAGGATAAAAACCCTAAGTGGGTGTTTGGTACAAATAATAAAATTGCAGAGAGAAATTAAATTGAGTAGAGAATGAGAATTAATTCTCTTGTTTGATAAAAAAGATAATTCAGTTAAGAAATGTAAAAAAAAAATGCAGTTATATGAATGAATCAAATAATAATAAATGATTAACCGGATAAGAAAAAAAAAAAAAAAGAGTTTTAACAAAAAGAAAATTCATGAAAAATATTTTTGATGACTTTTAAAAAAATTATAAATTATATACAATGTTTTTTAAAATTATATTTTAGTACAATTTTTTAAAAAATTGTAAAAATTAAATATTTTAACAGTAAATTAAATTTTTTTTTGTAAAATTAAAATAATATAATTTTAAAAAAATTATAAAAATTAAATAGTATAAAAAAAATAAGAAAAAATATATATATATTGCAATATCATTTCTTTTCATTTCTCTGCATATGGGAGAGAAATGAAAATATAGAAATAATTTATTTCTCAAGTTTTATTTCTCTCACTCAAACAAATAAGAAAAATAAGACCATTTTCATTTATCTGACCTCATTTTTCTATACCAAACACAACTTAAAAGTAAACAGACCTACAGTTTTAACTAAAGTCATGTATTTATCTTGCTATTTTATATGTGCTGATTAGGACAAATTGACACTATGCATTCTACCCAGACTCATTTGCTATTTGGTAAGGGTGTGTTTGTTTGGGATTTGAATTTTGAGTTATGATTTGGATAGTAAAAATTTTGAATTTGAATAGTTGTATGATGTAATATAAACAAGTGTTGATGTGATATTTTGAATGTATAATTAATTTTTAATGTAATATAAAAATAAAAAATAAATATTTAATTTGATATTTTTTTGAAAAAAAAATAGGATAAATAGTAAATTTAAAATCCAATTCCCCAAACAAACACACCCTTAAATGTCCCAAAATAACAAAATATATTTATGAATTACTTCGAACCGGACAGGTCGCGGATTTTCATGATGAATCGAATCTTGTTCCGCCAATCCCACTTGCCCTAATCCGAAAATTTTCTTAATTTAGGTTCTTAAAATAGATTTCATGTAATAATAATAATAATAATAATAATAATAATAATAATAAGATTAAACTGTTATTTTAGTTTTGTATTTGACCATTTTACTATATAAGGTCCTCAAGTGCCTAATTGGTCATGTTGGTATCTATATGGTGATGACATATCAGCAATGGCAGACGAGCGTGGTGGAATTCAGCGTCAAATGATCATTTAAAAAAAAATAAATTATTTATGTAATTATTTTTAAACAGATCAAATTAAAATCCTAAAACTATAAAAGTATCAAATACGAGACCTGAAAAAGCAAATACAAACTATAATAATAATTGCAAAATATAAAAGATTCTCCAACGGATTCCAGTCCAGGCGGGGAATCTCGGACACGGAATACGACGGCGGCGCAAGAGCCGGTGTATGGGTCACGTGCACGTTCACGTGATTGCGGATTTGGTTAGTTTTTCCATGTGTGAAATATATAAATAAATAAATAAAAGTCTGTCCGAGTTGTCTGATTAAAAATAAATAAATAAATAAATAAACGTGTAATGAGTATAATAATTTTTAATATAATTAAAAAAAATAATATGTGCAAATAATAAATTTTATGTGATAAGGACGATGATTGGTGGATGAATATTTGATTAGGGCGATGAATAAGCAACAAATTTCCATTTTGAGATGAGCTTTGAAATCGTTGAATTTCTATTATTTTTTTATTATTGATATTTAATTTTTTAATAATAATTTTCAAATTAGGATAGCTGGATATGGCGTAATTGTAATTAATTTATTTTGGTGACGTGGTGCTGACTCATGCGAGGGAATCCTCTCTGCCATCACGCACCTAGAATATTTAGACTGTGTTTTTTAAAAATTTTACCATAAATTTTTACTATTTAATTTTTTTTAAAATATTTAATTAAATAATTATTTTTTTTATATTTCATTCGTATTCATTTACTTTTTACACGAAATTTTAAAAATATTAATATTATATTGAAATATAGTAGGAATAAAGTGTAAATAACTAAAATAACCTTATTAGTAGTATTGTATGATATAAAGGTAATGACATTTGTATAATATATTTTAAGTTGTAAAGGTATTTGTATGTTAAGTAGACAATACAGTTACTAAAAAAAAATGAATACTTTGTTATGAAACAGACTAAAATGAAAAAAAATGGATATTTTGTTAGGGGACGGAGGGAGTATTATTTTTACAAATTTATTTTACATTCAAAATATCACATCGATATCTATTTATATTATACTTATAAATTTATTTAACATTCAAACATCAAATCAACATTTATTTATATCACATTGAACAATTATTCACATTCAACTTTTTAGTGTATCTTAAATGGAAACAGTTACGGTATTGAATTGAAAAAATCAACACTGTGCGAATTTTCCAAATCAGCACTAGTAATATATATAAATATCACACAGTCTTATTATATGCATTCTGTGTATAATAAAGACGTGTATTGTTTGTTAATAATTGCAGTGTGTTATATAACAATACGTCGTATGCTAAAATAAACTGTTATATATGTTGTATCGGACTATAACATGCGTTATTAGTTCATTATTGTATTTGTATTATATTACTCACTTTTGTCTCACTTAATTTGTCTACTATTTTTATTTTTGTTTATCTCATGTAATGTGTCCTTTCTTTTTTTGGAAATACAATTATACACTTTAATCACATTTTAAAATTCATAATTTATAATTTTCTTTATATTAATTAAAATATTTAGTCATCTTAATCTTAATGCACAAAATCCACATGTGATTTCACGAAATTGAGCCAAATCTCACATACTTCTAAAACTACGTCAAACTCTCTCGTTGTTTCATAAATTCTGCGTCTAACTCCCTCGGCGGTTCTTATTTACTGGTATTTGATATAAAGGCGCATAAACAGCGATAAAATTCTAAAATCTCAATTTCTAAACACCAAAAATTACAAATATATTTTTTATATATATATTTAGCTTAAAAAAAAGCAGTAAAAATAAACTCTTAAAACCTAATAAAAATAACGAATTTTTAATATGTTTACTATTTTTTAGGCTAAATATATATTAAATAAGTGAATATATTTGTAATTTTAAAGGTTTACAAATTGAAATTCTAAAATTTATTCGCAGGTTTGGCGCATTTAGGTCAAATACGGTTAAATAAAGACCGCCGAGGGGGTTAGACGTCGAGTTTATGAAACCACGATGGAACTTGACGCAGTTTTTTAAGTATTGGAGATTTGACTCAATTTCATGAAACCACATGTAAATTTTGTACAATTTAGCCAATTATTTTTATTAAATTATAATTATTTTTACTAATATATTTTTTAATTACTCACTAATTACACAATACTTAAATTTCCGTATCTATTTAAATCAGACAAATTAGCCGAAACGGAGGGAGTCATATATACAATGTATTGCATGTAATAATATCGTGTTTTAACTATTAATAACAAATGTTAATTAGAGAAAACTTGCTGATAAAACTAAGTGGTTAATTTTCCAACTAACTAAATAAATAAAATACAAAAAATAGTATATTTTTTCTTATAATATCTTGCTAAAAATATTTATTTACCAATTTTATTTTTTTTAAACAGAGTTCATTTAGAGTTATAAAATAATAAAAGATTAACTATCAGATTAAATAAATAATTTATCTTATATTTTTATTGAAAATAGAGTATAATACTAATGATATTTTTTTATTTTAAATCGAAAACCAACCTACCGAAGATATTTTTTATTATTTAATTTATATATTTTTAATGAAATATATGAAGTATTATTTTATTATAAAAAATATGGGTGTGATATGTGTGTTCTATCTGTTTTTTTTTTTTTTTTGGGGTTAAATTATACTATAATATTTTTTTGAATTTTAGTAAAAACATAAAAAAATATTTTATATTTTATCTATTACGTGAAACTACCTTATATTAATATAAAATATGAATGAAACTCTCTTTGTCTAAAACTAGTGTTCGGTTCTAAATAAAGACTAAATTACGCATGTTTTATATATATAAAAAAATATAATATATCTTAGATATATTTTTTGAATAAAATAAATAAATAAATAATCAATAATTTTTTTTATAGTTTTTGTAAAAATTAAATAGCAATTTGTCTCCAAAAATTATAAAATAAAAGTTCTTTAATTTGCATAAAACTTGCATTATTTGGTTCATACTTAGAACCAAAACTCAGATTTTGATAATAAAAACAAAGTATTTCGTGCAAATTTTACATTAATACAAAAAAAAAAATTATGCAATAAATAAAATATGAAATATTTTATACAATTTTTTCTAAAATATAAATGAATGTTATATAATTTACCTATAATTTTTTACTGACACAAGTTCCAATTAATATTATTAAAAACTTTCATAAATACACAATCTAATATATACATTGAATTCATGTTGCATGGAATCAACCTTTTCAAAAAAAAAAAAAAACTCATTTTCAAAAGTAAATACTCCCTCCGTCCCAATATAATAGTATTGTTTATCATTTTTATCCGTATCAAAACAATAGTATTATTTTTCATAAATAATCATATCACCCTAAAATTACCTCTATTTTTTTTTATTACACAATTGTCACTACTTTTTACACTAATACACTCACAAGGACAAAAAAGTTTTTTATTCATACTTAATATCAATATTTTTTAAATCTTGTACTCAATCCAATTAAGACTATATTTATCGGACGGAGAAATTATATATTAAATACACTTTCAAAAGCTGATGAATTCTTTCTTTGAGCAACAATTAATCCATCAGCCGAAAGAAAAAGCTGAAATTTTGTCTCTATAAAGTATATATATATATATATCGTAGGCACCGCGGCTATAATTCAAATAAATAAAATAAAATATTTAATTAATATAATAAAGTAAAAAAAAAATGTATTGGTTAATAGCTTCAACTCTATAAGATAGTCTATTTACTACCTTCATCTCATATCTATATATATATATATATATTAGAATTATATTGGGATAAAGTATAAATAAATGTAAAAAGATTAAATTAATCTTATTAGTATTGTATGATATAAATATAATGATATTTGTGGAATATATTGTAAATTGGAAGAGTATTTATAATGTTAGGTAGATAGTACAATTAATAAAAAAATAAGTATATTTTATTATGGGACGGACCAAAATAAAAAATTGGATAGCTTGTTAAGGGACATAGAGAGTATAATTTTATGATTTCCTTTTTATATGATAGATAAAGTTCGAGATTGAGCTTAAGCTCATTTTAATAATAAAATAGAATAAATAATCAAATTCCAAAATGAAATATTCAATTTGATTATACTTGAATTTGAATAATTATATAATATGATATAAATATATATAGATACGAATTGTTTTAAATATAAAATTCATATTTCAGTATAATATAGAAAATATATATTTTCTTTGTGTTTTTTAGGAAAAAATAGTAAATATTAGTAAAATTTGGAGTAAAATCTTTCATCTAAATACATCTATATAAATAAATGTATATTATTGTCGAGTAGTTACTATACTATCTGTTATTCAAATTTCTTTTTATTTTTTTATCATTCAAATTTATTCAAATTTTTTTTTTAATAATAAAAAATATATACTATTTTTTTTTTTATCATAAATTTTTTTTCTATTTTTACTTCACTTTTAGGGTGTTTTTGTTTGGGGGTTTGGATTTTGAGTTGAGATTTGAATAGTAAAAATTTTGAATTTGAATAGTTGTATGATGTGATATAAATAGGTGTTGATGTGATGTTTTGAATGTAAAATTAATTTTTTAGTATAATATAAAAAATGAAAAATAGGTGTTTGATTTGATGTTTTTGGGAGAAAAAAATTGGATGAATAGTGTAAATTCAATCCAATCCCCCAAACAAACACACCCTTATTAAAAATTATATCCGATCAAATGAGCATAATTTCAATTAAGAAATATTAAACCCAAATATTTCAAACTAGAAAAATTTTGAGGAAATGAAAATTACAAAAGTCAGTCGTATTTTTAGAAATTACTTTTAGGAGAATAATAAGAAAATTTCTTCATTTTATTTTATTTTGATTTATATGATCTCTCGTTCCCCGGAATTAATCTATCTATTTTATTATTTTGATTATTTTAAATCTATCTATTTATTTTGCTTTCTTTAGGAATTATGGTTCCTACAAATATATAAATATATATATATAGCTTGCTTATAACATTTTTATGGGTAAAATTATATATTTAATTTTCTATTGTACTATTTTTCATATAAAATATTAATATGTTAAAATTCACTTACAAAAAAATAATAAATAAATACATTCATAAAGAATGGACTATTTTATTTTGGGCCAGTAATCAAAACAAAGTAAAGAAGGTACAAACTGTTAAAGGGGCTTTTCTAATTGGGCCTTTAAAATTAGACATAAATCGGACGGCAACCCGACCCGAATAGGACCACATGTACGGTCCAGCCCATATAAGTGTCAGAAAAAAAAAAAACCGACCCACATTATTGTCACATACGAAGCTGTATTTAGAAGTTTGTGTGTTGGCATTACCTGTAAATGAATTTATGTACATACTTGAATACATACAAATATATATAGAGAGAGAGACAGATGGGGCCTTGTCTTAAATTTCCCTGCAGTTTTTGGCATTGTCTTAATCTGCTTTATATTTGGGCACTGCCCTTCTTCTATTTTCTTTGTCCACTTCTTTCTTTACAATAATAATAATAATAATAATAATAAGGTTAAATTGTATAAAATTTATTTGCGGTTTCACAAAATTGCTTAAAGTTTTCATATTTTTAAAATTACGTCAAATTTTTTCGTAATTTTATAAACTTTGCATCCAACTCTTATCGGCCATCCTTATTTATCAGTTTTTTACTTATACATGCTCAAACTCCGAATGAATTTCAGAATACTCATTTTTAAACTCCTAAAGTTATATATATATTCATTTATCTTATATTTATCCTTAAAAGAACAGTAAAAAAAACACTTTTAAAATCAGATAAAAACTCCCCAAACCTAAACCCAACTTTCCCTAAACTCCCCTAAAGAAACATACCCTTAGAAATGAAGATTCTGAAACTTATTTGCAAATTAAACAACGTTAGTTACATAAAGAGGGGTGAGGGGGTTAGACGTAGAGTTTATAAAACTACAAAGGAGTTTGACGCAATTTTAAAAATATTAGAAATTTCATGCAATTTCGTAAAATCAAAATTGAATTTTGTGCAATTTAATCTAATAATAATAGATAAAATAAATAGATAAATAAATAACAAAAAAAACAACTACGCCTTTATTTTTATTATTTTGTTTATCTCCAAACATTAAAAAAAAAAAAAAAAAAAAAAAAGAAAAAAAAGAAAGAAGTTTTGTAAGAAAAGAAAGAATTTTTGAAGGATTTTGTAAGGAAAGAAAGAATTTTTGAAGGATGAAAGTGAAATTTAGTGTAAGAAATGAATAGCACAAAAATGGAGCTGCAGAGGTCTGTATGAAAATTTGACTCAAAAAAGAATTTCCATAAATTAGTAGTATTAAATCAAATAAATAAATAACTGCAGCAGTGCAGTCCAGTACTGGAGCAACTCCAGTTTAATAAATATATGGAATAAAATTGTATTATTATTATTATTATTATTAATTTGGTTTGTAGATTTCAATGTGGAAAGCTGGAGAAGGCAGGGAGTACTTATTACTGTCCACCATGTTCAGTGTGCACTATATGTATCTATATATATATATCTTTATTTATTTATTTACTTCATCAATCTTGAGGAAATAATGATTTGATAATTAATGGCTCCCTTTGTACGACTACTAAGCACTATTAGAATTATTTTATTATTATCTTTTTTTTCAAAATAGTTGTTTTATTTTTTCATTTTTGTATATTTCAGAATAATTATTTTATTTTTTTATTTAGTAATCGGTAGTTCTTATTTTATAATAAAATTATTTATATTTTTTTTAAATTATCTCTAATTATTACTCTAACCTATTTTTTAATATTCAATAATATTTTAGTCTTTTATATTCTACTTTATATTCATTTTCAATTAAATAATATTATTCTTTAATTTTCGTGCCAACACCCAATAAGACGTCTCTTTTGGGAGGGAGTAGTTGTTTACTTATGTTTTTTTTATCCAATTTTTTCATATTTTACTATTTGAACTTTGTACTTTTTTTAAAAAAAATCACAAAATCACAAAATATTTCATTAAAATATTATTTTAATACCAAATCCAAACTAAATTTTCTCAAACTCAACTAAAAGAAACACACCCTAATTTTGGTTTTTATTTGGCAAATTTCTTTCATTTTTATAATTTTCATTTTGTCATACTAAAAGTTTTCTTATTATTTATTTAAACATATTTTTTTTACAATAAAAATAATTACATACTAATACTAAAATATTTTTATTTTTATATAAATTACAAATATATCAATAAATATATATAAAGTATAAATGATAAAAAAAAAATAAAAATTATTTTATATATTTTTATTAATTAATAAAATATTATTGTTTTTTTATTTTCTATGAAAATTTAAATGGATATTTTTATTTGAGATGGAAGAATATTATTAAAGTAAATATATTATTATTTAATATATTAATTAAAAACAAATTCTTATTTAAAATTTATCAAAACAAATACCAATCTCTATCAAAGTAGATAGTAATTTAATTTAATTTATTATTATTTTTAAATCCTAAATTTGCATCTAAAATTAAATGTAAAACACAATATATATATTGTAATTATAATATTAACAAATTGAATGGTTTTATGATTGTTGTTTTGACAAGGGGTTGGGATATAGAAGAGAAAATATATATATATATATATAAAATAATAATAAAAAAAAAAAATAATAATTTTATTATTACTATATTTGTTTCACGTAGATATTTGCAATTGTTTTTTTTTAATGAGTTATGTGTAAATAATTGGTTGAATCAAATAACCTGTAAATTAAGTCTCCCAAGAGAAAATACATTAAAAAAAAGTATTTATTTCGTGTTTTTAAGAATTATATTTATATTTTGCATCATTGTATTCAATAGTAAAAATATTTTTATATTTGAATAATTTTTTTTTTTTTGTATAAATACCTTTTATTAGTACTATAAGACACTAATAGAAATATTTTTATAACTTTTTTTTAATTTATATTACATTTTGTATAAATATCATTTTATTAGTATTATAAGACATTATTATTATTATTATTATTATTATTATTATTATTATTATTATTATTATTAAGTGTTGAAAATGAATTTAAAATAAGAAAATAAAAGTGGAACCCACTCTCTCTCTCTATATCCATCAAAATATATATATATATATATACACACACAAAATTGTCTCTTCTGCTTTAAATAATTTTAATAATTGGGTTTGAAAAACACACTACTACTAAAGTCTATTCTTCTAACTACCAACAACAGTGCAAGGAAAAATAAATTAATTCAATTCAAATTATATATATATATATATATAATCGTTTTGATTTTTATTAAAAAAAAATTATAATTTTGAAATAAAATATCATATTTAAATAAATATAATAAATTCCTAAAGAACCAAAAATTGACAACATTAGCCCAAATCAGAACATATCATCATCATCCTTCCTTGTCTTGTCCCCCCCAACCAATTTCATCATTTTATCGCCCTTTTGATTTCTCAATAGACCCTAATTATACAAAATGGGTTGACAACTTGACATATCACACTATTCGGTTTTGATTTTGAATTGGAATTTAAATAGTAAAAATTTTGAATTTGAATAGCTACATAATGTGATATAAATATATATTGATGTGATATTTTAAATGTAACATTAATTTTTATTATAATATAAAAAAATAAAAAATAAATGTTTGATTTGATTTTTTAGGGAAAAAAAATAGAATAAATACTGTTTTTAAAATCCAATCCTCCAAACAAACACACCCTAAAAGTACAAACCCTCAATAATTTTATTGGCTGTGTTTCTTGTGTTAATTATTTTTTACGACTTAAATTTAATATTTTTTGAAAATAAAAAATTATATTAATATTGTTTAAATATAAATTAAAAAATTTTAAATTCAATTCAAACTATTTTATTTTTGTGGTTTTCTTTTTCTACTTGAAAGCATCAAAATTTGAACTATTCTCCATACCCTAAACCCTAAACCTGTGGAACTATTATTATTCGCTAGGTCACATTTTGTGCTTTCAGTTTAACGTATATACGAGAATTTAGGTAAAATATAATTAGTAAGAAGTGTATTAGTAAAAATAATTATAATGTAATAAAATTAATTATAGATTAAAGTTAACATAACTAAATAATAATGAAAATTTACAAAATTATAAACTATTGATTAAAGTGTATAATTATATTTTCTAAAAAATAATACTCTCTCCTTCCACTTACAATGTTTACATTTACTTTTGGCGCAGTAATTATAGTGAGTAGTTAAAAGTAGTGTAATGACATTTTTGCCCTTGTTTTTTCTGTGTAAAAGTAATGATGTGATGTAAAGTAAAGGTATTTGTTAAAAAAAAATAGAGTATTTAATAAAATTTTAACTTTTTAATTGGACGTCCCAAAATAGAAATATATAAACGTAAGTGGACAGAGAGAGTAATAAATAAAGTAAAACGTACAAAAATAAAAATAATAGACGAAAAAAATGGGATAAAGTATTTTTTATAACGTTATAAGCTGGAGTCCATTATTCAAATGTGCTATGGATAAATCCTCATTGAACATAATAATTTGTAAATTAAGTTCACAAATCAATTAGATTATTAAAGAACTATTATTATTATTATTATTATTATTATTATTATTATTTTATCATTATTATTATTCACATTAGATTATTAAGGAATTATTATTATTTATTATTACTCCCATATCCACTTGTTTCTGTCCGTCCCTTATATCATGTCATTTTTTTTTTTTAAAAATGATTATACACTTTAATCTCATTTTAAACTTTTTAATTTTATTTTTTTAAGTTTTAATTAAATTAATTAGTTATCTTAATCTTAATTTATAATTATTTGTATTATATGATAATTATTTTTTCTAATATATTCTTAATTATCTACTAATTACATCCCTCCTATAAAATACGAAGACGATATGTGACACGGAGGGAGTATTATTTTATCATTAATATTATTAGAAGGGGACCGAAAAGGGCACATGTATGCAAGAAAAGCAAAGTCAATAACATTAACATATCATCATCCAAGTGAGGCAGCTGGATTCATCCAACCCTTTGAACCTACCTGATGGGTTCTTTTAATTATATACTTATTTTTAATATCTTTATGTAAAATGATAAAATGTTTTATTAATATAGTAGAATTCAAAAACACATATATATACATATAGTATTTTTTTTAAGGTTCTAAATAGCAATATATATTAGTAGTTTGAAAATATATATTTATACTTGTGAGTGTGTATTGAGATTTCTTGGCTCTATGCCGACAAGATGCCAACCATTTTTATTTACCACAAAATGGTCCTCAACCAAGACAGACAGACATCCATCCACAAACCCAACCCCACCCCACCAATAATCTTATCAGACAAACAAAATCAAAATGCCCACACACAACATATGACCAGAGACCAGGCACCACCACTCTTGATACCATCAATTCATTCTTGCAAAACATTGAATACAAGAAAAGGCATTTCATATTAACTAATTAGTAGAATTCATACAAATGTTATTCAATCATATCATATCACATATATGGGAAAGAGATATTAATCAATGGCAGACAGTTGGGCAATATCATAATCACATACTTGCAGTAGTACCCTCTGGTCCATTTAAGGTTTTCTTGAGCTTCTTCAACAATGGCTGCTCTGTTGAGGTCACTCCCCATGACTCATTTGAGCTATCAGAGCTGTAACTGAAGCACATTTCCAATCCCCCTTTTGGGCTCATTTCCTGTTTCCTCTTTCTGCTTGTGGCTGCCATTGCTTCTTGCATCACCCTCAAGCACTCCTCCACTTTCTCCTGCACTAATCAAATTGTTCATCAGATTTACATAAACATCGATAAATGCAGTAAGAACAACATCCCAATTTGTAATAAAATCAAATAAAAACCTTGTTGGTTCCAAGAATGGCTGCCAATTTGTCCTGAGATTCCACTCCAATGGAGGGCTCTAGGCTGCTTATAACATACAGCATTGTTGCAGCAGCCATTGCTGAGGGAGAATACCTCATCAATCTACAATCTGAACCATTTTTTTTTCTTTACATAATTAGACAACAACAATCAAGAGACAGAAAATAATAGTAATAGCATTAGTAAGATGTTTATGTTCACCGGAAATGACAGACAAAAGCAGACTCTTAGATCTCCTCATAAACTTGCCACAGAAATGGCTCTCCAAATCAAACCCTCTTACAATGCACTCCAAAAATGACAGAGGAGTCACCGGATTCATCCTCCATTTCAGCGTTGATAGTATCAAAAGCTCCATTCTTTGAATTGTTCTTGAATCGAACACATACTGTGTTTCCTCCACCTGCAATAAACCCCAATTTGTAAGATAGATGAGAGAAAGAGAGATCATATATATATCTATCTATATATATATGAATGTATGTGTATGTATACTTGGAGGTCTAGAAGAAGAGGGACTTGAGTTTCTTCAACTTTAGCAGCCAAGGAAAGGCAAGCAACAGCAGCCAACTGAGGCATCCATGGCTTCTCAAATTGGGGGCGAAAGCAGCTCTGAAGAAACCTATCGAAATAATCAATGGCAAGAATTGCAGTGAGTGCAGAAAAACAGTAATGGCCAACAACCCTAATTATCCCCTCCACTGCCTCAACCCTAGCTTCAATCAAACCCGGATTCCACTCAAATCCGCCGCGGAATCCATTCTCAACCTCTTTATTCAACAGGAATTTCAATTCCTCGTCGTCGTTGAAGCGCGAATTCCCCCCAAAAATCCCCAGCAAAGAATTAGGGTTTGGTCCAGGCTCGAATTGGGCGTCGTCGTCGTCTTCTTCTTCAATTGGTCGGGATTCCAGCTCGATTACGTTATTCCAATGCTGTTCCTGACAATAAAGAGCATCGAGGAAGAAGAGATTGGAAGATTGTTGGCGAGAAGACATCGGCATCTTCTTCGGAGAAGAAGAGTTCCAAGGCGTGCGCTCATTATAAGTCAAATAAAGTTGCAGTGGAGATAGATAAAGAAAGAGAGGCCTAGAGATGTGCTCCAAGCAGCAGCCATCTCCATTCAGGAAAAAAGTCGGAGGAGAAACCGCTCTCTGATGTTCTTTTATGATTCGCCATTGCCTCTCTCTCTCTCACTCTGTACGTGCGTGTGTGTGAGAGAGAGAGGGAGGGAGAGAAAGACAGAGACAGAGACAGAAAAGAACAGAGAGAGTATTTGGGCCCAAATCAGAATGGGCCGACACGTGTGACGGCCCATTATTGTGGGCCCACTTGCAGAGACTTCTTTAGCTTAAATCGGGTGCTTCGCACGGTCCTGGACCCTCCAATCAAATGCCGCCGTGTGGTACATCACTTTACCGTATTTACGTTTCAAATGTATCAGGTTTTGTTTTTTTTACCAAAAATATCTTATTTTCACTAATTAAATTCTCAAATTTTTTAATTTTTTTTAATAAAATATATCGTTATACATTATATTTTCAATTTTTAAGAAAATACTACATTCGTTCGGCTTTAAATATCTCATTTACTTTTTCATGTTGATCTTTAAATATTAATTTTATTTCAAAACGTAACACAAATTAAGAAAAAATTGCCGAAATATTTTTATTAGTGTCTTATAATATTAATATAAGGATATTTGTAAAAAAAATTATACAAATATAATAATATTTTTAATATTAACTACAATTGTGCAAAAGGTAAATTTGACCTTGTAGGCGGTAGGATAAAATATATCTTTAGGAAATAAAATATGAAGTGTTTATAATTTAGTATTACTATTTTTAAAAATAAATATATCTATCTACAATTTAAAAACTTTTATTTTTTAATCACAAATAATTTGTCCACAATTTTTATTTCGGTATATTTCATATAATTTTTTTACAAAAAAAAATCATTATGTATTATAATAATAATTTATAATTATTTTAATTTTAATAAAATTAATTAGTTATTTATTTTAATATATAATTATTTACATTATTTAATAATTATTTCTATTAATATACATGTTCCGTCTATTTTGAAATTGGTCATTTAAAATTTTATAGTAAACTAAGAAATAATAATATTTTATTGGATAATAAAATTATGTAATAAATTTTGATTTTTTTGTCATTTGACTTTATGTAAAGACAATTGTATGTATAATATTATATTTGTGTATATTTTGCATTATTATATGATTATTTTTATTAAAAAGAAAAATTGATACTTTTGAGTATGACTGACGAAAATAGTAAAAATAGTAATTTGAATTATGACATATATATATTACTTTTTAATTATTTTTTAATTATACTCTTGCATAGATATATTATTTTTAAATTATTTTCTAATTATAGTTTTTATAAAAACTAATAAGGGTGTGTTTTACATGTGTGGTTGTTTAGGTGATTTTATTTTGTGTTTTGATTTAAATAATAAAATTTATATATTTAAATAGTTTTTTTATATAATATAAAAAAAATTGATATAATATTTTAATAGCGTAAAATTAATTATTTTTTTTGTAATATAAAAATAGATATTTGATTTATATTTTCAGTGGAAAAAAATTATGAATAGTAAAAAATAAATCAAAATACCCAAACAAACATTTTTTCAATATTTTGTTAATATTAATTTTTTATTTACAAAACATTGGCTCTGCTTTTAAAAACTTTGGGATTATTTATTTTTTTAAAATATCATATTAAGTATTATTTTCATAAAATACCATATTAAATAATTATTATTTACTATTTTAAAAAATTCAAAATTTAAAAAATATTCGAAAATCCCGGTCTAAACAAAGCCTATATATAACATCAAGTATATATTTTTATTTGATATATAGTGTTATTTTTTTATGTAAAATATTACACACAAAATTTACTTACATTGCCTTAAAAGTATTTATGTTCTATATATCTTTATTGTTACATGTTTATTTAGTTGTGATTTGAAATTATTTTAAATTGGATATTAATTTGGATTTTAATTTCTTTTTTAAAAAAATTAATATAATATTTTGTGATAAAAATAATAAAATACTAACTTTTGTGAGATAATTAAAATATATATTGAGAATGCAATAGAAAAAATTATTGGTCAACCAAACCCATAATATATACCTTTATCCCTAAAATAAATGTTTATTTTAACTATTAAGTAATATACATATATATATTTTTTTATCTCTACACTTTTTCTTCTCCTATCTATTTGTAGTAATTTTATAAATTATATTAAAAAAATGAAGTATGTTCATTAAATAATTTTTTATTGACATGATGTTGAACTAATATCAGTAACTTATTTATACTATATTTGTTATCCAAATGTTTTTTTTTTTTTTTCATTCATTTATTTTCGTTTTCTTCTTTAGTAAAAAATATTTCATTCGTTCAAAAATTATAGTTTGAATTATGTTTGACACGTGAATTAAGGAATATTGATATTATATTGATAATGGATAAAAAGTACGGATAAAAGACTTTTTTGCCCTTGTGAGTGTATTAATATAAAAAGTTGTGACAATTGTGTAATAATAATAATAATAAAATATAAGGGTAGTTTTATAGTGATATGATTATTTATGAAAATGAGACTATTGTTTTGGGACGGACAAAATTGGCAAATATGACTATTGTATTGGGACGAAGGGAGTACTATTTTTTCTACTTTTTTTTTTACCCAAAAAAGTATGAATTTCTATTTTTATCTATTTTTCTTAAAACTTGTGTGCGGTCAAATGAGCACACAATTGAATAACAAATAGAGCATAATATATTAATATATTATAAATACTTAATTTATTTATAAAATTTCATAATTTAAAGTAAAATATTATTATATTTATATATTACATACACAAATTTTTATATTTAATATAAAAAAAATTCAAAGTGCACACACAAAATTTATATATATATTTTGTTATGATATAGGAACTCTTAGTTACTACTCCTTCGTCCCACAAGAATTGACGCTATTTTCATTTTTGTCTGTCTTGTAACAATTGATACCTTTTTAATTTTGGTAAAAATTATTAAATCAAAATATATTTAACAAATATAAATCAACTTAATTAACTACATAACATACAACAGGACTCACTCAAAACTTCTTTATTTCTACATTTTTCTTCAAAAAATAAATATTTAAAATTACACATCTTTTATAAAATTGATTTATGTTAATTATAAATAAAAAAAATATTTTTTTATTTACTTATATTATAGAAAATTTTATTTTCTATAAAATGATATTTATATTGCATATATTTTTTAATTGCTATATAATTTTTAAATATTTAAACATATATTTTAATTTTATAATCATATATATTAAATGTACTTTAAAAATATAAATATTATTAATCATACAACAAAATAATATAATAATATTATAAGTAATTATTATTAACTAATTAAACATCATCACCTTAAATACTTTGTTCATAATCAAATGATTCAATTTCGGTGGAACGGAAAGAGTACTATTTTTCAAATATTTAATGGATAAATTTCGGCCGAATTTAATGACTTACAAATTAGATCTTACAAGATAAATCGGATAAAGCGAATCATAAGTAGTAATAAAAATAATAAATTTGAGATCGAGCTGTTTAGAAATGATTTTTTATTTAAAAAATAAAAGGAAAATATAAATGGTCGCCCATTATAGTCTGAATAAATTATTGAAGTCGAAGTTCCAGTTCCCTATTCCTACTTTAAATAAATAAAATTAATTGTTAAGAATAAATGAATTTTAAATATAATTTAAATAAAATATAAATAATTAATTAATGCGTGGCATGGTCAATGTACTTTTTACTCTGCAGGAATCAACCGGCTCAGAAGAAAGTTTCCCATACTTTCACTTTTTCTACTCTTTCTCTGTATTGTACGTATTTCCAATCAATATTTTTATTTTATTTTATTTTATTTTAGTTTTTTAATTGATAATTACGTAAATAGAAATAAATTTGTCATTTTGTGTTATGGTATTTAGATGGGGATAAATAAAAAATAAAAAAAAAAAAAATACTGTGCAATTTTTATTGTCTATACATTAATTTTGTCCGGCTATAAGGGTGTCATTTGTTTTTGTATGTGTTGATCTTTGGATATTGATTATTATATCTAAACATAGTACAAATTAAGTAAAAATTTAAAAAATACTTTCATTAGTGTCTTATAATACTAATAGAATGACATTTGTACATAAAATCATACAAATATAAAAATATTTTTAATGTTAAGTACAATGACTCAAAATGTAACGTGACCCTTAAAGGTCGACGGAGAAAGTATATTTAATTATTTACCTTTATTTTTAGCTTTCATTCAATTTATGAAAAAAAAAAAAATACTCTCTCAATTCATTACTAAATTTTTCATTTTTCATTTTAATCTGTCCAAATCAAAATTTCTCATTTATGTTTTTAGGAAAAGTAACTATCAACTAAATATCAAAGTATTCATACCTTTTACTTTTCAGCGTTACTTTTTAAATGTAAAATACACGTTACATTATTTTTAACACTATATATCTATAAAATAATAATTTTCTTTAATTCACTTGCAAAAATCAAATGAAAAAATTACAATTGGATGGAGGAAGTATATACATAGCAAGTAGCCAAAAGGTAAGAATAAAAATTTGTACTATTAAAATAATAATTAAAAGGGTAATTAGTCATTTATATACAAGTAATAGAAGAATTTTTCATTTTTTATTCAAAAATATTTATTTTTTATTATAATAAAAATAATTATACATTAATATTAAAATACATTTATTTTTTATATGAATTACAACATATTATTTTTATGATTTAATAGATATATATATATTCAATCTAATATTACTGAAATAACTTTTGGAGAAAAAAATCATTTTTAGTTTCAATATAATCAAAATTCATCAATTTTGGTCTCAATATAAAAATTTTATCAATTTTGGTCTCAATATAACCAAACATCATCATTTGTATCCCAATATAAAAATTTTATCAATTTTAGTCTTAATATAACCAAAACTCATTATTTTTTGTCCCAATATAATCAAACTTTATCTTTTTTTGTCCCACCGTCAACAAACCGACAGAAAATATTGACGTGAAAGAAATCAAACCTTATATTTATATTCGAATAAATTGCACAATCTTGCAAATCCACGTCAGCATTTTCCGTCGGTTTGTTAACGGTGGGATAAAAAAAAATAAGGTTTGATTATATTGAAAAAAAAAATGATGAATTTTAGTTATATTGAGACTAAAATTGACAAAAAAAAAATTTATATTGGAACCAAGAATGATGAGTTTTGGTTGTATTGAGACAAAAAACATGATAGAGTTTTGATTATATTGAGATCAAAATTGATAAAATTTTTATATTGAGACTAAAATTGACGAATTTTGGTTATAATGAGACCAAAATAATTTTTTTTCCCTATATTTTGTTTTAAAGGAAAAAGATTAATGTTTCTTTATATTTATTATTAATATTGTTATTATTACATTTAATTTTAATTTATTTAGTAGTGAGGTTTCAACAGCTACGTGATGGCTGCTGTTGTACATACGTAACTGCTGCAATTAATTAGCCCTTTTTATAAGTGTATATGTGTGCATTTTTATTTATTTATTTTCAGTTGGCCGAATTTAATTTGGTAGAGATTTGCTTTATTATTATTATTATTGTTATTATTATTATTATTATTTTATTTTTTATTTTTTTATTTTTTGGTATACATTTATAATTTATTGATTATAATGTAGATGTGTGTAGAGTGATGTGATGCACTTTCACATATTTATTGTTAAATGAATTAAGAAAAATATTTTATACAATATAACACTTTAAATTTGCCTTTAATTTGTGTAACACATTAAACCATATTTTATTTGGGACCCAAAAAAATAAAAATAATAATAATAACTTCAACTATATATGTAGTTATTGTAACTGTGTAACAAGAAAGCATTTCAATCAATTCATATATTGTACAATATTTTTTTTTGTAAAATTTGGAGTTTGTTATAGTAATTTTAAATTTAAATTAAAATTTTTCAACTCATCTGCCACACATGGTTCACCTAGTGTGACTTTTTTGTCGGGTCTGATTTGCAAGGTATTAGATTCGGTCGGGGATTTACCCGTACTTTCGAGTAGCGACTGTGGGTTCCCACGTCATCAAAAAATATATATATTTTTTATTTAAACAAAAAGATAAAACTAGCACTTCATTTCAAGTCAATTTCAAATCACAGTTAAATAAACTTAAAAAATCTATCATAATTTTAAAAATTGTATTTAAATTCCCTCAATGTTGGATTTGAAATTATTGGGTTTGTTTAATTTTGTTTAGAATTTTTTTGATAGTTTATTTGGTTAATGGTTAAAGTTCGAACATAAATTTGAAATTATTTTATATGTTTTGAAAAAAAAATAAAAATCTTAATAGATTAAATTAAGTAACAAATGACTATTAAATAAACAAGGGTTTATTATTATTATTATTTACAATACAAACTAGGGTATGTTCTTTTTATTTTAGTAATACTATTGTAATTTTATTTTTGTATATAAAATATTAATTTTGTATATAAAAAATAATAAAATTTTATAATTTTTTTTTAAATATAAAATTGCATCATAAATATAAATATATTTGTTAATAATGATGAGTTGGGTGTGATGATGGAAGGACAATTATTATACTTTAATCTCTAAATAAATTTAATGCCCAGCTGGAAAATGCAATCCAAATGTAAATGCAAATGTGCAAATAGTGTGCTTTATATTTGTTTTTCAAAAGTATCTCCCTACCATATTTAATATTTTGATTTAAATTAATATATATTTTTAAAAGTATTTTTAGATTTGAAATAAAATTTAGTACATATTTATATAAAGTTCTCATTTTTTGTTATTTTCTAATTCTTACAAATATTAAATTAAACTTGCACTTTAATATATTAAATTAAAATTAATTTTATATTTAAAATATTATACTCCCTCCGTCGTATTGAAGGGTTATCATTTTTCATTTTCGTCCGTCCCAAAACAAGGTTACCATTTCATAATTTAGTAATTGTACTACTACCTACTCAACATAATAAATAGTCTTTCAACTTACAATATATTACACAAATATCATTACTTTTATGTTACACCATATGAGTATTTTTGTCTTTTTTACTACAATAAAATATAATATTAATATTGAAAAATTTACGTACAAAAGGCAAACGTCACCCTTTCAACGTGACAGAGAGAGTATTAATATTTATTCATATCAATAAACAAATTTTTATTACTATAAAGAATTAAACACACCCTTAGGGTTTGTTTAGTTGTGATATAAAATAAAAGTACTTGAATTGAACTATTATGTAAATAGTATTTTAATGTGATATTTCGTAAAAAAATAATTATATATTTTTATTGAAAACAGTTCAATGTGAATAATACTCCCCCATTCCATAAAAGATGTCTTATTGGAAGTGAACACGAGAATTGTAGAATAATAATATTTAATTGAAAGTGGATATAAAGCAGAAGACAAAAGACTAAAATACCCTTACTTTTTGAATGATTTTAAAAAGTAGGTTAGAGTAATAATTAGAAGTTGTTTGAAAAAGTAAGAATAATTTTGTTATAAAATAAGGACCATGATTACTAAATAAAGAAACAAAATAATTATTTTAAAATAGACAAAAATGAAAAAATAAAACAACTCTATTGGGACGGATGAAATATTGATTATAATTTGAAACCTCAAATAAACAAAACCAAACTTTCAGCCATTTGTGGAGAAATTAAAATGGAAATATAAATGTTTATTTTTTTACTATTTTAAATTCAAATCAATATTATTCACCTCATACTATTTATAATTAAACACTTCATCGGTCTACGTTTATATATTTCTATTTTGGGACGTACAATTATAAAGAGAACATTTCATTAAATACTTTTTTTTTCCACAAATACCCTTACTTTACATCACATATTATTTTTTTTTAAAAAAAAAGTAAGGGCAAAAATGTCATTACACTATTTTTAACTACTCATTATAATTAAAATACTATTATTTCTTAAACATCGCGCCAAAAGTAAATATAAACATTGTAAGTGAACGGAGGGAGTATATTTTTTTATCTCACGAAATATTATATCAAAATATGATTTTAAAAATATAAATTAAAATTTTATTTCAAATTATTTTCAAATCACAATAAAATATTCGGTTCAAACGACCCAAATTGCACAGTAACGATAAATTATTTGTTAATTGCTATTAAGTTTGACCAAAAATTTATAGCAAAAATATTTATAAATAAATATCTATAAAAAATGAAATTGGGATTTTCCAGTTGTAAGAGATAGACAAGAGACAGTGAATGTGGTAAGGAAATTAAATTAAATTAAATTTGTCTGCGTATTTATGTAATTATGGCTGCGAGTGTACTCTCTCTATCTTTGTCTTTATTATGATTAATTAACTAAATGGTAACCTTAACTACCTCGCATTAATTAATTCCCAACGTCATCATCAAAACCCTAAATCATTATTAGTTATTAATTATTAATTAATTCTCATCGTTCGGATTTTGTGCTGACTTACTGTAAGTGCAAATTTTCTTTTTTTTTTTCTTTTCAAAAAAAAAAAAAAAAAGAAAAAGGCTCAAATAGTAATTGTTAAAATGATTGCGTAGCTTATCAGGATTATTACTTCATCTGTCCTAATTTAAAATATTTATTATTTAAAAAAAAATAATTATACACTAATACTAAAATATTTTTAAATTTTATTTAAATTACAAATATATCATTACACAATGTACATACAATTACTTTATACATAAAATCAAAAACATAAAAACATAAAAAATTCTTAAATATTTTAACTAATTAATAAAATATTATTATGTTTTAATGTTCTACAAAAACTCAAAATATTGTTATATTATTATATTTTCACCAACTAATATTTTTTTTACATGAACATTCTTTAAACACTATTTGTTTAACAATATTCTTTTAATATATATATATATATATATTTTCTTAGTCCTTCAAATTTATATAAGTTTATTTGAGTATGGAATCAATAAATAATAGTAATATTTTTATATTAAAATAAGATAAGCGAAAAATAAAATAAAAGTTTATTATAAATAATTTTATAAAAGTTATAAAAAATCTGATAAAAAAAATAGTTTGATGAACATAGAAAAAATGATAATAAATTTATTATTATTTTGTTTCATGATATATAACTAGTTTTTCTTTTTAATAAGTAGGACAAATGATATATTTAAATTTATCAATTTTAAGTATATTTAACGAGTATAAATTAATACAAAATTTACTTAAAACTTATTTATTTTCATTTGTCTTTTCAATAAATAAATATTTTATTTATATTTAAAATTATTTTTTTCTATAAAACTAGTTTATGTTATATAATAAATAAATATATTATTTACTCTCTCCGTCTCAAACATCCTACAATATTTCTTTTTGGTATGTCCCAAACATCTTGCAATATTTTCAAAATAGGATATAATTAATTATATCTAATCTCTACTCCACACTTTATCCCCTCACATAATCCAAATTAAAAAATAAAATATATATTTCTCTCTCCGTTACATCACCTAATTTCTAAATTATCCCACTTAATACTACCCACCTAAAAATCCGTGCAAAAACAATTATTCCACCTTGTTTGGAACGAAGGGAATATTATTTTGTATCATATAAAATTTTATTTTATACGAAATGAAATCTATAGTGTATAGATATTTTACTGAAATATAAACATGTATTCCAAATTTTTTAATCATATATTAATTCATATTTTAAAAATATCAATAATACTGCTCATATAAAAATCGTTTTGAAAAGGATAGAGTGGCTCCATTCACCCAATATTTTTACATTTGAATTAATTTTTTATGTATGATATCAGAAATTGTGTCAAAAATATAAAATAAATTATTTTAGTTTGAATATTTGATTTTTTGACCTTTTGTAGTGAGTATTCAAAGTGTTTTTTTTTTTTTTTTTTTTACTTTTGTCAAAATATTTTGTATTGTTTATTATTATTTTTGAAAAATCATAATTGAAAAATAGTGTTGAGGTATAGCAGTATTTGTTAAAATATAAGAATAAAAAATATAAATTAATAAAATTATTTACTACAAATAAATTATGTATAAATTTAATAAAAAAACAGTAACATAAATTTGACTAATCGAAGAAATATTACATTAAACATATACTCTCCTATCGGCTAAATTTATTCTTATTTTTTTAATCTAATCGTAAACTTTACATTATTGCTAATTTTGACAAATCAAAATGTTTGTATTTAACTATTAATTTTTATTCAATTTTTATTTATAACAAATGTTACTACTATTATTTAATATTTTATATATTTTTTTTCTTCATTTTAATTGTCAAATTTATACCTCCAATTATTTTATACTTCATCTGTCCAACAATTAATACTTTATTTAGTTATTTTAAATATATTTAACGAATATAAATTAATTTATTTATACAATAAATTTCTGATCCGTTGTTTCTTCTTTACCGTGTCCCATCTCACACGTGTGTAACTATACACACATGTGAGAAGGGGCACGATTGGGACGAGACAATAGATCCCTTCCAAACCAAAAGACACTTGAGGGTGTGTTTGTTCGGGGGTTTAGATTTTAAATTGGGATTTGAATAGTAAAAATTTTGAATTTGAATAGTTGTATGACGTGATATAAATAGGTGTTAATATGATATTTTGAATGTAAAATTTATTTTTAGTATAATATAAAAATAAAAAAATAAGTATTTGATTTGATGTTTTTTTGGAAAAAAATAGAATAAATAGTGAAAATTAAATCCAATTCCCCAAACAAACACACCATTTGTTGTTCATTTCTACTTGTCTCTTCTCACATACAAGTCTGATTCTGGCTTTCAAGGGTCCCGGACAAAACAAAAATATAGGTCCTAAATATATATAAATAATATTTTATATTTATAATAAAAATTTAAATAATTAAATAAAATATTTCTTTTTTTAATATTTTTAGGTGGAAAAATAGCATTAAAAAAAATCCAAAATTTTGTAACCATGTAAATTAGAACCCATGACATCCCCATTACAAAATAACATCACACCACATAATTACATTCCTTCTAATTTTAAGTAAATCAAATAAGTTTTTATATAATACTCCCTCCGTCCCATATACCGTGCCTAACTACAGTGTAGACACGGTATTTTAGGAGGGGTCTGTTACATTGTAGATACGGTATTTTAGAAGGGGTGTAATTAGTAGATAATTAAGAATGTATTAGTGAAAATAATTATCCTATAATATAAATAATTATAAATTAAGATTAAGATTAAGATAACTAATTAGTTTAATTAAAAAATTTAAAAAAAAAAAAATTAAAAAGTTTAAAATGAGATTAAAGTGTATAGTCATTTTTCAAAAAGGAAAGTAACATGGTATGTGGAACGGATAGAAACGGCAACGTGGACATGGTACGTGGGACGAAGGGAGTATATACATTTCATATTGTTGGCTAAGGAAATCCAACGAAACAAAGTAGCAGATATTTTGAATTTGATGAGTGGGCCTGAGATTATATATGAATTCTTAAGCTCTAGAATTGCTTAAAAAAAAACTCGAAACATAAACAAGAGACGAGGAATTAAAGTTTAAAAATAGATTAGGACTTTTTTTTATTATTATTTATCTTAGATCTTTTTTTTTTTCTTATCTACTCCTCTTATCCTTTCATCTGCGCCGTTTTCGAACGGTTGCATTCGGTTCCTTATTTGCCGTTACCTCATGAACCTTAAAGAACCGGAGTCGGTTACTGTCAAATTATGCATCATTGCAGTTTTCGGGTAATCCACCATCCGCTCGGCACGATCTGGTCCTACAATCGTTCGGCCTAGCACAATATGAACGATCTGTCAGGCCATTGAACCCTCATGCTGTTTTTGCCGAATCCAAATCCCCTAACCTAACACTACTGACCTGCCTTGATCCAGTGGGCCCATGAAGCGAAACCTTAGCCATCATTTTCTATACTCAAATTTCTTGTATCTTTTTCATTGTGTATTTTTCACATATGTGTAGACACGGTGGAGAGGACAATGAATATTATCCTAACCACACGACACTGGATCTATTGTCTTCTTCGAGTGTATCTCTATACACACATGTGAGATGAGACACGAGAGATTTAATAGAAAATAACACAAAGGCTCCCATCTCTACCAAAAGAACGCCGTGTCTCCTCAACAGTGGGAATGAGACAACAGATCCGAATCTTTTTTTTGGTTACGCTTAACTTTTATTATTTTAAATATGAAGTATTTATTCTTTAATAAAATGTACAATCTTTATATATATATATATAAATATGTTAAATAAGAGGGTCTGTTTACTTGTGGGGTTTTTACTCTAATTTTACTATTCTAATTTTTTTTTTTTTTATTCCAAAAAAATCAAATAAAAAAATTATTTATTTATTTATTATATTACACAAAAATTAATTTTACCTTCAAAACATAATTATTCAAAATCAAAATCCAAAATCATAATCTTACAAATAAACACATTCTATCTGAAGTTAAATTTAAAATCTCATGTTTTAAAAATTATTTAAAATGAACAAACCCATCTATATATTTAGATGTAAAATGGGTTTTGTTTGATTTTTATTTAAAATTGGAGTTTTAATTTGAGTTTTTTATTTGAATATTATTTTTATTTTATATTATATGAGATCAAAATAATATAAAAATAGTAACAATTGAAAAATAATAAGAAAAATAGCAATTAAACACAAATTAAATAGTTAAAGTTAAATTATAAATATATATATAAATAAACACACACTCACTCCTTTTTGCATATGAGAAATGAATACTAGATAATTGATTAATATTTTAATTCACAACTTTCAATGATATGTCTCAATAAAATAAAAGAAACAAGAACATTTATATATTACTATCTCTATTTCTACGAAGGAGGAATTTTACTCTAGAGTTTATTATTATTATTTTTTTTAAAAAAAAATATTAAATCAAAATATCTATTTTTATATTTAAAATATTATGTTAATGTATATTTAACTTTTCAACTAGATTGTCATAATGGAACGGATTAACCCACAATTCAACATAACTAGTAAATAAAAAGGGTTGTTTGCGGGCCAACCTACGGCGGAGCGGATCAAAATTTCATCAGCCCAACTCAACCTACCGGCGGGTGGCGAGCTAAACGGGCTAGTCCACGGGCTTTTTAAAAATATTAAAAGAATATTAATATTATAAATATTTTCGTAATTAATATTTAAAAATAGCTAAAAATAGTTTTATTGTAAAATTTAATAATAAATATTTTAAAATAAATAAAAAATATAAAAATTCTCAATTCTAAATATTATTATTGGTGTATTTAAAAAAATTAATAATAAGAAATACTTCATTTTAAAACTAAATCATAATTAATTTTATGAATTTGTAAAACTATAAAATAATAAAATGAAAGACGAACAAAATAAATGATGAAAAATCAAAACAAATAACAATGTCATGAATAACATAGTTAGAGAAGAAAAATAATGTGTAGACAATATTGATAATTTATTTAAGCTAATGATAATATACATTTTATTTTATTCGTTTTAACTTATTTATAATGATATGTTAGTAATTTATAAAAAATTAAAATATATTCTTATATTAATATTTGATTAGTTTTATTATAATTTTTTAATATGACAGTAAAAAATGATAAAAAAATACATTTAGTTTAGACGAATGAATACTAATTATTATATTTACTTGACCCGCGGGCTAACCCGCCCGACTGCGGGCTAACCCACTCTCAACCCACGGCCCATACAGGTTGGTCTATTTACACCGGCATTTTAACCGACTTAAAAAATCACAACCCAACTCTCCTTGAAAAGTAAGGCGGCCGGACGGGCCAACCAGACTGACTCTAACCCATTTTGACAGCTCTATTTTCAACCCCATATCCTCTTATTTTCTTCAATTTTATTTCTCTTCGCACTTTCCTTTATATATATATTTAAAAAGAAATTAACAAACCGCCGGTTCGAATAAAACACCGGCGGTTCACAATTTTGAGAATAAAAGAACTGAAACCGAACCATAAAACCGGCCGGTTCGGAACCGATTGGTCAAGCCCAGGCAGCAGCACACTGTTTCAAAACTCAAATTCCGTACTTTGATTTAAGGCTTCAACCGGGGAGGGGGTTTTAGGATAAAACCCTCGACAAAATGGCTACACGCGCCGCCCGTTCTTCTACCACGCGCCTCCTCTACACGTTCTGCACCACAGCCATCAATCCCGCGCACCAAACCCCTAACGGCGCCCTGCTCTCCGGAAGCTGCCATGTTCGATATTTCTCCGCTGGCAGTGCTGCCGCCGCGCGGATTAGGGAAGAGAAGGACGCCTGGTGGAAGGACTCCGTGCGAAAGCTTCGGAACATCGGGATTTCGGCTCACATCGATTCCGGTAAAACAACTCTGACAGAGCGTGTCCTGTTTTACACGGGTCGGATCCACGAAATTCATGAGGTCAGAGGGAAGGATGGGGTTGGAGCGAAAATGGATTCCATGGATTTGGAGAGAGAGAAGGGGATTACGATTCAGTCTGCCGCCACTTACTGTACCTGGAAGGATTATCAGGTCGTAAATCAAATTTATGTGTTGCTGCAAGTTGATTTCTATCATGGAGATACTTCGATTCAACAGTTTAGATTTTGCAGTTTGAAGGCTATAAAGTTTCTGTCTCAGGAGTGAGAAACTGTTCTTGATTTGAATTAGGCTATGAAGCTGATAATTAACTAGTTGAAGCATCAATGATAGTTTCTATATTGCATATCTAACGTGAAAGTCTATTTTTAATTTAAAGCTTCTCAGAAATTTGAGGACATGCTTGAGGAAGTTTTGTGGATCATAGCATTTGTTCCCATCTTTTATTCATTATCTTGTTTGTTGTTCCAGGTTAACATAATCGATACACCAGGTCACGTTGATTTCACAATTGAAGTTGAGAGAGCTTTACGAGTACTTGATGGTGCCATTCTCGTCCTATGTAGCGTCGGTGGTGTGCAGAGTCAGTCGATCACTGTTGATAGGCAAATGAGAAGATATGAGGTTCCAAGGGTGGCTTTCATAAACAAGCTTGATCGAATGGGTGCTGATCCATGGAAGGTTTTGAATCAGGTTAATTATATACCATATTTCAATTCCCTTAGTATTTAAGAACTGATCCAAATATATTTTATAAATGATAATGAATCAATGTATATTTTTCAATAGTTAGCTTTTGGATATAGAATAAATGAGGTTCCGCTTAAGAATTACTAACAAACGGATGTATTTACTCGGTACAACTCTCAAAAAGGTTATTGAAATTGAAACCAACTACTGGTCTTATACCATCTAAAGTAAATTAACACCAGTGGGTTCAATGCTTCCTCAAAAGTTTCCACGGTGAGGAATAGCAATAACCATACCTAAGTGAGTATATGGTCTCCACCAAAACGAGGAGTGCTATATGATGAGTTGAATATGTCAGACAAGGAAATTATTTTTTCTTTTGTGCTAACTGTGAAATTATTGTAATTAGAAGGTGATCAATCTCATATATATTGAGCTGTTCTTCATATCAAATGTGTTGAATAGCGACCTCACAGTTTATCATGTTATATTTGTTTGTCTTTATACCAAGCCGCATGTCCATCATGTGTTGGAGATTCAAAGATGAGATACCCTTTCCCTTGATAGCATGTTAATTGAACACCTTATTGAAAGTTATCGTTGAAGAATGAGACACAAATATAACTTGCCTCGGAATAATATGGATGAAATGTAATTTTTTTTTTATTGAATGGAACTTATAATCCCATTGCTTTTTGTTTGGGTTGTGATATGAAGCCATAATTTATGCCCCCTGATCCACAATTGGTGGTTTCTTTTCTGATGGGCTCAGTAACAGGCCATGCTGATTGTTCCTAGGCCATCGGACTCAAGCTAGTGGTATTAGGGCACAAAAAGAAAGGTTTCTTGTTCAAAATTCTATTTTTACGATGAAGATTTGTTCTATAAGCAAAACCTTATGGAAAAAGAACCACCAGTTGTACATAAGATGGTATTGGAGGAAGTAAAATAAATTGAAACATCTTTAGTGTTTCAACAAAGTGGTTACTTTGAACAATGCTTATTTGTTTCTTCTGTTTGAACTTACTTTTAGTTTCCTATAGTTTTTTGTCATGTTGACAATTATTTCATTTTGATTGAATAAACAAATGGAAAGTTCCAGGAAAAAGCTTCTCATTTATCTCTGTACAGGCTAGATCCAAACTACGACACCACAGTGCTGCGGTTCAGATGCCTATTGGTTTGGAGGATGATTTCAAGGGGCTTATTGACATTGTCAATATGAAAGCTTATTACTTTCATGGTTCCAGTGGGTCTGTTTACTACTTGCAACTGATCTATGGATGCATATCTACATATTATTTATATAGCTGCACTTTTCTTGCAGGGAGACTGTTGTAGCTGAGGATCTTCCTTCTGCGCTTGAAGCACAAGCTCTAGAAAAGCGGCACGAACTGATTGAAGTAGTTTCAGAGGTTGATGATAAGCTTGCTGAATTGTTTCTTAGTGACGAGCCCATATCGGCTGCTGATCTTGAGGTAGATCATGGCATTGCCTTGACAATGTTCGGGAAAACTACTTAAAGATCTGTTAATTACCCGTTTTCATTTTATTTTTCTGTTAATTACCTGTTTTCATTTTATTTTTCACAAGGAATTTGCCATATTTTCTATTAGAGCACACCAAACTTCCGAGTACTGTGTTTTAGTGTTTACATATGATAATGCATAGGAACATATATGATTCTACGAAAAGATTTAAAAGGTCTACCCTATCTTTTGGATCTGGTAAATGGTTTTATTTTATTTCATTTTTTTATTTTTTCCAGGTTCTGTTACCAATGCCAAAAAGTGATCTACACTTGTTTTGATCTTGAACCAATGAAAATTTCAATCTAGCTCTTAAGGCTGCTTATGAGTCTTTCACTACAAGCAACAGTGAACACATTTCTCTAATTTAATCTCATCTCTCAAGTCTTAACTAAGTTGAAATGTTGCTCACTGTTCTATTGGCTATTATTATTTCCGTTCACAGTTCATCATCATGAATGTTGTGGGTTATGAAGAGCGATTGTGGTTGTGCAATGGTTGCTCTTTATAATGTAGGATGGCCTCTATAAATATGATTTATTACATATTAGATTGGGTATTTTTCAATCAGATATTAGATGTGGTATATATTTCATTATAACAAAAACATGATACAGTTGTATATTTGCTGATATATTGTAGGTTGAAATGTCTTTACAAAGAACCAGTTTTTGTTGTCATGGGTGTACTTGCATTTATGTTTTTGGCTTGTCATCTTTGTAGAATATTGCATTCCTTGTGTTTTACTTTAGGACCTACACAGCTGCCTCATTCTTGTTTACCCAGCCTCTTTTTTCAACAGGAGGCAATTCGAAGAGCTACTGTAGCACGGAAATTTGTGCCTGTATTCATGGGTAGTGCATTCAAGAATAAGGTAAATTTATTTGGTGCTAAGGTCTTATATGCCCCCTGCATTTTATGTTCCAGTGCTAATCTAGATTGTTTTGGTGGTTAATAAAGTTTATACTTTCCTTCGTTGAAGTAATATTTCCCCTTATCACTTATAAGATGGTGCTGCATTGACTTTAGAATTTGGAACTATTATTTTTATGCTAGAATAAATGGCAGAAGGTTCTTAACTCCTTAGATGGATTTTGTGATAAATGATATATCCTACCAATATTAATCCAATTGAGTACCAGTAACTTAGAGCTATTCAATTATTTGATGTTCCTATTATGCATTGGCCATAGTGATCAAGAAAGGAGGGAAAATGAATTATCCTGGATATCCTTTGACACCACAATATATGAATATATACACAACCTAAAATCTGAAAAAAAAAAAAGAACAAAGAAAGAAAGATTGAGAAGAAACTAAGGGGCACTAAATATTTGTAAATATCTAATATTCGTCCTCACCTTGAGCTACATATCATAAGCTCCGTTTTGTCGGTTGTCACATATGTATCTCACTTTTGAATCTCCCAAGACACATGTAACCAAACCAGCAAGTTGATTTTTGGATTAGATGTATGAAAACACTTGAATGAGACAAGTTTACTAACGCACAAAATGCCATCCTCCTCAATATGCTTAGTTCTTTCATAAAAGTCGGATTGGAAGTTGCAACTTGATTGTTAAACCTTCATTGTGTTTACTTGCGTTTTCATTTCTAGTTTCGCAGAACAATCCAAACCTAAAAAAAAAATCAAAACGTGATCCCATAGGAGATGCATGTTGTAAACAATTTCTATTAGATTTGACCAAACTAGGTCAAAGGGGATTATGCAATATGTTCTTGTTCTCTTGAACAATTTCCTCTATGAATATGGCAAGTTGTTTCAACGATATATTGAAATTTTCTTTTAGTCACCCAATTTTGTTGTGGTGCATGAGAACAAGACTTGATGTTGAAGATATTAGAGAGTAGAGTGTTTTATTTTTTGCATTAGTAAATCAGTAGCAAAGGCAGAAGTAGGATAATACAACAAAAGGATAGTAAAAATTTTATTTTCGATTCTTTTGTATCATTTAAACATGAAATAGCATCAGATTGGAATTAGCATGACAACTTTGAGCTATCCCTTCTGACCTTTGTCACCACTGACTTCTGGTGTGTGGTTCTCATGTGCTGGTGTATGGATGTATTTCTGTTCATATTATTTGGTTTATGAGTTAAGACATTGGAGATGGGTTGGATGGAGAAGAGAAAAGATAACATATTGCTGATTTGGAAACCACTCGCAAAATATTGCAAGTACTAATTGAATTATCCATGCAGAAGGTGACTGGAAATTTTGAGATGGAAACAAGTGTGAAGCTGTGATTTTGAAGGAAATCTATTTTTTTGTTTGTTTGTTTTGTTATGATGATAAAACTAATGTTTCCCATTTATCTTTCCCTGAAGTATTTGATAAGTAACATTGATCTTATCTGGACTCAACTTTCTCTTATGCTTATACTTGGCTTTTGGAATTTTACTCCTCTAAACTGGCTCAATAATATCACATTTCAAAGAGGATAAGTAAATTTAGTTTTGTTGGCAATTTTGGTATTTGCCTTCTGAAATCACAGGATACATGCTTGATGTGATTGTTATTTGCCAGGGGGTTCAACCACTTCTTGATGGTGTACTTAGCTACCTGCCCTGTCCGACAGAAGTCAGCAATTATGCTCTCGACCAATCCAAGAATGAGGAAAAGGTGTTATTTTACTATTAGAAGTTTGTATCTTGTATGAATGTGTTTCATTCGTATATCTAGCAGCGATCTCTTGTAATATTTTATTGTTTCAGGTCTTATTATCAGGAAGTCCTGCTGGGCCTCTTGTTGCTTTGGCTTTCAAGCTGGAGGAAGGTCGATTTGGCCAGTTAACATATCTAAGGTATTTTTTTAATAATTCATTATTGTGTTTGCTTATTAATCACCACAATTTGTATAGTGAACACATGTCTTCATATTTTATAGGTTATTAACTTTTAATACTTTGGTTGAATTGTTCATTGTGCAGAATCTATGAAGGTGTAATAAAAAAGGGCGACTTTATAGTAAACATAAACACGGGAAAGAAGATCAAGGTAATCTTGTTTATAGTCAATTTAATCTTATGTCATGCACTTTCAAGATATTGAACAGATGTATGCTAATATTAAACTGCTATTGAGTAGATTTTTTGACTTTTATGAATTTACATTGTCCCAAGTAAAGTTCAGTTTTGAAGATAGTGGTCAAATGTTTGTGATCTGATTTCCTTTCTGACATTGTTATAGGTTCCTCGATTGGTTCGGATGCATTCTAATGAAATGGAGGTTAGTCCATGTACAGATGCAATGTGACATTGTTTGTTTGTAATAAAGGGCTGTTTAGAAAATGGACTTGAATTTCCATTAATACTTGATGCATGTAACCATTCTAAAGTTTATGAAACACGTAAGGTGTAAATATGAGAAGTTTCCATCAAATTACTTTATACAGGACATTCAACAAGCTCATGCGGGACAGATTGTTGCTGTATTTGGTGTTGATTGTGCTTCAGGTATTACTGCAAATCCATGTATATCGTTTTCATAATGCTTTAGAGTCTCTAAGGATGATTCAGAGTGTTTCACAGGAAGTCCCGTTTTATTCATAACTAAATTATGACAGTTCTTGAGAATTTATCGAGTTTACTATTTTTGCAATTTATTCCTAGGTGATACATTTACGGATGGATCGGTTAGATATACTATGACATCTATGAGTGTGCCTGAGCCAGTCATGTCATTAGCAATATCTGCAGTTTCTAAAGATTCTGGTGGAAATGTGAGTTTTTCTTTCCTTTGTCATACAATTTAGTGAGATGATTGGTTTTGTCAGTTTGTATATTTTCAGAGCCTTATATCTTTGATTGACAGTTTTCAAAAGCTCTGAACCGCTTTCAGAAGGAGGATCCAACTTTTCGTGTTGGTTTAGATTCCGAGAGTGGCCAGGTATGATTTATTTTTGTATTTGTATTACAATATATATGCCAATCAATTGTGCTGAATGTTTGTGAGGGTAATGTTTTCATTGCATGGTTGCTGATTAGACGATTATTTCTGGAATGGGAGAGCTTCATCTGGACATATACGTGGAGCGTATGCGAAGGGAGTACAAGGTTTGTTGTTTTCGATTATAGTTGCCTATATAAGGTTTTAACAAAAACAAATTTTGAAAATCTACTCCCTCTGTTGTGTTAAAGGTTGATGCAACTGTCGGGAAGCCACGGGTGAACTTCAGAGAGACAATTACTCAGCGTGCTGAATTTGATTATCTACATAAAAAGCAGAGTGGAGGACAAGGTCAATATGGAAGAGTGATCGGGTAAACTAACAATTTTATCTTCACTGACAAGTTTTTCCTGTATCCTCCCACCCAGTTTACTCCTGGTTTTTCTTCAGTGCTGCTTGGTTCAACAGTTGTCTTTTGATATTGTTTTGCTGAATTAAACTTTTGTTATGAGTAACAGGCTGCCATTAAAATGAATTCGCAATGAATCTTATACTAGACATCTGGGATCTCGATATTACATCTTTTCACTTCATGGCAGGTATGTGGAACCCCTTCCACCAGGCTCGGGGACTAAGTTCGAATTTGAGAACATGCTTGTCGGACAAGCTATACCTTCAAATTTTGTGCCAGCTATTGAAAAGGGATTCAAAGAAGCTGCCAACTCGTAAGTTGTGATTTTTTTTATTTTAAATGTCAAGTGGTTCCCTGGAGTTCCTAAAATCTGTGGATACCCTTCCTTTTTAGCCTTATCTTGGATTTTCTGCAGTCCTTGTTTACTTCGACTATGATAAGCAACATTTAGAGGTTTCTGTGAATGCCGAGTTGTTTGGTATAACTAAAAGTTCAAAAATCATCCTTGATCGAGCACTACACGCCTCTCTGTTCTGAAAGCAGCTTGAATTTCTTCTATATGGTATAATATTTATGAACGATTGTCACTGCAGGGGTTCTCTTATCGGCCATCCTGTTGAAAATATTCGTATTGTTTTGAATGATGGTGCGGCTCATGCTGTGGATTCAAGTGAGCTTGCTTTTAAGTTGGCTGCTATATATGCTTTCAGACAGGTAACGTCTTTTTAATTCCATAACAACTACAACACTTGCATGTTCTCTTTTTGTATTGCTTTTGCCCGGCTTCTGATGTTGAATCCTCTATCTTAAAATTGCTTAATTTTAATATTATTATTTCCCATGAATCCTATAGTGCTACACTGTTGCAAAACCTGTTGTATTGGAACCGGTGATGAAGGTTGAGTTAAAGTTTCCGACTGAATTTCAAGGCACAGTTACTGGTGATATTAACAAGTGAGAATTCCTCAGATTTTGCTCTCTTGATTCAAATTGCGAGTCATAACTTGTTCAATTTTAGAGTTTTAAGGACATTTTGGCATGTGATACGAGAAGCTAAATGTGAGTTCGTGCGATCTATTGTCACTTGCAGGAGGAAAGGCATGATTGTTGGGATTGACCAGGAAGGAGATGATTGTGTAATAACTGCACATGTACGTAAAATTTCTTATACTCTGTATACTTCCTCTGGACATTTGCTATTCATTTTTGTCAAATCATCCATCAGTCAGAATGTTTTTAAGACTAATAGAATTCTTTTAAAGTTTGGTCATTGTTGAATTCTACGCGGGGAGGTTACTTTAGTTTTAATTTGCATCTATATTTCAACGGCCGATGCATTTCTTTCTTTATTTTTTAGTTATGTATTGGTTGTGGCTAGTATGTTGTTAAATGATTTCTTTCTGCTGGGATGTTTTGCCTTCCAAGTTGATTTATTCTACCGACCTAATTTTATCTAACTAAAAAGTTCCTTATCTGAGAAAATATTACCTTTTTTTTTTTTTTTTTTTTTTATCATCAATAATCGATGTTTCTCTTTTATCTCACAGTTAATTCACAACTCTTTTTTGATTCCAGGTACCTCTCAACAATATGTTTGGCTACTCGACCTCCCTTAGATCAATGACACAGGTGAATCATTTTAAATCAAATGTTCAAACTAGCCGAAACTTGATTTAGTTTTTAGATTGTTGGTTAGATACGGAATTCTTATGCAGGGGAAAGGTGAATTCACAATGGAATATGTAGAGCATGCTCAAGTTTCGCAAGACTTGCAAACGCAGTTGGTTAATACTTACAAGGCTACAAAATCAACCGATTAGCTACATCACATTCCTCCAAGGCAAGTAACAGTTCCCTATGATTTATTTCTTTACTTGTCCATGGCAGTGACATTTTTTTTTGTTGGGAAAGCGGTATAAGTTAATCCTTCATTTTTGGGAAGCCTGTAATAAGGCTTATATATATATATATATATATTTTCGACAAGAATAATCAGAAGAGGCGTTGTAGTGTGTGTTTATCGGTTTTACAAAGTGAGTGCAAGCAGAACTAAGACAGCTATAGCCTTATTAAAGTCAGAGGCTGCAAATCTGATCAAGTAAAACTCTTCTTTTTTTCTTTTTTTTTTTTGATCTGAAAGTAAAACTCTTACTGTTTGTCGAGGTTCTTATTGTTATTTGATTCACTAATCGAATTGCTGCGGTGCTTGTTAAATTAAAAGATGCTGCAGAGAGTGTTTGTTGTAATAAAATTTGCTTATTTTGGGATTTTGATTGTATCTTCATATATGGTAACATTGATCCTTTTGATTTGGTTATATTATTGTATTATAACTTGTCTGTCCATCAACAATAAGTATGGAGAGGGAAGATATTTGTATTTAAGATGTGGATGCAACAGAGAAAGTAAGGGTGTGGTTGTTTGGATTTTGAGTTAGAATTTGAATATTAAGATTTGAAATCTTGATCGATTTTGGCTAGATATAACCCATCTAAAAAATAGATGGGTAGAGTTTTTTAAATTCAAATAAAGTATCTAGAATGAAATTCTAGATTATCTTTTTTATTTTTCATTCAATAAAAAAGAATGTTAATACTTAGTATATATTTGTATGATTAAATTGGTTGCTTGAAAGAAAAAGTCAGAAGTTGAAATAGATAAGATTTGATTTAGATACAATACAAAGAAATGGAATTTGATACCCGTAAGCAAACAGCGAATCTGTGGTATTTGAACCTGAGTATCCAGGAATAAGCAAAATATTTGATGGAAGGACAGAAATTTTAATTGAAATAATTATACTCCTTTTGTTTCAATATAATATTTTTGTTTGTCGTTTTGTCCGAGTCTTATAATATTAATATTATTTAAATTTAAATTTTCGTGTACAACTCAATTAAGATTATATTAATTAAATGGAGAGCATATCATAATAGATATTGATGTGTTCGTTTGTCATATTTTATTGAAATTTAATTATTCTAGTCAAAGACTTTACCTACTGATCTTAAAGAAACCAATCTTACTGCACCTTGCTTTTTTAAAGTTTTCAATAAATAAAGAAGCAACTTATTATTATTATAATAATAATTTTACTATACCTAGAGGCTAGAGCAGTCAATTTGGTCTGTTCCGAACCAGATCCTGTATTTATGATTCCAATGCCCTGGATCGTTTAATATATATTGATAGTATATTATTTATTATATGATTATATATTCTTTATTAATCGAAATCTTAATTTTCTAAATCTAATCCAAACTGGCATTGTTCTTTTTCTCCCTTTGAAATGTAATCATCATCAAAATGTTTTTGAATTGTTAAAATTATTTTATTTAGGTTTGTTAATTTTTGATTTGATGAATTAATATATTTAAATTTTTATTTAATCTATCCTTTTAATATTAGAATTTTATTGTTAATTAGATAAATTTATTATTGTTGATGCAAATTTTCAATAAAAAATAAAATTCGAAAATAGAAATTATCTTCGAATTTGATAAAATAAATGCTTGAGGAATTCCTAGGCACTGTAGGATAGAAAAATAAAAAACTACAGACTGAGAAAATAAAGTGGTGATCCCAAAAGCAATTTTCTTAAATTTGATGTAGATATCATTTTTCAGAACAGATCTGAATCATTAAATAACCCCTTAAAGAAACAGTTTGAACCGTCGTCTGCTCGGTTACAGCAACCGCCGTCAACCGTCCACCAGGTCCTCTTCTGTTGACATGTGTTTTAACCGACTGATCAACCGCTCGCGCCAGTTACAACACTCAACTAACTCGGCCGTCCGCTTCACAAAACCTCACCGCCTTAAATGGGCGGCTGGCCCGACCGGCTACTCAGCTGCCCAAAATAAACCCTGACTCCTTACACGGACTGCAGGGCAACTTAGACCAAACGACTCATTGGTCACCCAATCAAGCGATCACTATCTGGTTCCTTCAATCGGCTGAACAACTATTCGTCCAGACGACTCATCAGTCACCCAATCAAGCGATCACTATCTGGTCTCTTCAATCGGCTGAACAACCATTCGTCCAAACGACTCATTGGTCGCCCCATCAAGCGACCACTATCTGGTCCCTTCAATCGGTTGAATAACCATTCGTCCAGACGATTCGTTGGTCGCCCAATCAAGCGACCAACTGACCCTTCATTCGCCCGACCAATTAACAGACTTTTCCTTTTGTCCGACCTCTTTTTGACCGACCTCCGCATCAGCCGTCTCATCCTTCTTCGCCCGACTTCCTCTTTTAACCGACCTCCGTATCGATCCTCTCTTCGCCTGGCTTCATTTCGCCCGACCTATATACCGTCCGACCTAGATGCATATTATTTCCTCTATGTCTGATCTTATTTTGTCGGACCTCCGTGCTCGACCTTATCATGTCCAACCTCAGTGTCCGACCTTATCATGTCCGACCTCCGTGCCCGACCTTATCATGTCCGACCTCAGTGCCCGACCTTATCATGTCCGACCTCAGAGCCTGACCTTATCATGTCCGATCTCCGTGCCCGACCTTATCACGTCCGATCTCCGTGCCTGACCTTATCTTGTCCAACCTCCGCGTCTGCCATCTCATCTTTCTTCGCCCGACCTTCGTCCCGACCGACCTCATCTTGCCCGACTTTCGTATCGGCCGTCATCTTTCCTTGTCCGACTTTCTTTTGCCCGACTTCTGGCCCGTTTAGCTTATATTTAGACTCATCTAAAATTTTACTGCTATTATTATTATTATTATTATTTGTGGTCAATAATTATATTTAAGTCGCAAGCAATCGTAAATTAAATTAGTGAAATATTGGAAGAAATAATATATTGATTTTAATTTGATCTAAAAGGTACTAGACTGAAGACTGGATCCGGCTGAGTTGGATCCGAAAATCAAATTGACTGGTCGGATCTAAAATTTAAGGATCTGGACCGGATCCAATCCGGCCTTATTATACCCAAATAGCCAGCCAGAGCCCAGGAAGGTGGAATTTCCCAAAAAATATTTTCATAAAAAATATATTATTTTTAAAAAATAAAATTTTATATAATATAATTAAAGAAAAGAATATATATTTATTTATAATTAATAGAGTATAAATTAATTATAACTTATTTTAAAATATAAATAAAAAATATTTCATCCGTCTCATAAGAATAATATTTGTTTTTTATACATAATTTTTTGAAATATTAGTATTATATTAATTTATAATAAAAATATAAAAATATTTATATTAGTATTGTAAGATATAAAAATAATAATAATAAATAGTAGCTTGTCGCACTACAAAAAAAAATATATTTATAACGGAATTTCGTTCCTAAAGTTCACGTAATTAACGTAATTTCATCACTAATTCCGTCTCTAATATCATTAGTAACGAAAAATGTAGATTTAGGAACTAAAAATCTTCATTACAAAAATGATATTTTCTTGTAGCGTCGGCTGCACTTGGTTGTCTTTTTTTTGGTTGGATACACAAGACAAAAAGAATTAATTGGGGTGGTCAACTTGATTTTCATATTTCATGCAGAGACAAACCATACCAAGGATTTTAATTGTCTAGTCTTGCATGCCATGCATGGTTGCTTTCTTGTATGTCGTGAATGAGAGTTTTGATTGTGTCAAAGGTTTGAGAGTTGAGTTTAGAGTGAGAAAGTGAGTTTAATGCTCTTAACCCCAATCATTCTCTTCTCCATGTTCTGAGTGTGTGTTTAGCACTTTTATCCGTTGGAGGAGTTATTGGAGTTTCAATTAGGAGAGATGTCAGTACGAGCTTGTGACAACTTAAACCTGCAGAAGAATTTTTATAGGTAATCATTGTTGATGTATGCAGGGACGAAACTACACTAGGCTTGGGCGGATCAATTGATCCCCCAAGCCAAATTTTATATGATTTTTATAGTATTAAAAATATTAATTTTTATGTAGTTATATATAATTTGTCCCTCCAAAACTATTTAAATTCATATATAATTATGTCGTTATTATTTATTTAAATTTATTAGCTAAATATTAAATAAATTATAACATTTTGCCCCCGGGTTATTTAGATGCTAATTTCGTTCACCGGATGTATGGGTTGAAAGCATTATGGTATGTCTTTGTTCTTTAATCAACACTGATTAGTAGAACTACTCTTGGATTGATATCCCTTTGTTTACAACCAAATCGAGTAAACAAACTCTTGTCTCATTGATTGCTTTGTATTTTTGCATGCATACTGTTGGCAAAAGGGTGTTATAATTATAATATAACTACGTTTCGAGAGTTGACTCTTATTTAGATATTCGAAGGAGCTTTGGTGCAATACCTATTCCCCAATTCATTTAAACCTTCAACAACATGAATTAATAGTACTCCCTCTGTCCTGACAAACATGTCTTTACACAAGTAAATTTCATATTCCAATATTACTATTTTCTATTTTCGTCTGTCACAAAATATAATTATTATTTTCTAATTTAGTAATTGTACTACCTACCTAACATAATAAATACTCTTTTCAACTTACAATATATTACATAAATGTCATTACTTTTATATTACACTATACTAATATTTTGTCTTTTTTACTACAATCTAATATAATACTAATATTAAAAAATTTACATATAAAAACAAATGTCACCCTTCCAATGGTAAGAGGAAGTATCAGTGATGAAGAAGCTTCATGTCGATGGATGGACAGACAAACGGCTAATAGGATCGAAGAATTTGAGAAATTCGACAAAATTGGGAGTTAAAAGTGTCGGACATGTCTTGCATTGCTTCGAAATGCAATGCATTGAAGAAGCGAAGCTCGGGTGCCCAAGTTTGGTGAATGGGAGAGAAGAGGTTCGATGTGAATTTTGATGGGATTTGGTCGGGAAATATGATTATACACTTTGATCAGGGATGAAATTTCAATGCAAAAACTATCGTGATAACATTAATTAATTTCAAGAACATTAATAATAGCAGCAGAAGTAGCATCTTACAAAAACCAAGGATCAAAGGGTTGTCCAAAAAAACAAAGCACAATTTGTTCATAGAAAAGCAAATAGAAAGAACTAACTTGACTGTACATAAATTACCAGTTGGTTCAAGAACTGCTCCTTCCGCCGGAATTCCTGATCGGGTTCGCGAGAATTTGCGTTATCGCCTTCGTCGCCAACAGGCTCTCCTTCCTCTGCATCGCACAAAAATACCGCAATAATAAACACGACAAAAAACGCAACAAACAACGCGTAAACGACAAACACAGGTTTAGATTTCCTTACAATCGAACAGGTCCCGGCTTTGATGTCGCAAACAGGGTAGTCGTGCGGGCAGCAGCTCTGGTGATCGTCACAGCACGTAGCGCCCTCGAGCGGGCAGCAGCTCCAGGCGAGGCAGAAGTTGCCGTACTCGTAGGCGCAGCAGCAAGTCGTGCCCTCAGGGCATTCGTAGTATTTGTCGCAGACGGTGGGCGGCGCGACGGGTGACGGCGGGGAGGGTCCTGGGTTGGGTGGGTTCTGCCCGGTTTTGATTGGGTACGACGGCTCCGATGTGATCCCGCATAGGCCGGATTTGTCAGGCACGTTTCGCGCCATCCGGATGTAGCCCTCCTCGCCCCATCTCGATCCCCACGAGTTCTTGACGATCCAGTAGTCCCGTCCATTTTCTGCGCCGTATCCAACAACTGTCACGCCGTGATCCAGCCTGGTGCCGCATTTTCCGGTGAAAACGCCCTGAAAAGATACGAATCGAATAATCGAATAAAATAAATTTTACGATGAAAACATCACATCAATTAACCAGAAACTTACTGATTCATAGAGCTGGAAGTCCCTCCCGCCAGCTTCGATTGCAACGGCTACCGGCTGGTGCGCGACGGCCTTTTTCAGAGCTTTCTCGCTGCGGGGTTTAACGTCTTCGTAGCCGTCTATCGACACAACTTTCGCATTTTTCTGCGATAAAATCAGACATTTTGAAATAACTGGAATTTTGATTTTTAGCCGGGGATGAAAAAAGGGTAAGGATTTTGTTACCCTGTATTGATCACATTTGCCATCCTTGGCTTTGTACGGATAGTCTTCCTCAGTGTCGATGCCGCCATTTTTTATGATGAATTCGAAAGCGTAGTCCATAAGACCGCCATTGCAGCCTTGGTTATAAGATCTGTCACAGTCGACAAGCTCTTGCTCCGAAAGTGAGGTCAAGTTTCCAGTCACAATCTGGTTTATACCTTCGACTGTAGCAATTGTAGAGAAAGCCCAGCAACTCCCTTCAAGAATTATTAAAATTCAATACAATTAGAATAGTTATGGATGAAAATCTTATATATATATTTTTTTGTTAACTATAAAAAAAAAAAAAAAAATACAACTCATATTACCGACGGAATATATATAGACAGGGGAATGATTACGGTGCCGAATCTATAATATATACAAATAACACACATTCTTATTGCACAAATATAATATATATAAACAACACTTATTCTTATTACACACCTATAATATATAGGAACAACATATATTCTTATTACACACAGCACACTGAAATCAACTGTTGTGTATGCTATATGTAATCATAAGATGTGCTTATAGTTCATGTATTGTATTTATATTATACTGATATAAAAAAGATTTCCTATGTTGTTTATTACTATATATATATATATATATATATGTTTATCTAACACATACGATGAATCTAAACTATCAATACATAATTTCACTTAAAATAGCATATTCTATGTCAATTAAAATTATGTGCTACATTTTCTTATTTACTATGTGTTGATTTGACCATATATATCTAAATATATTTGTTTAGAGAAAGGATTTTGAATTTTGGAATTTAAAAATAACAAAAAAAATTAGTAATTAATGTAATGTAATGTATATGGCAGTTCAATCACTTTCCGAGAACTATGAACCAAAGTTAAACTAATCAAATTCAAATTCAAACCTAAGGCGATTATAGCGGCAAACCATCAATCGTTAACCATCTAAACCTCAATCTTTTGATTCTGTTTCCTAGAAGTTCTCCAACAATATGAACATGGAACATTCTAGAGATGCATCGGTTTAATCTGAAAATCCTAATGTATGAGTTGCAGAAATCGTCCGAAACAAGGAATCGACAAAACAGAGAAATAGGTAATACTAGAAAATTAAAATCGATAAGTTCATTGTGTTTGACTTGAAAGTTTGTTCAAAAAGGGGGAAAAATTGCTTACCACAACTGCCTTGATCCTTGACCGGAACGACGGCGCCATTTTTCCTCCAGTCGACGGAATCCGGCAAACTGTCGCCGACCTTCGGATCGTAACGGCCGGTCATCGCACCAGTCAATCGACGGTTTCCGTCGCGTCTGACGCCGAGATACATTTTCCGATACTCCTCGTTAGTCGAATCAGCGAACCGATTCAAACCGAGTTTGAAACTCCGATTCGGTACGGCGTTCTGCTCGTCAATGTACCTCAGATTCTCCACAAAAATCCCGAACCTCTCCTCCTTCTCTCCGAGATCGTTGTAACTCTTTCCATGCTTCACCAACCACGCCTCGTACAGCGACATCAACGCGTCGTGTGAACGCGAGCCTCCGCCGTGCGTCGCGTCGTAGGAGATGATTGACATGTCCGACGCCCATGATTTCGCCGCGAACAATGAAACGCAAACGGATAGCAGCAAAAGTAGTCTCGCCATGATTAGGTTTTCTGAGAGAGCTTTCGTGGGGAAGAGGAAGACGAAACTTATATATATATATAGATACATACATATATATACATACAATGTTTGTACGTATATACGCGAAAATTAATGAATAATTCTAAAATGGATTTGATAAAATGGCTTATCGAAAATTAAAATACTCTCCAAAATGTTGAAAATGCATCGAAAATTGAAATTAGAATAATAACTGAAAGTTATTATCTAATTATTGCTCATACATTTTGGGTATATTTTGAACATTAAAAAAATTTAAATATTATACTCTCTCCGTCCCATAAGTAACTATCTATTTGTTTTTTTCACTAATTTTAGGTATATTAATATTATAATAATATATAGTAGGCATAAAGTAGAAATAATTAAAATAATTTTATTAGTACTGTGTGATATAAAAATAATGACATTTGAAAAAAAAAATGAAATTGAAATAATATTTGTAATGTTAGGTACATAATACAATTACTACTAAAAAAAATAAATACTTTATTATAAGACAGATCAAAATAAAAAAATTGATAAATTATTAAGGCGGAATATAAGGTTTGTTTCTTTACACTATAAACATAGGTTTATGTTATCCGTACTCTTCGTTTTACTAAAAAAATATATATTTTTATTTCACAAAATATCACATTATATATTATTTTTATACCAAATTCAAATCATATTTTTTCCAAACTTATAAAAAAAAAACATACTCATGTTTTTTTTATTATTATTTAATTGAATATTAACTAATTTTTTTTTATAAAAAAAATATTGTTTAAATACGTGAAATATATATTTTTTTTTTTATTTTTGAAATTATATTATAAACTTAAATTTTAAATAAGCATCTAATCCCTATAATTTATCAGCTAAATTTTGGGTATACTTTGAACGTAAAAAAATTAAATATAATAAGTTTCATTTAATTGAATATTGGATAAATTCTCTAGGTGTGTTTCCTTTAAATTTTTGCTATTTGAACTCTATAATTTTTTAAAAGAATAAATTTTTTTATCTTATAAAACATCTCATGCGTTGAACAATTCTAAATAATTCTCTTTGTTTATAATAATCAAGTAGTATAATCCCATGCAGTTCTAAAATTTAATTGAATTTTTTTATAAATTGATTTATTTTTTTTAATTACTATGCAACCATGGCATTTAAAATTTTACCTATGTCGAGCAATTTAAAATCTTCAAATATTCAAAATCTCCCGCAATGCCAATACTAAATCTAATTAATTATTGAACTATAAAAATTGTATACTTAATATTTATCCGACCTTGTTGTCTATGTTCTTCATTTATTTTTTCTTTCTCGTCATTTTCAATAAAAGTATTATAAACATGTAGAATATACCAAACAAGACAACCTTAGTAAAATTCATACTAAATAATCCAAATTCTTCCAAAATACTACCGATTAATGCGTATATTAGCCTTAATAATCCTAGCCTATTAAATTATCTCGAAATTTTTAAAAATATCCAAAATAATCTCAGAAATTTCAAAATTATTAATGAATTTACAAATTTCGAATCACTTTGAAATTGTCTCAAAATTTATAACGGTACGTTTGTTGCAAAAAAAAAAAAAAAAAATAGAATTATAGATAAATGATAGTATAAAATAGAATTATAAAAATATGAGAATTGATTTTTTATTTGATAAAAGGGAAAATTCATTTGTGAAAAATAAAAAAAATAAAAATAGTGACTTGGATAAAACAAAAAGTGGATTTAAGTGAATGAGAATCTATAGAAAAAAAATAGTCTTGGTGATTTGTTATAAATAAATTACTTATAAAATAATTTTTAAGATCTAATTAGTATAATTTTAAAAATATATACAAATTAAATATTTAAATAATAAACTAGATGTGATATTTTATAATATGAGGATATTGTAATTTAAAATAAGTTATAAAAATTAAATAATACAAAAAGTAATAATAATAATAATAATAATAATAATAAATAAACATATTTTCATTTTTTATTAATTTTTTTTTATATATTTATTTGTATATAGGAGAGAAATAAAATAAAAAAATATATATCATTTAATTTTCAAATTTGATTTTTCTAACTCAAATTAAAATAATAATAATAATAAATTAAAATATTTTCATTTCTATATCTTCATTATCCGAAAAAATAGAAATATCTTTTACTGTGTTATAAATTACATGGTAATGGTTACAGTACCTATAATATATGCAACCAGTACATGATGTCCTTATTACACACAACCTATGTATAATATATATTGTGTATAATAAAGATATGTGTTATTTGTTTATAATTATAAGTGTGTTGTATAAAAGTTCTATCGTGTATTAAAATTAACTGTTGTATTTATTGTATGAGACTGTAGCATGTATTTTTATTTCATATATTGTATTTGAATTATATTAATACATAAGATCAGTGTATTATCTTTAATAATATTGTATATTATCTATTAGTATATGATGTGTTATTCAGCACCTGTGTTTAATTTTATATATATAGTAGCTGCCGCCAAATTATATATTTTTACTATTTATCTACTTTGTATATATATATATATATTTTTTTTTTAAAAAAAAATACAAAAATTAGAAAATCAAGAAAAACACGCAAGAACGTAAGAATATGATGACAAGGATCAAGATTACTTGTGTCTTGGTTGTCTAAGTTAGTTATTTGCAACAGTAATTTTAGGATGCTAATTATAGATAATATATTAATTTCACATATTTTGAAAAGATCTTTACAATTATAACTATTTTTTTTTTGAAATTATATATATTTTTTCATAGTTTATAAAAATAACTTTTACTTAAATGTTATGATTTATATTATATACGATTCCATCTACAATATTTATTTACTTTTATTTATATAGTATAAAAATAATTTTATTATATATATTTATTTTATAAATTATAAATAAATAATATATGCAAAATTGATTAAATATATAATTACATTACAATATTATTTTAAAAATATTTTAATTATGTATACACCGGTGAGAGCATAGATTTAAACGCTAATATATATATATATATATTATATAGATACGTAAACTAAACCCTAACAAGTTAGACCCGAAATAGATCCAACAGTCAAAATAGACAATGGGCCAACAAAGTGGCAAATATGAATTACACATATTAAAATAAAATTAACCGACACATCAACGAATGTCTAACCAACTTTATGCAATTCAATTTATTAATTACTAATATATAATTAAATCTTTTGCATAATAATAATAATATTTTATTGTTAAATATAGTGTGTAAAAAATATTTGTACAAATTTATTATTTGTATTTTATGTATAAGGTAATTATATATTTGTAATTTACCTAAAGGTTCATCCAACCCGACCCATTTCAAGTGAATTCGATTTGACTCGGTTCATAGCCCTATTCTCTCTAGTGGGTTGGGCCGGGATGATTGATTATGTTTTTCTTAATTAATTTATGTATAACTTCATGGGCCGGATGAAGCCCACATAAATTTAGTTAGTTTCTCGTTTCTTTAAAAAAAAAAAAAAAAAAAAAAAACCTAAACTGTGGATAATTGGAGGGCATATAGGTAATTTTACTCTGCGGTAAGGACTTTGGAATTTTAGTTATTTCTATTTTATTTCTATTGTATTTCAGTATAATACTAATATTTCTTAAAACTCCGTGCAAAAAGCAAATTGATATATATTTATGGTACGAAGGGAGTATTCTCAGTCCGGTAAATAATACCCTCTCCGTCCCACATAATTTGTTCTTATTTTCTATTTTCGTCAATCTCACATAACTTGTCATTTTTTTTGAAAATATGATTATCCACTTTAATCACATTTTAAATTTTATAATTTTTTAAATTTTAATTAAATTATTTATTTATTTTAGTATTAATTTATAATTATTTTTACTAAATAATAATTATTTTTACTAATATACTTCTTAATTACCTACTAATTATATTTTACCTAAATTCTTATATATATATATAATATAACACCCAAAATATATAGGAAGGAGGGAGTATAGGTTTGATTGAGTACGAATACTTAAAAAATAATGATATTTTAATATTAAAGAAGTATGACGAAAAAGTAAAATTAGAATATTATTTTAAAATAAATTTTTAATGTTATACTCTTTTGTTTTAAGATAATTGATCTATTCATTATGACATATTATTTAAAATAATAATAATATTTAATTAATTAATAATAGTAAATTATAATATTATTTTATTATTTTTATATAATATTAATAATTTTAAATAAATTTAATATATATAATTAAAAAATATAATGTGTTTAAATATTTTAATAATTATATTATAATAAAAAATATACGAAATATGAATATTATGTTTTAAAAAATAAAATTTTATATAATACAAATAAAAAAATTATTTATTTATAATTAACATAAATTGTTTTTTTAAAAAATAGTTTTATATATATATATTTTTTAAAAAAATTAAAAATAAAGAATTTTTCAATTAGTCATAATATGTTACTTAATTAATTAAATTAATTTATATATATATTTTAATTTAAGTAAGATTCACTCAAAATGAAAAAAAATACTCCTCCTTCCCATAACAAAGTATTTATTTATTTTTTTAGTAAATGTACTTTCTACCTAACATTAAAAATACCCTTACAATTTACAATATATTACACAAATGTCATTACCTTTATATCACACGTACTAATAAGGTTATTTTAGTCATTTTTATTTTATTCTTACTATATTTCAATATAATATTAATATTTTTAAAATTACGTGAGAAATAAATAAATATTTAATTTCGGGAGGGATGGCTAATATAAATTGGAATGAAATTCTAAATGCTATTATTATTCAAATTTAATGTGTCTGAGTCGTAACAGAAAGCATTTCTTAGGAAAACACGTATGTCTCTCTTTTTCTTTTAATTATTATTTTTTAAGCATAATTTTCTATTTCCTTCTTGCCAATTAAGTCAAGCATCATTGCTATAAAAAATTAAAAATAAAAAATAAAAAAATGGAATATGTATTGTACAGACAACCGGACATGGTACTTAATTAATTTATGTAATAATATTAGGTATACTAAAATCGATAATTTAAATCTACCGTTCAATCTTTTTTTAGATTGTTATGAAAAAATACTTTTGTTTTTTTAATTAAATATATATATTTATGTATTTTTATTATAAAAAGCAAAATATTATTATTAATCCTTCCGTCTCGCCTACTATATCTATATTGTTGTTTCTATTTGTCACACATCTCATGTCATTATTATTTATTTTTTTTGGAAAATAATTACACATCTTAATTTTATTTTAAATTTTTTAATTTAATTTTTTATAAAAATTTTAATTAAATTAATTAGTTATTCTAATATTAATTTATAATTTCTTATATTATAAAATAATTATTTCTACTAATATATTTTTAATTACTTAAAAATTATATTTATTCTAAATTTTTATGGCTACGATAACCGTAGATATATAATATGGTACGGATGAGAGTATTATTTATTTTTATTAATATTTGTATTTAAATATTAAAGTACCATATTTTAAATGATGGAGAAAGTAAATTAATTAAATTAAATTTAGGAAAGCAGGGAGGCACATTTAGCTATGGGGATTAATAATGAAAGGACGTGTTTGTTGACAAAGTAAAGTCAAAAGCAAAACAGGTGTGGGCAGAACAAAACAAAGTCGTTTCCCTTCAAAGAAAAGAATCCCATGTGACCTCTCCCCTGTACCCGTTTTTTTCCAAGCAAACACGTCCTATATAATGCAGCTACCGGTTCCCGGTAAATCCTATGTCACGTGGGCTCCCAATATATTTTGGGTTTGTTTCGTTTATTTTTGTTTTATTTTTTCAGTTTTTAATCAGAAAAGAAAAAAAGAACTACTTCGATGTTGTTATTTTTCATTTTTGTCCGTCCCAAAATAAGATTACTATTTTTCTAATTTAGTAATTGTACTACCTACCTAACATAATAAATATCTTTCAAACTTAGATTATATTATACAAATGTCATTACTTTTATATTACACAATACAAATAGGGGTATTTTCATCATTTTCACTAAATGAGGATTCGCGCACGGGCGTATATTGCGAACGAAGATTCGCGCACGGGCGCCGACGGACCAGCGTCATCGTGAGAAGTCCAACAAGCGCTATCGTTTGGAAAAAAGAGAACTCGTAACAAGGATTCTATAGGTGAACCTGCGAAAGGATCATTGTCGATGTCTGTCCCGGCAGGCAGCAGCGAACTCGTGACCCGATGTACGAATGCAGCACAGCCGTCCATCGAGACAGAGTTGGCGTCCCAAAAAACTCCTGCACGGATTTTCGTGAATATGTAGTCATAAAAAATGTATTTTCAGCGATGCACGTCGCGGCCAAAAATTGCGAATGACGACCTTGTCCGGCGTTCACGGTCCCGTCGTCCAGCCGTATATTGCGAACGAAGATTCCCGCACGGGCGCCGACGGACCCGCGTCATTGCGAGAAGTCCAATAAGCGTTATCGTTTAGAGAAAAGAGAACTCGTAACAAGGATTCTATAGGTGAACCTGCGAAAGGATGATTGTCGATGTCTGCCCCGGCAGGCAGCAGCGAACTCGTGACCCGACGTAAGAATATCGCACATCCGTCCATCGAGATAGAGTGGGCGTCCCAAAAAACTCCTACACGAATTTTCGTGAATACGTAGGCATCAAAAATAGTTTCCCTACGATGCACGTCGCGGCCAAAAATCGCAAACGACGACCTTGTCCGTCGTTCACGGTCCCGTCGTCCAGCCGTATATTGTGAACGACGATTTGCGCACGGGCGCCGACGGACCCGCGTCATCGCGAGAACTCCAACAAGCGTTATCGTTTAGAGAAAAGAGAACTCGTAACAAGGATTCTATAGGTGAACCTGCGAAAGGATCATTGTCGATGTCTGCCCCGGCAGGCAGCAGCAAACTCGTGATCCGACGTACGAATGCCGCACAGCCGTCCATCGAGACAGAGTGGGCGTCCCAAAAAATTCCTGCACGGATTTTTGTGAATGTGTAGTCATTAAAAATGTATTTCCTGCGATGCACGTCGCGGCCAAAAATCGCGAACGACGACCTTGTCCGGCGTTCAGGGTCCCGTCGTCCAGCCGTATATTGCGAACGAGGATTCGCGCACGGGCGCCGACGGACCTGCGTCATCGCAAGAAGTCCAACAAGCATTATTGTTTAGAGAAAAGAGAACTCGTAACTAGGATTCTATAGGTGAACCTGCGAAAGGATCATTGTCGATGTCTGTCCCGGCAGGCAGCAGTGAACTCGTGACCCGATGTAAGAATGCCGCACAGCCGTCCATCGAGACAGAATGGGCGTCTAAAAAAACTCCTGCACGGATTTCCACGAATACGTAGGCATCAAAAATTGTTTCCCAGCGATGCACGTCGCGGCCAAAAATCGCGAACGACGACCTTGTCAGGCGTTCACGGTCCCGTCTTCCAGCCGTATATTACGAACGAGGATTCTCGCACGGGCGCCGACGGACCCGCGTCATCGCGAGAAGTCCAACAAGCGTTATCGTTTAGAGAAAACAGAACTCGTAACAAGGATTCTATAGGTGAACCTCCGAAAGGATCATTGTCGATGTCTGCCCCTGCAGGTAGCAGCGAACTCGTGACCCGACGTAAGAATGCCGCACAGCCGTCCATCGAGACAGAATGGGCGTCTCAAAAAACTCCTGCACGGATTTCCACGAATACGTAGACATAAAAAATTGTTTCCCAGCGATGCACGTCGCGGCCAAAAATCGCTAACGACAACCTTGTCAGGCGTTCACGGTCCCGTCTTCTAGCCGTATATTACGAACGAGGATTCTCGCACGGGCGCCGACGGACCCGCGTCATCGCGAGAAGTCCAACAAGCGTTATCGTTTAGAGAAAACAGAACTCGTAACAAGGATTCTATAGGTGAACCTGCGAAAGGATCATTGTCGATGTCTGTCCCGGCAGGCAGCAGCGAACTCGTGACCCGACGTACGAATGTCGCACAGCCGTCCATCGAGACAAAATGGGCGTCCCAAAAAACTACTGCACGGATTTTCGTGAATATGTAGTCATTAAAAATGGATTTTCTACGATGCACGTCACGGCAAAAAATCGCGAACGACGACTTTGTCTGGCGTTCACGGTCCCGTCGTCCAGCCGTATATTGCGAACGAAGATTCGCACACGGGCGCCGACGGACCCGCATCATCGTGAGAAGTACAACAAGCATTATCGTTTAGAGAAAAGAGAACTCGTAACAAGGATTCTATAGGTGAACCTACGAAAGGATCATTGTCGATGTCTGCCCCGGCTGGCAGCAGCGAACTCGTGACTCGACGTACGAATGCCGCACAGCCGTCCATCGAGACAGAGTAGGCGTCCCAAAAAACTCCTGCACGGATTTTCGTAAATATGTAATTAGAAATGGATTTCCTGCGATGCGCGTCGCAGCCAAAAATCGCGAACGACGACCTTCTCCGGCGTTCACGGTCCCGTCGTCTACCCATATATTGCGAACGAGGAGTCGTGCACGGGCACCGACGGACCCGCGTCATCGCGAGAAGTTTAACAAGCGTTATCGTTTAGAGAAAAGAGAACTCGTAACAAGGATTCTACAAGTGAACCTGCGAAAGGATCTTTATCGATGTCTGCCCCGGCTGGCAGCAGCGAACTCGTGACCCGGTGTACGAATGCTGCACAGCCGTCCATCGAGATAGAGTGGGCGTCCCAAAAAACTCATGCACGGATTTTCGTGAAGATGTAGTCATTAAAAATGGATTTCCTGCGATGCACGTATTGGCCGAAAATTGCGAACGATGACCTTGTCCGGGGTTCACGGTCCCGTTGTCCAGCCGTATATTGCGAACGGGGATTCGCGCACGGGCGCCGACGGACCCGCATCATCGCGAGAAGTCCATCAAGCGTTATCGTTTAGAGAAAAGAGAACTCGTAACAAGGATTCTATAGGTGAACCTGCGAAAGGATCATTGTCGATGTCTGTCTCGGCAGGCAGCAGCGAACTCGTGACCCGACGTACGAATGCCGCACAGCCGTCCATCGAGACAAAATGGGCGTCCCAAAAAACTACTGCACGGATTTTCGTGAATATGTAGTCATTAAAAATGGATTTTCTGCGATGCACGTCACGGCAAAAAATTGCGAACGACGACCTTGTCCGGCGTTCACGGTCCCGTCGTCCAGCCGTATATTGCGAATGAAGATTCGCGCACGGGCGCCGACGGACCCGCGACATCGCGAGAAGTACAACAAGCATTATCGTTTAGAGAAAATAGAACTCGTAACAAGGATTCTATAGGTGAACCTACGAAAGGATCATTGTCGATGTCTGCCTCGGCTGGCAGCAGCGAACTCGTGACCCGATGTACGAATGCGACACAGCCGTCCATCGAGATATAGTGGGCGTCCCAAAAAACCCCTGCACGGATTTTCGTGAATATATAATTAAAAATGGATTTCTTGCGATGCGCGTCGCAGCCAAAAATCGCGAACGACGATCTTCTCCGGCGTTCACGGTCCCGTTGTCTACCTGTATATTGCGAACGAGTATTCGTGCACGGGCACCGACGGACCCGCGTCATCGCGAGAAGTCTAACAAGCGTTATCGTTTAGAGAAAAGAGAACTCGTAACAAGGATTCTACAGGTGAACCTTCGAAAGGATCATTATCGATGTCTGCCCCGGCTGGCAGCAGCGAACTCGTGACCCGGTGTACGAATACCGCACAGCCGTCCATCGAGACAGAGTGGGCGTCCCAAAACACCATTGCACGGATTTTTGTGAATATGTAATTAGAAATGGATTTCCTGCGATGCACGTCGCATCCAAAAATCGTGAACGACGATCTTCTCCATCGTTCACGGTCCCGTCCTCCAGCCGTATCTTGCGAACGAGGATTCACGTACGGGCGCCGACGGACCCGCGTCATCGCGAGAAGCCAAACAAGCGTTAACGTTTAGAGAAAAGAGAACTCGTAACAAGGATTCTATAGGTGAACCTGAGAAAGGATTATTGTCGATGTCTGCCCCGGAAGGCAGCAGCGAACTCGTGACCCGACGTACGAATGCCGCACAGCCGTCCATCGAGACAGAGTGGACGTCCCAAAAAAACTCCTGCACGGATTTACGTGAAGATGTGGTCATTAAAAATAGATTTCCTGTGATGCACGTTGCAGCCAACAATCGCGAACGACGACCTTGTCTGTCGTTCACGGTCCCGTCGTCCAGCTGTATATTGCGAACGGGATTCGCGCACGGGCGCCGAAGGACCCGCGTCATCGCGAGAAGTCCAACAAGCGTTATCGTTTAGAGAAAAGAGACCTCGTAACAAGGATTCTACAGGTGAACCTTCGAAAGGATCATTATCGATGTCTGCCCCGGCTGGCAGCAGTGAACTCGTGACCCGGTGTACGAATACCGCACAGCCGTCCATCGAAACAGAGTGGGCGTCCCAAAACACCATTGCACGGATTTTCGTGAATATGTAATTAGAAATGGATTTCCTGCGATGCACGTCGCATCCAAAAATCGTGAACGACGATCTTCTCCATCGTTCACTGTCCCGTCGTCCAGCCGTATCTTGCGAACGAGGATTCACGTACGGGCGCCGACGGACCCGCGTCATCGCGAGAAGCCAAACAAGCGTTAACGTTTAGAGAAAAGAGAACTCGTAACAAGGATTCTATAGGTGAACCTGAGAAAGGATTATTGTCGATGTCTGTCCCGGAAGGCAGCAGCGAACTCGTGACCCGACGTACGAATGCCGCACAGCCGTCCATCGAGACAGAGTGGACGTCCCAAAAAAACTCCTGCACGGATTTACGTGAAGATGTGGTCATTAAAAATAGATTTCCTGTGATGCACGTTGCAGCCAACAATCGCGAACGACGACCTTGTCTGTCGTTCACGGTCCCGTCGTCCAGCTGTATATTGCGAACGGGATTCGCGCACGGGCGCCGAAGGACCCGCGTCATCGCGAGAAGTCCAACAAGCGTTATCGTTTAGTGAAAAGAGAACTCATAACAACGATTCTATAGGTGAACCTCCGAAAGGATCATTGTCGATGTTTGCCCCGACAGGCAGCAGTATACTCGTGACCCGACGTACGAATGCCGTACAGCCGTCCATCGAGACAGAGTGGGCTTCCAAAAAAACTCCTGCACGGATTTTCGTGAATAAATAGTCATTAAAAATTGATTTCCTGCTATTCACGTCGCGGCCAAAAATTGCGAACGACGACCTTGTCCGGCGTTCACGGTCCCGTCGTCCAGCCATAACTTGCGAACGATGAGTCGCGCACGGGCGCCGACGGACCCGCGTCATCGCGAAAAGTCCAACAAGCGTTATCGTTTAGAGAAAAGAGAACTTGTAACAAGGATTCTATAGGTGAACCTCCGAAAGGATCATCGTCGATGTCTGCCCCGGTTGGTAGCAGCGAACTCGTGACCCGATGTACGAATGCGACACAGCCGTCCATCGAGATATACTGGGCGTCCCAAAACACCCCTGCACGGATTTTCGTGAATATATAATTAAAAATGGATTTCCTGCGATGCACGTCGCAGCCAAAAATCGTGAACGACGACCTTGTCTGGCGTTCACGGTCCCGTCGTCCAGCCTTATATTGCGAACGAGGATTCGCGCACGGGCGCCGGCGGACTTGCGTCATCGCGAGAAGTCCAACAAGCGTTATCGTTTAGCGAAAAGAGAACTTGTAACAAGGATTCTATAGGTGAACCTGTGAAAGGATCATTGTCGATGTCTGGCCCGGCATGCAGCAGCGAACTCGTGACCCGACATACGAATGCCGCACAGCGTCCATCGAGACAAAATGGGCGTCCCAAAAAACTCCTGCACGAATTTTCGTGAAGATGTAGTCATTAAAAATGGATTTCCTGCGATGCACGTCGGGGCCAAAAATCGCGAACGACGACCTTGTCCGGCGTTCACGGTCCAGTCGTCCAGCCGTATATTGCGAACGAGGATTCGCGCACAGGCGCCGACGGACCCGCGTCATCGCGAGATGTCCAACAAGCATTATCGTTTAGAGAAAAGAGAACTCGTAATAAGGATTCTATAGGTGAACCTCCGAAAGGATCATTGTCGATGTCTACCCCGGCTGGCAGCAGCGAAATCGTGACCCGACGTACGAATGCCACACAGCCGTCCATCGAGACAGAGTGGGCGTCCCAAAAAACCCTGCACGGATTTTCATGAATATGTAATTAAAAATGGATTCCTTGCGATGCACGTCGCGGCCAAAAATCGCGAACGACGACCTTGTCCGGCGTTCACGGTCCCGTCATCCAGCCCTAAATTGCGAACGAGGATTCGCACACGGGCGCCAACGGACCCGCGTCATCGCGAGAAATCCAACAAGCATTACGTTTACAGAAAAGAGAACTTGTAACAAGGATTCTATGGGTGAACCTGCGAAAGGATCACTGTCGATGTCTGCCCAGGCAGGCAGCAGCAAACTCGTGACCCGACGTACAAATGCCGCGCAGCCGTCCATCGAGACAGAGTGAGCGTCCCAAAAAACTCATGCACGGATTTTCGTGAATATATAGTCATTAAAAATGTATTTCCTGCGATGCACGTCGCGGCCAAAAATCGCGAACGACGACCTTGTCCTGCGTTCACGGGCCCGTCGTTCAGCAGTATATTGCGAGCGAGGATTCGCGCACGGGTGCCGATGGACCCGCATCATCGCGAGAAGTCCAACAAGCGTTATCGTATAGAGAAAAGAGAACTCGTAACAAGGATTCTATAGGTGAACCTGCGAAAGGATCAATGTCGATGTCTGCCCCGGCAGGCAGCAGCGAACTCGTGACCCAACGTACGAATGCCGCACAGCCGTCCATCGAGACAGAGTGGGCGTCCCAAAAAACTCATGCACGGATTTTCGTGAATATGTAGTCATAAAAAATGTATTTTCTGCGATGCACGTCGCGGCCAAAAATCGCGAACGATGACCTTGTCCGGGGTTCACGGTCCCGTTGTCCAGCCGTATATTGCGAACGGGGATTCGCGCACGGGCGCCGACGGACCCGCATCATCGCGAGAAGTCCATCAAGCGTTATCGTTTAGAGAAAAGAGAACTCGTAACAAGGATTCTATAGGTGAACCTCCGAAAGGATCATTGTTGATGTCTGCCCCGGCAGGCAGCAGCGAACTCGTGACCCGACGTACGAATGCCGCACAGCCGTCCATCGAAACAGAGTGGGCGTCCCAAAAAGCTCCTGCACGGATTTTCGTGAAGATGTTGTCATTAAAAATGGATTTCCTGCGATGCACGTTGCGGCCAAAAATTGCGAACGACGACTTTGTCCGGCGTTCACGGTCCCGTCGTCCAGCCGTATATTGCGAACGGGGATCCCCGCACGGGCGCCGACGGACCCGCATCATCGCGAGAAGTCCATCAAGCGTTATCGTTTAGAGAAAAGAGAATTCGTAACAAGGATTCTATAGGTGAACCTGCGAAATGATCATTGTCGATGTATACCCCGGCAGACGGCAGCGAACTCGTGACCCGACGTACGAATGCCGCACAGATGGACATCGGGACAGAGTGGGCGTTCCAAAAAACTCATGCAGGGATTTTTGTGAATATGTAGTCATAAAAAATATATTTCCTGCGATGCACGTCGCGGCCAAAAATCGCGAACGACGACCTTGTCCGCCGTTCACGGTCCCGTCGTCCAGCCCTAAATTGCAAACGAGGATTCGCACACGGGCGCCGGCGGACCCGTGTCATCGCGAGAAGTCCAACAAGCGTTACGTTTAGAGAAAGGAGAACTCGTAACAAGGATTCTATAGGATAACCTGCGAAAGGATCATTGTCCATGTCTGCCTCGGCAGCCGCTGCGAACTCGTGACCCGACGTACGAATGCGGCACAGCCGTCCATCGAGACAGAGTGTTCGTCTCAAAAAACTCATGCACGGATTTTCGTGAATACGTAGGCATTAAAAATGTATTTCCTGCGATGCACGTTGCCATCAGAAATCGTGAACGACAATCTTATCCGCCGTTCACGGTCCCGTCGTCCAGCCATATATTGCGAACGAGGATTCGTGCACGGGCGCCGACGGACTTGCGTTATCGCGAGAAGTCCAACAAGCGTAATTGTTTAGAGAAAAGAGAATTTGTAACAAGGATTCTATAGGATAATCTGCGAAAGGATCATTGTCCATGTCTGCCTCGGCATACAGCAGCGAACTCGTGACCCGACGTACGAATGCGGCACAACTGTCCATCGAGACAGAGTGGGCGTCCCAAAAAACTTCTGCACGCATTTTTGTGAATATGTAGTCATAAAAAATGTATTTCCTGCGATCCACGTCGCAGCCAAAAATTGTGAACGACGACCATGTCCGGCATTCACGGTCCCGCCGTCCAACCGTATATTGCGAACGAGGATTCGCGCACGGGCGCCGACGGGACCCGCGTCATCGCGAGAAGTCCAACAAGCGTTATCGTTTAGAGAAAAGAGAACTTGTAACATGGACTCTATAGGTGAACCTGCGAAAGGATCATTGTCGATGTTTGCCCCGGCAGACAGCAGCGAACTCGTGACCCGACGTACGAATGCCGCACAGCCGTCCATAGAGACAGAGTGGGCGTCCCAAAAAATTTTTGCACGTATTTTTGTGAATATGTAGTCATCAAAAATGTATTTCCTGCGATGCACGTCGCGGCTAAAAATCGTGAACGATGACCTTGTCCGCTGTTCACGATCCCGTCGTCCAGCCGTATATTGCGAACGAGGATTCGCGCTCTGGCGCCGACGGACCCTCGTCATCGTGAGAAGTTCAACAAATGTTATCATTTAGAGAAAAGAGAACTCGTAACAAGGATTCTATAGGTGAACCTGCGAAAGGATCATTGTTGATGTCTGCCCCGGTAGACAGCAGCGAACTCGTGACCCGACGTACAAATGCCGCACAACCGTTCATCGAGAAAGAGTGGGCGTCCCAAAAAACTCCAGCACGGATTTTCGTGAATATGTAGTTATCAAAAGTATATTTCCTGCGTTGCACGTCGCAGCAAAAAATCGCGAACAACGACCTTGTCTGCCGTTCACGGTCCCGTCGTCCAACCGTATATTGCGAACGAGAATTCGCGCACGGGCGCAGACGGACCCGCGTCATCGCGAGAAGTCCAACAAGCGTTATCGTTTAGAGAAAATAGAACTCGTAATAAGGATTCTATAGGTGAGGACAGAAACGACAACGTGGACATGGTACGTGGAACCAAGGGAGTATAAACTAATTTTATAAACGAAGTAAAAATTTTAATATAAATGAAAATATTTGTTTTACGAGAAATAAAATAGAGAAATAAAAAAGAAATAGTAGACATACATGATGTATTATATTACTCCGTCCGTCCCACATGCCATGTCCACGTTGCCGTTTTTGTCTATCCCACATACCATGTCACTTTCATTTTTTGGAAAATGATTATACACTTTAATCTCATTTTAAACTTTTTAATTTTATTTAATTTTATTTTATTTTAATTAAACTAATTAGTTATATTAATTTTAATTTATAATTATTTATATTTATAGGATAATTATTTTTACTAATACATTCTTAATTATCTACTAACTACATCTCTCCTAAAATACCGTGTCTACAGTGTAGTAGATACGGTATGCGAGACGGAGGTAGTATATACCTATATAGTTAATTAAATTAATTTATATTTGTTAAATATTTTTAATTTAATAAGTTTTATCTAAAATAAGAAAATGTCAATTGTTATGAAATAAACAAAATATATATATATTAAATGGGACGAATGGAGTATTTAATTTATACTATACTTCATCCGTCTCAATTAAAATTACTATTTTTACTATTTTTGTATGTCTTAATTCAAACTTTTTTTTTCCTATTTTAGAAGAAATAATCATATATTAATGTTAAAATACTTATAAGTTTTTTTTACTTAAATTACAAATATAAAATTACACTTATAATTATTTTTTTACATGAAATCAAATGATAAAATATTAAAAATCTATTACATTTTTACTGACTAATAAAATAATATTAATTTTTAATTTACTATAAACCACAAATAGCCCTTTTAATTTGGGACAAAAAAATATTTTAAATTTAAATTAAATACTCCCTCCGTACATCACGAATCTATTCATTTTGCTATTTTATTCCGTACCTTACCGATATATATATATGTTTCCCTTTCTTTTTAGTAATTATAATTTCATTCAAATATAAAAATACTTTTATTATTCATATAATATTACACAAATAAAATTAAATAATAGTATAAATATTACGGGTATGATAGTCCCTATAAATGTCAATGGCAAAATGATCCATTTTCCTTTTTTTGTATGATGACTCATTTTTATTTTTGGTAATTTTATCAATTTTAAACATACTTAACACATATAAATCAATTTAATTAAACTTCTAACATCTTTACACGTAGGACCAACTCAAAACTCATTTATTTTTTTTATCTCTCTTCTCAATTAACATAATTTTTTTTATCTATATTTAAAACTCCTCATTTTTTTATAAAATTAATTTATGGTAATGATATTATATAAAATTTTATTATCTACAAAATGATATTTATATTGCATATATGTTTTCGAAATATAATCTTAAAATTTTTTAAAATACCAATAATATTATTCATATAAAAAATAATAATCTAATATCATAACTTATTATTAAAAATTTACTAATATACACTATCTAAAAAATCGTGTCTTTAATAAAAGGGTTCATTCCTCGCAGGACGGAGGGAATATAATATTGATAAGATTAATTTAGATTTATTACCTTTATTTTTACTATATCATAATATAATAATATTATTTCTAAAACTCCGTGTAAAAACTAAATAGATAGATAAGTATGAGACAAATAGAGTATTAAGATACTAAAATCTATTAGGGTATGTTTACTTGAGGGATTTGATTTTGAATTTTATTATTTTAATTTTTTTTTTAAAAAAATATCAAATCAAATATTTATTTTTTATTTATTATATTAATTTAAAATTAAATTATATATTTAGGGTGTGTTTGTTTTAGGGGTTTGAATTTTGAATTGAAATTTGAATAGTAAGAATTTTAAATTTGAATAGTTGTATAATGTGATATAAATAGGTATTGATGTGATATTTTGAATATAAAATTAATTTTTAGTATAATATAAAAAATAAAAAATAAGAATTTGATTTAATGTTTTTAGGGAGAAATTTTAGATGAATAATAAAATTTTATCAAACTCCTACAAGCGAACACACCTTTAAAATATCATATTAGTATATATTTTATATAATATCAAATAATTATTTTAATTCAAAATTTTACTAAACACGCCCTTAAATATAAAAAATAAACGAATAGATTTATAATAGACTGAGGGAGTATTTAAAAATAAAAGTTCAATAAGTACAAATTTACTTTGTTTGTGAAAGGTCAACTCTGCCTCACTGGCAGCCATTCAATCAATCAAACTCTCCTTTTCTCACCTTTGTTCGTATCGGACGGCCCATAATTGCTGCTTTGACTTTTTGCGGCCCATCGTCATCAATTCCAGCACCGGTTTGCCCGTTAACCCGTCCCCACCGCCATTAATTATAGTTGGTCAATACGCTTCTCCGTATCGTCCTACGTGTCATCATTTCATTGGCTATTCCCTTTGACGTTAAGCACCCCATTTTATTAATAACAAAACAAATATTATATTATACATATATATATCAATTACATAAATATATCACTTTGACCCTCTTCTCTCTTTCTCCCTTTGTTGTTAAATGATTTGCAGAAAATGGCTGTGGATTTGATCTCCGGCTACAGCTTCGCGGCGAAGATGGAGGAGACGGCGGCGAAGGAGGCGGCCGCCGCCGGAGTTCAGAGCGTCGAGAAGCTAATAAAGCTGCTCTCCGACGCCCACCACCGGAGCTTCTCGAAGTTTCCGGCCGCCGATTACCAGGTCGCGGCGGACGCCGCCGTCCATAAGTTTAAAAAGTTCATTTCTTTGATAGACCGGACGCCGCGAACTGGTCACGCTCGGTTCCGCCGTGGCCCGGTTTCAAAGCCTGCGAAGAAATCACTCGAACCGGCCGGTCCGTTGAAGGGCGAGGAGAATGGCGCCGGCGCCGGTTCGAAAATTTATTGCCCAACGCCGGTTCAACGGCTGCCACCGTTACCACCACCGCCGCCGCCGCCGCGGAAGGAGTCGTCGACAACGATAAACTTCGCCACGCCGGCGACGTCGTTCGTCTCGTCGTTGACCGGCGACACAGACCCGTCGATGTCGTCGGGTTTCCAGATCACGAATCTGTCGCAAGTTTCCTCCGCCGGACGGCCGCCGTTGTCGTCGTCGTCGTTGAAGCGGAAGTGCACCTCGATGGACGAAGGCCACCCCGGCGGTTCCTCCCGCTGCCATTGCCCCAAAAAAAGGTAAAATCCCCAAATCAAAATCAAAATCAAATCCCTAACCGTAACCCTAATTTTCAAAATGGGCATAACCAATTAATCTCAAAATCCCCCAATTTCTTCAAATTCAGGAAATCCAGAATAAAGCGAGTCGTAAGAGTTCCTGCAATCAGCCTGAAAATGGCCGATATTCCGCCGGACGATTATTCTTGGCGAAAATACGGTCAAAAGCCGATCAAAGGCTCTCCTCACCCACGGTTAGTACTTTCTCCTCAAATTACCATCTCCGCCATTAAAATCGACCTCTGCAAAACCCTAAATCAACGAATTTCGAAATCTACAGGGGATATTACAAGTGCAGCAGCCTCCGAGGTTGTCCGGCCCGAAAACACGTAGAGCGGGCCTTGGACGACCCGACAATGCTAATAGTGACATACGAAGGAGAACACAGTCACGCCCTTTCCAATACAGAAACGCCTGGACCGGTTCTCGAATCATCCTGATCGTCCATATCATCCTCATCATCGGACGGCCCAGATTCGCCGCCATGGTCAATGCCAAGAAGAAACCGTAGTTAGTGGGGCCCATTATGTTATTTATTTTTGACTCTGCTTCTTTATTTTTATTTTTATTATTATTATTATTATTATTAATATTATTACATGCGTTGAATATATGTTAAAAAAAAACAGAAGGAAAGAAATGGGAGATTGCAAATGCAGGCTGTGGATATGGTGGAATTTATGGTTTAAAAAAATTTAAAATAATTCAATAATTGGGTTTGGACTTTACTTAAATTGTTTATTTATTTATTTCCATCATTTTTTTTTTAAATATTCAATTTAATTAAATTGGTCGCCTTCAAAATTGGCAAATGGGCAGTTTAGTAAAGCTGTAAGGATGGCCCACTCGTTTTTTTTTGGTTTAAAGTAAAGTCCCAATTCTCCAATAAAATAATTTTTATTTCTTTTTTCTCCAATAAAATAAATTTGGGTCAATATCATGTAGTAATAGTATAGTGTATTAAATAAAGGGTGGAAATTATAAATTGGTTAATACAGCAGACAAGTCGTGTGTGGGACGGTTGACAAATTAACGACGTAACTATTTTTAAATACTCTCCATCTACTCAATTTCAAACGGATATAAATAATTTTGAAGCCATTTTTTTTTTTAAATTTAAAAAAGACTATTAAACTTTTCGAGTCAATACTCATTTTGTTATTGTGTAAAAAAATATACAAAAATAGTACTCCATCATCCCTTGTATATGTATTTGTTTGTTTGTTTTTTCGCATGAAAATTTAGGAATATTAATATTATATTTAAGTGTAATATGAATAAAGTAAAAAAAAATTAAAATAACTTTATTAGTATACGTGTGATATAAAAGTAACGATATTTGTGTAATATATTATAAGTTATAAGAGTATTTTTAACGTTGGATTGGTATAAAGTACAATTTCTAAAAAAAAATTGAATACTGAAACATACCAAAAAAAGAAAATTGATTGAAAATTTTGAAAAATTTGAAATGAATATTATATTTTTACTTTGTTTTTTTGTTCTTTAAATAGGAGAAAATTTGAAAAATCTTCTTAAAGACACCCTTAATGTATTTTACCCTAATATAAAATTGTGACATTTCTTATTATGATTAGGGTAAATTATTTTTTTAGTCTCGTAACTGGATTTCCTTATCATTTTAGTCTCGTAAATGGAGCATGTCGCAAACTAGTCATATAAGTAAAAAAATTTCGTTGTTTTAGTCCTCCGGCGCAGAAGACATCCGCGTGGCTCGCCGGAGAATACATGTCCGCCGGATCAGCGACACCTGGCGGACATGTGGATTTTATTATTTTTTTTATTTTTTTATTTTTTTAAAAATTTATTTAAAATTTTATTTGCTTTTTTTAATTTTTTTATTTGGTCCAATTGGAAAAAAAATTAAAATAATTAAAATAAAAAATAAAATCCACGTGTCCGTTAGGTGTCGCTAACCTGGCGGACACGTGGCTTCCGGCAAGCCACGCGAGCGTCTCCGACGACAGATGACTAAAATAACGAAAATTTTTCACTTATGGGATTAGTTTGCGACAAACCTAAAATGATAAAGAGTCCAGTTACGCGACTAAAAAATAGTTTACCCTTATTATTATTATTATTATTATTATTGTTATTATTATTATTATTTCAAAGTAACCGATTAATATCTTATCAAGGTATATAAATTAAATGAAGGATGTGTTGGATTTTATGAATTTTTGGAGGGTTGACCAATTGTCAGAAACCCCAAATAATACATAAATTATTCCTGAATATATATGATCAAGGCAGGCATGCTCATTTCTGAATTTATTAATTAATTTATTTATTTTTTAGATTGGAAAAGATATATATTCCTTGTTTGTTGTATTTATGTGAATTTGATAATTGATAGTGAGCCCCTGAGTCTTGACCTTGTATTTATTTATTATGTTACATAATTATTTATTGATGCTGCAGCTGTCACATGCCCCAATCTTGAGAACAACCCCTACTATTTATTAATACCCACCCATCACTATATATATTATTAATAAATAATAGTATTAACTTTTATATAAAAAAAAATTAATAAAATATTATATCAAATATTCAAATTTTTTTATTTTATTATTATTATTATTATTATTTTTTTTTTTTTTGCATTTTAAAATTTTTTAAAAAGTATAAAAGCATTTGTCTCAACAGATTCATTTTATGCTATTAATATTGGGACTCGTTTTATTTATTTAGGGTGTGTTTGTTTTAGGATTTGGTAGAATTTATATTATTCCAATAATTTTTTTTTTCAAAAACATCAAATCATCAAGCATTTATTTTTTATTTTTTTCTATTATACTAAAATCAATTTTACATTCAAAAATTCATATCAATTATTATTTTTATCACATCATACAACTATTCATATTCAAAATTTTTATTATTTAAATCTCTATCCAAAATATAAACCCAAACAAACACACCTTAATGTGAAGCAATGTGAATATACCGTACGACAGTTTCCCTGTAACCTTGAGACTCGTTTGACTCAATCTTTTATTTATTATATTATTATTACTCTATCCGTCCATTTCTTTCTTTTTTTTTTTTTTTACATAATTTTAGAAATATTAGTATTATATTGAGATATAGTAGGAATAAAGTAAAAATAATTAAAATAATCTTATTAGTATGTGTGATACAAATGTAATGACATTTGTGTAATATATCTTAAATTGTAAGGGTATTTGTAATGTTAGGTAGATAATACAATTACTAAAAAAAAGAAATAGATACTTTGTTATGGGATGAACTAAAATAGAAAAATAGATACTTTATTATGGAACGGAGGAAGTATTATTATCCGTTCAAACCGAAATATTTACATAAAAGATGACTCAATGGTAAATTTATTCAGGTTAAATATACTTGTAAAATATTATTTAATTTAATTAAATTTATAATCTTTTGCATATAGTATTTATTCGAAAAAAAAATTACTTCATCCGTCTTGTTAAAAGGTTGTCATTTTCTATTTTCGTCCATCCCTAAACAAGGTTACCATTTCTTAATTTAGTAATTGTACTACCTACCTAATATAATAAATACCCTTCCAACTTACACTATATTACACAAATGTCATTCCTTTTATATTACACAATAGTAATAGGGGTATTTTTGTCTTTTCCATTACAATTTATTATAATATTAATATTCAAAAATTTACGTGCAAAAAGTAAACGGCAACCTTGTTCCGGAACGGAGGGAGTATTTATATATCTCATTGATATACAAATATTTATATATATATATTTAAAACTTCTTTATTTTTTTTATAAAATTAATTTTTATTTTAATTATAAATAAATAAACATATTTTTTTATTATTATATAAATTTTTAGTATTTATAAAATAATATCTATATTGTATATATTTTATAAAATAATATTAAAAAAATACCAAATCAAACACTTATTTTTCATTTTTATATTATACTAAAATCAATTTTACATTCAAAACATCACATCAACACCTATTTATATCACATCATACAACTATTCAAATTCAAAATTTTTACTATTCAAATCCCAACTCAAAATCCAAACCCAAACAAACATACCCTAAATTTACTTAACCAAAGAAACATATAAGTCAATGACAAGAAAAGTGATTTTATGATTTATTTTTTTTTAATCAATTGAAAAATCCACTCATTTGAGTGTTCCTTATTTTGCTTTATTTTCCTTTTATGTATGGTGTTGACTTAGATTAATATATTGTAATATTATATTCTCTCTGCTTCATATTTATTTATTCGTTTATTATTTGTACGAAATTTTAAAAATATTAGTATTATATTGGAATGTAGTAGAAATAAAAATGAAAAGACTAAACTAATTTTATAGTATAATATAAAGGTAATGACATTTATGTAATATATTATAAATTGGAAGTATGTTTGTAATGTTAAATATATAGTACAATTACTAATAAAAAATAAATATTTTATTATAAAACGAATCAAAATAAAAAATAAATAAATTATTAAGGGACGAAGGGACTCATGACATATCATTTTTGTTAAAATAGCATGTGTCAATTATTCACTCTCCCGGTCTGTCACACTAGGATGTGTTTGTTTGGGGGTTTGGATTTTGAGTTGGGATTTGAATAGTGTTGGGATGAGAATAAGGTGTTTCACCGGTATACTTTCGAACACCTATTCAAATGAGCCAACTTCTGAAACGTAGTTATATCACAGTTGTAACACCCTACTGCCAACTGAATGCATGCGGAAAATACAAAGCAGTAATGAGACAAGGGTTTGTTTACCCGGTTCGGATGTTGATGACTCCAAGTATGAACATATTCTTAGCTTCACGAAATTGTGTATTACTCGAATTTCTGTATAAAAACCATCATAATAACCGATTAATGACATACATTATTGATCTATATACTTGGCATGATCCAGAGTTCGTTGTTGAGATTATTAATGATTCTTTGCCATTTTTAAGCGGTAGTCTGGTGCCAGAAAAGCTAAGGCATGCGCCACCAGCGACAGCCACCTCCGCTCGTAAGCGCTCAAAATATCTCCTGGAAAAGACTAAGGCATGAGAGGCAAGCGGTAGTTTCCACCGCTCGCAAGCGATAGCCTCTCTCGCTTGCAAGCGACAGCCCATATACCCACCGCTGCAGATTATCATCAGATTCCAACTAAGTGTTCCAAGTGCAGCGGAAAAACCATTTCATTTCCAGCCAGCACAAGCGAGCCTAGCTGCGCTGATGCCCTCCAACTCTCTGACAAGCGAGAAAGATCTGAGCCATTGCAATTCAATGCAATCAAAGCAAGCACCCTGGGAGTTACGGCCAGCAACTGCTTCAACAGAATAACTACCAGCAACCGCCTAACTGCCCAGTGGTTGGAACCGCCCAGCAACTGATTGCAACCGTCCCGTTTAACCTGCTATAAATAGGGCCAGATATCTCTATATAAAAAAACTCGACAACTTCGATTTTGGAGTACTTCTAGCAATTACATTCTGCATTCCAGTCGTCTTCTTGTCTTCGAGAGCTCCAACCCTGTAAGAAAGTTCTCCACAGGAATGGCCAAGAGAGTAAGGATTTCCCTTCTCCCTTGGCCAAGTATTCACCGCTTTCAAGTATTCCACTCGGTCCCCGCTTCCGCTCATGGCCCGATCATCTGGTTACCGCTGGCACTTCATATTCCACCCTCACTTCGCTCGCTTCCGCTCATTCACTCTTATCGCTTTATTTACTGCTTTTAATATATTAGAAGTTTTGATCCGCTGCAAGAGGATCCTTTCATGCCATTTTCGTCGTTTTTTTCAAGATCTTCACATGTGAAATTCATGAATTAAAATACTTGTGTTCGACCTGGAAACTCATCAGTAAAAAGAGTATTAATAATTATGATAACTACTCAGGGTCTACAATCACATGATTTACTATATTTGATCATTTTCCTATATACATCACTCACTGATTTTCGAATATAAATTCCCTGTGGATTTGTACAAATTACGAAATGCAATTTTAGGTTATCAGATACAAACAATCCTACATCTAAGGGATAGCAATCCAGGAGAAGTTCACTAATCAGTGTTGATTAAGAACATAGACAACCACAACTCCTTCAACTCATCCTCCTAACATGGTTTACCTTGGAAATTTCCTCCACAGGCTTATGTTGTCACAAACTCGTGCCGACAACGACCACGGAGCAGAGTTGCTCAGAATCTGGACGCCTCTCCTAATCGGAACTCCGATTTCTCCTTCCTCCGACGAGGTCTCCGGCAGGATAAAAGTGTCTAGCACTCACTCAATACATGGAGAAGAGAAAGGTTGGGGTTGAGAGGATTTAACTCACTTTCTCTCACTATACTTCACTCTCAAAACCTTCCAATAACCACACTCTCTCCTCACAATTATCTATAAAGCCATCTTGCTTTGCATGTAAAACAAAACCAATTAAAACCCTTTGCACATAAATGGAATGATGTGTCTCTGCATGAAGTCTGTAAAAGGTTGACCACCCAAAATATCAATTCTTTTGTCTTATCTAAGCTTCTCCAATCGAGAAGAAAAGACCTAACAGTGTTGCAGACAGTCTGTTGCAGACAGTCTGTTGCAGCAACCTAATAAAGACAGGTTACTCCAAATGGAAACAATAAAAGGCAGCAGATAAAGAGATCGTACAGGTGCCCATATGCCAAAATAAGTTGGGGAATTCTTGTTCTAACAAATAGTAAAAATTTTGAATTTAAATAGTTGTATGATGTGATATAAATAGGTGTTGATGTGATATTTTGAATATAAAATTGATTTTTATTATAATATAAAAAATAAAAAATATGTATTTGATTTGATATTTTTGAGGGAAAAAATAAGATAATAGCGTATTTAAAATTCAATCCCCCAAACAAACTCGCCATAAAAATAATTGAATTAGGATCGGGTCCTAGTTGAATTCCAATTCATATATTATTCACATATATTTAATTACATTCAACATTTTGTGTGTATTTTATACATTTTTTTTTCCCAAAAAAATAGATTTTTTTTAAAAAAATACTCCTCCGTTCACCTTTATGGGTTATGTTTACCTTTTGTGTCATGTACTTAACATTAAAAATATTCTTATATTTGCATGAATTTTTATATAAATGTGCTTCTATTAGTATTAAAAGACACTAAGGTTGTGTTTGTTTGGGGGTTTGGATTTTGAGTTGGGATTTGAATAGTAAAAATTTTGAATTTGAATAGTTGTATGATGTGATATAAATAGGTGTTGATGTGATGTTTTGAATGTAAAATTGATTTTTAATATAATATAAAAAATAAAAAATAGGGGTTTGATTTGATATTTTTGGGGGGAAATTTTTGGATGAATAGTAGGATTTTGTTAAAATCCTACAAACGAACACACCCTAATAGAATTATCTTTTTAATTTTTTTAAATTTGTACTACGTTTTGATATAATAATTAATATTCAAAAATTAATACGCAAAAAGTAAATGAAACCTTAGGGTGTGTTTGGTATAGAGAAATGAGATCAAAGAAATGAGAATGGTCTCATTTCTCTTGTTTGTTTGAGTTAGAAAAACAAAATTTGAGAAATAAATCATTTCCGATTATCTATTTTCATTTATCTCATATATGCAGAGAAATTAGAGAAATAATATAGTGGTATATATTTTTTTAATTTTTTAAAATATTTTTTGTACTATCTAATTTTTATACATATTATTTTAATTTTACAAAAATCAAATTTAATTTATTGTTAAAGTATTTAAATTTTACTATTTTTTAAGAAATTATACTAAAATATAAAACATCGTATATAATTTATAATTTTTTTAAAAAAAAAAGTCACCAAAAATATTTTTCATGAATTTTCATTAGTTGAATTTTTTTTATCCAATTAATCATTTATTTATTGTTTGATTAATTCATATAGCTGCATTTTTTTTATACATTTCTCAATTGAATTCTCTATTTTATCAAACAAAGAGAATTAATTTTCATTCTCTATTAAATTCTATTTCTCTTTCATTTCCATTTTCTACTCTTATTTATCTGCAATTCTATTATCTATACCAAAAGGACGGAGGTAGTACTATATTACATCCATTTATTAAAATAAAAAAAAAAATCACTTACAAAACTACTTTCCCACATATTCCAATTATAAAACTAACATAACAAGCATACGAAAAAAAATAATAATAATAAATAAATAAATAAATAATATTCACTCTATCCCCTCATCCATTTTAGTACTTTTGGTTCAAATACAAAATATCAAATTTTTTTCTAACTAAAAATAGACCTCACTACACAATACTCTAGATTTTCTTGTACGGCACCGCCGGCGATCGCCGCCCCGAAATGTCCAACACAATCTCGAAAAGCTCGGCTTCTGACTCCATATCGGACGTCTCCGCCGCGCCAGCCCTACTTCCGGCGGCGGCATTGCTGCTGATTCTCGCCGTGCTTAGCTGTCTCCATTGCGAGTCAATTCTTCCGATGGAGAACATGTCGTCGGAGCCAAAAGATGTCGACCTCCCGTGATGATTAAAGATGCAAGGATTGGGCGATCTTTGCATGTTTGCCGCCGTGTATTTGAACATACATTGTCCAAGATTGACGAGAACCGCAATGTCCCCGTCGGAGGCGAGTGCCGGGTAAAGAGGATGCCCGAATTCCGGCGAGTCGCAATGAACTTCGTACACCAGATGTGAATCTACGGTGAAAAATACCCGCTTTTGCGACGGATTGTAGCCGCACCCGATCACTTGCCCGGCGGCTTCCCATCGTCCGCCTTTCCTCGGCCGCGCAAGTTTGTTTCCTACAAAAAATATAATGAAAATAAAAATAATTTTACTTAGATTTGATACGATTCTCAAAAATTATATTTAATCAAAAATATATTGTTGTAAAACATATTGAATCATTGTACCATTGGAAATATGAGATTCAGAGCGCATCCAGCGATGAAAGATTCTCATATCCATACTATAAAAATTAAGACATAATATTACAGGACATAGGCAATAGTCTACGTGATAGATAGTAAAAATATGTATTTTGACTTATCTATAAGTATAAAAATATTAATTTGATAAAAAATGATCGAATTAAGATAAACAATAAATTGACGGAATAAATGGTAAAAATATATATTTTTGCCTATCTATAAATATGAAAATATTAATTTGATAAAAACTGATCGAAGGAGTCAATCCATTTGATCAACAAATACAATTAATGACGCCTTTGGAGTTCAAGACCCCGAGGCTCTATGTGGCTCAGTTACTGCATAGTCTCCATACAACGTACACTTATATGCTAATGATATATAAAATATTAGTCAATTTTTCAATGTAATAAGATTATACCATCGAAAAATAGATCGCCGGCCGAATTGAAGCCTACGGATCCTCGGCGGCGACCAGGGATTTTTAGCGGCATAGCGCCACCGGGTATAAGCCCCATCGAAAACGAAACCTCGTTTTCAGCCGCATTGATGTTATCGTTGTCATTGTCATTTTCGCCTGGGACAATTGTGATCTCAAAATATGCCTCCGCCGGAAAAATCGAATCCGTCGATTGCGGCCCTGGCAACGGCAATGCTGCCCGGGTGACCGTTATCGCCCCCGCCGGAGAAATTTTCTTAATGCCAGGATTCAGCCTGACTCTCTGCATATAATCGGCCGAACCTTCCGGAAGCTCCCAACCGACCTCGGCGTTCCGGTAATTCACATCGTCGCCGGCGGCGAGTCGGAGCGACGGCGATGACGTCAGCTCCGTGAAAGCAAATCGTGGCCATCCATAATCCGTCGCTTCTCTTACGAGCGTCGGATTGTCTTCCCATTTGAAATAGACGCCGGAATTGTCGCCGGCGGCGATTGGACAGTGATTTCCGGTGGAATTCGTCGCCGCTGGGGAAGTCCGGCGGTGCTGCCGGAGGAGGAATAGGCGGCGGCAGATTAGGGTAATTGTAATTCCGAGCATTACTCCAAATCCGACGACGAAAAAATAATCAAACCATTGCTTCATTACTGCGTTTTCCGATCTCAATTTTCAAATCGTCGACGGCGACGGCGAGAGATGAGTTGGTGTTGTGTTCTTCAGTGAAGATTGATTGTGGCCATTAATGGAATTGAACGAACAGTTCGATAATGGCGGCAGCGAAAAACAGATAGTAAGAGATTTTATTGGCTTTAAAATTAAAGGCAATAATAATAATAATAATAATAATAATAATAATAAATCGCGTAATTCCCTACTAATTAAGAAAATTTTAGTAAATTTTTTCCATCATTAAATTTAATATATATATATTTTTTTAAAATTTTAAAATATTATATTATTATCCAAATTATCAATATTCAGATAGGTCGAAATAAGGTTTGGTTTAGATAGAATTTTTTAAAATTATCCACTCTCTACATTTGGAAAGGAAACATATGATTTTTACTTCCTAAAGGCTGATTTGGAATTTTACAGTATGATTAAAAAATAATATTATTTTCATCGAACTCTAAGAGTTTTATTTATTTTTTTATGTGTTGATATTTGATATTAATTATTATATCAAAATATAGTACAAATTAAGAAAAAATTGCAAAAATATTTCTATTAGTGTCTTATAATACTAATAAAATGATATTTGTACAAAAATTATACAAATGTAAAAATATTTTTAATGTTAAGTACAATGACGCAAAAACTAACTGCGATCCTTATAGGCGGACGGAGTAAATAGTATTTAATTAATTAGAGAAGAAAGTGCATAAAAAATTTGGTCATTTAATTTTATATATAAAGTAATTGTATGTATAACGATATATTTCAAATTTAAATAAAAATTAGAGGCTATTTTGATACCGTATATTGTTACTTTTTTTTAAAAAAAATAAGAAATAGATACTTTTGAGTGTGATATGCAAAAAATAGTAAAAATGGTATTTTGAATTGAGATGGAGTGGTATATGAAATTTAATCAATATTGTATTTTAATGGTGGTGACGATTCCGGTGAAATGTAGCACCGTGCTGATAGCACATCGTGTATTAACAGACAATACACAATATTACTACGGACAATACACAATATTATTATGGATAATATACAATATTACTACGGACAATACACAATATTACTACGGACAATACATAATATATATTAAGGGTGTGTTCGTTTGATGGATTTTGACAAAATCTCACTATTCATCAAAAATTTTTCCCCCAAAAATATCAAATCAAACACCTATTTTTCATTTTTTATATTATATTAAAAATCAATTTTACATTCAAAACATCACATCATCACCTGTTTATATCACATCATACAACTATTCAAATTCAAAATTTTTACTATTCAAATCCCAACTCAAAATCCAAACCCCCAAACAAACACACCCTAAGATAATACAAATACGACACTTAAACTAACAACACATGCAACAGTTGATTTTAACACATGATATTAATTCTATATAACACATGTTATAAGTATAAACAACAGCACATGTATGCGTGATATGTAAAATAAAAACATGTGTTATATGTAGTTTTTATCGGTGCAAATTAGAAAAATCTGTAACCCCTCCCTTTAATAATAGTTGATAGTATTAATATGTAAAGTAATGTGAGAATATTGATGTAAATAAGTATAAATGTGAAAATATTTGTAATGTGTAGCAAGATTCATTAATACTTTAGAAAATAAAATAAAATAAAATAAAAATAAAAATAGATATTTTGTGTTTGGATAATAAAAAATACTATAAAATATATACTTTATCAAGTGGACGGATGAAGTAGTAAAAATTACTTCCTCTGTCTCGTATTATTTGTCCCTATTTTTTATTTTCGTCTGTTTCACATAACTTGTCATTTTTTTAAATATAATTATACACTTTAAAGATATTTATTTATATTATTAAAAAAATTATTTAAAATATTTTTTTTATTTGTATTAAAGATGCAGTATTGTGTTCGTATTTACAATCAATATAAGTTTTAAACAAAAAGAATATTTAGTGTAAATTTTATATTAACACAAAGGAATTTCACGCAGTAAATAAAACACAGTGTTTTATGCATATTTACTAAAATAGTGTTATATAATTTAATTTTTTTTATATTTTTTTTCTATTGAAATTGTATTGTTTTCAAATATAAAATGGCAACAAAGTAGGCAGTTCTTGCGGGATTGTAACTAAGTGGTTAAGCATTTATCTACATGTTCCTCGATATATATATATATATATATATGTTCTTTTTTATTAAATAATATACTCTCTTCGTCCGATTTCAAAATATTTTTTTTATCATTTTTATTAATCTCACTTAAAATATTCATTTCTTATTTTTAAAAAGTAATTCTACGAATATATTATTACACACTTAAATTATAAATATATTATTACAAATGCTATTATTTTATACAAAGAATAAAAATATCAAAATTTTTTACACATTTTCACTAATTAATAAAATACTATTATTTTTTAATTTATTACATAATTCTAAATGACTCATTTGAAATGAACCGGAGTGAGCATTAAACTATTATTTAAATTAAATTTTAAACCTAAGAAAAAAAATCAAATGAAACAAAATCTACCACCGAAATAAATGGGCCTACAAATAGTGGGCCGAAAATTAATATCCGGCGTCACACAGTTCTCTAATTACTTATAATATTAAATGGGCTCAAAGCCCAATAAGAACTTTCACATATAAATGGGCCTCATTTTCTAACGGGAAATAAAAACATTATTTTATTGTATTTTTAAAGTTTTTATTATTCTTAAAATTTCAAACACAAAGACATCAAATGTGTAAATAATATATTATAATTTATAAAATTATTTTTCGCATTTAAATTAAATATTTGGATTGCGTGTGGGAAGTGAGTGATGAATATAAAAAATAAATAATTAAAGAAAAATGGAATGGGTTGTATTTATTAATGGCTACATTTCTGTTTTTTGGTTATAATATTATTTTTATTATAATAATTAAATAAATGGTGCCATGGTTTGGTCACTATCTTCTCTCTGCGGTTAGTGAACAACTCCAACTGACTCTGACCCAACCAATTTGCTCTACACAGTACTATATATATTCTCCCTCTCTCCAGATTTCGTGTTTGCTTCATTATAGATACGGTATTTTATAAGGGGTGTAATTAGTAGATAATTAAAAATATATTAGTGAAAATAATTATCCTATAATATAAATAATTATAAATTAAGATTAAAATAATTAATTAGTTTAATTAAAATTAAAAAATTTAAAATAAGATTAAAGTGTGTAATCATTTTTCAAAAAAGAAAAATGATATGGTACGTAAGACGGACAAAAACGGCAACATAGACATAGTATCTGGGACGGAGGGAGTATAATATATACTCACTCCATCCACTAAAATTAGCACAATTTGATCTGACACAAAAAATTAAAAAAAAAAAATTAGTTTATTAAAAATGTGATATATAGTTGAGAGTGTTTTTAAAAATTTAATTAAAAATTAAAGTAAATAAAAAAAAGATAATATAATAAAATTGGTGGTATTTGTTATAAATAACTGTTGAATAGAGGGTAATAATAAAATGCTGATTTTTTTATTTTGCCAAAATTAGTAATGAAATAAATTTAACGGACAGACTAAAAAGAAAAGTGAAAATAAATTTGGCTAATGGAGATAATATTTTTTAATATCACGTGATTGTCAATGTTTTACATAAATATTTTATTTTAATCTTTTTATTTAATACATATTGCGTTCCAAACGATGTGTCTTATTGGATGTTGGTACAAAGAATGAAGAATAACAATATTTAATTGAAAGTAGATATAAAATAGAATGTAAAAAATTAAAATATCTTTACTTTTTAAAAAAATTTTAAAAAATAAATTAGAGTAATAATTAAGAATAATTTAAAAAAATAAGAATAATATTATAATAAAATAGATATCACTGTTACTAAATAGTTAAACAAGACAATTATTTTGAAACGAAGGGAACTTCACGAGTTATTTTGGATAATACCGAAAATTAATAAAATTTTGAATTAAAGTTACTATTTAATATAATATTAGTATATATATATATATATATTGCTTCCTCCCTCGGATATTTTATCCGCGTTACCGTAGATAGGGGAATTTAGAAGGGGTATAATTAGTAAATAATTAAAAATATATTAGCAAAAATAATTATCGTATAATAAAAATAATTATAGATTAAGATTAAGATAATTTATTAGTATAATTAAAATTTAAAAAATTATAAATTAAATTTTTAAAAATAAGATTAAAATGTATAATTATTTTTCAAAAAAATAAAATGACAAAATAAATAGGACGAACAAAAATAAAAAAATAGACATGAGAAGCGGAACGGATGGAGTATAATGTATTAAATATACTCCCTCCGTCCCAGAAATAAGTATCCATTTGTTTTTTTGCATGTAGTTTTAGAAATATTAGTATTATATTATGATATAGTAGGAATAAAGTATAAATGACTAAAATAATCTTATTAGTATGTGTGATATAAAAGTAATGACATTTGTGTAATATATTGTAAGTTGTAAAAGTATTTGTAACGTTAGGTAGATAATACAGTTACTAAAAAAAAATTGATACTTTATTATGGGACGGACTAAAATAAAAAAATGGATACATGGAACGGATGAAGTAATATAAATAATAGTAATGTATAATATATATACTTTTAAAGTCAACATATTTATATTTATTTAAAAATATTTATTGGATTAGGATACATTAAATGCCAGTCTGACAGCTTCATTCAGATTCCTTCCGTGAATAGAACGGAACTATATTGGATTGTTTGGTTGGATTTTAGGGTGATTATATATGTTTAACTAAAATTAATAAATGCTATATTATATTTTATCTGTTTTAAAATAATAGTTTTATTTTATCATTTTATCTATTTCAAAATAATTTTTCAATTTTTATATTTGTTACTAATTCTCAATTTTTTAACAAAAATATTTATATTTTTTTCACAATAATTACATAAAATATAGACATTTGATATACTTTTTCATCAATTATCAATATAATATTATTATTTCTTAATTTATATGTTCATCCCAAATGTACATACTACCTCCGTCCCCACATACCGTGTCTGCTACACTATAGACACAGTATTTTAAGAGTATTATAATTAGTAAATAATTAAAAATGTATTAGTGAAAATAATTATTTTATAATATAAATAAATATAAATTAAGATTAATATAACTAATTAGTTTAATTAAAATTTTAAAAAAATAAAAAGTTTAAAATGAGATTAAAATTTGTAATCATTTTCCAAAAAAGGAAAGTTACATGGTATGTGAGACGGACAGAAACGGCAACGTGGACATGGTATATCGGACGGCGGGAGTAATATTTAGTTATGATATTATTTTATCCTTTTATTTTATTAATAATGTTGATATTTTTAAAAAATAAATTTAATAGGAGTATATATGATTTTAAAAATTATGATATATTTAAAATTTTTAAAAATTATATCGTAAGAAAAAATATATATACAATATTAATATTATTTTATATAAAGAATAATTTTATTATTATATAAATAAATAAAAAAAATAAGTTTATTTATTTATAATTAATATAAATTAATTTTATAAAATATATGGAGTTTTAAATGTATATAAAGATTTTGAGTAAATCCATAATGTAAAAATGTTATGTATTGTAGTTAATTAGTTGATTTATTTATGTAAAAATATTTTTTAAATGATTTTTTTGATATAAAAAAATAGCATCAGAGTTTGAACACATGATCTCACAGTCACAAGTTCATTCCTACACCACAAAGCAATCCCTTGTAGGACTAAATTATTTCGATTATTCAATTTTACGAAGAATTGCTTATCCAATAATAATTTTCTTGGACGTCATAATAATAATAATAATAATAATAATAATAATAATAATAATAAAACTATCTCCAATAATATTTTCTATTTTTGTAGAAATTATAGTATTATTCTCTATTTTTTAAGGTTAATTATAGTAACTCATCTCTAATTATACATATATTTTATTTTAAATTCTTTTTGTCTGATTTATATATATCAATTTATTTTTTATTCTTTGTAATATTAGATAAAATATAGGAGTATTTAATTATTAAAGTAAAAAACAAATTTATTGAAAAAACAAAATGAATACACTTTAATTGACAGATAAAAATAACAAAACAATTATATATAATTAAAATGAAAAATAGTATTTTAATTTGATATTTCAAAAGAATAAATAATGTATTTTAAGAAAAAAAATCATTTAATACAAGTAATAAAAATGAAACAAGTTAAACATATGAAATACCATTTCGTATAAAATCATCACAATTCCTGACACGTAATAAAAAAATAAAAATATATAAATACTCCCTCCGTCCTAGATAAGATAAACGCATTACCGTAGATACAAAAGTTTAGATAAAATATAATTAGTAAATAATTAAAAAATGTATTAGTAAAAATAATTATTATTTACTAAAAATAATTATAAATTAAGATTAAGATAATAAATAATTTAATTAAGATTAAAAAATTTAAATATTAAATTTTAAAATATAATTAAAGTGTATAATTAATTTTTTAGAAAATAAAAATAAATTATGTGGAATGAAAAAAAAAAAACTTATATGAGACAGACAAAAATATTAGTCAACTATAAACGCAAACCAACAATACTAAGTGCCTTGAACTTGTAAAATACCGTTAAGACTGAAAAATGGATAAAATAAAAAATTATTTTTATACTAAGAATACTAAAAAATTAAAAAGAAAATGATAAACCCAAAAATATAATTATATTATTATTATTACTACTTCGTTATGGATGTTTCTTTTAAAAAAATCACACATGTTCCCAATAGTATTAAAAGTTAATTATAAAATAAAATAGTGGTGTATTAGTAAGTTTTGATAAAATATTTGAGTTTTTTTTTTTTTTTATTTGAAGTTAATAATCCAATTATTTATTTTGCATTATTTTATTTTTATAAAATACTAAATTAAAATATTATTTCAATTAAAATTTTAATTACTATACAAATTTTAAATCAGATCAAACAAATAGAATATTTTACTCTATCCTACAGGTAATATGAGACTATTATTGTATAATAAAAATTATTATAAATTAAAATTAAAATAATTAAATAGTTTATTTAAGATTAAAATATTATAAAATATAAAACTTAAAATATTATTAAAATGTATAATTATATTTTAAAAAAAATAATGTGAACTAACGAAAATAAAAAATATAAACAAATTATGTGAAATCGAAAATATATTGTTTTTTTATTAAAAACTATTTTTAATATATAATTAAATACACATAAAAAATATAAAACAAACAGTGCCTTTTAAAAAAAAAAAAATTATTACAGCGTGCACATGGATTCAAGTATTAAAATAAATAATTAATTAAATATAATTAGGGATTTGGATAGGCGTGTGTTTTCATAAAAGCGTGCAATAGGAACACACGCGTAAGGTGTCGGCCAACCTTGTTTCTAGTCGTGCTTATCCATTTAAAATTACTCCCCACCATTATTTATTTTTCACAATTAATAATAATAATAATAATAATAATAATAATAATAATTTATTCAAATTTATTTTTTATTTCTTTTAATAAATAATAGTAATAGTTTATGATATATATCCAGTGGACTGGTCACAGTCTTTACATGAACCCTAAACGGAATTACGATACGACGCCGTTTCGCGAGCCCTTCAACTGAGTATAAATTAAGGCGCATGGAAACGGATGAACCGTTTGTTCTGCTATCGTGAGCCGCTCCCCTGGGATTCTCTCTTCCCTTTTTTTTTACCCAAATATCTTCAAAACCCTAATTCGAGCATGGCTTAACCCTACCACGAAATCGGCCGAGAAATTGAATCGACAGGAGCGCGAATTTCTTCGATCGAGAGTTTTAATGGAAGGCGGCTGCTGCACGACGTCGACGTCGTCGGCGACGGAGATTTCGAAGAGGAAGCCGAGGCAGCACCAGGAGAAGCCGTACAGAGGAATAAGGATGAGGAAGTGGGGGAAATGGGTGGCTGAGATTCGAGAGCCGAATAAGCGGTCCAGAATCTGGCTCGGCTCCTACTCCTCCCCCGTCGCGGCGGCGCGTGCCTACGACACCGCCTTGTTCTACCTCCGCGGCCGCTCCGCCCGCCTCAACTTCCCGGAGTGCATCGTCGAAGACCTCCTCGATCAGCAGCGCGACCTCTCCGCCGCCGCCATCCGTAAAAAGGCCACCGAGGTCGGCGCCATGGTCGACGCGCTCCAGAGCGGCGCCGCCGCCGCCCACTCGCGCCCCGGACCCGATAACCACCGGGTTCAAGTCAAACCCGATTTGAATGAGTACCCGAGCCCGGAAACTTCCGACGATAGTTAACCCGGTTCGATTGTATTATCATTATTATTATTTTATGTTTTTCTTAGAGTTTTGATCTTTCCTAAAAAAAAAAAAAAAAATGAAAATGAAAATTACGATAGTATTATATTTGCAGAGATGAATTGGGTAGTAAAACATTGCATTTTGTAATATAATCCAAAGGGATTATATATTATAAATATAGTATTATTTGTTTATTGTTAATTGTAAAATTAATGAATATTTATTTTAACTGTTTGATTGAAAATGGTTATGATAAAAGGATAAGGCTTAGTCCTAAGGTTTCAGTGGGCACACCATAAGTACATAAAATTCATATAAAAGAATAAAAATTAAATATTATTCAGACAGGAAAAAGATGGAACAATATAAAAAATAATTAGTGGTCCAGAGTTGTTCCATTATTACAAATATTATTTATTTATGATTATAAATAAATAAGGCAGCTAAAATTGCATGAAATGGTTTAATATGGACAAGTGCAATGTCTGTGAATCCGTGTGACGTTTGGGGGACCAATCATCATGGAGCAGGGCTGTGCCTGTTTGGCTATTAATATTTGACTTTATTAAAAAGGCTTCATACTTATAATATACTATTTAATCCTCCTACCGCCTCAATATAATAGTTTTATTTAATATTTTTATCTGTTTTAAAATAATAGTCTTATTTGCATAAATAATCATATTATTATACAATTGTTAATACCTTTTACACTAATATAGTTGCAAGGGAAAAAATGACTTTTACCTATATTTTTTACCCATTATCAATATAATATCAATATTTCTTAAATCTCGTGCTCAACACAACCAAGACTATAATTCCGGGACGGAGAAAGTAATATTTTATTAATTAAAAAATATAGTCCCTCCGTCCCGAAACTAAATATTCATTTGCTTTTTGCATGTAATTTTAGAAATATTAGTATTATATTAAAATATAGTAGAAATAAAATAGAAATGACTAAAATACCCTTATTAGTATGTGTGATATAAAGATAATGATATTTGTGTAATATATTGTAAGTTGTAAGGGTATTTGTAATGTTAGGTAGATATTACAATTACTAAAAAAAGGAAATAGGTACTTTGTTATGGGACAGACTAAAATGGAAAAATAGATACTTTGTTATGGGACGGAGGGAGTATATAAGATGATTTATATATATATATATTATTTTATCTGTATAAATTTATTATATATACCTATATTTTTAATTTATATAGTTAAAAAATATTTTAATATTTTTCAAATAATGGAAAATAGTAAAAGTGGTATTTTCAATATTGATAATAAGAAAATTAAAACAAAGTTAGAGCCAATTTTTTTTAATATAAGAATAGTTAGGATGTTGATTGTAGATTATCATAATAATACATATATAAGGTTATATAATATTGTATATATAATAGTATAAAAATAATACTTATATAATATATTAATTTAATTAATTTTTTTTAATTATGTCTCATTTTTTCACAAAGCAAAAATTATATATATAAAAAAATATATATAAATTTTTATTAAGAAAATGAAAATTTTATACTAAAATATTTGCAGGAAAGCCGTTAGAGGACAGCTTTATCCAACAGCACAGTGACTGACATAGATTGTCGTTTGTCCCAAATATGCTCTCCCCAAAATATATATCATTCAAATAAATATTTTTATTTATTAAAATACATTTTCATTTAAATATTAGCTATTCCCCATTTTTTGTCCATTTTAAGATAATTGGCCAACTTTATTACGCATAAAGTATTTAATATAATATTATTTTATTATTTTTATATAATTAATAATATTAATAATTTTAAAATAAATTTAATATATATGATTAAGAATATTAGAATATTTATTTGAATTATTTAAAAATTATATCTCGATAAAAATATATACAATATGGATATAAATTTGTAAAGAATAAAAATTTCTACCATAAGTAAATACTTTTTTTAAAAAAAAATTTAAAATTAACATAAATTAATTTTATAATAATGGAGTTTTAAATATTAATAAAAATATTTAATTTTGAGAAGAGAGATATAAATAAAGAGATTTGAGTTAGTCGTATATTCTCTCATTTCTAATACAATAGTCTTGTTTACCATTTTTGTTCGTTCCAAAACAATGGTCTTATTTTCATAAATAATCATATAACCATAAAACTATCATTATTTTTTCATTATTATTACACAATTGTCACTACTTTTTACATTAATACACTCACAATGGCAGAAAAGTTATTTATTTTTACTTTTTACCACCTACCAATATAATATCAATATTCTTTAAATCTCGTGTCCAATACAATAAGACTATACTTTTGGGACGAAGAGAGTATGATGTATGATGTTATATGTTATATAATTAATTATGTCGATTTTATTTTTGTTAAGCATGTTTTGATTTAATACGTTTTAATCAAAAGACAAATATGTCAATTGTTATGAGATAAAATAAAAAATAAAAAATATGTCAATTGATATTGGATAGATAAAAATAGTACATGTGTCATTTGTCTATTTCATACTATAATTTATTTTTTTAAATAAATAATTATACACTTTAATTGTATCTTAAATTTTAATTTATAATTTATAATTTATTAATTTAAAAATTTACTATTTTAATTTAAAATTTTATTATTTAAAAAACCACAACTAAACTATAACCAAAAAAATAAATACGATCCAAAAGTTCGATTCAAACTCGACATGAAAAATAAGAATTCGGACGTTAGGCCCAAAGTATTTTCGAACCGGGCTAGTCTAACATGGTTGAAATCTAATCCAAGCATAAAACGATTGATCAAATAAAATTTTAATTTAAATATTTAATAAAATAAAATAAAAATTATAAACTAATATTTAAATTTTTATTTGTCAATCAAAACTATATTTTTTAGTATAATAGTATCAATTTAATTTAATATGATCTATTTATTTTAATAAAACAGCAATACAAAACAGATCTAAAACAAAATAAATAATAAAAATAAAAAATTGGACTAGCCCAGCCTATCATGACTCTAAACTGGGCCCTGCTTGGGATTGGTTTTCAGGCCCAATTTAAAATCAGGCCGTGCCAGTCCAAAATCGTCACCTTTAAATTTATTTGTATATATCACATTATTTTATTTTATTTTTTAATTTTTCTTATCATTTTCAACTTCTCATATCTACTAATTTTAGAAAAATACATCATCAAATTTGAGAACACTTTGAAAGCAACAAATGGATTTAATAATTTTTAGGAAGGTTAAAATTTAAATTTAAACAAATTTTGTAGTAATATTAAGATTATTTAATTAATTTATTATTATTTTTATTTGTGATATGTTATGAAAAAATATTTATTTATTTATAGGTATTTTTTTATATTATCAAAATAAAAGTTTAAAAAGTTATGATAGTATTTAATTAACTAGTAATATAAAAAAATAATAAATGGTGTAAATTTCAAAATAATAAAAATAAATATGTAAGATGAATTATAGGGTCCATACTGATGTTTTTTGGATTTAATGAATAGTTTAGTAATTAGAGAAAATTAGGAATTGAGTGAAATGCTGATGTAACATTGATAAAAAGAAAAAAAAAAGAAATTGGTGAGATGGAAAAAATAATATATATATTTTATTAAAAAAAAAAAAACAGAAGCAAAAATACAATATAAACATTTATCCTTAACAAATCTATTATGAAATTGGGCTTTCTTTTAATGAGGGCTTTATGGGCCTAGCCCAATAGCATCAGCCCAATATTGTATTTTTTTAATTTTAAAAAATAAATAAAAATTATTTGTGTGATGTTGGACACTGAAATTGTGAAATTATGAATAATTGCAATTAATGGTATAGGCTTTTTGCAATGAGGTGACAGGTAATGGTGGAAAAAAAGAGAAAGGTGATATGGCTTTATGGGAAGAAGGTCAAATATGATATTTTCAATTTTCAATGTTCACATATTTTTGTTTTAATTAAATATTTGGAAGTGTTACCACCTCAAAAAGTTTTTTTTTTTTTTTTTTTTTTTAAGAAAAAATAAATTATAAAATCATGCAAGAATATCTATAATTAAAGTGGAAGCACCCAACAAACAAAAAGTAAAATGCCATTTTAACCCTAACAATAATAAAAAGTCTTCTTCCTATGGAAAAAAACACCCAAAAAGTAAAAAGAAATAATTGAGGGTCATATTTTTAGTGGTTGTTTGGACTGTCAACCATTTACAGAAATATAAATAAATTAATTAAATATAGGGGCCTTCTAACAACCTTTGCACCAACTTTTCCATACACGACATGACAATTATCATATATATTATAAAATTTTGTAGGATGATTTTTATTATATTTGTATCATTATATTTTTTACAATTAATCACTACAAATTAACAAATAAAGTTGAAAAAATACAAACTTCAACAACACCCAATATCTCCACTATATCTGACAACAGCGGGGTTAATTAACTAATTTACCCATACTCTATTGCAATATTACCGGTAAGTAAAACTGTTTAAAATAACGAATATTACACTAATAAGGATATTTACTCAATATTCTCAGTATAACTGACAACAGTGGAGTTAATTGACTAATTAACCCATACTCTACTACAATATATCAGTAAGTAGAACGATTTAAAATAACAAATATTACATTAATAAGATATTTACCCAATATTCTCAGTATAACTAACAACGGTGGGATTAATTGACTAATTTACCTATACTCCACTGCAATATTATCATTAAGTAGATCTGCTTAAAATAACAAATATTACACTAATAAGGACATTTACCCAATATCCTCAGTATAACCGACAACAGTGGGGTTAATTGACTAATTTACCCATACTCCACTGCAATATTACCAGTAGGTACAACTGTTTAAAATAACAAATATTACACTAATAAAGACATTTACGTAATAACAAATAGTCATCCGTACACCTTCTCATATATATATATATGTTCAAGGATATATAGGATATATATATTATAAAATTTTGTAGGATGATTTTTATTGTATGTATATTGTTGCTATAGTTTATTCATTCGTGTTTTTATTCCTTTTCCCCACTATTTAATTCAATTTAATTTTAATATAATCACAGTAAACATACAATTTTCCAATTGTCATATAAAAAAATCACTTGAATTAAATAGATATTTTGCCCTGATTTTTGTAAAAACATGCTGCTTTATTATAAAATTTCACATGAATGTATGATATGTCATATGCCATTACACAAAATCTGTACAAAAAAAGGGGAAAAAAAAAATCCCATTATTTTATTCAAAATATTGTATTATTCATTATACACTCAAAATATTATTTTAGGTATCGGCTAGTGTGACTTGTCTGTCTGGTCTAATTTGCAAAATATTAAATACAATTGAAAATTTATCCAATGTGCACTTTCGAGTAGCGATTGTGAATTTCTGCGTCATAAAAAATAAAATAAAATATTATTTTAGATAATAGTATACAAAAAAATGTTATGCCTCTATTTATATATATTCAAATATTACTTTTGATAGTATTTATCTGCAATAATATTTCAATTTTTTATTTTTCTTATAAAATATTATATCGACTACTTTTATCTTACATACATTCTATAGAAATCAAACTTAAACTGTGTTGAACTATAACAACTAAAAAAACAAATAATTGCTTATATACTTTTATTATAGTATCTATGTGCCTGTGAGATCTTTCAGAATTGTTTAATTGATATAGAAACTTGTGAGGTTTTGGATTTTGATTTTGATTCTAAATAGTAAAATTTTGAACTGAAATAGTCGTTTGATGTAATATAAATATGTATTGATGTGATGTTTTGAATGTAAAATTAAATTTTAGTGTTGTTGATGTAATTTTTCAACAAAAATAAAGTAAAATTCAAAGATATAGAAAATATCCTTAAACTTGATTAATTAGTGCCTGAGATTAGGAATCTCTAAACACTGTATGGTACAGAAAATAAACTGGAAAATAAAAGACTGAAATTTAAAGTGGTGATCCCCAAATCTGACTTTGCTTTGTTGAAGTTGATTGAAGATGCCTTGCCAAATGATGATCCAAACCCTTAAATATTCCCTGAGAAACTGTACTGAAAACCGTCGCCCGAACGGTTACAACGTCTCCTTTCCAACCGTCTTCCAACCCTTCTCATGGACCAAAATTATCACTATATTTCATTCTTTAAGCCGACCACAGACCTTCCGCCCTTTTGGCCCGACTGCCAATCTACAACCGTATTGGTCCGACTGCCAATCCTCCCGACTTGCAAACCATCTGACTTGTTGGTCCAGCCACAGAGTCCCGACCTGAGGACCTCCCAACCTGAGGACTTTTCGACCTGCGGACTTTCCGATCTGAGGACCTCCCGACCTGCGGACTTTCCGTCCTGATGACTTTCCGTCTTGAGGACCTCCCGACCTGAGGACCTCCCGACCTGAGGACTTTCCGTCCTGAGGACTTTTCGACCTGAGGACCTCCCGACCTGAGGACTTCCCGACCTAAGGACTTCCCGACCTGAGGTCTTTCCGTCCTGATGACTTTCTGTCTTGAGGACCTCCCGACCTGTATTTTCCTTAGAAATAAACCTATTTTCCTTGAGTTCCCCACGGTGTCCTTCAGCCAGTTCAATCAACTCTATTGCCAGGCCCATTTTTTCTTTTACCTTGGGCTTTTGAACCTAATTCTAAATTTCATACGTAACAACTTGCCCGCCGCCAAGGGACTTTCAAACGCCATTTATCAATCGTCGTTTGGAAGTTCATAAATCACAACCCTCTTGAAAAATTCCCTTAGCAACTGCACCAGTTACTGCAACACTCCTGATTAACTTCCCTTTCTTCAATACGAGCCTTTGTGAATCACAATCTCAACCACTCTAACCATGGCGAATCGATACATTCCTGCCCTGCCCTTCGACGGAACCCTCCCAGAGGGCCCGTTTTCAGCCTCGAAAGTACTAACTCCGACCATCCGACCATACTGCACTACTCCCGAAGACTCAAATCGGATGAGGGAAGTTTTGGAATCCCGAAATTCTTTGGCCGTCAACAACCCTACTTACCAAGCAGTTCGCATTCGAGACAGCATCAAAACCCATCTCACAGACCCAAAAGATCCTTATCGCTCTTGGTATCGACGGGTATCAGAACACTTCCAGACCCAATGGCGATCTCAAAAAATCGACCAAGCGATTCTATTGTCCACCATGCCGATCAATCTGCACGAGAAGGTGCTCCTAGCCATGTCGGCCTTCTGGAATGCGGAAAATGGGACTCTTCTCTTACCGTCGGGCCCCTTTGGTCCGACTCTCATGGATGTGGCGATGATCGCTCATCTCCCAGTCGTGGGTGAAGACCCTGTGATGGGAGCCCTAGATGGGCAGGAGCCACCAGAAGACCATCTAGGGTGGTCTTTACAAGGCGTGAAGGAATGGGGCTGGACAAAGTTCGCGACCGACCAGCAAGGGGCTCCAGGGACCCCCGTGACCGACCTCATTGTTGCCTCCTTCAATTACAGCAGTTCGCCCAGAGGTAACATATATCTTACTCAATCGTTCCTAAATAATTTTGCACCTCCTTTGGAATACTTATTGAAACTGTAAGACTTGCAGGGGCCTTCTGACTTAGCTATCCTATCGACTGTTCCGGTTCCAGCGGAGGCCCAAACTATATTCACCGAGGCCATTAACCGTCCCCTTCCAGAATTAAGATCCGACTTCTTGGACAAACTCATTCAGACGGTTGGTGGCCTTCTTTTTTACACTCCGACGGAATCGCCAGCCGTCCCCATTCTGCATCGGCTGATGGAGAGACGTACTGAGCTCAAGACTGAAGTGTTAGTTATCGGACTCCTGTCAGCCGAAACGCCCCAGCCTGTCTTCGATCAAACAACACTGGAGAATTCTTTGGCTAAGACCCGAGAATCTCTTCAGCAAACTACTGGAAGGTTGGGCGGTCTCCTTAGCACGAAGGCTCTAGTTGATGAATCCCTTCAGAAAAAGGAGGCAGAATTGCAGGAGCTAAGGAAAGAACAGTCCATCCAGGATAGTCAAATTGCCAATGAGCAGCGTCTGCTTGAGAGGTATACAAAGAACGAGGCCGAATTGGATCAAGAACTGAAAACCCAAGCTCGATCTCAATTTATCAGAAGATATCAGACGGCTGCTAATACCAGAAGATTATCCAGGGATGAGGTTAAATGGACAAATATAAAAACTGCCCTAGGGGCACTTTTGTAACACTTCCCTCTTTGTAATATAATTTGACTTAGTAATATATTTTTCCTTCTTCTCTCAAAACAAGGATCACCTTCCAATTTCCAACTTTTGAGGAACCGAAACAAACTCCTTCCTTAAAAGAACAATGTTTCTCACATATTAAGAAACACACCAAATTCCAAGGCATATTTTGAAAACCAAAACACTTGAAGTGTTAACAAACATGGCGAACGACCGACCTCATGTTCCATCAAGCAACTGGGAAGGTGTTCTTCAACCCTTCTTTGTAGGTAATCACCCTGTTGGTGGCCATGCAGAAGACTTGTTACATATACTCAAGCAACTAGACTTCAAATTCCGATTCTCCCAACGAGGTAGAAGAACCATTCATCGCGTCATCCGCCTAATGGAAAAAATCATTGAGGGGTATGAAACTCTTCGTGACATCCTTAGCCGTATTCCTGACCTCCATCATCACATGGAATTAATTGAACATCACGCAGCAACCATACTTCCAGACCTTGGTTGGGATAATATATTTTCCAATCAACGAAAAGTCTTTTCAAGATTGCGTACCATTGTTGACCGTGAATATCAAGCCATAACAGACATGCAAGCACGTACCAATCAAGATTTAGACGAAATGCAAAGCCAATGGGAGAGGTACCGACCAGATTTGGAAGATCTTATCGATGAAGAACCAGAACTAATATCCAATCATTGGGATGAAAATTCTGATCCAGAGGCAGAATACCTCCCACAAATACATGATGACTAACAGAAATGAACCTTAAAATAGGTTCGAACCCCATAAATGGGTTCTGAATAATATTTTGTTTTATGCAGTTTTGTTATCTGAAAAGGCAGGATAATACCTCTTCAGATATTTAGCATTAATACAATCATGTACTCTCTTACCTTCATGATTTACAATAATGAAAGCGCCATTCCCAATATTTTTTTGAATAATGTATGGTCCTTCCCAATTCGGTGACCACTTTCCCAATTGGTCAGTTTTCTTATATGTAGGAAGAATGTCTTCCAGACTAGGTCTCCCTTTTGGAATGTCCTGTAAAAAACTTTCTTTCCGTAATTCCTTGCTCTGATTTCACTCTGTTTCACACTTTGACCTATTGCATGGAGTCGGTTAACATCCAAATCCTCCAACTGTTGCAACATAAGCTGTTGGTATTCTTTTGTAAGATCACCATCAGTAAATTCTGTTCGGCCAGACGATACTCGGATTTCGGCTGGTAAAACAGCATCTTGGCCAAAAGTGAGTTGGTACGGTGAGAACCCTGTGGCCGTATTTCTGGTATTCCTGTGTGCCCATAAAGCCCGAGACAATAACAAATGCCACTTTCTTGGGTTCCCTTCAACCATCTTCTTTATAATCCCAATAATGATCTTATTTGCTGCTTCCGCTTGTCCATTGGCTTGGGGATAATAAGGTGACGAATGGTGTAATCGGACACCAAATTCTGCCAAGAAACTAGAGAACTTTTCCCCTGTGAAAACCAGGCCCTGGTCGGTTGTTATAGACTGAGGAATACCATATCTGTAAATAATTTGGTTCAAAACGAAGTCTATCACTTCTTTCTGATCTATATTTTTCAAAGCAACTGCTTCTACCCATTTGGTAAAGTAGTCAGTCGCGACCAATATGAAACAATGGTGTTTCGATGAAGCAGGATGTATCTTACCAATGATATCCATAGCCCATGATTTAAAAGGCCATGGTTTTACCAAAGATTGCAATTCGGTTACTGGCAAATGGTTTAAATTTCCATGTCTCTGACATTCCTGGCAGCCTTTGGCAAATTGTATGCAATCTTCAAAAATCTTTGGCCAGAAAAAACCCAAACGATGAATGGCCCATCTCATATTCAGACCTGCCCGATGAGCTCCACATATCCCACTATGTACTTCTGTCATTACCTCTAGAGCTTCTTTAGACCCCAAACATTTTAAAAGTAAACCTTCAAATGATCTCTTATACAAAATCCCATCTATCAATTGAAAACGTAAAGCCTTCAATCGTATCGCAATTGAAACATTCGTACCTGGATTTTGTAAATACATGATAAGTTCTGTTCTCCAATCGGTCACTGTTTCACTAGTATCTTTGTGTCCGACTGTAACTACGCCGTCGGGCTCCTGTCCGACAGTAACTACGCCGTCGGGCTCCTGTCCGACAGTAACTACGCCGTCTGGCTCCTGTCCGACAGTAACTACGCCGTCGGGCCCCTGTCCGACAGTCTCTTGTCCGACCATTCGATCACATATTTGGTCTGTCTTTCCTTCTATGTCCGACTTGACCTCCGAACACATATCCTCCAGAATTCCTTTACAGGCCCTTTGAGCCAACTCATCAGCACGTTGGTTTTCTTTCCTTGGAATGAACGCAATTATTACTTCTGAGATTTTTGTCAGTAACCGACCCACAATGTCCCTGTATCTGCGAAGATGAGGGTAATTGCAAACATATTGATTGTTTACCTGGTTGATTACTAGTTGAGAATCCCCTCTTATGATTACAGACTGGACCTTCCTGGCTATTAAAGCCTCCAAACCCAAAATTAAAGCTTCATATTCTGCCGAATTATGGGTCATGGCTTCCAATCGTAGTTGTAAGTTGATCTTTTGACCGTCAGGTCCTTGCAAAAAGACCCCTGCTCCTGATTTGTTTCCAGAGGTGGAACCATCAAAGAACATCAACCATGTTCTGGTACTTATATAAGGCACACATCCGACCTGTAGATTACTCAGATATGATGAACAACTGAGTGGTCGGACACTATCATAAAAGGAATATCCGACTTGTGAGAATTCTGCTAAGAAGTCGGCTACTGCTTGTCCCTTGATTGCCTTCAAAGAGGAATGTTGGAGATCAAAAGGAGCCAATTTGATGGCCCACTTCATGAGTCTGCCCTTCATAGTAGGTCTCTGTAAAATCAATTTTATGAGATCCACCTTTGATATGACCTCAATTCTTCTGGGCAGCAAATAATGCTCGAGTTTAGTGCAAGCGAAGACCAATGAATAACACATTTTTTCTGGCATAGTGTAATTCAGTTCTGGTCCTGTAAGGGTTTTACTGAGATAGTAAATTGCCCTTTCCTTCCCGTCATCACCATCATGTGCCAATAAACAGCTAACCACTTCATGTGTATTTGCCAAATAAAGTTTGAGCGGCCGACCTTGTTTAGGAGGCATTAAGACTGGAGGGTGAACCAATGCTTGCTTGATGGCATCTAAAGCCGTCTGTTGATCTGGACCCCATTCAAAAGCATTTTTTTCAGCTTTTAACAATTTAGTAATTGGTCTGACCTTGCCAGCAGCATTAGAGATGAAACGCCTCAAATAATTCACCTTACCCAAAAGACTTTGGATTTCTTTAACCGTCTTGGGTGACCGATTGTCAAGAATGGCTTTAGCCTTATTAGCATCGATTTCAATTCCTCTCTCATGAACTAAAAATCCTAAAAAGCTCCCAACTGATATCCCAAAAGCACACTTGGTTGGATTCATCTTCAACTTGTACTTCTTCATTCTTTCGAATGCCTCTTCAAGATTTCTCAAATGTTCGTTAAAACTGGAGGATTTGACAATAACATCATCAATATAAACTTCCATAGATTTGCCAATTAGATCATGAAAGATTGAATTCATGGCTCTTTGGTAAGTTGCCCCTGCATTCTTTAACCCGAATGGCATGACTGTCCATTCATAAATACCTAAAGCCCCTGGGCACCTGAATGCTGTCTTAGGAATGTCTTCTTCTGCTAGAAATATTTGGTTATAACCTGCATAACCATCCATCAAACTAAGGACTTTATGCCCTGCTGCTGCATCAATCAACATGTCGGCCATAGGCATCACATATTCGTCCTTAGGGGTAGCTAGATTCAAATCCCTGAAATCGATGCATATCCTGATCTTACCATTTTTCTTGACCACTGGTACAATGTTAGCCAGCCATTCCGCATAACGGCAAGGCCGAATGAAACCCACTTTGAGAAGTTTTTGGATTTCTTCCTTGATTTGAGGCATCAGATCCGGGCTCATTCGCCTTGGGGGTTGTTTATAAGGTTTGCAACCTTCCTTGATAGGCAATCGATGCTCTATTAGACTTCTTTTCAAACCAGGCATTTCTGAATAATCCCATGCTAAACAATCAATGTTGTTTCTAATAACTTCGAGCATCATTGTTTGTTGCTCTTCAGACAAATAACCACTTAGCCTGATCACTTTTGGAACCAATTCGGTTCCTAAATTAAACTCCAATAATGGGTCTTGTGATGAAGCTGTTGGTTCTGTTTTTTCTAATAAATCAGGCCAACGAAATTGTTCATCTTCTTGGAGGTGAACATCAAGAATCTCTTTACTATTTTATGCTTTATGTAATAACTGCTTTAAATAGAACTTATTAATAAGAGAACTACATACTTCTAAACTTGTATCACCCATAACAGACAAATTATACGAGAATAGGTGTGGCTTTATCATGAGCCATACAATAAAGTTGTTCTTTTAATAGAACATCGAGTTCTGGCCAGTGACTTTATAACCCTTGTTTGGGTATTCCCTGGCCATATATAACTGAGACATCGGAGCCAAATGACTGGAATAAAAAACTGACTCTTCAACTTGTTCTGATACATCGAATGGGTTGTCATTTGCTTCCATTTTGAAGACCTGATTTCCTTCCCAGAACATTAATTGTTGATGCAGTGTTGATGGCACACATTGAGAGGCATGAATCCAGTCTCTCCCCAGCAAGAGAGAGTATGTAGTATTTGCATCCACAATAAAGAAAACAGTGGAGATCTTTTTTGGTCCGACTTCAATTGTGGCAACCATCATACCTTCAGGCTTGGTCGGCTGCCCTGTAAAGCTTGTCATTTCGAATTCCACAGGAGACAGATCTTGAATTCCTTTCCCTAGCTTCTTGAGAGTCTTCAATGGCATAACATTAAAGACTGCTCCATTATCCACAAAAACCTTTGTGATTGGTTTCCCGCAAATGTGAGCATTAACATACAGAGGTTTCAAATGGGAGATCGCACCCTCTGGAATAGGAGGAAATACTATCGAAGGTGTCTCCGACTGAGACTCGGGATCTGAAGCCTTCGCCCACTCTGTTTCTTCCAATTCGTCATCTGCCAAGACTGCCCATAAAGGTTCGTCCGTAGGATCATCTACCAGACTCGCCCACATCGGTTCATCCTTCATCTGATTAATCTCTGTCATTCGACAAGGGATTCGTGGCCCTAGACGAGATTTAACAGATCTCGAATTTTCCTCTGCAGTTACAACTTCCTCCTTTGTCTTACTCTGAGATTGAATCGTCAAAGATTCTATACGGAATTCTTCAGGAGATGGATTGATGTTGATCCGTTCACAATGTTGGCATCTAAAACCTCTAATTATTTCATCTGATATTCCTTTACCTTTCCCCTGTCCCGACGAACTTCCTTTGGTATACTCCGAAACGCCTAATCCGTCGTTCGGTTGCTTTCTTGAACAGACCCGAATGGACCGATTTTTTGGAGATTGAATGGCTACTCCCTGCTCATTGGTTGTTTGTTCTGTTGAAAAGACTCTGATGGACTGATCTCCTGCCGAGTGGTCGGCTGCTTTTTGTTCGTCGGTTAGTTGTTTTGTTGAAGGAACTCGTTTCCCATACTTCGCAGCATACCTGCGTTTGGCATTACGAATCTGTGTACGATTCATACCTGGGAAACGAGGATCTATATCAACTGGTAAAGGCTTTTTATTTCGAGCCCAATTGTTTCCGACTGACCCTGTTTTTCTGGTCGGGTGGTCACGCACTAAAACCTTTTCTTTCACCTCCACATTAAAAGAACCGTCTGGATTGTCCCATTTTTCAGCGACTGGCCTTTCACAAACTTTGAGTCTTTCTTCCGGTCGGCCACTGTTTGGCTGACTTCCTCTTTTTGTTCCGGGGCTTGCCTGAGTTCGTTCCCCTGTTTGTCCACTATTGGCCGAATTTCTTTTTTCTGTTTCCGAACTTGGTTGTATGTCAACCATTGACGTTGTTACTTTCGGAAACGGTTGCTGGTCTACACCTAAAGTGATGTACTTGAGCCGACCTGTCTTGATGGCTTTTTGAATTTCCTTCCTGAAATGAGTACACTGACTTGTATTGTGTGTGAAAGAATTATGCCACTTACAGTATGGTCTCCCTTTGATTTCTTCTTTAGTGGCCAATCTTTGCCCCTTTGGAATACGGATCTGGCCATCAGTCAACAGGATATCAAAGATTTCATCAGCTTTCGAACTATCAAACGTCGGTTGATCCTTTCCTTCAGATCCTGGTACTGGCTTCAATTTGGGGCATACATAAGATTTTCCAGAAAGGATTTCGGCTGCCATCTCTTCTGACTGATTAAAATCAAAGTCACATGCTTCTGTTCCCATACTCGCCATATGTTGGCCTCTATTACGCCTGTTATTCTGATCTTCCTCTCTGAACAAAGACTCTAAACGTCCAGCCTTAGATGCAAGACTTGCCAAATCCTCAACATCCAGTGCAGTGAGTGCCTTTCTTAAGCGAGTATGCATATTTCGGACCACTAAATTGGTCATCTCTTTCTCACTGATTACCGTAGGACATCGCCCTTTCATCAATCGCACCCTTTCTATAAACTGTGAAGCAGATTCTTCTGGATACTGTCTCAATTCTAGTAAATCAGTTAAAGAAACAATTGGTAAAGGATTGAAGAATCTGGCATGAAATGCCATCTCCAGTCCTTCCCATGTCTGAATTTGTCCAGGAGGCAGACTTGCAAACCACGAAAACGCTGTTCTAGTAAGAGATAAACCAAACAGTTGCAACTTATAAAAAGGGTTATTACCAACTTCTCCCAATTGTACTGTGAACCGACCAACATGTTCTATGGTGGAAGATCCGTCCTCCCCTGAGAATGCATGAAAATCGGGTGGTCGATAATTCCTTGGGAGGGGGTGTTCATTAATGATCCTTTCTGGGAAAGGTCTTTGATATGCAGGGCGGTTAGCCATCTGAGGAGTTAGCCCAAACTGATCCCTTAATATATGTGCAATCTCATCAGGATCTACATGAAAGCGTTGATGATCAGGAACATGGAAAGGATCCTGCACAGGAATATGAATAGGATCATGTATATGTCCTCCAGGCCTGTCCTCCCTTGTATTGTTCGGCTGCGGACTGGAAACCCTTGGTCCCAGCGGAACAATGTTGGGAAAAGTCAGAGGAGATTTTCCCCTATCCGTTCGGTTGGGATTTGTGGCACTTGGAAATGCACTATCCACGAATGATGGCCCTGCGAAATTTGCCTGTAGTCTAGATGGTGATACTCCTGGTGGAGTTTGAGTGGGTTGAAGACTAACCCTTGACAGTGCTTGATCTAACATGTTCTGCATCAGATTCTGTTGCTCACGCAACATGTTTTGCATAACCAAAGTTTGCTGGTTGTTCATTTGTTGAACATAAGACCTCCAATCAGTTGGTGGTTGTGGGATTTCCCCAGCGTTTGGCACAATAGGTGGTGGAACGGATTCTCCCACCGGTGCCGAAGATGATTGAGGTTGTGAACCTGCCATATGGACCCTTCCGATGATACGGCCGGATCTAAGACGTATGAAATTATCGCCGGAATTGGAATGAGCAATTTTGTCTTGCTCCCACTGTGGTCGCCAATTTGTTGATGTAATTTTTCAACAAAAATAAAGTAAAATTCAAAGATATAGAAAATATCCTTAAACTTGATTAATTAGTGCCTGAGATTAGGAATCTCTAAACACTGTATGGTACAGAAAATAAACTGGAAAATAAAAGACTGAAATTTAAAGTGGTGATCCCCAAATCTGACTTTGCTTTGTTGAAGTTGATTGAAGATGCCTTGCCAAATGATGATCCAAACCCTTAAATATTCCCTGAGAAACTGTACTGAAAATCGTCGCCCGAACGATTACAACGTCTCGTTTCCAACCGTCTTCCAACCCTTCTCCTGGACCAAAATTATCACTATATTTCATTCTTTAAGCCGACCACAGACCTTCCGCCCTTTTGGCCCGACTGCCAATCTACAACCGTATTGGTCCGACTGCCAATCCTCCCGACTTGCAAACCATCTGACTTGTTGGTCCAGCCACAGAGTCCCGACCTGAGGACCTCCCAACCTGAGGACTTTTCGACCTGCGGACTTTCCGATCTGAGGACCTCCCGACCTGCGGACTTTCCGTCCTGATGACTTTCCGTCTTGAGGACCTCCCGACCTGAGGACCTCCCGACCTGAGGACTTTCCGTCCTGAGGACTTTTCGACCTGAGGACCTCCCGACCTGAGGACTTCCCGACCTAAGGACTTCCCGACCTGAGGTCTTTCCGTCCTGATGACTTTCTGTCTTGAGGACCTCCCGACCTGTATTTTCCTTAGAAATAAACCTATTTTCCTTGAGTTCCCCACGGTGTCCTTCAGCCAGTTCAATCAACTCTATTGCCAGGCCCATTTTTTCTTTTACCTTGGGCTTTTGAACCTAATTCTAAATTTCATACGTAACAAGTGTAATAAAATAAATAAAAATTGAATATTTAATTTGATATTTTTAGAGAGAAAAGAAAATTGAAATAGTAAAATAATAGGTAAAATCTTACAAATAAACATAGTCTATGTTTTTCCATGTGCCCGAGAGTCGTTAAAGTGAAAAATGCTACACTAGAGGCAATTTGCATATGGCGATATAGGATCGAGGTGCCGCTGATAATGAAAGAAGTGGTGCAATACGACAATAAAAAAAAAACATTTTGTTTTTAATACTATATTAAATGATTATTTCATCTAAAATATTAATTTAAAGGAATATGTATCAGTAATTATTATACAGTCAACCAACATCTGTAAATTAGGGACTAGATATCATCATATCAACCGTGTAGTTTTGAATGTATTCATTAATTATATATCAACGATACGACGACGGTTAGCGTGCTGACGATATCAAATCAACATCGTGATGATTTGACCAAGTTAGCAAATCAATATGAAGCAATTAACAATTCATCACAAGACAAATAACATATCACGTTAACTTGAAGCAATTGCTATTTAATTACAAGAAAAATAACATATGTTATGTTACAATATATTATATTAATATTTGCCATTTTTGTCACATCTATTATGGTGAAATCAATATATATTTTGCTAAAATTAAAATATATTTTACTACACGTAATTATATAATGTGCTATTAAGTTGTTTTTTCACCTACAATGATGAATTTAAACTTAAGTACTGTATTGAACAACACGCAATGTGCTAACAAACATTATACGGTATTATTACTATTGGTAGTACATCATTTATATTAGGGTAAACTGTTTTTTTTAGTCGTAACTGGACTTCTTTATCATTTTAGTCCTGTAAATGGAGTCTGTCGCAAACTAGTCCCATAAGTGAAAGATTTTCGCTGATTTAGTCCTCCGGCGCCGGAGATGCCTGCGTGGCTCGCCGGAGGTGACGTGTCCGCCAGGTGTCCCGCCAAGTCAGCGACACCTAGCGAACACGTGGATTTTTTTTAATTTTATTTTTTTTATTTTTTTTATTTTTATTTTTTTTAATTAGACAAAATACAAAAAAAAAACAAAAAAAATTAAAAAAAAATTAAAAATAAGTTTTAAAAAAATGAAAAAAAAATTTTAAAAATCCACGTGTCAGCCAGGTCAGCGACACCTGGCGGACACTTCACCTCCGGCGAGCCACGCAAGCATCTCCGGCGCCGGAGGACTAAATCAGCGAAAATCTTTCACTTATGGGACTAGTTTGCGACATGCTCCACTTACGGAACTAAAGTGATAAGGAGGTCCAGTTACGGGACTAAAAAAACAGTTTACCCTTTGTATTAATATAGTTTCATACAACACATACAACAATTGATTTTAGCACATCACGTACTCTTATATAACACACATTATAATTATGAACAAATAACACATGTTGTACGTAATAAATACATATGTTATTTTCATATTTTACCGTGTGTGTTAGATTTAAAAAATCAGCAACAACTATTTTCCACTATTAAAATATATGTTATATATTATATTAATATTTGTTATTTTCTTCATTAATATTTGTTGATTGAATCAAATCACCGGTAACCGGAGTGCAACAACATCATGTTGACTACAATATTCTTAATTATTATTATTATTTTTTTTTATCTGCAATTTTATTATTGATTATTTATCTACTTCAAATTTTCTATTTCAAAGCTTCAATTTTCCAGAAAATATGGAACAGTTGAAGTTAGAAAGAAGACAATCTATGTTTAAATGAAAGTTTCTAATATTTTGACTCAGCAGTTGAATTTTTCTTTCTTCAACACCTATTTTAATTCAAGTTAACTTTCAAATAAATTTATAGGTACAATTCAAAAAATATCATAATTATGCATGAATTGCCTTATATATGAAAATCAATAAATTAATAAGTGATTTTTGATAAAGGAAGTCCCCAAAATCTAGAGATTTAAAAAGATGGTAATAAAAAATCGATGTAGTAACAATTGTGAATACGGCCAATCATGCATGCTTACCACACTAGCGAGTGACACTCGCTTTACCTCATTCATAATAATCCACAATAGAATTGTTTTTGAAGTCGACTCAAGGGCTCTATTTATTTACATGTATATTATGACATTTCTGGCCCACAATCCATTTCTGTCCATAAGGATGACCGGGTGGTGTAAGGGTTGGACTCGTGACCATGAGGTCATGGGTTCAAACCCCCGACGTCACCTGAATATATATTTACACTTATAAAATATCATATCATACTTATTTTTTTTTTTAAGTAACTGTACTATCTAATGTCATTACTTTTATATCATACAACACTAATAAGGTTAATTTAATTTTTTTATCTTTATTTCTATTACATCCTAATATAATACTAATATTTTTAAAATTATGTGTAAAAGACAAATTGATTGATAGATATGAGACGGAATGGGTACTTTTTTATGGGCTATATATTTTTTGAAAAAGTTACTAGTATCAATAATATCAAAAAAATTTAAAAATATTATTATCATTTTTCACTCACAAAGTGTATATATATATATATATTATTTTGGATTGTTTAATTACAAAGTAATTAGCTTTTTTTTTTTAGTAAACTCCATTTTTTTATAAATACTTTTACATTACCATCACATTATTACTTTTATAATAAAAAATAAGAATAAAATTATCTTTATGTTATTTTTAACTATCAATTATAATTAAAATATTAATTTTTCTGTCTGCCTTTAAGTGTCACATTTAATTTTTGCGTCATCGTACTTCACATTAAAAATATTTTTATATTTGTATAATTTTTTTTACAAATGTTCTTGTTAAGTTGATCTCAAACTCCAACATCTATTTTTGGCATAGTGACAAAACCACTTTCTGCTACTGTGGTCGTTGGCTTCCAAAAACAGCAACACTGAACTTGCTGGTGAAGTCCAATCATGCAGCCCTTTTGTCCCTTCAAATTTGGCGGCTGCTCAAGACAAAATAGACTCCTTGAATTTGTCTTTTTGTGTTCAGAATTAATTAAATACATCACCATTCCTTATTTGTATCAAAGTGAATTTATTGCTTGTCTAATCGTGGCTGTTGTTGCTGTTGTGGTTGCTTTAACGTTGGTTGAGATTAGTGGGGAGGAGGTAGAGTGGTTTTTAGAAAGAGGGTTTAGTGAGAGAATTATTGTGTTTATCCTATCAACCACTTCCCTTCCCATTTCCATGCACTAAGTGAGTTATATATTTTATTATCCTGTTGGAGAAGTTCAGTTGTTGAATGAGAGATCGGAGTTCCAATCAGGGGAATATTCGAACTTTGAGCAGCCTAGCTATATCTTAGTTGTTAGTACGCGTTTGTAACAACTTATGTCTATTCCTAGGTAATTAGTTTGTAGTTTGGGTTGGAGGAGGTTTGGGTGTTTTGTTCTTAATTAACATTGATTAATGAACCTCTCTTGGATTGGTATCCCCGGATGTAGGATGGTTTATATCCGAACCGGATAAACAAATAACTTGTCATTTATTGCTTTGAAATCCTTGCATTTATTCCATTGACAAGTCGGTGTTATAACTGTGATATAAATACGCTTCGGGAGTTGGCCCATTTGGATAAGTGTACGATGATTTATTGGAGTAGCACTTATTTCCATCCCAACAGTTCTTCTAGAAGTACTTTTACATTTTTTTTTAATATGTACTATATTTGGATATAATAATTAATATTCAAATATCAATACGCAAAAAGTAAATAAGTCCTTTAGAGCTGTAGGAAAATAGTATTACTTTAAAAATTTTATGCCAAAAATAAATAATCCCTCCATCCCCGGCTCTAAGGGTCTCATTTACCTTTTGCGTTATTGTATTTAACATTAAAAATATCCTTATATTTGTATAATATTTTGCACAAATGTCATTATACAAGTATTATAAGACACTAATAGAAGTATTTTTGTCAATTTTTCTTAATTTGTACTACATTTTTATGCTGTCGTATGCAGAATGACTGTCTCACCTAAAAGCTCAAACTGTTAGGGAAACGCAGTCACTAATCATATATCCGCAAACGGGAGTGGCCAACACGCCCCTTCAGGTGCAAGTGTGGTATGCGAAACTTGCATATGCATATGCCGCAAATGAAGACGGGCGGGACTCGAACTCGAAATCCAGCCAAACTTTGATACCATAAATATTTGCGAAAAATAGAAATTATATATTAACTAAAAAAAAAAAAAGAGTTTCAATATGTATATATATAGATATATGTATGTAAATTTCAAATGACAATATATAAAAAATATAGTAACATATGTAATAATTCATATTCAAAAATTAAAATAAATAAAATCTTTAAAGTCGAACATAATAGTGTATATATATATATATTTAAAAAAATTGATGGATAAAGTAATATATAAACCGGCTTACTTTGATAGTAAGTATTATTTGAAATTGAATTATTAAGTCGAAGTTCCAGCTTTTTAAGGGGTGAGTGATAGTCAACAATTAATGATTGCTAGCTGCCTTCACTGATTTGAAAGGCTATTTTCCTTTGACTTCATTTCCTCTATCACAAAAAGCAACGCTAACTTTTACTTCAGCCATACATCTATTCATATATATATATATATATAACGTCTTTTGGTAAATACTAGTACTTCAGTGTGCTTTTTTTAGAAAGGTTTTGGGAAAATTTGAGTTTGAGTTTGATTTTTATTTTTATTTGAATTTTGAGATGAGTTTGAATTTTAATGTTTCTTTCGAATTTGAGTTTGGATTTGGTTGGAATTTGAAGAGTTTTGATTTGTATTAATTTAATTGGTATAAATATAATAATATAATGTATAGTAATTTGTATAATTTAATTATAAATTTATAATATATTTATATGTATAATTTTAAATTTTTATTTATTTATATTATAAAAAATTTTATTCTCTACAAAATAATATATATTGTATATATTTTATCAAATTATAATTATTATAATTTTTTTATATTTATAATTAAAAAAAAAAAGAAAAAGAAAAAGGACAGACTCACTGAGTCCCCCAAACCCCCAAAACTGGGCTGCACAAACAGACCCTTCATTATTTCTACTTATATTGATGGAACCTGATTATTTAGTGAATTTATAATTGTGAAATTATGAGTTCAAATTTTAATATTTTTAAATTTTGTTGTCATATATGGTTTACTAATTTGTTATGACGGACTAAGTTTATATACTATTAAATTTGATTGAAAATTTATTGAATAATAGCAACTGCGGATGAAGAGAGTATTATACTCCATCTGCTTCAGTCCAAAATACCCCTTTCAATTTTTGCAATAAATTTAAAAATAATATTACCTTTGTCCAATTTCTATTGTTGTAGAACATATTTGCACGACTTTTTTAGATGATCGTCTTTTTGTTATGAATTGGCAAAGTTGTCCTTAATGATATGGTAAAGATTAAAAGTAGTAAATGAATTAATGGTAAAAAGGTAAAATTTGTGTTTAAAAAGAGAAATAAAAAAATAGCTATTGAACGTCCCAAATAAAAAAAATAGGACATTAGTTTGTGGACGAAAGAAGTAATAATTGTATTGGTTAATAGAAATATGTAAGATAATTATAGACAGGTCCAGAATTTCATTATTAATAATAGAATTCCAGAAATTATTCCTTATAATTCCGAAATTCTTCTAAAAATAATAATAATAATAATAATAATATTTAAGAAGTGGATTAGTAAAAATAATTATTTTAATATAATACAAATACTTTATATTATATTAAATTAAGATAATTAAATTATTGAAATAAGATAAAGAAAATTATAACTATAAAATTTAAAATATAATTTTATTTTTTTTTAGAAAAATAACATTATGTGGTACGAATAAAAAATAAAAAAAATAAAAATTCTATGTGTGATAGAGATGATAATAATAATAATAATAATAATAATAATAATAATAAGTGAAACAAAAAGGACAAGCACAATTATTATATTGTACACGAGGGTGTATGTGTATTTGCCAATAATAATTTATATATACGCAAGAAATATTATTATTATTATTATTATGATTATTAATTTGAAAGTGGAAAGCGCGCGGGTGACAATGCATGCATGCATGCGTCCACTTATGCTGGCTTTTGAATCTGCAGTCACTACTTGCCTACTCTCTTCGGGTTATATTTTGGCGGGAAGGATGGTAATATTGGGTCGGGTCGGGTCGGGTCGGGTCGTTGATCCAATGAAATGTGTATTTATTTTCTTATGTGAAATTTCATAAATATTTATATTTTTATTCATTTTTAATGGATATTTTTTTGTAAAAAGATTATTTTACTTATATTTTAATTCGTTGTAATTTTATTGATTTAGATAAGTGCCAGTTTAAAGGAATTTATAACTTGTGATTGAATTATATTTATTTCAAAAAATAAAATATAGTATATATTTTGTTTGAACAAGTGAAAATAACAAAATATATTATACTCTCTCCGTCCGTATACATTTACTTTTGACGCGATATTTAAGAAATAGTAGATGATTAAAAGTAGTGTAATGACATTTTTGTCCTTGTTTTTTTTTTTTGTGTAAAAGTAACGATGTGATGTAAAGTAATGGTATTTGTGGAAAACAATGATATATTTAATTAAATATTTACTTTGTAATTGGATGTCCCAAAATAGAAATATATATACTTTCTAACTAGACGGATGGATAATAATAAGTGGACATTGTAACTAGTAAGTATACAATAGTGGTTCTTTGTTTTGAATTGTATCCTATTTAAATGAATTTAATTGGAACTGGATCAAATTAATATATAACATGTGAAGTTTTAGTTTTGGGTTTTGATTTTGAATACTCTCTCCGTTCCATAATTATGTATCTATTTGCTTTTTACACGGAGGTTTAAAAATATTAGTATTATATTGGGATGTAGTAAGAATAAAGTAGAAATAACTAAAATAACTTTATTAGTATTGTGTGATGTAAATGTAATGACATTTGTGAATATATTATAAGTTGTAAGGGTATTTGTAATGTTAGGTAGATGATACAATTACTAAAAAAAAAGAAATTGATACTTTATTATGGGACAGACTAAAATGAAAAAATAGATAGTTTGTTATGGGACGGAGGGAGTAATAAAATTTTGAATTGAAATAATTATTTAATTTGATATAAATATGTATTGATGTAATGTTTTGAATGTAAAATTAGATTTTAGTGTAATAAAATAAATAAAAATTAAGTATTTGATTTGATAATTTTTTTTTAAAAAAATTAAAATAGTAAAATCAGGTAAAATCTCACCGAAACCTATATAATTTTCAGCTTCCAAATGCATCCGCCACGGTTTTTAATGGGCTGATCTATTTTGATAGATTTGTAAAATCTCAACGTTATTTATAATATGATTTTTTATGCAAAGTATGATTCTTTGTAAAAATATTTTTTTAAGAATATATATTATATTCACCTAATATTTAAACTAAAAACTAAAATTAAAACACAAACGAATCCTTAAAAAAAAAAAAAAAAAAAAAAAAAAAAAAAAAAGAAGAAGAAAGAAAGAAAGAAAAAAAAAAACAGCCCTAGATAAAAATAGTACAGAGAATATATTTTCAAGTGTAAATTTTCGAGATTATAGAAGTGAGTGTACACAAAAAAATAAGAATGGTGGTTCAAATATGTCATTTTTACTTATTTATTTTTATTTTATAAAAAATAATAATAATAACATTCAGTATCCTTTAAATTGAAGAAGAAAATAAAATGGAAATGAAAAAAAGGAGGGAGGGGGGGGGGGTATAAGGGCACGTGCAAATGATGAGAATGTGTGGGTGTAATTATGCCCGTTTCCACCATTGTGAGGGCCCTATTATTATTATTATTATTATTATTATTATAAACATGTTTGTATGTAATTTTTTATTTGGCTTCGTATTATGGATTTATTTGGTTTCGGTTTGTGCAACAATTATTTAATATAATCAAACATATATGCAACTGCAAATAACCATTTCATCTAAAAATTCGAATAGTTAAAAAAACGAAATCATTAATTATCTATCCGCAAACAGAAATTGTCAAGACTATTTTTTCGCAATAGTTTAATAAACTAGAGTAATTTATTATTTTTATATTTTTTGAATCGATAAGTGGTGACAAAAATACAGCACAAACACACTTGACAATACTATACAACACATTTATCCATCATCTTGGAAAGGGCACAACATCAAGAATTTATAGTGTGCATTTTCATGTAGTATTGGGATTGGAGTAATAATAATAATAATAATAATAATAATAATAATAATAATAATTAAATTAATTAAATTAAAAAGGTGGCGAGTTTTGATAAAGTGGAATTTAAAATGGAAGAGAGGCGAGGGGGCACCGAAAAGCACCTTCACGACAACTTATAATCATTAAAGTAAGAAAAAAATTTAACCACCTTTCAATTTCCTTTGCCTTTGCCTTTGCCTTTGCCTTTGCCCCAACACACACACACACATACATCCATGCACACACTCACACACACACATATATATATATATATATATCTATAAGGCTTTTCCAAGTGCTTTCTCCACTTTAATTTGTCAAGTAAAAACACAAGAGAGAGAAACTCATGAGTTGTGATTATAATCATTTATTTATTTATTATTTAAATTATTTTAATTTTGGTATAATTGATTATTTACTGTTTCAATTTGCCAACACACATTAGTCACGACTCATTTCTCAATACATGATCACAAAAAGATTCTTTCTTTTTCTTGGATTATAAATGCAACTATTTGAGTTATTAGTCATATTAAGCCTGAATTAAATGATCTTTAAAATTATTGGGTAGAAACTCGATAATTTATTAATTGAGTGATGAAGCCAATTAATAACGAGAGATATAAATTAGGATTGTGATCTCAGGACTAGACACAACATCTATTGTTTTTCATATCTCATAATGATAGTAACACCAAAAACCCTAGCAATTTTTTCAGAAAGGGGTTCCGTCATAGGCTTTAAGAACACAAAACCCTCAATTAATTTGCAAATCCGATTCCAACAACATTAATGGAATAAAGTAAGATTTATTTTGCTTTATTTTACCTCAATTATTTTAACACAATAGATCATGGATTTAAGGTTAAATTCCTAATAAGTTTCAACGTCTCTCTGTCTTGATAGTGGTGGCAAACATAAACGTGACCCAAAAGTTTGGCCGAGGACGGCACAAAAAAAAAAGATCGTGTTTAAACCTTCAAAATGAACTTGAAAATTTTTGGGTTGTGCCTGGCCCGACTTTCTAATAAACCGGGCCTTGGTCGGGCTCATAAAATTCGGGTCGTGTTAAGCTGTTGTCTCGGTTTTTAAATTAATATTTAAATTTTAATAAATTCATATATATAAATTAATTTTTGAAATAATGACAAAAATTAAAATATAATTTGACGGTAAAGTTCTTGACTTACATATCTTTAATTATGAGTTAAATTCCCTGCTTCCAGCACGGCACGGCCCGGTTTGAAATTGGGTCGTACTCGGGCCGATCTTTCCAGGCTCTTTTGCAAACGGGCTGTGCTGGCCTAGCATAGTTTATAATCGAGTCGGGCCGGCCCGAATTGACACACCTTATAGTTTGAAGTTTTAATTTCTATAAGCAAAGCATATATATGTACAGAAGAAGCGTGAATGGTGGTAGTCGGCAATGGAGAATTAATTAATTTCAAAGGGGATTTAAATAAATTTTAATTTAATTTCACACTAATTAATTAATTAATTAATAACTAGATTCCTTTTAGGTTTAATGCTGTTTTTATTTTTGGGTAATTTCATGATCATTAAGCCTATCACTTCCTATCCTTTTTCATAATTACTCCTAATTCCCATCCTTTTTCTACACACGTAGTATTATATAACGAAGCGGATCCAGAAATCTCAAGATAAGTCCCAGGAGCGAAGCTCCAGATCAATCTACACCGTGCACGGAACATAGACCCCACTCCAATCTGCGGCGTGCATTGGACGGGACCTCTGGTCCTGTTTTCGTCAAGAATCGTCATCTTCTTTATTACACTCAGACTTGCATAATGTATCGTCTTCGTCCCTGTAAAAATTCTTTTTTTCTTTCTTTTTTTTTTTTGGCATAGCTGCTTCTGTTATAAAGAATCTCAAGTCAACCTCACCTCATCATTTGGTCTTGGGTTATTCCACCACCCAACCCCCACCCTCCCCCCCGCCCCCTTCCCTCCCTCTCTCTCTCTCTCTCTCTATATATATATACACATATTACATATATATATATATAAATGAACAATTGCAGTTATCGTGAAAAAATACAATCGTCAATTTCGCCATGGGAATTCAAGGAGGAATGAACGTGCACCACCACCACCACTTAGCGCGTGGATTTTGGGAGCGCGACGCGCCGCCGACTTCCCTCACTCTCGGCTGCAAGCGCCTCCGTCCCCTCGCCCCTAAGCTCTCTGCCGCCGCCTGCGGCAGCGGCGGGGACTCTTTCGACCTAAAAAGCTTCAACATCAAACCCTCCGATTCGCAACCGCCGGCGACGCCTCAGGCAAGCAATGAAACCCTTAAAATCGCACTTTTAAAAACACGCTTTTTATTATATATATATATATATTTTTTAATTTGAATAAATGTATTTTTGGTTGTTAATAGAACTTGTATAGAAATAATTATACATTTAAAATCCTCTCATATAGGAAAATTCTTATATGTGCTGACATAGCATCTTCGGTATGACATGGAATAATCATGTACCAATTTTTAACATTAAATATTAACACAAATTTAATTTTATATATCTGCATATATATATATATATATTAAAAAAAAATCCAAATTAAATTGGTGATTAAACTTACTATGTGAGTAGTTCATATCAACTTCCTCCGTTTTGTATTTTGTACATATTTTTATTTTGAATTGTTCAATTACAAAATAAATATGAATTTTTATTTTTTTTTTCCGAATACATCTACTTTACTATTATATCACAAAAAAATAAGTGCAAAATTATTTTTACATTAATTTTTAATTATCCACTACAATTAAAATTTTATTATTTTTTAAATTCCAATAAATATATATCTTTAAATTGGAAAAAATAATATATACAAGTATTAAACTAATATATATATATATATATATAATGTACTTCATAACTTGACATTTTTTTTTATTTTTGTTTGTTTATATCTATTGACATATTCTATTTTGAGTAAAATTTAGTAAATTAAAATATATTTAATAATTACTATAAATCAACTTAATTAACTATATAACATATAACATAATACATACATCCAACTCAAAACCCTTTTATTTTTATATTTCTTCTAAAAAATAAATAGTTTTATCTATATTTAAAACTTCATATATTTTATAAAAATTAGTTTATGTTAATTATACATAAATAAACATTTTTTTTATTTATTTGTATGATAAGAATTTTTATTATCTACAAATGCTATTCAAATTGCATATATTTTTTATTATGATATAATTTTTAAAATATTTAAATATATATTTTTCTAATTTTTATTTTATTTATATATATTAAATTTATTTTTAAACTACCAATTTTATCGATTATATAAAAAATAATAAAATAATACAAATTTATTATTATTAATTAATTAATTATTATTATCTTAAATATTATGTTACTAATAAAAAATGTCAATTGAACGGAAACGGAGGGAGTATATATACTTCATTCAATCACAAAATCAAATAATTCAATAGAATATTAGTATCTTTTAGATTAATCATATGAATTCTCATATTTAACCTAAAAAATATATTCATCCAAAAATGCAAAATAAATACATTAAAATTTTTATTTAAATGACCAAAATAATAACAATCGACATATATGCTGATAAAACACGTATTTTTTTTTTTAATAATATAGGAACCCGCAGTCACTACTTTTAAGTACGACATAGCATTTTAGGGGCCACATGGAATAGTTAGATATCAATTTTTAGCATAAAATATTAACGTAGATTAATATAACTTCATTCGTCCCACATAATTTGTTCATTTTTTCTATTTTCGTCCAATCTTAATCTATAATTAATTTTACTAAATAATAATTATTTCTACTAATACGTTTTTTAACTACTTAATAATTATACTTTACCTAAATTTTCATATCTACAGTCATACGTTCATCTTATCTAGGATTGAGGGAGTATCATTTGTAAAAAAAAATAAAAATACATCACATTGGTGATACTTTGCGAGTAATTCATATCAGCTTCAGAAGTATTATGTCAGCATACATATCAAATTCCGAAGTCATAGAATATTTTCAACGATTGCAAATTAGATATAAAATTATGTATATATATATTTTACTTAAAGACCAAATTAATAAAAATTGAAATATATGGACCAAGAATGAATTTTGATTTATTTATTATTATTTTATATAATTTTTTTGAATCCTTGAAATCGAACTCTTCTCCGTGTCATATTTCTCATCGAAACTCACAATTAATTCAACCGCCATAATAAATTGCAATGTACAAACATCGTACATTCAATGCTTCGTACCCTCCAACCATTCCAACTATACACTCACTCGTTTAAATATACGTATATTTTTCATTCACAAACTATTCCAATTCCAAAAAATAATAATATTAAAAAATAATACCTAAAAAAAACATGTTCGCGTCATTCAAGCTGACTTCCGCTGCCCAACGACAGGTTGAAGCCCGACCTCCGTCGCCGGCGCCGGCGCCGGCGCCGACTACGCGGTGGAATCCGACGCCGGAGCAGATCGGAATCCTGGAAATGCTCTACCGTAACGGCATGCGCACTCCCAACGCTCAACAGATCGAAGACATAACCGCTAATCTCGCCTTGTACGGACGGATCGAAGGCAAAAACGTGTTTTACTGGTTCCAAAATCATAAAGCGCGTGAGCGCCAAAAGCAAAAGCGCTACTCTCTTATTAATAATAATAATAATAATAATAATAATAATATTAATATTAACCCCTACCTCCGCACTTCCTACTCCGCCGTCGCCGCCGCCGCGGCGGTCGCTTCTCCGGCGACGGTTACCGATTCTGTAACTCCTACTTGCAGCCTGTCTCTCTCGACCAACGCTGAGGTAATCTGATCGAAAATCGAAATTGAAAATTCGAAATCGAAATTGGTAATTGGTAATTGGAGAATTGTTTGGTTGAATTGCAGATTGATAACGAAGTGGAGGATGGGGAGGAGAGTGCGTACCAGAGGCGGTGCAAGAAGATTTGCAGAGAGGATGAGGATCCGACATTGGAGCTGTTTCCATTGCATCCAGAAGGAAGACGTTGAAGTCGAATTTTCGAGAAGGAGGGGCAGTGCTTAATTAGGATTAATTTATGGATTAAATAAATAATTAATTGTTCCTTAATCTGGATTATCAATTTATCATATTGCTAGTAGTACTATTTTCTAATGGAAGTATTTTTATTTAATTTTTTTGCACCTTATTTATTTATTTTATTATTATTATTATTTTTTTTGTTATACACAAAATTTCGATTGCATGGAAACGAGTAGTTTAGTTATCGATTGCATGGGAACGGGTAATTTAGTTTATAAGTGAATAATGGAACGGACAACTATCGTAGATTGTTTGGCAAGATCGGTAATTAAGATGGAATTCACTTTCCGAGGTGGATTTTTTTTTTTCAACGGTCGCATTTAAGAAATTATCGTTTCGAGATAAAAAATTTGGATCTTTTAACGGTTGAAAACGAACTTCAATTAAATAACATTCGACTTTGAATCTGAGGAATCTATGAAAAATATTTAACATAAGATCGGATTGATCATTGATTTTATTTAACGATAGGTTCAAAAAAATCAAATTCGAATATTTATTTTAGATTTCATTGTTTATTTATTTGATCATGTTTCGAAGGTAACATTTTTCTCATTTTTTTTTCTTTAAAGAAAAAATAAATTTGAATAATAATAGTTTTTTATAATTTCAAATATAAATTTATATTATTAGACAGTTTTTAATAAGATAAAATATATTTTTTTACAAAATATTATTTAAATAAAAACTAAAATTAAGATTTTATTTTAAATTAACTTCAAAATACAATCAAATATACCTGTTTTTTAAAAGTATATATATATAGTGTACTTTTTCGAAGAATTAAAATATGTAGTAGTATTTTTAATTTGATTTGTTTTTATATTATATATAAGAAAATTTGTCAATAGTATAAAAAAAATCAATAATTTATGTTGTATCATTTTTTACAATAATTAAATTTTTTCTTTTAGAAAATATCAAATCAATTATTTAATTTTTATTTTTTTATTAAATTAAAATTATTTTTACATTCAAAATATTATATCAATACAGTACTAATTCAAAATTTTTACTCGTATGTTGTGTGAGTGTGAATATATTTTCCGATTTTTTTTTTTTATTTTTTATTTTTTATTTTTTTGATGATATCGATGGATAAGATAAGTGTGTTGGCTCTTTTTAGTTGGTTGAACGTACTCTTAATTGCTGCCTGAAATTGCTTATTTAGAATATTTAGGATTGGTATTTATTTGTAGTCGGTCAACGCGAATACGTTACTGCATTAATATTTCGGTTTATTTTCTAATTTTAGTTACAAAATTTATTATTGAATCCAATGTAATTATTGTTTTGGTGTACATTCAATGTTGGTTAAACCTAACCTTTAAATATATATATATATATATATAATATTTAAAAAAATAAAAATAAAATTATTAAATAATAAATTAAATTGAAGTAAATCTTATTTGGGCCTAATAGGCCCAGATAAATGCAGATTCACAGCCCATAACGGCCCAATTAGTTTAATCCATAAGTCCAAATATAATTCGGCAATTGCTGATATAAAGCTTTTAACCTTATTGAAAACAAATAGTAACAAAAAATTATTCATCCGATTAAAATTATATCACTAACTCATTTTATATAAAAAATTATTCACTCATAGTTTTATTATATGAACTTCAACAAATAATAGTAATTAATTTTACATTATTTTTTTATTTATCTCATCACTTTTTTTACTAATTCTTTAATACTCCCTCCGTCCCACATACCGTGTCTGCGATACGGTATTTTATGAGGGGTGTAATTAGTACATAATTAAGAATATATTAGTGAAAATAATTATTCTATAATATAAATAATTATAAATTAAGATTGATAACTAATTAGTTTAATTAAAATTTTAAAAAAAAATAAATTAAAAAGTTTAAAATGAGATTAAAATGTGCAATCATTTTTCAAAAAATAAAAGTGACATGGAACGCGGGACAGACAGAAACGGCAACAGACGGGGGGAGTAACTTTTTATGTGTGTTTGTTTGGGACTTTGGATTGGATTTACACTATTCATCTCATTCCCCCCAAACATCAAATCAAACACCTATTTTTTATTTTCTATATTATATAAAAAAATCAATTTTACATTCAAAACATCGCATCAACACCTATTTATATCACATCATACAACTATTCAAGTTCAAAATTTTTACTATTCAAATCTCAATTCCAAATCCAAACCTCCACACAAACCTATAGCATTTTAATATTAAAATACTATTAATTCTTTCTCTTTGTGTTCAATTAAATTTATATTTCCTACGTACCAAGTCTAGTGTCACAATTATTATAATACGAAAATTTAAAAGGAGTGTGATAATTAAATAATTTTAAAATATATTTGTAATGATTAGAATATAATAATTATTATTATTATAAATTAAGATAAATTATAGTATAATTAGAATTTAAAAAAATAATATAATGATTAATAAAATAGTGTTGGTGTGAATAGTGAAGGAAGAAATGAAGAATTTCATAAATTCTTGTTTCACATAGGAGGAGAGAGGAAACATCTCCTACTTAATACTCTATCTATTCTACATAATTTGTTCATATTTTTTTATTTTCGTTTGTTGTACATAATTTATATATATATTTTGAAATATGATTATAACTTTAATCACATTTTAAATTTATAATTTTTTTAATTTTAATTAAACTATTTAGTTATCTTAATCTTAATCTATAATTATTTTTACTATATAATAATTATTTTTACTAATAAACTTTTTAATTACTTATTAATTATATTTTATCTAAATTTTCATATCTACAGTAATAAGTCCATATTATATGGGACGGAAGGTGTATACTTATGGTTCCATTGTCTATTAAAGAAATAACTGAAATGGGTCAGACCAAACTATGCTTCGGCCTACCTTGGAATGGATTGGGTTCATATATATATATATATATACATATGAGTAGTCAAGATTCGGTTTTGGGCCGTGGGAGCTCGTGGGCTAGGTCCAATCACATTAATGAAATAATTTAAATTTTGTATTTTATATGAAAGTTGTTTTGACTGATTCAAAACAAATTTAAATTAATTCGATAAATTAAAATTTTGTTGAAACATTTTATAATGGAATTGGATATTGTGGGATTAGTTTTCCTCACGTTCAAACATTACACTAAAAATAACCCTATAGTTTATACCTTTTTAAAAGATCGAATTTGTAAAAGTAAAAAACACAAGAAAAACCCTCTTCAATTTTGTTCTCCCAACTTCTTCAAGAAACCAAATTTTTTTCTCTGCAAGAAAAATATCGTCCAAAAAAAATTATTTTCTCCTTAATTCAGTTCGCGAAATCTGTATTTTCGTTCAATTTGTTCTATCTTGGGAGGCGATCAATGGTGATTAGATTTGTAATTTTTTTTGCTTTGTTGTTGTTTTCATCATATCTCAAATTTGTCAAAACTACCGATAACAAATAGTATGTCATAAAACTCTACTTATAATTTAAAGAACTCATAAGCTACATATAACTTAAATAAAAGGTTTTTTAAAATGTATACTTCGAAGATGTTGCTACAAATATTCATCTTTCATGTTTAATACTCTCTTCGTCCCACTTCAAATGGGACTTTTTGCATTTTGTAGTAAATTTAAAATAATAGTATTTTATTAGTTAGCGGAATAGTGTAAGAGGATTTGACATATTTTGTCATTTGATTTTATGTACAAAGTAATTGTATGTGTAATGATATATTTGTAATTTATGTAAAAGTTAAGGAAATTTTGGTATATTAGTTATGATTACTTTTACTAAAATAAAAATAGATACATTGAAATTGAATAGACAAAAATAGTAAAAATAGTATTTTGAGTTGGGAATAAGAGAATATTAAAGTGTGTTTCTTTAAAATTTAAGTTTTAAGTGATTTTTCGCGCGAGACAAAACAATCAGTATTGGTATTAAATACTATATTATTTTTTTTGTGAGATGATAAAATATATAGTACATGTTAAAAATTTTGTTAGAAAAAAATATTGATTGGATAAACAAATCCTAACAAAATAGATTATGACAATACCTTGTGACCATGAAACTTTTCAAAAAGTTACTCATCCCGAGAGTACCTTAAAGTAAATACCAATATCTTGATTGCTATTATATAGAAAAGTACATAGTATTTTAGACGATGTAATTTAATAAGTTAATTATTATAGTTATAATATTGGATGTGTTTACTTGTAAGATTTTAATTTTTTTTTTTAATAGTAAAATTTTGAATTGAAATAGTTGTTTGATGTGATATAAATATGTATTGATGTTATGTTTTGAATGTAAAATTAAATTTTAGTGTAATATGATAAATAAAAAATGAGTGTTTGATTTGATATTTTTTTTTTAAGGAAAAGAAAGTTGAAATAGTAAAATCATATAAAAATTGTACATGTAAACACACCCTGTATTATTTTATTATTTATATACAAGTGATGATATTGTTTATGAAATAAAAACTACATATATAATTAAAAGAAATTTAAAATAGGTATTTAAATATTTTAAATATTTTGTTTTAATAAAAAGTATATATTGATATAATTTAGTAAATAATAAAATTTTATATAATATAAATAAATATAAATATATATTTACTGATGAAAGAGATAAAAATAAATAAATTTTGAATAGTCCAATGTATAGAAGGTTTGGAATTGAATTAAATTAATTTATATTTATTAAATATATTTAAAAATATTAAATTTTTATAGTCATCTTACGTTGAATGAACTAAAAATGAAAAATCCTCATACGATGGCAAGACAAAAATAGTATAATATATGCATATACTCATGCAAAATATATATATATATTATTTTAAATACAAATCAATGCTTTTTTGTTTGTACGGTTTCGATAAAAACAGAAATACTCTTATCGTAAAAATTATCCAATTTGAGTTTACGTAAAGATTAAGAAAAATAATATTTTATTAAAAAATTAAACAAAGTAAAAGAAAATAATTTCGAGTATATTTTCAAAAAATTTAATTAGTAGTTAAATAAAATGAAGAGAGCTAATGTAATAACGTGGTGACAATGATGATAAATAAATAAATATGGAATGATGGGTAATAATTAAATATTAAATATTTCCTCAGTTTCATCTCAAAATATTTCTTTTACTATTTTCGTATGTCTCGTTCAAAAGTATCTTTTTTTTATTTTAATAAAACTAATTATACACAAATACCAAAATATCTTTAACTTTTATCAAAATTACAAGCATACTATTATATATTCAATTACTTTTTACATAAAATCAAATGATAAAAATATCAAATCCTCTTACACATTTTCACTAACTAATAAAAATACTTTTATTTATTAATATACTATTTAACTTTGTCAAAATTAGTAACGAGATAAACTTAACCTATAAATTTAAAAAAAAAAAAAAAAAGAAGAAGAAAGTAAGAGTAAATTTGGTATGAGTAATTTTTTTTATTATTATTATATCAAAATACTATGCAAATAAAAATTTAAATAACAAACTTAATTTTAAATCAAAATAAAAATTTAAAAAAATAATAATTCAACATAATATTATTTTTATATTTAAAAATGGTTTCTTCTCATATATAATACTCCATTTGTTTCCAAACAATAGTCTCGTTTCTATTTTTGATAACTATCTCGTCACATTTTTAGAAAACTATCATCACTTTTTCACAATAATTACATAAAATAGATACATTTTAGTCTTTTATAAACACATTTACATCAACTATCAATAATAATACTATTATTCATTAATTTCCGTATCAATCCCAAATGTCCTAATTATCCCCCCCCCCCCCCCCCCCCCCCCCTTTGTTTTTTTTTATAGATGAACAGTATATATTTATTAAGGCCTTCAAATACCCCAACACCCAAAGCCCAAGTCTAAAAGCCCAAGTCTTGATTATATATACACAGGGGTGTTAAAAGTAAATCCGACCTGAAAAATCGAACCCGTTCGACCTGAAATTTTTCAGGTTCCGGTTTGAAAAAAATCGGGTCGACCCGAACCTGAAACGAAAAAAATTCGTGTCGTGTTCGAGTCGTGTTTCGGGTTGACCTGATAACCTGAAATATCAAAATCATGTTAGGTTTTGGATTTCGTGTTTCGGGTTGACCTGAAATTATTATTATTATTATTATTATAATTAATAATATTTATATTATTTTAAATATAAAATAATATAAAAATTAAAATAAAAATAATATTTTTTAGATCAATTTAATTTTTTTTTTAATTTTCGGGTTTGTTCCGTGTCGGATTCCTATCGACAACCCGACACAAACACGAATTGACACCCCTATATATACACGTAGATAAGCTTAAGCCAAGCTCAATTAAGGCCCAAACTCATATCTAATCCAATTTTCCATTTTATCTTTATGGGTCCAAGTACAATATAAGGGAGGATGGTTTTGTTTGTATCACTAATGGGGACAAATCATTCTATTCATTTTTTACATTTTAAATTAAATATCTAACATCAACAATAATATAATATTAATACAATATATAATACATATTTTAATAGTATATTGCTCCATCCGTCTCATTGAAAGGTTGTCATTTTTTATTTTCGTCCGTCTCAAAACAAGGTTACCATTTCCTAATTTAGTAATTGTACTACTTATCTAACATAATAAATACCCTTCCAACTTACAATATATTACACAAATGCCATTACTTTTATATTATACTATACTAATATGGGTATTTTTGTCTTTTTTAATATAATCCAATATAATACTAGTATTCAAAAATTTACGTGCAAAAAGCAAACGTCACTCTTTCACCGGGACGAAGGAAATATATATTTATATGTCTCAAAATATATTTCAATTTTAATATAATAGTAATTTGATCAAATTAAAGAATATCTATATAAAGAATATACAACATATATTATCTATATTATTTGTCTTGTGGAATACTAATTATTTTAATTTAATTTGTTAAGTTTATGTGTTAAAATATCTGTATGTATTGTATTTTTTAAAAAGGGTTTAGGAAGAATCGTGCTATTTAAAAATAGGTTGAATAAACAAACTATTAGTATATATTTGGAGATTATTTATTTAATTGATATTCTATATATGATATAATATTTACGATTAAAAATTCTAAAACAAATATTTTTAAAAATATATTTTAATAAAATATACAAAGTATATTATGAAAAATAGAATTTGATTCAACATTAATTAGTTTTATAAAAAAATATAATAAAATTGAATATATAAATAAATTTGATAGTAAATTTTTAAAAATGATTGGATTCATATAATTCAATATATTTATATAAAAATAATAATAATAATAATTGAAAACCAAAACCCTATTTATTTTCAATGGGCCTATCTTTGTTATTAGAATCCTACAACCTTTACGAAGATATTGAGAACATTTTATTTCACCCCCTTTATAATAATGGACGGCGTGATAAGTTACACGTGTCTCCATTTGGACGGCTGCGATTTCATCTCCTATCTCCCTCTAGGGTTTCTAACACCAACGGCGCTATATAAGGCCTTTGCGGTTAATCGTCATCTCTGAGTGCGGTGCAGTTGTCTGCTCTCCCATCAGAAAAAAACCCAAAAAATTCTCTCCATTTCTTTCTGTACCTTGATTTGATCTTTGTATCGAAAAAATCGAAAACAAAAAATTGTTTGCGGCTCTGTTCTTATTGTTTGTGCGTCAATTCAGTATAGAACATAATCTGAGTGCGTAATAGTTGGGATTGTGAAAGATGGCGCAGATTCAGGTGCAGCACGCGGCGGCGACGGGGCAGAACGGAGTGGCTACGCCTGGCGGAGCGGCAGTTACGGCGGCGGGAGGAAACGCCTCGGGACAGTTTCAATCGACGTCTCTGTACGTTGGCGATTTGGATTTCAACGTTACGGACTCTCAACTGTACGATCTGTTCAATCAAGTCGGTCAAGTTCTGTCGGTTAGGGTTTGCCGCGACCTCAGCACTCGCCGCAGCCTTGGCTATGGCTATGTCAACTATAACAACCCCCAGGATGGTTAGAAATGTTCAGATCTTTTTCGCTTTCAATATGAAATGAGTTTCTTTATGGCTAAATTTGTTTCTTCGTTGGCTATAGTAGAATGTGATTGAATTTTCATTGTTTTTCCTGAAACATTTCTGTGGCTTTGGATCTTGCTTAGATAGTTCCAATTTACTTCAGTTTGGATTTAATTAAACTGTAAGATTTTAGATTAAGAGTGTGTATAGTATATTAATTGTTTTGGGGAAATGTGGTAGGAAAATTTTTAGAAAAGAAACAAAACCCTAAAAATGTTTTTTTTTTTTTATCGGATTTTTTAGATTAAAAATGTTTGATGCACAGAACGTGGATTATGGAATTCAAACTGTGTAATTTTGTTGAATGTGAGTAGCTATATATGTGTATATATATTGCAAATTTGGAGGTAATAAAATTGTTTGTTGACAAAGTTGGTTTTGAAAAGGTTCATCAAAATGTTAGAAAAATGCACAGTGATGTCTTACCTCAATATGAACTTTTGATAAAGGGAAAACTTTTGAAAGCCAATGCCCATACCCTTTATGGAGCATGTTTTATCCCTCTTGACGAGTCTGTGTGATGCTTATTGTGGATAGCATTACATCAAGTGGTAATGTTCTTTGATTCTGCTGGTGACTAGATAGATGCTGGGCTGTCTTTTTATTTTTTTGTTTTTTTGCTCTGATCTGATTCCTTTTGTTGTGACTCTTCCCTTTATCCTATTTAATGTTCATTGGTTGTTTAGATATATACATATATTAGAAATTTCCATCTCTGAAATTTCTTCCTGTAATTGTGATTACAGCGGCAAGAGCTATTGAGATGTTGAACTTCACCCCTCTTAATAACAAGTCCATCCGAATCATGTATTCTCATAGGGACCCAAGTATTAGGAAAAGTGGAACTGCTAACATCTTTATCAAGGTAAATTTAGAGTTTACTTGTTAATTCATCTATTTTGGTGATACGTGATTACCTTTTTTGAATGTTTTTAAACCTCTTTGAAATTTCACTGTTAAACATTTTTTAAACTCACTTATATAGAATACATTCTATTTTATACTTAAGCTGTTATATCACACATATGTTTACAGTGACTTATCTTACTATGGATTTTCTGATAATAAGCTGTGACATGTCTGGTGAAGATTTCAATTAAATTATATAACCATATAATTTATTTTATCACTATCTTGTTTCACTTGTTTTGATTTTTTTTTTTTCCTTGAAATTTTTCTTGTGATTGCTATATGTGAATGCTCATAGAGGTCCTTTCTTGCTCCTAATCGTTTATGCAGAATCTGGACAGAACAATCGATAACAAAGCACTGCATGACACCTTTTCAAGCTTTGGAAACATCCTTTCTTGCAAGGTTGCAACTGATTCTAATGGCCAATCAAGGGGCTATGGATTTGTGCAATTTGAAAATGAAGAATCAGCACAAAATGCTATAGATAAGTTGAATGGGATGCTTATTAATGACAAGCAAGTGTACGTTGGACATTTCCTTCGCAAGCAGGATAGGGACTCTGCAACACACCAGACAGAGTTCAACAATGTGTATGTAAAAAATCTCTCTGAGTCCACCACAGATGATGATTTGAAGAATGTCTTTGGCGAATATGGGACAATCACAAGCTGTGTAGTGATGAGGGATGCAGATGGTAAATCAAAATGTTTTGGATTTGTCAATTTTGAGAATGCTGATGCTGCTGCAAAAGCTGTTGAAGCTCTGAATGGAAAGAAATTTGATGACAAGGAGTGGTACGTTGGAAAAGCCCAAAAGAAATCTGAGCGTGAGCAAGAACTGAAAAGCCGATTTGAGCAGACTGCTAAGGAAGCTGCTGATAAATTTCAAGGTTCTAATCTATATGTCAAGAACTTGGATGATAGCATTGATGATGAGGGGCTGAAAGAACTTTTTTCGGATTTCGGTACTGTCACTTCTTGCAAGGTTAGACACTCTTTACTTTCCACTCAAGCAATTATTAACCCCACCATATTTGTGTTATTAAACTGCTTTGTTGCTTTTTTTAATATGCAGGTTATGCGGGAACCCAGTGGTGCAAGCAAAGGTGCTGGATTTGTTGCTTTCTCGAATCCAGACGAAGCTTCTCGAGCTGTGAGTTAATGCTGTTATGACAATTTATCATGATGTCATTACATAGAATGCCTGGGCTTATTCGTTTGTCTTTATTTTGTATACTTTTAAAGCTTTCGGAAATGAATGGAAGAATGATGGCCAACAAACCACTCTACGTTGCACTTGCTCAGCGTAAAGAAGAGCGAAGGGCGAAGTTGCAGGTGTGTGTGCTTCCTGAGAATGATAGTTGTAGTCTTAACTTTATTATTTCTTATTTTAGAACATAGAAGCATAATTATAGGTGTAATTTCCAAAAAACTCGTCTATTTCTTTTTCGGTGTGGCAAGAAATGACACCATATTACATTTCTTTCTTCTCCTTACTTCTCATTTGTTCAAACTATGTCATCCCTTATAAATATAGTGTTGTCTGATCATTTTAAGAATGTCTATGTTTTCTTGCCTTCACTGCTTCAAATTTTATCGGCAATTGTAGGCGCAATTTTCTCAAATCAGGCCCGTTGCAATGCCCCCGACAATTGCTCCGCGTATGCCAATTTTTCCTCCTGGAGCACCGGGTCTCGGGCAGCAGCTATTTTACGGCCAAGCACCTCCTGCTATGATTCCTCAGGTACACGCCTGTTTTCTCTCCCGTTTCTTACAACTAATTTCATTGTTTATTCGTGTTGTATAATTCTTTACATGCATTCTTGAGTTGCAATTATATCTTCTCCTAATTGTGATCGTGAAAATTTTCAAGGCTCCATTTGGTTATCAGCAGCAGCTTGTCCCCGGGATGCGCCCGGGAGCCGGTCCCGTCCCCAATTTCTTTGTCCCCCTAGTCCAGCAGGGTCAACAGGGCCAGCGCCCCAGTGGCAGACGAGCCGGGCAAGGGCAACACACTCAGCAGCCTGCACCGAGAATGCAGCAGCAGGTCATTAATTTTTTTTAACTCTCCTGTCTTTCGATTTTCTACCATTATTGTTCAATATTTGCTCACGGCTTATATTCTTCCAGATGCTGCAGCAGCGGGGTCGTATGTATCGGTACCCTCCCGGCAGGAATGTCCCGGATTCTCCCATGGCCGGTGGGATTCCATACGACATGGGCGGCATGATGCCCCGTGATGCCGCTGTTCCGCAGCCGATGCCAATCACTGCACTCGCTACTGCTCTTGCTAATGCCCCAGCCGAACAGCAGAGGACGGTAAGCTGGCTGCCGGATAACGTGTAATAATCCATTTTTTCTTTACGAATTATCGTGTATTATTTGCCTGGCAGATGTTGGGGGAGAATCTGTACCCTCTTGTCGACCAGCTCGAGCATGAGCACGCTGCCAAAGTTACCGGCATGCTTCTGGAAATGGACCAGACGGAGGTCCTGCATCTGCTCGAATCGCCTGACGCACTGAAAGCTAAGGTTGCCGAGGCTATGGAAGTCCTGAGAAATGTCCAGCAAGTTAGCAGCCCGACTGAGCAACTTGCGTCGCTCTCCATCAACGACGCACTCATCTCTTGAAGCTGCATTGACCGTATGAACTTGGCCCTTTTTTGCTAGCTATATAGAGAGATTCTATCTATCTATCTACTTAGGATTTTGAATTTTTGAAGTTTGGTCTTGAATCATTCACTCTTGGTTGGTTTGGTTTATCGAAGTTCTCGGGATTGACTTGATATTTGGTTTTTTCGCGTAGCATCTTAGGTCATATTATTTCTGTTATTACGAAATTAGTGCATCAAAGTTTGTAGGAATCGGACCAAGCGGCGCAGCCTGTTGCTGCAAAAACTCGAGCTTCTCATCCATGTTGAGTTCTTGAGCTTTGTTTCCTTCCGGAAGCTTCCAATTGTAGTCCGGAATCATCAGGGCAACTATCATGTGCACGACCCGGCCCATAAGTTGGCTAGAACTAGGGCTTTTGCGGGTATTAGGTACCCGTCGAGGTCTACGTCAGTTGGGATCTCTCTATTTTTCGACCTCTTGGTTTGGTTTGAGAATGTGTCGAGTTCGTGTCGGGCTGCCGCGGGCCGTGAAATTAAAAAGTATTCCCTCCACTTCAATTTTTTATTTTTAATAAATTTTACTAAATTTATAGATATTTAACAAATATAAATCTTTTAACTTTATAATATATAGCATTATGTTAAAGAAATATGATTATCTACATTTAAAACTAAAATTTTTTTTATAAAATTAATTTATCTTAATTATAAATAAATAAATATTGCATATATTTTTTTAAAATATAATATTTAAAATATTTAAACACACATTTAAATTTTATTTTAATTATATATATTAATTTTTATTTTAAAATTATTAACTATATTATTTATATAAAAATATAATAAAATAATATCATAAATAGTAACTATTTAAACCACTTTACCTTAAATAACATGTCCCAAATGAAATAGGCTATTTCAAATGAGATAGAGAGAAGTAAGTATATATACTCCCTCCGTCCCATAACAAAGTATCAATTTTTTCATTTTAGTTCGTCCCATAACAAAGTCAATTTTCTTTTTTTTAGTAACTGTACTATCTACCTAACATTACAAATACCTTTACAACTTACATTATATTAGACAAATGTCATTACATTTATATATTACATACTAATAAGATTATTTTAGTCATTTCTACTTTATTCCTATTATATCATAATATAATATTGATATTTCTAAAACTACGTGCAAAAAGCAAATGAATATTTAGTTCCGAGGGAGTATTATTTAATGATATTTTAAATTTATATACAATTTATTTATAATAAATAATTTTACCTATAATTTTATTAATCTTGTTCTAACATATAATAATTAATTTATCATTACTTATTTATTTGCTATTTATGTCATCAATTTTTTTATAATACTTTACTTTGTTTTTTATCTACTTTATCTAAATATTAAAATAAAGATATGTATTGAAAGATCTCCAACCAACTACAGTGAATTGAAAAAAAATGGGGGCATCGGAGCTCCAGCCCAATTGTTATTTTTTGGAGTGTTTGGTATAATTTTATTTTTTAAAAAATGATATATTATTTTATTTTTTGAAAAATGTTACGTAATTTTATTTTTTAAAAGTAACATATAATCTTACTTTGTAAAAAATGATGTGTAATTTATTTTTTATTTTGAAAATAATTATTTTATAAATTATACCCCATCCGTCCCAGTTAATACGTAGATACACGAATTTATATAAGTATAATTAGTAAATAATTAAGAAATATATTAGTAAAAATAATTATTATAAAATAAAAATAATTATAAATTAAAATTAAAATAACTACATAATTTAATTAAAATTAAAAAAAACTTATAAAATATAAAATTAAAAATATAATTAAAATGTATAATTATATTTTTTTTAAAAAGACAAATTGCAAGAATTAACGAAAATAAAAAATATCGACATTTTATGTGAAATGGAATAACTAAGGAGAATATTTTTATATGATAATATTAAAAGAAGTTAAAACTGAAATATAATTTTAAATTATGAAAAATTATATAAAATAACATAAAAATAAAATAACTGCAGTAAAAATAAAATAATAAGTTGAAAATGGCATGAGAGCACCATGTTTAAACCCGCTACCCGCCTGAACCCGACTGAGTTTTAAATTTAAAATCCGCAATTCGTCTCGGTACATCAAATTTTGACGGGAATCGCCTCAAGGGGCGTAGCCCGTTGCAGTGAAAACTCGAACTTTTCATCCATGTTGAGTTCTTGAGGTTCGATTCCTTCCGGAAGCTTCCAATCGTAGCCCCGAATCATCAGAGTGACCATCATGTGCGCGACTCGATGCGCCAGAGGCAATCCCGGGCAAATCCTCCTGCCCGAACCGAACGGTAACAGCTCGAAATCCTGACCCTTGACGTCGATCTTGCTGCCCAAAAACCTCTCGGGATTAAAATGATCGGGATCGACCCATATGCCGGGATCTCTGCCCATAGCCCATATGTTCACTAGAACTTGGGCTTTTGTGGGTATTACGTACCCGTCGACGTCGACGTCGGCCGCGGCCTGGTGAGGGACGAGAAGAGGACCCGGCGGGTGGAGCCGGAAAGATTCTTTGATAATGGCTTGTAGGTACGGTAGTTTGGATATGTCCGATTCTTCGACTTCTTTGTTTGGCCCGATAACGGTGTCGAGTTCATGTCGGGCTGTCGTCATTACATCTGGGTTTCGTATTAGCTCTGCCATTGTCCATTCGATTATCGTCGATGTTGTGTCGATTCCGGCTACAAATAAATCCTTGCATGAAGAACAAATCAGGTAGATCGATTGCATTTGTATTGTAAGGATACCTCTAACCTGCGCTCTATTTTTGGATAGCTACAGTAAAAATGTGAAAATGCTACAATAATTTTACTCCCATCAAACTTCAATTTTCAGTCTAAAAGGTATATATTCTTCTTTTATCTTATTTTATACTTCTAATTTTTCATATTTATAAATTACACTCCAACTTTAATTTATTTTACATTATAATCCATACATATATAATTTATATTTGAGAAAAATAAAACTATATATTACTTTTAAAAAATAAAATTACACATTATTTTTATAAAATTAAAATTATATCACTTTTCAGAAATAAAATTATATATCACTTTTAAAAAAATAAAATTATGCATTGTTTTTAAAATAACAAAATTATATATCACTTTCCAAAAATTATAAATTATATTACTTTCCAAAAATTAAAATTATCACTTTTCAAAAATTAAAATAATATCAATTTCCAAAATTTAAAATTATATCACTTTCCAAAACTTAAAATTATATATATCACTTTTAAAAAATAAAATTATATATTATTTTCTAAAAAAAAAAATTATACTCCCTCCGCCCAATACAATAGTCTTGTTTATCATTTTTGTCCGTCTCAAAACAATAGTCTTATTTCCATAAATAACCATATCACCATAAAACTACCCATATTTTTTTATTTTTATTATACAATTGCTACTACTTTTTACACTAATACACTCACAATGGCAAAAATGTCTTTTATCCATATATTTTACCAATTATTAATATAATATTAATATTTCTTAAATCTCGTGTCAAACTCAATTAAAACTATATTTATGAGAAAGAGGAAGTACATTACACCTCAAAAAACACAAAAAGAAACACGGCAAAATACACAAAACACCCGACTCCCACCCCACTCCAAAAATTGAGTTGAGGTACAGCGTTATTTCAAAAATAAAATATAACTTATTTTAATAATTTAATACTAAAAAAAATAAACATTAAAGCATAAAAAAAAAATTATAATTCTAAAAGCAAAAATAATTAAATATTGACAGTAGTCAAAATAACAATGGTCGACAACATTTGTCTCAATAGCAAAGAGAATTGAAAAATAAATAAATGAAAATATAAATTTGATTTAAGAATTAAATTTCTAAATCTTTATGTTATGTTTAAAATTCAAATATAAATATAATTTTAATAATTATTAAAATATTCGATTTCAGGTCCAAGTTCAATTGAGGTAAGTTTTCAGTAAAAATACGTATTTCATCCTGACCCTAATTAAGTTTTTTAAAACTAAATTTAGCAATTCGCTCCAAAAACATGGGTTTGTTAGATAAAGGATTTTTGGAGATTTTTTAAAATTTAAAAGTTTGGAAAAAATATAAAATTAATATTTAATTTGATGTTTTGTGAGAAAAAAAATATATATTTGACATAATAGTTTTTGGATTGAACCCGTATTAATGACATGTTCGGGCCTACCCCATAATCATCACACATGTATAGATACATGATATACACATGATAGTATATCATGTTCGGGCCTACCATAATTATGTACATGTGTTTATTTTGGTTTAGATTATAAAAATTTAGTTTGAGTTTCATATTAAAATAATATTTGATAAAATATTTTATTAGATGAAAAAAATGTATTTTTTTCGAGAAAAACAAAGTTTAAATAGTAAAATTAAAAAAAAATAAGGTAAAGAAACATACAGTATATGTCTATAAGACCATCTCTAACCCTCCACTCTATTTTTGCAGCTGCGACAGTAAAAATGGAGTTGATCTACAGTAACTTTACTCCAACCATAAATTTCAATTTTTACTCTAAAAAGTATATTCCCTGTATATTATTTTATATAATTTTTCATATTTATAAATTACACCTCGACTTTAATTTATTTTTACATTAGATCCATACACATATAATTTATAAACTATTTAAAATTACATATATAAAAATTAACATTTAAAAATAAAATTATATAGTATTACTTTCCAAAAACTAAAATTATATCACTTTTAAAAAATAAAATTATACACTATTTTTTTAAAAATAATAAAATTACATACAACTTTTTAAAATATAAAATTATATATCTACTAAAAAATTAAAATTACAGAATACACCAAAAAATACAAAAAATATAAAAAATACCACAAAAATTCCACTTCAAAAATAGAATGGAATAACATTATTACTTCAAAATTGAAGTAACACTGTGTATTCTGCAAAAATTGGGGGATTTGCGGGTGGATTGGAGCACCTCCCTGCATTTTTTTCTGGTAGTTGGAGATGATTTAAATGTGTAGTAACAGTAAAAAAGAAGTTACCATAAGCAAATGCAGAATATCCTCGCGGGTGAATTCTTTGTCGGAGTCACTTTTCCGGCTGACTTCAAGCAGCGATTCTAACAGATCGCCGGCGCCGGCGCCGGCGCCGCCATGGTCGTCTGAACGTGACTTCACGCGTTTCTCAATTATATCCTCGAAGACTCCGAACAGCTTCCTCACATACGTCGTCGTTTTCCTCTTCAGCCCCTGAGGATCCACCGCCTTCAGCACCGGAAAATAGTCGGCGACATTCGGCTGGCCGACGACCTCCATAAGACCATGAACGAGCCCCTTGAAATCCTCCGAAACTTCCGACCGATAATCCGCAAAATCGATCGAAAAAAGCGTCGACGACAGCATGTTCAGCACCGTCGTGAACGTCGCGTCGGCGACGTTCACGGCGGCGCCTCCGCCGGCGAGGCATTGGTGGTCCAGAAAGTCCCGGAGCTTGTGGAGCTTCTCCCGGCGGAGGTCCCGGCCGGAATCGAGGCGGTGGAGGGTGAACATATGGTCTTTGCAGATCCGCCGGAGAGTCCGCCACCGGGAATTGGTGGGCTGCCAGATGAGGGAGATCTGATTGTGGGCGTAGGAATCGGACATGGCGGGGTGGGGCCGGGAGGAGAGGACATGGTCGTGCTTTTGGAGGACCTGTTTCGCCGTCGCCGGCGAGGAGACGACGACGGTGTCGATGGTGCCGAACTTGAGGTAGATTATCGGGCCGTAGGTTTTGGCGAATTGGGCGAAGGATTGGTGGGGGTTTGGGCCGACCTGAAGGATGTTTCCGATGAGGGGGAGTGGCGGAGGTCCCGGCGGGAGATTGGCCGGCCGGCGGCCGGAGAATAGGAGGAGGAGACAGGCGGAGAAGATTATGGTGAGGAGGACGAGGATGAAGGGTTCCATTGGAAGGAAATGGACGGCTGAGATTGATTGGATTGGATTGATGGATTGATGATGATTGTATGTGTGTGTATAAATAGAGGAGAAATGTTTACCTTTTAGGTTTTAGCCTTTAGCCGAACCTACTATTTACGCCGTGTTTGTTACGAAATATTTGTGAAAAACAGATTTTATTACATAAATTTTTACACTTACCATCGGTTCATTTTTACTGAATAATAAAATACTATTATTTTTTAAATTTATTACAACACACTAAAGAGCGTCTTTCAAGAAAAGGGAAGGAGGAAGTACTATTTCTGTCTCATAAAAACAATATTACAATCTTTTGAATATAGATATTTGAATATTAATTATTATATTAATATGTAATACAAATACAAAAAAAAAATAAAAAAATGTCTATATTAGTCTTTTATCATACAAATACAATAATATTTGTAGAGTAAATTATAAAAATATAAATATTTTTAACGTTTAGTATAATAGCGCAAAAAACAAATTGTGCTCTTCTTATGAGACGGAGATAGTAAGTAAGTTTATTATTTGACTTTTGCAGGCGGATTAAAATAAATTAGTATATTATAGATATATTGTATAATAAAGTAGTGTAGTATCTATTATATCTGTAAAAGTAATATGAAAAATATAAAGTAAGAATATCTTGATATTTAATGGAAAATTATCTTTTCTTCTAAAATAAGAAAAATGAAAATTTTGACCTTACAAACTAAAATGTAAAATGAAAAATAAGAAGTAAGAATATTAATAGAATTACCTTTTTTTCTAAAAGAGAAAATGAACATTTTGATTTTGACCAACTAAAATAGTAAATAAAAAATAAAAATTAAGGATATTTTGGTATTGGATAAAGAATTACTTTGACAAATTACTTAAACAGAAAAATAAAAACTTTGACTTTGACAAATTAAAATAGTAAAATAAAAAATTTATTGTTAAATGGAATAAATATACAATATAAATACTTCCTCCGTCTCAGATACCATGTCCGTTGCCGTTTCTGTCTCTTCCATATATCATGTCACTTTTTTTTTTTGGAAAATGATTAAACACTTTAATCTCATTTTAAATTTTTTAATTTTATTTTTTTTAATTTTAATTAAACTAATTAGTTATCTTAATCTTAATTTATAATTATTTATATTATAGAATAATTATTTTTACTAATACATTCTTAATTATCTACTAATTACATCCTTCTTAAAATACCGTATTTATAGTGTAGCAGATACGGTATCTGGTACGAATGGAATATAATTTTATAGAAAATAAAATTACTTTACAAAATAAATAAACGAGCATTGGTAATGATAATGGCGACAAAGCTATAACGTTGGTACGATGAGGTCAAATTAGAGTGGTGACACTGCAGACACTGTAGTATTATTAGTGACAGAGTCAAATGTATTTTCGAAGGCTAAATTTGGATCGAATTCAATAATCTATAAATTTATTTTTTATTTTTTAAAAAATTTTAAGAAAATCATTTTAAATTATAAAAATAAAAAATTATTTAAAATAATAAAAAAAATTTATATTTCAAGAATAATAGTGAAAAATAGAGTTATGATTAAAGTAAAATTACGATAACAACTGCATATTTAGAGTTAAAATTGTATAAATGAAGTTGATTGGTTGGAGATAGTCTTAATCACACGATAATAAGTTTATCTTAGATCATTAGATCACATTTATGGGACGATATAACACTCATTTTGAAGTACTCCCTCCGTCCCAGCAAATATGAACATTTTTGTTAAATACACTGCATTTTAATTAATATAAATTAGTAAGTTATTAATAATAAATTATAATATTATTTTATTATTATTATTTATATAAATAGTATTGTTGGTATTTTTAAATACTTTTTAGAATTATATAAAAAGATATGCAATATGCATATCATTTTGTAAATAATAAAATTTTATATAATAAAAATGAATAAAAAATACTCCATCCGTCTCATATCTATTATCCATTTGCTTTTTGAACAGAGTTTTAGAAATATTAGTATTATATTGGAATAAAGTAGAAATAAAAGTAAAAAAATTAAATTAATCATATTAGTCTTGTATGATATAAAGGTAACGACATTTGTGTAATATATTGTAAATTGAAATGGTATTTGTAATGTTTGGAAGATAGTACAATTATAAAAAAGAAAATAGATACTTTGTTATGGACAGACCAAAATGAAAAAATGAATAGATTATTAAGGGACGGATGAAGTACTAATTTATCTATTTATAATTAATTTAAAATTAATTTTATAAAAAATAAAATATTTTAAATATAGATAAAATATTTGTTTATTTTGAGTGGACCTTATGCATAAGAAGTTGAATATTTAATTAAAGTGATTTATATTTGTTATGTATTTTTAATAATGAATAAATCTACTAAAAATATAAATTGATCATCTTTTTATGAGACAACAAAATAGAAAAATAAATCATCTATGGCGTGACGAATGGAGTATGAGTTTCAATTCCGGTATTTTCATTGGGTGTGTTAAAAGAAAAACCACAAAAAAAAAAAATGTTGTTAGAAAAAATATATATATATTTTTCAATATATATATTTTTTTTATTTTATTAAAACGCATCTTTTTATATTTTAGAAAAAATAATCTTTCATTAATTGCAAATTATTTTTTAATTTTTAGTTAAATTACAAATATATCTTTTCAATATTCTTATATATTTTTTTTAATCAATAAAATATTACTCCCTTCGTCCTAATACAATAGTCTTATTTACCATTTTTGTCCGTCCCAAAACAAAAGTCTTATTTCCATAAATAACCATATCACTATAAAACTACTTCTACTTTTTCATTTTTATTACACAATTAGCACTAATTTTTACACTAATACACTCATAAGAGCAAAAAAAATATTTTATTCATATTTTTTACTAACTATCAATATAATATCAATAATTTTTTAATCTCGTGTCCGACTCAATTAAAATTATATTTATGGAACAGAAGAAATATTATTTTTTAATATACTACAAGACTTTAAAGAGCCATCCGAATAACGAAGAGAGTAATTTATTTTTCATATAAAAAAATACATTATGTATTTGATTGTATTTAATATATTTAAACTATCTATTTATATTTTTATATAATAATTAAAATTTATTATTATTATTATTATGATTTTATAGAATTTGGATTAATTTATGGTCACAAAGTCATTGGAGTCCACGTTTTAAATCAAGGCCGGAGCGAATGGATCCCACACAAAAACAACACAAGCTTCTTATTTCTGTTTTTTTTTGTCCTTTTTTGTTTTTGGACTATGCTCCTATTGTTCACTTCATTTTTTATTTTTTTATTTTTTTATTTTTTTGATACGTAGGAATCCGCAGTCGCTATCCGAAAGTATACACTGGGTAAACCTCCAGCCGAACCTAATAAACTGTATGTTGTTTTGTGTTTTAGTTTGAAAAAAAATTGTTTTATGTAAAATAATGAAAATGATATAAATAATATAAAAATAATGAGTGTATATAGTATATTAATTTTTTCTTTGAAAAATATATTAGAATTTTTTTTGTTAAAATAAACATACCCTTGAAATCTTTGCAACTTTTCGGAATTTTAAATAAATATAATACTCCTCCTTATTTATTTTTCATATATCACAAAGTTTAATAAATGTTACAGATGATTAATTTTTCCTGTCTTATAAAAAATATCTTTCTATTTTTAATAAATTTACACTTTGTTCACGTTACATTTTTCATAGCACAATTTCTTATAAATATTATTTTTTAAAACACTTATATACATTGACACATTATATAATATATATTATTTATTTACAAAAATCAATTTTAACATAAAATATTATTTTTTATATTAACAACACAATTTTTCATACCTAATATTAAAAGTAAATTTATCAAAACGATGGACACACTCGGAACCTTATTATTTTTATTTTTCTCTTCCATAAATAAACATTTTTAACCACATTTAAAAATTTTCATTTTTTTAATAGAATCAGTTTTAAATTAAATATAAAATAAATAAACTTCTCATTTTTTTTTATATATTTGTATTATATATAAAATTTTATTATCGAAAAATGATATTCATATTATATATATTGATTGAGATATAATGTTAAAAATATTTAAAATACGAATAATATTACCCATATAAAAATAATAAAATAATATCATAATTATTTATAATTTACTAATCTACATTACTTACGTGTCCTACAAAAAGGGTCATCTGATAAAAACTAAGGGTACGTTTGTTTGTGGATTTTAGTTTTTCGGTTTGGATTTTTTAATAATAAAAAATTGAATTTGAATAATATTTTTTATGTGATATAAATAAATATTCATATGATGTTTTAGATGTGAACAAAAAGAGAAATTATAGTATAATATAAGAAATAAAAAGTAATTGTTTAATATGATATATTTAAAAAAAAAAAAAAAAAAAAAAAAACACAACCTAAATTACCTTATAGTTATTGCGAGGATATAATCAGAAGCAAATCTGAATTTTTTTTATTGGTGGCATAATAAATAAATATGAAATATTAAAATAATAATATTAATATTAATCAAAAAACAACTTTTTATTGACAATATATAAAATAATCATGTAATATTATTTTGTATATTTATATTTTTGAGAATGCAAATTAATCATTTTAATTTGGATTGAATTATAATTATTCGAGCAATGCATCTTTAATTTTTTAGTCAGGTTGCTATGACTATTTGTGTTGGTAACACAATTATTAAATTATAAAAAAATAAAAATAAAAATTAGCTGAATAAAATCACTTGTGGCACCGATAGTTTACGTATAGATCCACTAATGAAAATATTGATATTTATAAGTATAAATGTAAAAGTAATTCTAAAATGTAATGGATTAAAATGCATAATTTAACTATATTTATATATAATACATACAAAAATACCTTATTAGTATTCTTTAATTTTAAAAATAATAAAGTTTTTTTTTTGTTTTTTTTTTTTTTATTAAGATTCAAGATGAAGCTGAACAATCCATCCTAATAATAAAATAATTACAGTATTTTAAATTAAAAAAAAAATCAAATAAAAACTATAGATATAATTAGGAGTTTGTATTAAAGTGTTTGGTAAAACAACTGTTTAACATTAGTGGTTTATACATAAAATGACTACTAAAGACATTAATATGTTATTTTTTAAAATATTAATTTTGTTCATTTTGATTTGAAATTTATTAGAATTTTTATTATTAATTATTGAAAATTATAAAATATTTATTTTTATTATTTAGATTTGAAAAAAAATATTTTTACTAAAAAAAATATTTTTTTATTGAAATTATGTACAATATAAAATAATAAATCTTTCGTATATATATTTTTATTATGAACTTATCAATAATAATAAAAATAATAACTTAATTATATATTTAGCTGTACAATCAACTATAGATATAATTTATTATTATTTTTTAAAAAAAAAGTACAGAAAAAAATACATCTATCCCAATTATATATATTTTTTCATATTTGTTTTTTCTGTACTATGTATATATTTTATACTAATTAAAAAATATGATTTTGGATAATTCACTATTTTGTTAACGTAAGAGCCATAATATATATAATTTATTAATATAAAAAATAAAAATATAAAATTATTAATTGAAAATAAATAAATAAATAAATAAAATATTATATTTATCCAAAAATTTCTTATTGAACAAACTAAAATCCGTCCCGAACCATAAAAAAGAAATGCAAATATATACACATCAATGGAAAGAAATGCAAGCAATGAAATTAGAATCATAAAAAAGAAGAGAGTGCAGAAATCTGTCCAAAATTTGTAGGTGCAACAAGAAAAGGGAGTTGAGTTCATACTAGTTAAGCCAAAAAGAAACTTAGTCGAAAAATGAATGAAATTAGTCGTCGTCCACAGACGTCGAATCGAGCTAATTGGCAGAGGTATTACCCGGCGCCGGAGACGGAGACGGGGCATTCCTCAGCACATCCACAGCCTCGGCAACTTTAGCTTTCAGAGCTTCCGGCGACTCCAGCAAATGCAGAACCTCAGTCTGGTCCATCTCCAGTAACATTCCCGTGATTTTGGCGACGTGCTCGTGCTCGAGCTGGTCGACGCACGGGTACAAGTACTCGCCCAAGATCTGTCGCCAAATAATATCAATAACCATTATTATAATTATAAGTTTATATGTAATTTATCGATAAACTTAGGCAGGTACAGTAAGAGCATTACCCTCCTCTGATATTCGGGCTTTGCGCTTGCGAGAGCAGTCGTGAGGGCAGAGATCGGGACGGGCTGTGGGGGGACGACGGCATTTTGAGGAACCATGTTGCCCATGTCGAACGGAACGGACCTCATCCCTGAGGCAGCTGGCGCAATGGCGACGTCGGGAGTGTTCCTACCAGGAGGGTACCTGTACATCCTACCCCGAGGAACCATCTGAAACCAGAAAATCGTCGCCATAAATGAATGGATACGAACATATATATATGTGTGTTTGTGTATGTAATTAAGCTGTGCTAACTTGTGGCGGCATCATAGGAACAGGTTGCTGATTTTGCTGTCCGCGTCTGCCAGCAGGGCGTTGGCCCTGTTGCACCGGTGGGACTACGGGAACAAAGAAATTATGGATCGGAGCGCCTCCGGGACGCAGTCCGGGAGAAAGCTGTGGCTGATAGCCGTATCCAGCCTGTAAAGATTTTAAAGAGCAGAATTTTTTACAAATATCGAAGAGATACGAAGAGGATAGCATAGCTAATGTTCGATGGATTATAGACGGCTACTAGCTGATTAATTTTATTTTCTGCAGTGTAGTAAAATTGAAGAAAACTTAAATTTTAGCAACTAGAACAACCTGAGGAGGAATCATGGCAGGAGGGCCTTGGCCATAGTATAGTTGCTGCCCCATGCCAGCTGCAACGGGAGGATACATCGGCATACGAGGACCAATGGGTGGAGGCATTGTCGGAACAGCTCTCATTTGTGAAAACTGAGCCTGCACCGTTGTCGTATTAGAGGTATAACAAATGATAAGGATAAAACTTTTATACATAGTTATGGAAAATATTGGGTAGAAAATGGTTCGTCTGATACCTGTAACCTTGCCCTTCGATCTTCTTTCCGCTCTGCCACTGCCACATATAGTGGCTTACTGATCACCATTCTTCCATTCATCTCGGCAAGCTAAATTACAAACAAAAAATTGAATAATATGTCATCTGTAAATGCGTTAATATTTGTTGTAAGACATCGACTCACAGCACGAGCAGCCTCTGCTGAAGTTGAGAACGCAACAAATCCAGAACCTTTGCTTACTCCACTTGGATCCAGCATAACCTGCAACCAAAATAGAACACGGGATAAAATTAAGAAAAGGGAAAAAAAAAAAATGAAACATAATTACGAGCACAGCATCAAAATATACCTTGCAAGAAGTTATGGTACCAAATTTTGCAAAAAGCTCTTTCAGCTTTTCATCATCAATTTTATCATCCAAGTTTTTGACATATAAATTAGTTCCTTGAACTTTGTTGCCAGCTTCTCGGGCAGTTTGCTCGAACCGACTTTTAAGTTCTTGCACTCTCTCCGACTTCTTCAGGGCTTTCCTAACGTACCACTCTTTTTCATCAAATTTCTTTCCATTTAGAGCTTCAACAGCTTTAGCAGCATCATCAGCAATTTCAAAATTGACAAAACCAAAACATTTGGATTTTCCATCACCGTCCTTCATCACTACACAGCTAGTGATATTCCCGTATTCACCAAAAATTCTCTTCAGATCATCATCTGTAGTAGACTCAGATAGATTTTTTACATAAACATTGTTGAACTTTGTCTTGTTAGCCACCGTCTCCCTCTCCTGCTTACGAAGAAACTTTCCAACATACACTTGTTTATCGTTGATAAGCATTCCATTTAACTTATCAATAGCAGTTTGCGCCGCATCTTGGGTCTCAAATTGCACAAATCCATGACCCTTAGATTGGCCATCGGAGTCTGTTGCTACCTTGCACGAAAGAATAGTCCCAAAACTTGTGAAGGTATCATGTAAGGCTTTGTTATCGATTCCTTTGTCCAGATTCTGCATTTTTTAGTTGTGGAATGTAACTTTTCATAAGAATAGACATTAAAACAACAATTGAATTCTTCGAAGGAATTGAATTAGAATTGGCAGTAACACAATGGTTGAATCACAGAAATAGACATTAAAACAGCAATAGAATTCTCCGAAGGAATTGAATTAGAATTGGCAGTAACACAATGATTGAATCACAGAAATAGACATTAAAACAGCAATAGAATTCTCCGAAGGAATTGAATAAGAATTGGCAGTAACACAATGGCTGAATCACAGAAATAGACATTACAACAGCAGTAGGATTCTACAAAGGAATTGAAATAGACATTTCTAACATAACACAACAATTGTCAAACCACAAAGCAATGGAAGAAACAAAAAACATATATGTATATACGTGTGTATATCATTGTAGAACCATAAATTCAGGAAATAGTAAACATATACCTTGATGAAGATATTTGCTGTGCCACTCCTCCGATTGCTTGGATCCCGATGAGAGTACATAATTCGAATAGACTGGTTATTCAGAGGCGTGAAATTCAACACTTCTATCGCTCTTGCAGCTGCAATACAATACAAACAAATGAACAATACAATAAAAATCAAATTGAGAAAATAAATTGACCGAAATTCACCACCAACACTTAGTCTCATGAAAGAAAGTGAAAATCTAACCATCCTCAGAATTGTTGAAATTAACGTAAGCATATCCAAGGCTGACTTGAGTGCCAATGTCCCTGCAAATCCTAACCGACGCCACCTGACCGACTTGACTAAAAAGATCGAAAACCTGCGATTCAATCACACTCAAATCCAAATCGCCCACATAGAGCGACGTCGATTGAGACTGCTCCGCCGCCTCCCCCGGCGCCGACACACCGTTCGTCGCCGCCGCTGCCGCATTCTGATTCTGCGCCATAATTCCCCCAATTCACAATGACTCTGCTCTCTTTTCAAACCTAGATGATGAATAACCCTCTGATACCACAGCAGCAACAATCTTTTTAGGGTTTTTTTTCAGTAAATAAGCCAAAGAAGAGAGAACAATACAATGCAGATGAATAACAGATTGATCGAAAAATAGGGGAAAAAAATTGCAAATTTTTTGGTATGTTTTTTTCTTGGGTGGGCAGAAAGCTTTTCTGCACCGCAGTAAAAAAAGAGGAGCAGAGAGGGTTTATATAGGAGGGGATACCGAGGAACCCTAACAGAAGAAGCGAGATGAAATCGTGACCGTCGGATCTGATTCTGTTGGCATATCATAGTATATCGAATCAAAATCAAATTAAAAAATGATTATGACATGGATTTGGTCAAATTTTAAATATACAATAATCTATTTTTGTAAATATTAAGTTAATATTTTTTTGCGAATTAGTCAATAGAAAAATATCACATGTTAAAATTCAGTAATAGCACTGGGTCTCACCGATCTATATTTAGAAATATTTCTAAAAATTAAGTAATAAAAATTCGTCAATACTTTCCTTTTTATTTTTATTTTTTTTACATAATAGTTATTTTTATTAAATCGAATATTCTTTTATTATTTTTATTTGTGAATATGTTTATTTTGTATTTTAAAAATATAAATATAAATTAATATTATTTTGATAAATATATATTTTTATAAAATATTGTATCAAAATTATTTAAAATAAAATATTTAATTTCAAATTAAAATTATACAAATCATACGTATGTATATTAATATTTGACCGTGACAGTGGCCCCACCATCTATATATATTCTAAATAATATTACATGTAGTGACAGTGGCCCACCATCTATCTATATATATATATATTTATATTGTGCGTGTTTGTTTGGGGGTTGGATTTTGAGTTTATCTGAATAGTAAAAAATTTCAAATGTAACAGTGGTATAATATGATATAAATAAGTGTTGATGTGATATTTTAAATATAAAATTAATTTTTAATATAATATAAAAAATAAATATTTGATTTGATATTTTTTATAAAAAAAATTGATAAATAGTAAAATTTTTGGGATTTCTCCCAAACGAACACACCCGTGCATGTATTTGGATAATTTTTAATTGTTTTAGTAAGTTTCCAAATTTTATAAATTAATTTTTAACTAGAAATATTATTTTATATTTATATATATATATATGCTTCTTATTTTGATTTTGATGATCAATAACACAATCTCGTTATTTTTTCCCAAAATTTCTAACATAAGAATGAGTGTGTTTCTTTCTGTTTTTCTAGTGTGTGTGTGTTTTTTTTAATGTTAGGTAAACGGTTTTGTTTGTTATGATTTGAAATAAGATGTAAACTTAAATATGTTTTTGTTTAAACTGTGAGGGATGAAGAATATGTATTATATATCGTATATAGTTATATGTATATATTATCATTTTTATTGAAAGTCATATTATAATTTATTTATTTTTATGTATATATAAAATAATATTATCATTTTTATTGAATATATATATATATATATAAAATAATAGTCGTAGCTTCTTGATCCCATCCCATTTTTGGGCCGACACACAATCAGCAACATAACTTTAAGAGTATCTTTTTATCTTTATTGTTTTTGTTATTTTTTCTCATTTTTTTTTCCTCGGTCCCATTGAAATATTGTTATTTTATATTTTTATCCGTCTCAAAATAAGATTACAATTTTCTAATTTAGTAATTATACTATTTACCTAACATAATAAATACTCTTCAAACTTACAATATATTACACAAATATCATTACTAATATTACACAAATGTCATTACAAATGTCATTACTATTTTTTTCTTTTTTATTACAATCCAATATAATACTAATATTAAAAAATCTATGTGCAAAAAAACGCCACTCCTTCACCGGGACGGAGGGAGTAGTTTCTTTCAATTATGTTTGTACTTTATAGTCTTTTTAACGAGTTTATACTCCCTCCGTCTCAAAACTATAGTCTGGGTTGCGTTTGACACGGGATTTAAAGAATATTTATATTATATTGATAGTGGGTAAAAAATACGGATAAAAGACTTTTCTGTCCTTGTGAGTGTATTAGTGTAAAAAGTAGTTGCAATTGTGTAATAATAATGAAAAAATAAGGGTAGTTTTACAGTGATATGATTATTTATGGAAATAGGACTATTGTTTTGGGACAGACAAAAATAGTAAACAAAACTATTGTATTTGGACGAAAGGAGTATAATTTTTTTACTTTTTAAACTGAGTTTGAATCTATTTCATTTAGCTAATTTGTCGTTCAATTTCATTTCCTTACAAATTTTAAATATACAAAATACTAGGATTTGTTTAGACAATAGTTTTTGAAGGTTCTTGAAAATTTGAAAGTTTGGAAAGAGTAAAAAATTAGTATTTAATTTGATATTTTGTGAAAAAAAAAAAATGTATTTGATATGATATTTTTGTAAAAATGAATAGGATCAAATGAGTAAAAATATGTTGTGTAAACAGAGCGCTTATAAAGTATCTTAGAAAATCTTTATTTATTTTTTGATTAATTTTCTCAAACCGTTTGAAAAATTGAATATCTTAATTTCTATCCCTAGAGTGAATATAATGATTCATTTATAAAAAATTTCTACCAATTTTTAAAGACTTTTAAACTCGTGATTTTGTATGATGTAGTAAAGGCACCATCAATCTCTCTTTTTCATTTTTACCATTGATCTCAAAACTTTTTTACCAATGAAAGTATTTTCACCTAAGGTAGAAAGAAGTAACTCTAATGGTGGAGAATCAATTTAGTACTTGTTTTTTGTGGTGATGTTTGTTTGTTTTTTTTTTTTTTTGTTTTTTTTATGACGTGGAAACCCGTAGTCGCTACCCAAAAGTGTATGCTGGGTAAAATCTTCGACTGAACCTAATACTCTGCAAACTAGGTCCGACAGACAAGTCATACTAGGCGAACCATGTATGATAGGTAATCTGAGTCGGTGGTGATGTTTGTTTTTGGTTAATGTTGTGTGCATTTCTTCATAATTTAGAAAAGAATTTCAATATTAAAACAAAAAACAAGCAATATTATTATATACAATATATATTGTGTATAATAAAGATATGTGCTGTTTTTTTTATAATAAGAAATATGTTGTATAAAAGTATGTCATGCGCTAAAAGCAACTATTGTGTGTTGTATGAAACTATAACATGTGTTGTTAGTTCATGTGTTGTATTTGTATTATATTCACATATATAATGTGTTGTCTCTAATAATATTTTGTATTGTCAGACAGCACACGATGTGCTGATAAGACTATAACATGTGTTCTTTGTTCGTATAATATATTTGTATTACAGTAGCATATACAATGCGATGTATATAGTAATACCATGTGTTGTTTAACAGCACATGGTGTGATGTTCAGCACTGTAGCCGTCGCCATTGCTATAGTATTTCCGAGTTATTCCGTAGAGAAATTCAAATAAATTTCTTTGAAGATGTTTAATTTAGGGATGTGTTTTAATTTAGGGATGTGTTCTATCTGATTTTTTTGTTTTTTTATTTTTTTTTAATTTAATCTCTTTATTAGAATGGTAGGATTTGTTTGTTTTATGAGATAACTTGAGTAAATATTTCTTTTATGTGATATACAAAAAATTGAGTAAAAAATATAAAAATTAATAAATATGTATTATATATTAATATTATTGACAAAAGGTGTATTTATGATCATAAAAATATTTTGAATTGCATATGAGGAAATATATGATTATTTTTATTTCTTTATTTTTTTAATGAAAGTGCCTCTCAATTAACTACCAAAACATTCTCACTATATATATTTATAAAAGGAGTAAGATCACATAGATGCTAAAATATTTTTTTCAGCACTTAGCTGAATAACTATAAATTAATTATTCACATATTATGATTCATAATTAATATATTTTTTATACCGAACCGTCAAATTTGCTTAATCGAATTTTCAGTTAACCAAGGAAATTCAGTTCGAATACAAATATTTCATATTTGATATTTGTTCGATTCGGTTTCAATTTTTCATATTTTTTTCGGTTCGGTTAACCAAACCAAACATATTATATATTTATATTATTATATTTTAAATTTTATATTAATAATTATATTTAATTCGGATTTGAAATATTTGCAAATATTTTTTATTTAATTAGAATCTCAATTATTTTTTAATATATTTTTTCTTAATTCCGGTTCGGTTGTTATTTGCAAATACTACAAATATTTCGGTTAACAAAAATTTTCGATTCAGATACGATTTGCGATTTCAAATATTCGATTATCAATCGTGGCCGCCCTGCCAAGGCTAATGGGTGAAAATACATGCTACTAATTCCAAAGTATTAGTTGGAAGAGTTTGAACACAAAATAGCAGCAGACAATACAATACATGCCGACAGTTGAATTTGAGAATTGTTTCTGACACGCACAACTACCCGCTTGAAAATGGAGTTTGCTAAAATGGCTACTTCTGATCCCAAAACAAAACACATAGGATTATTGATATTATATTGGTAGTTGATAAGACTATTATATTAGGACGGAGGGAATATATATATATATCATGTATATATTGCAGTCCCTTTCTAAGTATCCCAAGATTTCTCTATAAATCTCCCATGGAAGAAAAAACAGCATATAAATTAAAGTCAAATTCCCAAAAGGGCTCATGGATCACTGCAAAGCCAAACACATTCACTATATGTATATATATATATATATATGTATGTATTGCCACATTGTAGAAGACAACAAAGAAGCCACATTAGATCACAAAAATGGAGAACTGGAGATGGAGGTGCATACCATTGGTGCTTCTGATGACAGTACTGATCACAGGCAAAGAGTTCTGTCCGGCTAATTCCCGATCTTTACGCCCCGCCATGGAAGACACAGCAGCTGAGAAAGGGAGCCGAGCCGGGAGCAGAAGCAATCCATTTCGATTCATTTCTTGCATCAATTCCACTGGAAGAGGATTGGCATTCATTTTGGCCTCGGGGCCAAGCAAGAGAGGTCCAGGCCATTAAACTATTTGTGCTTCGAAACTTTCGTCTGTCTTCAGCTATTTTAAGAAACTCATTCTTTGAGCTGCTTAATTACTACTTCTGCTGGTCACTAATGTCTATCACCAGCTGGAACAATTCTTCTTGTTTAAGCCTGTCACCAACTAGACATGGGGCCAGAAATATACATATATATATATATATTCTATACTTGATCATTCTTAATCTAGAATTTTGCTAAGCACTACCACCCACCCAACAGTTTTCAGAATTGTGAAGTGACTTGTAAGGCACCTCACATCAATCCAAAAGAAGTAACCAAAAAGAACATTGATATTGTCTACAACATTCCTATATATATATATATATATTTATTAGAATAATATAGATGAATCCACAAAGCAGTTTTTTAACAAAAAACAAATACCTCCACATATTAATATATAGTTACTTATATAATTGATGATGTTCAACAAAACCACTAACGAACAGTGCCTTTATCTTGAAAAGGTAAGTCTTTTAAGGATAGGCCTTTATCTTGAAAAGGTAAAATTACTTATAATTCACATGTATGTGGAAAGCCCGCACAATTCTCTCTCATAATTTAGAAACTAAACCGAGTGTTTTTGAAAATATTGTACAAAATCCCCCCAAAATTTTCAAAAACAATGAGAGAATATGTTGCAGACTTTCCAAGGGTGAGTTATAACTCAAAAGCAATGTCCAAAAAAAGAACGAAAACTTCACTATTTCATACCATGTAATGAATCCATTTCCGACATCCTTCACACTCAACCATCACGACTAAGCTCAACCCTTTATTCCTTCAAAGAGTGATACTAATGTGTCGAAAATCGCACTATCTTGTTTGTTCATCTAAGACTCTTTACAGCTCTTAAATCCAGAATGTGCGAATCTTGTTCTAAAACTTAGTTTATTCCTATACTTTCCATAAACCACAAACCTCAACCAGCTGCAAGTAGCAAATAAACACCTCTACTCAATTCAAAAAGTGACACTGTAAATGCATTCTCAGTAACAAGTTATCAGACATCTGTATAAACCTAATGATCTGCACTACAAAACCAAAGAAAAATCTTTAAAAATGCAATAAATGCCTCAAAAGGTAATTAGGAACACAATAAACAAAAACTAGCAAAAAGGGAAACTTCACAAATTCAGTATAAAAAACACAATTGATGGAGGATAATGTGATAATATTTAATTAAAATAATATTAGCACCATGAATCCACACAACAACAGTACTCTAGTTCAACAGATCTCAGCACAATAATAATAATAAAAAAAAGAGCATCCGATAGAGATTCCACAGACATGCTTATAAAATAAAGGCGTAAAGAAGGGGAAACGAAAGGTCGCAACCGTTCAATTACTCATTCGTCGCCGGCAACGGACTCGGTTTTCTCACTCTGCGGCGGCGCCGTCGAACCGTTATCTTCCTCCTCCGCCTTATTCGGCGCGTCCGTTGCCGCTGTCGTCTCAGGAGCAGACGTAGACTCACCAGATCTAGCCTTCACTTTCTCCAGCATCCTCTTACTAATTTCCTTGGAATAAACCTGCAAAATCTCGATCCCATCGTCGTCGGCAGTCGCTGCCTTCCCCGCCACTTCGAACGCCTCGTTCTCGATGGACTGGGCAGCGTCGACAGCATCCTCGCGTGAGAGAGTTCCGTATCGCTTCGAAAGAATGGAAGGCGACGAAAGCGTCTCAATTAGGCGGTTCCTGACCGCATCGCGCGTGCGCTCAGTCGGCGGCCATATGCTGAAGGTAATGTTCGGTTGCCGCTCCGCCGCGCCGGTGCCGTCGGAGATCTGCGATTGCTCGATTGTCACGTCGGAGATCTGCGATTGCTCGGTCTCGCCCATGGCGGATTTGGGGATTTTTTTTTTGAAGGGGACTTTGCGTTTTCGACGACGTTCAGCTTTTTATTGCTGTCCAAAAATAAATAAAATATTTAAAAATATAAAATTCTTGAACGGTAGTTGCATTTAATAGCGTGAGACGATCCACACCGTCCATCACAGAGTGACCCCCACACAATCAACGGTGCAGATCACTCCAGATTTTCCGGTAGAGTTACCGTCTCTTCCGCTGCGTGTCTGACAATCAATAATGGACCCGAATCCACGTGTAAACAAATCGACGGCCCAAATTCAAAATCGAAAAGACCCACCAACGGCTGCGATTGTCCAATGAATTAAGGAGATTACAACTCAAAACACAAAACCCATTTTCCTTCATCTACATTACAATACTACAATTAACCACTGCTGAAAAATCGCATTCCTAAACACCTAAAAACAAGAACAAACAAAGGATAGTTCTAAGCAAGAACAAGAACAAGATCAAAATCACAAATGCAAGATTTCTGTACAATCCAATCCAATTCAGGGAATAAGCCTTAGCTAGAATTCTAGTCATGCATCTTTCGTTTCGTCGAAAAGGGAATCGGGAATTTCCGAAGGCGGAGGCAGCGTCGACACCCTTTTGAACTGTTAAAGGAATGATCTTTAGCATAAGTAACATAATCGAAACAAATTAATGGATGTGTCAATGAAATCAATCCTAATCAGACCTTGGGTTGCTTGTATTTATCCCGGACTGCAACCAACGGGCTGCCTCTTCGACTAGATTGCATTTCATGAATGAGGCAGATGCATTCCTTTAGGTCTGCAGGCTTATAACCCGAGAATTGTTTGAGCGCCGAATTCTGTGGAATACAAAATACTACATTAAGGTTAAAAAATGTATCTTGGATTAACTTGCTCGACCTGGACAAGGGTTGGTTTATTTTTATACCCAAGGACATAGATCCGGGCGGAGTGTGAATCTTGCGAGGAATATGACCGATGCAGCGATTGTGGAAGGCAAGAATTTCACGCAAGCGTAGTCGAGCAGACTTAACTCTGCCAAATAGCAAGCCAAGAACTCGAACTGCAAACTGCAGCGCTGCAAGAACACCGAATAATCAATCAAGGACGATGTAACAAAATTGAAATTCAAGAGAATATTAGGTTGGAGGTAGGTTTAAGCTTACTTTAAAGTCATCTTGAGCAATCTTGGTGAACCTTCTGCTAGAGAAAAATCATATTGTAACGAATTAGGATCAATAATCAAATAACAAACAAAGACGTAAAGAAAACACTAATTTATGAGGTTAAGCAATAATGTGTTGATTTCATCCACAGACAAAAACAAAGAATAAATTTATTAAGGGCAACTAAATTATAGATTACAGATACCGATTTCTAATACAGATTAACTTAGATTGAATATCTCTAAATTTATTCAAATAAACTAAAAGAATACAACATACGAGCTAAGCTCAATTATGAATTCAAAAGCCTAACACTGCATACCCCGAACCCAAAGAAAGGGGGCGAAGTCCCCCTTGACCCCCCCGACTCGCTAGCCGGGCAACAAAACTCCCATAAACACTCAACGAAATAACAAACTAAATTCAAGGCATATCAATAAATCAAAATAAGCACATTCCTTAGCCAAACAAGCTATTAAAGTAAAAAAGGATTAACCAAGAACGATTAACCTTCAGGTTAAATTTTGTACCGGAGAAAAGTCTTCACATTGGGATTGCCCATCTCGAAATTGAGGGATTTGAGCACATCAGCTTCCATTTTTACTACTTCTTCTTTGGTGTAGGTGTTGTCCGTTATATAACAGAAATCTTTCACGTGCGGCGGAGTAATTTCTTCATATTTTCTACAGAGGAAAGCCCGTTAGCAAAATTGGATCATTAATTACTATTATGGAAGAGGATAATTCAAGACAAGTTAGTAACTATCTTACGCTGCAATCAGCATCGAAGAAACACCAAGAAGCTGAAGCTTCTGTCTACTGATAACATTTGCTGACAAGAATTTGTCGAGGTACGAAACAGCTAAGTATAAAGTCTCCGAGAGAAGCTTGTATTCTTCAGCCACTTCGACTAGCCAATCTACCAAAATACCTCTCATGTTTGCAGTCACATCTTTTTGAATCACCCCTAAGTAATCGGGCAGTGGCCTTCTCTTTGGCTCCATCTGCATTGAACAAAGAAATTCAAATCTAGTGCCGAATCCCGAATTCACTAATCTAAAACAAAATTTGGTCAGCCAATGCACTGAAATTTGATTATTGCATAATATCATCAGCAAGCATTCTAAAAATCACCAACTCAGGGACTCGATTAAATATATTCATCGGACAATTAGACCGGAAAGACAGCCATGAATTGAAAAGATGAATTTACAACAAGGATTATGAAAACCCAAATTCACCCAAATCTACAGAAATCTTAAAACCCTGTCAAAAACAAGCTTGAATTGAAATCTTATGGTAAATAGTAAGTATTCACCAGTGAAATAATCAAGAAAGTAAATAATGTGATTTTACAACAAAGTTTCAGCAGAGATTCTGAAACCAAAACCCAACCAAATCGATAGAAATCCCAAAACCCTGTCAAAACAAGCTTTAATTAAAACCCTAAGGTAAATAGTAAGTATTCAACAGTGAAATAATCAAGAAAGTATATAATGTGATTATACGACAAAGTTTCAGTAGAGATTCTGAAAACCAAAACTCAACCAAATCTATAGAAATTCTAAAACCCTGTCAAAACAAGCTTTAATTGAAATCTCGAGGTGAAACACAAGAAAGTAAATATTGTGAATTTACAGCAAGATTTCACTAGAAACTCCGAAACCAAAAATTCAACCAAATCCACAGAAATCTTAAAACCCTAGCAAAAACTGGCTTTAATTTAAATTTCAAGCTGAATCAAGCATTCAAAAATGAAATTACTGGTAACTGAGAAAGTAAATATTCTAACCACTGACCTCCATCTCGCGAAGATAATCATATATATCAGAAGCATACGCTCCACAAATTTGCGGGTCATCCCCGCCGCCGTCTTCATCTATTTTTGGCGAGCTTTCCGTCTCCTTCACACTTACTTTACCTTTCTTTACATTCCTCTTAGCCACAGCTTTCTTCTTCTTCCCATTGTCATCACCAATGTTCTGATTTATTCGCAAATTCACATCTACATCTACATTTTGAATCTCACCCAACACCACTCTAGGCTTTTTATTTTGTTCAGACACGAATGTTTCGGCAGCTGCTGCTCTCTTCTTCGCCGCCAAGCGTGTGACTCTCCTGCAATTTTCCTGGTCCGCCATTGCTGAAACCAGGAAAACCAAACTACACGGGCAAGAGACTGAAAAGATAAGGCGCGGTTTTGTCTGAAAAGAGGGGTATGATTATATATGCCAAATTGGGACGAGAATAACCGCTAACACGAACTTGTTTGAAAAATTTTCGATTGAACGAATGAGCGGGGATCAGAGGCAAAACTAAAACGAAAATTGAAAATGACAGGAATCTTGGATTTGGCTCGATTAGGGTTTCTTCTGTATTCAGTTTTGGGACTTTGAATCCTGCCCCCAATTTTCCCGGTTTACATTTTCGGTTTCTACCTTCGCATAGAAAAATAGTCCAATAAAAAATATTTTTTTATATAAAAATATATATTTTGTTTTTATTAATTTTTTTAAGTTTGTAAGTGATGATCTGATGGCGGTGGCGTAAAGGTTGGCATTGTCACCGTAAAATCATGGTTCAAATCGGATTTTCACGTCATAAAAAAAATAAAATTAGACTTTTTATATTAAAAATATTAATTATTATATCAAAATATAGTAAAAATTATATAAATATAATAATATTTTTAATGTTAAGTAAAATAAGATAAACAGAAAAAGAAAATATTTTTTTTTTTATGGAAAATACAAAAGTTTAGGAATTTTTATATTTAAAAAAAATACTAATATATATATATTTTTTCTTTTTATGTAAATTGTATTAGATTGTTGGAGTGTGATTTTAAATTCATATTAATATTATTTACTCAAATATATTATTTTTTTACGAAATATTATTTAAATTATAAATTAAATCAATATCTCATTCTAAATTTAATATAAAAAAATATATAAAATTAATTTTTAATACACTTGATTATTAATGTAGAATTTATTTTGTTAGTATTTTCGCTTTAAATATTTTTTTAATATGATATATAAGGATTATATCGATAATATAAAAAATAATATTTTATATTAAATGTAAATTGAAAATAAAAAATATATATTAAAAATAGTATAAAAAAAAATTGTAGCCAAACAAACCCCCAATCTTTTAAATATTTTATTAATAATTATTAGTATTTCATATATATATTAAAATGTAAATCATATTTTTCAGATTGTATAATTACTCAATTATTATAAATAACTAAAATATTTACAAGAAATCGTATATATAATTTATAAATTAAATTAAAATTTAATTGAGTATAAAAATAACTGCATAGCAAGAGTTATACTTTAATATATATATATAGGATAAATAATAGTATATGTTTTTTTTAGTTTATATTAGATTTAGAAATAAAAAATAAAAAAAATAAAAAAAATAGTATTTTATTTGATGTATTTTTTATAGTAGATAAAATCTATATTTAAATATTTGAAAAAGAGTTTCAATAAAAGTGTTTTATAATAATTATTATTTTTGGTTTATTTAATTTGTATTCTTGAATAATACAAGTTTTTATAAATATATATAAAATCAATATATATATACATTAAATAATATATAAGTATATATTTTATTCTTCATAAAAAATTAACAATTAAATACGAAAATAATATTTTTTATATTTGCGACGCAATTTTTAATAATTAATATTAAAAATATATATAAAAAAAAATTAATATAACTTTTTGCTAAGGAAAATAAAAATAATTTTTTATAACAATTCAAAACTGAGGGTGTGTTATTTTTGTTAAAAAAAATTCATCATGTTTTTAAAAATTAATATATTATACACATTCGTTGTTTCGTATGTTATATATATATAAATATTTGTATCTCATATAAAAAATATATTTTCAAACAAATTTACAAAACAAACAAAACCTAAAAGTTTAACATAAATTTGGACAACATGAGCGACTGCATAGGATGTTTTTTTTTTAAATGTAAACTTTAAATAATACAAAGATACGTAGAAATTATAATAAAATATGTCCACGAAGAGTTATAATTGCGCATTGCGCAGTTGAATTCGTCAAAATTTGGTCTATGAATAGTCATAATTTGATCTTGGTATCGAATTGTTATATACCTGTTAGCCCATAAGTCAGTAAGTCAGTACTGTGACGAAGCGGCTCTTGCTCACCCGACACGATCGTACGAGGTCACAATTCACCCCTTTGTTCCGGTGCAAGATTGTCGTTTACTTTTTGCACGTAAATTTTTTAATATTAGTATTATAATGGGTTGTAACGAAAAAGACAAAAATGCCTATATTAGTATTGTGTAATATAAAAATAACGGCATTTGTGTAATATAATGTAAGTTTGAATGGTATTTATTATGTTAGGTAGGTAGTACAATTAGTAAATTAGGAAATAGTAATTTTATTTTGGGATAAACAAAAATAAAAAAATGACAATCTTTCAGTTGGACGAAGAGAGTACAACAGTAATGCTAATTGGTTGCAAGAGCAATATAATTGTACGACTGAAAATAGTTATATATATGTGTGTTGGATTTAGGAGGGAATAAGTGTTGCAAAAAAATAAAATAAAAAATAATAATAATACCAAAATAGGTCAAATTACTTTTGTGCAAATTTCAAATATCAGTATTTAAATTGATCAATTTTCAAAATAACAGTTTTCAAATTGGTCATCTTCTTATAATCAATCAATCGGATAGGATTAAAGAAATCGAATTGTCCAATTGACCAATAATTTACAGATTATTATTATTATTATTATTATTAGTATTATTAGGAACCCTTAAAAAGAGATCTTCAATTGGTTACCATTTAGTTATTTATTTTTCTATAAATATATATATATATATCATAATGTAAAAACCCAAGTAATCATTAAAAAAAAAAAAACACAAATCAATTATTTTTATTACCCCATAGTGTAATTTTTATTTTTCTTTTTCTTTTGTTTATTTTACATTGTACATCTATATTTATATGACAATTCGATGCCAAAATTGAATTATGGCTACTCATGTCCAAACTTTGCTGAATTCAACAAGGGTGTGTTTGTTTGGGGGATTGGATTTAATTTTCACTATTCATTCTATTTTTTTCCTCCAAAAATATCAAATTAATCGCCTATTTTTTATTTTTTCTATTATACTAAAAATCAATTTTACATTCAAAACATCACATCAACGCTTATTTATATCACATCATACAACTATTTAAATTCAAAATTTTTACTATTCAAATCCCAACTCAAAATCTAACCCCCCAAACAAATAATAATGATTATATGTTTGTTTAATGATGTTAGGTCAATCGAGGAAAAAACTGCATAAATGAGTTGCAATTTATTAAAATATCGAATACATTGTTATTTAAGAAAAAATAAAAACAAAATACAAGTAAAAGAAAGGAAAATAAAAGATAGTAATTTGTTGATGAATGTCTTTTTTTCTCGTAATGTTTGCATTAACTCTATGTAACGTTTGCACGTAATGCCTTCTATTAGTGTCATTACCTACCCTTAATTGACCAATTAAATTCTTTGTAACAATCAGATTAATGACTAAGTAATTCGCCTAGATCACATTTACCTTTTACATCATTTTACTTATCATTAAAAATATCATTATATTTGTATAATTTTGTATATAAATATCATTCTATTAGTATTTTCCCAAAAAAAAAATATAAAATCAAACACCTGTTTTTTATTTTTTATATTATACTAAAAATCAATTTACATTCAAAACATCACATCAACACCTATTTATATCACATCATACAACTATTCAAATTTAAAATTTTTACTATTCAAATCCCAACTCAAAATCCAAACCCCCAATCAAACACACCCTAACAATCTCTCTTTTTTTATTTATTTTTTTATTTTTTTAAATTTACATTAGGTCTAACAAACCTTTACACTAAACATACAGTAAAATCTAAAATGTTAATAAACACGAAAAATTTAAAAACAAAACCAATGAAGCAGCGGAAGATCATCGTCACAAGAACCACATATTCAATTCCCAACTAAATTACACATTTTTTTTACTTACATTTAGGTGAAAGAACAGAAGATCCATCCCACTTTGCATTGCACCTCCCGGGATGGATCGATCAACTGAAAATTTCAGTTTCAAATCTGCAAATTCAGAATTGTGATATATATATATACATATAGTTCGAGGAGTGAGCTTCGGTCGAACCTGTCGTTAACTCAAAAAGATTCCGGCGAAAGGGAAGTGACCGTTTCTCAGGGGAGCTGCCGGAAGTCGCATCAGTTACTCCCGATGCTGGGGGCGTTGCATCATTCGATGTTCAACTGAATTGGTTGCTGTTGCTATGTAAGATGAGGTACACTACAAGTGCTGCATACACCGCACTCCCGGAGGCGATGAGGCAGCCGAAGAACAGCCCGGTAACTTCGGAGAGGAAAAAGTGCAGCAGTAGATACCCGTTAATCACCATCACTAGCGCGGCCACTGTCCATGCAGCAAACTGTAATGAATATTACAGCAATGAGTTCCGATAAGATGAATCATTGAACATTATCGTATTATTGCGAATTACTACGATTCACAAACAGGTTATATCGTGCATTCCACAACTATATCGAGAAAAGTCGTCGTGGTTTGATAACTAGATACCGCTGATACCATATTATCATCTCACATATATATCATAGAACGAAGAATTAAAAAATGATCGAATTTAAGCTAATTGCAAGATGCATAATTAATTATGTATTATGTAGTTCACATATATCATAAAACGAGGAATGACGAATGATCGGTCCAACTGATATAATAAAACAAGGAATAAAAAAATGATCGACTCAACTAAAAACTTAACCTAGTTGAAAAATGCATCATTAATTACATATTATTTAGTCCAACGGATATAATAAAACAAGGAATAAAGAAATGATCGACTCAAAAAACTTAAGCTAATTGGAAAATGCATCATTAATTACGTATTATGTAGTCCAACAAATATCATAAAACGGAGTAATAAAAAATGATCGTCTCACCTAAAAGTTTAAACTAGTTGAAAAATGCATAGTTTCTTTTTTATTATTATTTATTTATTACGTATTATGTAGTCCACAAGTATGTACTAAGCTCTTCAAACCATTCCCGACCATGTTCTAAAACTCGCCCGACATGTAGTCTTTCGCATAAAAATCATAAAACAAGGAATGAAAGAATGATCGACGACTCACCTTAAGTGTAGGGCCGATCTTGAAATCTCCCATGACGGGCTCCTTAGCCACCAATGTGAGAAGCGGGATGAGCGCAAACGGTATCTGAACCGACTGCAGAACATTGAGCCATTCATTAAGGACATCGAGGGACGATTCCGACTTGTTAAAAACAAGCGCCACAACGATAGTCGGTATAATAGCACAGCTCCGGGTAATCAAAGCCCTCACCGACTTCTTTAGCCGGAGATTAAGAAAACCTCCCATTATAAATTGTCCAGCATACGTCCCGGTTATCGTGCTACTCTGTCCAGCCGCCAATAACCCGATGCCCCATATGTAGAGGATCGGGAGAATCCCGCCGCCGTGCCTCTCCTCGAGATACTGCCCTGCATTCACTAGGCCTATACTCTCCGCTTGCTTGCTTCCATAGAATCCCTCGGCGAAAACAGTCGTGACAAATAAATTGATGATGAAAGATACAAGAAGCGCCGCTGAGGATTCGATGGAGTAGTAATTAATTGCCTCCTGGACCTGGCCTTTCTTGTTAGAATCTATGCTTCTTGATTGCACCAAAGCAGAGTGTAAAAACACGTTATGAGGCATTATTACACAGCCCACGACTCCCACGGCTTGCCGGATTGTCTTCGAGCTAAGTTTTGGAACCAAAAGGCCTGCAAGACTGCGACCCCCGATCAGTTTAAATCATTATTATGATTTTATTTCTGTTTCCTATCACATTGAGATTATAGTTAAGCATCTAACCGATCACGAGCTCCCTTCTACTTGGTTTGGCGTCGATGAACATCCAAGCAAACGACAATGCCATAGTTGAAATAAGAACTGCAAAAACAGCTTCCAACTTCCTCACTCCATAGTTTTCGAGCAGCAGAAATATAAAGCTGTATCGAAATTTCACAAAAAGACAATTCAAATGATCAAATCATCGACAATAGGACAAACAGGAAAGCAGCATCAGCAACTATTAGTGTCATAATGTAAAGATAACAGCAATGACATAGTCGAAATTAGATCGACTTCCAACTTCCTCACTCCATACTTTTCAAGCAGCAAAAATATAAGACTATATCGAAATTTCACAAAAAGACAATTAAAATTATCAAATCATCGACTATCCGACACACAGAAAAGCAGCATCAGCAACCATCGGTTTCATAATGTAAAGATAACAAAAATGGCATAGTCGAAAAGAGAACTGCAAAAACAGCGTCCAACTTCCTCACTCCATAGTTTTTGAGCAGCAAAAATATAAAGATGTATCAAAATTTCACAAAAAGACAATTCAAATGATCAAATCATCAACTATCCCAACAAACAGAAAAGTAGCATCAGCAACCATTGGTTTTATAATGTAAAGATAACAAAAATGACATAGTCGAAAAAAGAACTGCAAAAAGAGCTTCCAACTTCCTCACACCATAGTTTTCGAGCAACAAAAATATAAAAATGTATCGAAATTTCACAAAAAGACAATTCAAATGATCAAAGCATCGACTATCCGAAAAACAGAAAAGCAGCATCAGCAACCATTAGTGTCTGTAATAAAGATATATATGCTCTGTGACTATGAAAGCACCACATAACATATCCTTTTGCTTTAGAATTAAAGTGCCTTTTCAGCTCAATACACAACAGAGGATATATAAAAATGGCTGACTTGCAAACAGCACCACTCATGAAACCATTTCCATCAGATATGATGCTTTAATGCAAAATGCAATCAGATTCCACCAAAATCTAAAGTTAGTGATTTCTGCATTACGAGAATTAACCATGAACAGATTGAATCACTACTAACCATATCATTGCAGATGATGAAAAAGAAAGAAAAAACTCCATTGTTGATGTTAATGATAAGAGTTTCAATTCAGTTTATCTACCTATGAACATAATTGAAGAATTGCATAGTGTAATTCCAAAATCGATTTAAATTTTCAACAGATTTCGGAATCCATACCAATCAGAAGCAGTTATTAGAACTCCAATCCAAAGAGGAATCAATCCGCGGCTCAAAATCTGAATCGCAATCGCACTTCCAATGACCTCCTGAATATCTGCCCCAATCAGCGCAAGCTCCGCCATGAACCACAGAACAATTCCCGCCCAATAAGGATACTCCTCGCGACAAAGCTCCGCCAAATGCCGACCGGTCGCCACACCTATCCTCGCCGAGAGAAGCTGAATCAATAGCCCCATCGCTGTCGCCCACATCAACAACCACAGAAGCGAGTAACCAGCAATCGCCCCCGACTGAAGATCGCCTTCGAGATTCCCCGGATCTAGAAACGCTATGCTCATCAGAAAACCAGGACCGGTGAACAGCCACAGCTTCTTAAACGAAAACGGCGGCACGCCGGAGTGGTTATCGGATTCCAATTCGAAATCGCTGATCAGAATCTTCTCTCGTGCCTCGTACGCTGCTTCCTCATCCTCCTCGACGTCCTCCACAACATATTTTCCTGAAACGGCGTCGGAGGAAGGCGTTTCCGGCGGGGGTAATAGACGGTGGGATTCCGACGCTTGTTCTAGTTCCATCACTGGCGATTGCAGCGATTCTGGATGCGAATTTCCGGCAGAATGATGTTGTGGTGGAGTAGATTTCATTTTGAATTTCCGATTTCTATTCAAGGATATTTTCCGGCGTAGAGGTTTTCGAACGGGTATTGCTGAATATGGCGGACATCGGCGGAGGCCGGTGGTGGCGTGTGGCGGGGCATATTGAATTTAGCTACTACTATAAATTGTGGTTGCAAAGGTGGTCCTCGGTTTTTCTTACGACTGCTGAGACCAGAAGACCAGGTAGATCTCAACCGTTTATTTTGTGGGACCAGATCTTAGATGCGGGTACATCTAGTGACGGGATTCGCGCACACGTGGAAGCGACCCGAGGGTATTAGTGTCATGAGCACCTCTTTTTGCAGAACAGAGAAGGGCAATTTCGTCTTTTCAGGCTTCCTGAACAATCAAGATTAGTACAAAGTCATCTAGAGTGGATTTGCTCAGGATGTCTTTAATACCAGTATCATCGTGGTTTTATATAAAATTGAATCTATATATTTAATTAATTGTGAAATTCAAAATCATTTAAAGTTATTAGTGTCATAAATCGTCGGAGTCCAAGTGCAGAGACAAATACCAACATGATATTGAATGAAATGAAGATATGAGTGTCCGAAATTATTTATTCTAATTTTTTATAAATATTCAAATAAAATCCTATTAATTTTGGCATGATGATTTTCAAACATAAGACGATCAAGAAATCAACATAAAGAAAATTTGAGTAATAAAGAAAAAACTATCGAAATTTAATTTCGAAAATAAACGCATAATAATAAATGTAAATTTCTCAATTCAGCAATTTGAATTTAAGTTCAAAGGAGAGCAAAGAAACTATAAGACGTTTGGATTAGCAATGTGCCGAACTTTAAGTTAAAAATTCTAAAATTGAAAACCGAGTTCAAGCAGCAAAAGTTAACATCACAATTTTGAACTCAAGTCGAAGCTCAAAATAAGAATTTTTAAGATTCTATTACTTTTAGTTTTAGAGAGAGGTCTTAATTGGATAGAAAAATATCCATTTTTAGATTTTTATTTATTTATTTATATTGAATTAACTATGTTTATAATTTTTTTGTGTAGTATTTTATCATTAATGATTTGAATATTAAGTTTAAATTTTTTATTTTGTTCAATAGTGAATTTTTAAAGCATTGTGTCTAAATTTAAAATTTTATGCTAATATTTTTTAAATAATTTCTGCGCATTCAATCAGTATTTATAATATTTTAGTTTTAAAATTTAAAGATTATATTATGATTTTGCTGGTGCATATATCATTTATGTGAAAAATTGCATAGTAAATTTAATATATTTAATTATTATTATTATTATATTATTATTATTTTAACAAAATTCATTGCATTTAATTATTATTATTATTATCATTATTATATTATTTTAACAAAATTCATTTCATTTAATTATTATTATTATTATCATTATTATATTATTTTAACAAAATTCATTGCAACGAAGCATGACAATTTATATGACATATAATTGTAACTTTAATTTATAAAATGATATGTAACAAAATTCACAGCAAACATATTTTGTTGCAACTCATATGACAAATAAATTTATGAAAAATTATGTTACAAATTTTTGTGGCAGTATATGTAACCAAATTAGCTCTACTACTTAAGCCACTAAATATTTTGTTGCTAAGTGTGCATATTGGATACAACTTAAGGACAAATATCAATCAACTGAAAAGCCTTTGAGGAACATTGGTAAAAGCTCTCAATATCAAAGCACTTGGTGTTTGTTTGTGTATTTTAGTTTTTGAGTTTGAATTTTTTAAGAGTGAAAAGTCGAATTTGAATAGCTGTTTAATATAATATAAATAGAGTTTGATGTGATATTTTAAATTTAAAATAAATTTATAATATAATATAAAAAATAATTATTATTATTTAACCGTAATTCTTTTTTGAGAAAAAAAATAAAAATTTAAATAGTAAAATCCACAAAGAAACGCAACCAAAATTTCAGCAGCCAACATGAACAAATAAAGAGATATAAGATTCACTTGGCGAATACCTTTGCCAATCGAAAAGAAATTCGTTGGAGATTCATTAATAAGGACCGTTGCAGATGCAAACGAGATATACTTCAGGTGTGTTTGTTTGGGGTTTGGATTTTGAGTTGGGATTTGAATAGTAAAAATTTTGAATTTGAATAGTTATATGATAGTGATATAAATAGGTGTTGATGTGATATTTTGAATGTAAAATTAATTTTTAATATAATATAAAAAATAAAAAAGAAGTGTTTTGATTTGATATTTTTGAGGAAAAAAAAATGAATGAATAGTAAATTGAAAATCTAATTCCCCGAACAAACACACCCTCGTTATCCAAAATTTTCAACTATCTCCGAAATTCATCGCGAGCTTAATATTTTCTCAAGAATTTCCTGGCAGCTCAATATGCCTTTGAAAAATCCACTTTGACAATGAAATCCGTCATGTTTGTCTTCGTAAAAATTAATAAAAGTATTGAAATAAAATACAGAAATAACACACCCTTCTTTCTTACATAATTTTGTGATTAGAAGGTGTTTGGTAAACAATTTTTTCAAAATTTTTTTCTTTATTGAAGAGTTAGCTGTTTGACTAATAAATCAGTTAATTTTGTTGTTGGTAAATTAGCGTTTTCAATTAGTTTATTGAGCCCAAAAAACTAATTTTGAAAAAATTGTATACTCCAGCATTTCATATTAATTTTTTCAATTAAATTTATTTTATTCCTTACTTCTCTTTAAAATTAATTAATTCTTTAACATATATTAATATTTTTTTACACTATTTATTAATTTTTTGGATATATTTTCTTTTAATAATTTATAAATTCATATTTATAAATTTAAAATAATTATTTTTTTATATGTCAATTATTTTATTTATAAATTTGTTTAAATTTTTTAGAATACATGTGATATAAAAATTATTGATTAATTTATATAGTATTTTATATCACATAATATTTTTATTAAAATGAATATATTTATTTAAAATTATAAATTCTAATGAAAAAAATATATATTTTAATAAATTTGCATTAATTCTTTACGAAATATTTTAAAATAATAAAAATAAATATCTTAATAAAACTTTTTTAATTTTAAAAATTAATAATAAATTTTTTAAGTCTACCCACCAAAAAACTAACTAAATATTTTGAAAATAAAATATAAAATGTTTTTAATGGTCATTTTACATATAAACAGCTAAATATCAAATCGCTATTTTACCAAACATTTTAATACAAACAATTAATCGAATCAGCTAGTCAAACCCGCTAATCAAATCAGCTAACAGTTAATTGAATCAGCTAACAAAACTAACCGTTATCAACTAATGGTCAAACACACCCTTAGTCTTGTTTGTATATGTATTTGTATTTGTATCTGTTTTTTTTTTCTAAATAATAATTATACGATATTTTGTAAAATTAAAATAGTAATGTACTAAAAAACTGTAAAACTTGTAAAATAAGTAATTTAAGGAAAAAAAGAAATCTTATTGTTTATTTAAAACTATTTAAAAGTATATTCGAAAATCTATTTAATTGTAATTTATATGTGTCGTGTAATTTTAAATGGAACATGTTATGGTGATTCTTATCCCTTTATTTTTTAACTGATGACGTGATAATCCGCAATCGCTATCCAAAAAGTGCGCACTGGATAAATTCTACACTACCGGACCATTCCTTCCTGGACTATTATTATTATTATGGTTTCTTGCAGCAACTATACAAGCAACCCTACCAGAATATTCAATATTTTTATTTAATTGATTTATTATTATTAATTTGGTGTACCGATTGGAATTATTTAAATTATCACTCTAACTACTCTTATTTTATTTATTTATATATATATATATAAATCTATTTACAAATTAGTATTATTATTATTATTTTTTTAATATCGAATGAAATATATAATTTTTATTAAAATGTTATACTTTATTGGTTTATTAAGAAAATATTCATTTATTTTTGGCATAATCTAATTATTAAAAAAAAGAAAAAGAATTGAATACTCTAACTCAAAAGAGATCAAAAATGAAATTGTTAAAACTTAAAAGACACGGGAGCATTGAAAAATAATTATACATACAAATTATGATAGTATTAGTTTAATTAATTAATTAATCATATTTAAATTTTGATTATTTTTAAATTATTTTATATTGTAGTCTGTTAAGTCAATTACATTCAAAATATACTTGAGAAAATGTCACAAAAATCGTCATATCTTCTCAGGGTTCCAAAATTTGACAACATTTTTTAAGGATCCAACAACACTATCTTACAGCAGTTTCAATCTATAAGAATAGATTTAAATTTTAACAATGACCGGAAGTTTGTAAATTATCATATTCCCTTCAGCTAATATTTGATTTAAAAATGATTTTCTTACACTTATCCATATCTATTTACATAAAATCAAATATTTTATTTTTACTATTCTCAAAAGTTATAAACATATAAAGAATTTTCAAAATAATAAAAAAGACTAAATATTGAATTTAATATTTGAAAACAAATAGAAATTAATCATCTTTTTACGATTGAAAAAAATAAAAATAAAAGTGACTTGTGACGGAACGAAGGACTATTAATTAAATAAAACGCAAGTCGGCTTTCCGTACCAGAATATAGAAAATTAATGAATTATAAATAAATAAGCTTAGAGCGCACCGCCGTCGCCGACGTCTTTCTTCTGTTCTTACAGCGACGAATGCTGCAGAATCGCTTTTCCGGAACGGAGACAATGGCAGCTGCATCTCTGGTGGCAGGAAGCGTCACAAATCTAGAGATTTCGCGTTACTGGAAGCAGAAACGCCTGACGGAGGAAGATCACCTCTACGCTGCTATCAAGGCTGCCGCTCGCGTTAGGGCTCGGAATCTCTCTGTAAGTTTTCCCGATGATATCGGTGCAAACCTATTTAGTAAATATGAACATCTTTTGATTGGAAGCTCCAATTATGCTATAACAGTTTTTCTTTTTTTTTTTTTTTTTTTCTATTTGATGACTGAGGACTGTTGAAATGAATAATACTGTTGTTTTTGGAGCCAGTAGCGTCTGAAAGACTGAAACACTCAGTTTGTGCATAATTCCTTTTTAGGTGACTTACTGTAATCAATCTCCATTATCTGGAACTGACAACCTGTATAATTTTACTTGGATTTTTGCTTTCATAGAAATTGGATTATACCAAATTTGTCGATGAAAACTGAGGCAGAAAACGGTGGATTGCTAGTTTGATTTTGAGATAAAGAGTTGCTGTCCTGCTGGTCAACTGATTATAAATCCACTTGATGTAGCTTCATGATTGATAAGATCTACAGTTTTAACCATGTCTTGTTTTGCCCAAGTTGCATTATCGGTTGGTAGAACAGAGCTCTTCAGCATCTTATCTGATATTCGATGAAATTGATACTGTGAAATTTTGGAACTTCATGACTGACTGTTCTCTAGAATTATTAGGAATCCATATGATCTGTCCAATAAATTCATCTGAATCCACTTTTTCATATCACCCTTCAGAATTTTCATGTGCTTCTTTGGATCAGTGATTTTGTATTAACTGACTTGCATACAAATTATGAAAACATATACATCTGTTGCAATTTTAGATACCAAATGCAATTCCAGTGTAGTTAAGTTACTAAATTGCTGCATACTGAATTTCAAAATTGTGCTAGGATGATGATCACCTGCGCTTCGAATGCTACTTAAAGGAGAGCGATGGCCACAGGGACGACAAACACATCTCCACAATGCTCGGTATAGATGACAATAAAGAATTAATGGTGGGAATAAAAGACTGGTATGTTGAGCTAACATCACCACTGGTAATAAGGGATAAAAAGGAGCATTATATCTCGTTTAGATATAAATTTTGGAGTTTTGAAAAAAAATAAATTATTTGTGAATAGTAAAAAGTTGCTATGTGATGTTTTGTAAGAAAAAATAGGCATTTGATTGGATATTTTTGAAACAAAAAAAAAAAGATGTTGATAAATAGTAGGCGAAATTGTCAAAAATTCACCGGTGGTTTGAAAACTCCACGTAATTCTCATATGGTTTAAAAATTGCGTGACACTTTCTCATATTTTCCAAAATGTGAATTCTAAAGTTGGCATATTTCATCAACATAATATTATTGGCGCGTGTTGGGTACACTTTGTTAAGTGTAGACAATGGACGTTTAAACCACAAGGTAGAATTACACGGAGTTTTCAAACCACAGGTGAATTTTTGGCAAATTTCGCCTAAATAGTATCAAAAGCTTCAAAAGTGTCTTATAGTAACCATCCATGACTCGGCAAAATTTACAGGACAGTGTTAACAATGTTTGACTAATTAATGCTGCAGGTGGACTAAGAGCAAATACGCGTACCTGAACGAGCCAGCCATGATGTTCCTCGACAAACCCGGCCAACGGAACTGCACTTATCTTCCCAACTTCTTGCGCTGCAATTCTGCTTCTCCTTAATCATCAAGTAAGCGTCTAAGTTCACGCAATACTTGCTCGTCGCCAAAAATGTGTGCATGCTAATGTGATATGATTATTGCTTTGTGTATATATGTGTTTAAAGTTTAAACATTGCTTGTTATTTTCTCGCACTTCAAACTATGGAGATGTGTATATATGATTTGCTGTGCGCGTAATAAGCACATAGCGAACTATTCTTTCGCCTTTTACGAAAGAATACAGTGTGTGTTGAATATATCCAACGTTAAAGACTCCCTATATTGTAAGGCTGAAAAATAATGTTGGACTCCGGTAAAGTGCTTACTTTACTTAACATTAATTGATTTTAAGTTGGAATTCCGAATCCCTTTTTTTACCGTATGCTTGTCACATTCAAACTACATCGGCTTGTGTTTGGAGGGTGGTTTCCCCGAAAGCACTTGGATTGTGTTCTTCTGTGGGTTTAAGGGATTTTAATATTTGAATTCTTTTTTTTCTAAAAAAATATCACATTAAATATTTATTTATTTATTTATTTCATATTATACAAAAAAATTATTTTATATTTAAAACATTACATTAATTTCTATTTATATTACATTAAACAACTATTCAAATTCAACCGATGAAAAAAATAAAACCCACAAACAAACACACCCTTTGTGTTTGTTGCGGCAAAATGAGAGTAAAGAATAAAAATATTTCTATAATTTTTGTTTTTTTGATTCAGATTTGCAAAATGAATTATTTTTATTTTATATTTTTACTTTTTCCTATGTGCAGAGAAACGTCTGGGAAATAAAAATTGAGCATGAATTGTGTGTCTATTTGTCATTTGTTTCCATTTTTTGTATTATCTATTTTTCACGATTTCTTTTAAAAGTGTATTATATCCCTCTGGAAGAATAAGCTTGTTTATTTTGGACACTAAATTTAAAATATTACTCCCTCAGTCTCAGAAGTAAGTATTTATTTGCTTTTTACACGTAGTTTTAGAAATATTAGTATTATATTGAGATATAGTACGAATAAAGTAGAAATGACTAAAATAACCTTATTAGTATGTGTGATATAAAGGTAATGACATTTGTGTAATATATTGTAAGTTGTAAGGGTATTTGTAATGTTACGTAGATAGTACAGTTACTAAACAAAATGAATACTTTGTTATGGGATGGACTAAAATGAAAAAATTTGATATTTTATTATGGGACGGAGGGAGTATTTTATCCTTGAGAAAGTGTATTAATTTAAGTGTAAAAAATAGTAGTAATATTGCAATAATAATAGATATATTGTGACATGTTATGATGATTTATGGTAATAAAATTATTGTTTTAAGACGGATACAATTGAAATTGACCTATTCTTTTGGGACGAGTGGAGTACTATTATAAAGCATTATATCCAGATAAAAAAGTCACTAAATAATTTTTATGTAATATTTTGAATAAAATTTGAAATTTAATATTTTCTTTTATCATTTTTTATTTCATTAAAATAATTTTTCTTTTTCTTTTTTATTGTAAAAGTAATTTCTATATAAATATCAAGATATCTATAAATTTTATAAAAAATATCTATTTTTTGTACTTGCAAGACAAAAATATTAAAATAATCTTATATACTTTCATTAGTAAAAAATATTATTGCTTTTTAATTTACTATAAAAATGATAAAAATAATTTAAATCGAAATATAAAGAATATCATATTCAAGTAAAAAGAAAATTTTGTGATTAAATAATACAGCATATAACATAATATATTATTAATTTTTAGCATAATTATATACATATAATATAGCACCATATATAAATTGTACAATACATATTTTTATATAACATAGCATTGTATGCTTACTTGGTCAAATTAGTATGATCCTCTAATAGCTGCCTGCCGTGTCATTTTTAACTAAGCTTTTGTTAATCTTTTCTCTGGTTTATATTTGTGTATGTACGGCTGTGTTTGTTAGGAGGATTGGATTTGATTTTTTTCACTGTTCATCGCATTTTTTTCTCCCAAAAACATCAAATCAAATACTTATTTTTTATTTTTTATATTATACTAAAAATCAATTTTACATTCAAAATATCACATCAACACCTATTTATATCACATCATATAACTATTCAAATTCAAAATTTTTACTATTCAAATCCCAACTCAAAATCCAAACCCTAAACAAACACACCCTTTGTGTTTAACAAACACACCCTTTGTGTTTTTAAATAGTAATTAGATAGTAATATTTTTAAAAGAAAATAATAATATATTTTTATAAAAAATTGTTTATATCATACATAAAATATCTGAAAATCTTGTGTTTGGTTCACCTGTATTTGTAATTTGTATCTAACGATTAATTAAATGTGATTTTTAAAAACAATAATAATAACTTATTCTTATAGGGGAATTATAAGAATTACACAATAAAATATTTAAGATATTCAATCAATTTTTATTTTTTTTAACTATTCTCAATATATATAATATTTATATTTTTTTTACAAAAATTAATAATTTAAAATAATTTTTTTATATTATCAACGCAATTTTATATACTTTATAAAAAAATTCTAAAAATTCTCAAATTAAAACACTAATACAAACATTTTCTTTTAAAACACAACCAATGTGTCTCTGTTTCTTTATGGAGTATAACTTTATTATTTCCTCCGTCCCATAACAAAAGTATCTATTTTTTTATTTTAATCCGTTTGTTATGTTCATTTTCTTTTTTCTCGTAACTGTACTATCTACTTAATATTACAAATATATTTACAACTTACAATATATTACACAAATGTCATTTACCTTTATATCACAACATACTTAATAAGGTTATTTTAGTCATTTACATTTTATTCCTACTACGCTTCAATATAATACTAATATTTCTAAAATTATGTACAAAAAAACAAATGAATACCTAGTCATGAAACTGAGAAAGTATTGTATTTTTTTTACAAAATATTTATCAAATATTATTTTAATATCAAATTCAAACAAAAAATTATCATAAATTGTCTGCTAGTTTGTTTTATTTTATACTTTTTATATTACTTGATAACATAAAATGACATACATATTGGACCAAAAACATTTCACTCCACAAAGGCTATAGTATAGTGCACTCAAAAGTCACATAATTAACTTATTCATAAATCAAGACATTGGTCAAATAATCATTTCAAAGTAAAGAAGTCAAGCATTGCCAAACAATACTTGTTGAAATTATAAGCTAACACACGATGATGTGTTTGTTTTGAGATATAATTTTTTTTTAGATAAAATTAAAGAATGAGTGTATATAAAATATTTTATTTTTTTATTTTTGAAAAATGTACTCCCTCATTCTCAATTCAAATTATTTTTTTTACCATTTTTATCCGTCTTAATTCAAAGTATCCATTTTATTTTTTAATCAAAAAATAATTATACGCTAAAATCAAAATAATATTAACTTTTATTTAACTTACAAATATACTATTACACATACATAAAGTCAAAGGACAAAAATATCAAAATTTATAACACACTTTCATTTACGAATAAAATATTATTATTTCTTAATTAGATTGATTAATTATATTAATTTTGTCTTGTATAATAATGATGTAATATATATTTTAATTATTTACTACTTGTATCACTTTTGAAATTTTGTATCTACAGCTTACCTGTGAACAAAAAGTTAGCGGAATGGAGATATTTTTCTTTTTTTTTTTTTTAATTTTGTTGAGGGGAAGAATCTGATGTGGGCATTATCTTACGAGGTTTTGCCAATTTTTTTTCAAATTTTGTTATTTGTATGATATGTTTTCTTGAAAAAAAAATATAGGATTTTTTTGTTTTTAATTTTTTTACAAGATATCTCACCTAATATTATTTTAATATTAAATTTAAATTAATTTCTTTTAAATCCACCTGAAGGAATTCTTTAAGGGTGTGTTTGTTTGGGGAATTGGATTGGATTTACTCTGTTCGTTCAATTTTTTCTCCCAAAAAATATTAAATCAAACACCTATTTTTTATTTTTTATATTATACTAAAAATCAATTTTACATTCAAAACATCACATCAATATTTATTTATATCAAGATCATACAACTATTCAAATTCAAAATTTTCACTATTCAAATCTCAACTCAAAATCCATATCCCCAAACAAACATACCCTAATTGTTTTCAATTTTATAGGTGTACAATCTTACTAATTTTTATAAAATTAAGAATTTATTATTACTTTTTCGTCGGACCTGGTTGGCAGGATATTAGATTCGATTGGGTGCATTTTTTTATAGCGGATGCGAGTTCCCACGTCATAAAATATATATATTATTATTAATAGGGGTGGGCAAAAAAACCGAACCGAATCGTCAAACCGTTGAACCTAACTGAATCGAACCGAATTTTCGGTTAACCGAGCAAATTCGGTTCGAATACAAATACTGCATATTTGATATTTGTTTGGTTCGATTCGGTTTCGGTTTTTCATATTATTTGCAGTTCGGTTAACCGAACCGAATATATTTATGTATTTATAATATTATATTTTAAAAATTATATTAATAATTATATACGGTTCGGTTTCGTTTCGGATATTTGAAATATTTGCAAATATTTTTTATCTAATTAGAATTTTAATTTTTCTTTTATATATATTTTCTTAATTTCGGTTCGGTTCGAGTTATTTGCAAATACTACAAATATTTTCGGTTAACCGAAATTTTCGATTTGAATACGGTTCGCGATTTCAGGTATTTGTTTGATCCGATTCGGTTATCAAATACCCGCATATTTGCAAATAACTGAACTGTGACCACCCCTAAAATTATTAATATTATTTGTTTACAAAATATCATGTTACGTTTTTATTTAAGCACGATATACAGTGTATATATATATAGTATATAAAACAACAGACCCTATCTATCTGTCCGCCATTCACGGCGCTACTGATCAGTAGTGTGCAAACTCTCTCCCATCCTCATTTTCCATTTCAAGAAAAAAATATTCCATTATCTCATTTCAAAAGTATTTTTTTTATTTGTATTAAATTTTTTTAAAAAAATATTATTTTATCAATTGTATATATTTTTTTTTTATATTTTTATCTTTCGATTTTATGTTATTTTTATTAAAATAGAAAAAATATATTTTTAAATAAAATGAACAAAAATATACATAAAATATTTGAATTGGAACAAAGTGTACTTCATAAAATTAGAAAATTTGCCCTCTCTCACTCACTCTACGTATAGAGTGGGTTTTATGTAATAATTTGATGATAATATTAATATAGTGGGTTTTATTTTTATTTTTTATTCGAGTTTTAAATAATTTTGGTTTGAATTTGATATTAAAATAATGTGTGATAAAATATTTTATGAGAGAAAAAAATATATTATTTTAAGAAATACAAAATCCAAACAATATGTTTTTTTTTTTTATGGATTTAAAATATTTTGGTTTGAGTTTGATATAAAAAATTTATATGATGAGATATTTTGTAAAAATTAAAAATATTTTATTATTATTATGATTATTTTTTAAAAAATACAGTGTTCAAATAGTAAAAACTTGAATTTGGTGTTAAATGAAACAACTCAAGAAACACGCCCCAAATATATATACTTCTCTGTTCCGTACAAAGGTTACCGTTTATTTTCTATAGGTAAATTTTTGATATTAGTATTATATTGAATTGTAGTGAAAAAACAAAAATATTTCTATTAGTATTGTGTAATATAAAAATAATGACATTTGTGTTATATAGTGTAAGTTGAAAGAGTATTTATTATGTTAGGCAGGTAGTACAATTACAAAATTAAGAAATAGTAATCTTGTTTTTGGATTGACGGAAATGAAAATAACAACATTTCAATGGGACAGATTTGTCATCCAATTGTGTGCTTATTTTATCAGACATAAATTTTAAGAAAAATAGATAAAAATAAAAACTTTTATTTTTTGGTAAAGAAAAAAGTAATAAAAAAATGAGTATTTTGTTACTAAATAAACGAGAATAAATTTAAATGAAAAAAAAAGTGAGAATAAAGTTAAATGACGAATTGAGTATATATATATATTCCCTCCGTCCCATTGAAAGTTTGTCATTTTTCATTTTTGTCTTTGCCAAAATAAGGTTATTATGTCTTAATTTAATAATTGTACTACTTATCTAACATAATAAATACCCTTCCAACTTATAATATATTATAGGAAAAATTGCTTATAACTCCCTTGTGGTTTCGAAACTCAGCGTAAATTCCCCATATACTTTAAAAATTGCATGGTAGCCCCTTATACTTTAAAAAACGTTGCATGAAACTCCACCACCATGAAACTTTCCTCATGTGATAAGAAGATGATTTCATATCTATATGTTTTGCATGACAAGGGGTTTTATGCAATATTTTTGAAAGTATAAGTGAGCGTCATGCAATTTTTTAAAGTAAAATGGGGATTTATGCTGAGTTTTGAAACCACAGAGTGGTTTCATGCAATATTTTTAAAGTATAAGGGGGTACCATGCAATTTTTAAAGTAGATGAGGAATTTACGCTGAGTTTCGAAATCACAATAGAATTATGGACAATTTTGCCTATATTATATTATATAAATGTCATTATTTTTATATTACACTATACTAATAGGGATATTTTTATCTTTTTTTTTTTATTATAATCAAATATAATACTAATATTAAAAAATTTACGTGCAAAAAATAAATGCCATTCTTTCAACGGCACGGAGGGAGTATCATTTTCACCTCTTTATGTATTGATGATTTTGATTATTGGAATTTGAAATATTTGTCTTTCCCTTCATTGGCTGGTTTACTCTCTTGCAGTCTGCCCTAACCAATTCTCAAATTGCCTTTATCCCAAAATTTAATTTAATTTAATTTAATTTAATAGAAATAAATAAATAAATAAATCTGAATTGGGTCAACAGAACAGAAGTGCATGTGAAGTTGGTGTGTTTTACCTATTTGGCATTGTACGTGTCAGTGAATCCCTTCCCTTGAGATATGTACTAATTAATAGTAATATTTACTTTGCTCTCATATTTTATTTATTTTATATATTTATATATTATTTATTTATTTATTTATTTATTTTGTCTGATGGTACTATCTATGGATTTCTTGGGCAAGTGGGAATTATTTCCTAAAACTTGATACAAGTAGTAGTAGTAGTAGTAGTAGAGAGGACCCTAGTTTTAACAGTATTTATTTATTTTTATCTTATCTGGAAATTTTGATTAAAATAAATAAAAACAAGATCGGAAAATCTGACTGCTCTGTTTTCTGTTATTCTGCCCACATGATATTATTATTGTGGTTGGAAAAATATACTCTACGTTGTAGGTGGAATTATTTATTAATTTTTATTATTATTATTATTTGAAACAAATATTGAAAATAGTATTTTTTTTAATTAAAAATTAGTATAATTTTATTTTAAAAAACCTTTGGTCGTGTTTATTCAATTTTTTTTTTTTTAAATATCAAATTAAACAATTTTTTTATATTACAATACAAATTTATTATATATTCAAAACATCATATCAACGTCTATTTATATACTTCAAACAATTATTTAAATTCAATTTTTTACTAAACAGACCCTGTGTTTTGTATTTAATACTATTATTTACATCATTATATGCTTTAATTTAATCATCCGGCTAGGTTTTTGTGTCATTTAGTATTTCATTCTTATATAAATATGATTTTAAAAAAAATCTTTAAAAATGCGATATATATACACATATAATAATAAAAATATACAAAATATTATTTCGTATATATAATCTGGTGGGATGTGTCAAATTAAATTGATCTTTTTAGGACGTTCTATCCTCACTTGCAACAAATGTAGTTCATTTTGAAATTACTTTGGAACAAGTATGTACAACTGTTAGGCCCCTCTTAGTCCAATCAGCGACTATGGGCCGTAGCAAGTTGACTTTGATATCAACTGTAACACTCCGACCCGTAAATTATGATGGCTAGGCATATCAGAATTAGACTAACTTAACAAGTTAATACAAATTCTTTCAACGCATTTTGTCCTCATTCAGACTTATTATGAGAAGTCACTAATTCTGAAATTACTCTAAGTAAATATTCGTCATTTTAGAATTTCTTAAAACTGATTCCCATAAATGAACATGTATATTATTGACATAAATAATTTATTCAATCAATTTAATCTCCATTCAACACCGGGTATCATGATTTACTTCATTAGTATTTATTTATTTATTTATTTTTATGTAGTCTTATGATTCCAGTACAATATTTCATATACTTAGAGTATAAAATCAACTTATTATATAAATACAAAACGTATATACTCTTTCCGTCTCATACCTAAATATTTATTTTTCTTTTTGTACGTAGTTTTAGAAATATTAGTATTATATTTTGATGCAGTAGGAATAAAGTAAAAATAGCTAAAATAACCTTGTTAGTACGTGTGATACAAAGGTAATGACATTCGTGTAATATATTATAAGTTGTAAGAGTATTTGTAATGTTAGGTAAATAGTACAGTTACTAAAAAAAATGGATACTTTATTATAGGACGGACTAGAATAAAAAAATAAATAGTTTGATATGGGAGAGATTATTATTTAGCATTGAGTGTAGAAAATCAATTAAAAAGATGTTGCATTTATTTATTTTGCTTAAAAAAGATGGGATCTGGGTGATGAAATTACAGTTTCTACTCTCTAGCTGGCATCATTTAATTTGTGGACACATTTTAATTTAATGTATGAACAACATTATTTTATTATTATTATTATTATTATTATTATTATTATTGATAATGTAGGAACTGTGTTTCTTTTAACAAAATTTTTAAATTTTACCATTTGAATTTTATATTTTTGAAAAAAAATAATTATTCTCGTAAATATTATATCAATTATTTTAATTCATAACTCAAATTAAATATTTTCAAATCAAATCTAAAAAAACTTATAATTCATGTTTGTTGGAGAAACTAGACTAAACAAACACCTAAAAATATATTATCTCTATTTTGTATGTATTTACTTTCTCCATATCTGATGATTATGCCACATTGTATAGGCACATATACTCAATAACAACAACAATAATAATAATAATAATAATAATAATATAATAATAATAATAATAATAATAATAATGTGAAAATGGATTGATCAAAATTAAAATGAGAGTATTGCTGAAAATTTATTAAATAATTGGTAAAATAATGATGTGATAAGTAAAAAAAAAAAAAAGAAAAAAAGAATAATAATAAAAAATTGGTTATTATTTGTTAAAATATGTATAATAAAATTATGAATGAATAAAATTATTATTATAAATGTATTATACATAAGTTTAGTGACAAAAAAAGATCTGACATAAATATAATGGATGAATTAAATATTTATTTACTTTTTGCATATAATTTTTTAAGTATTATTATTATTTTTTTATATGCATATAATACAAAAAATATACTCCTTCCGTCCAAATAGAATAGTCTTGTTTACCATTTTTATCCGTTTCAAAATAATAGTCTTATTTTCATGAATAACTATATCACCGTAAAATTATCAATATTTTTTTTATTTTTATTACACAATTACCATTACTTTTTACACTAATACATTCACAAAGGCAAAAAAGTTTTTTATCCATACATTTTACCAACTATCAATATAATATCAATATTCCTTAAATCTCGTGCCAAACCCAATTAAAACTATATTTTTGGGACGAAGAAAGTATATAAATAATCATATTTACTTATAAAAAATGGTTTGTTCTTTTAATATTTCAAATCAAAATCAACCCTCATCGCATTGTCCAGTTCAATAAATACATACTATTTTAAATTTTAAGTCATATTATTCACCCCGGCATAATTCTTCCGTCCCAAATTAAAAGGTCATTTGGAGTTTTATAGTAGATTAAGAAATAATAATATTTTATTAGTTAGTGGAAATATATTTGTAATTTAAGTAAAAAGTAATGATATTTTAATATTACTGATTATTTTCTTTTCTAAAATATAAAAAAAATACTTTGAAGTGAAACAGACAAAAATGATCAAAAAAGTATTTGAATTAAAACGGACGAAATACGTTTTTTTTGTATAATACATTACGTCAAAATATTATTTAAACAAAAATTCAAATTAACATCATATTTCAAATTAATTACAAATCACAATCAAACAATCTTCGAATAATAATTATATGATTTTTTCTTTGGTTGATGAAGCCATTTAGATAAATTAATTTTTGCTTAAATACAAATTTACAAACCCTTTTATATTATAAACTTTATATTCACGCAAAAAGAATGATTTCAACGCAAGAGTTTAATTATGTACATAAATTGAAGTATATTTATGAAGTTGGCTTCATTATTATTATTATTATTATTATTATTCTTATTTGGGTATATAATTTTATTTATGCATTAAGAAGTACGAAGACTCCTCATTCCAGGGACGCCAAATAGATCAACACCATTGGTGGATCCGGTCCACAGATTCAACGGACAGGATTCATGCGGCGCCGGAGTCCGGGTCCCGCTGTCATCACAGGCAACTCGACTGTCAAAGTTATTAAAATATCTAACAATAATTAATACTCTTAAATTGATATATAGCACATAAAGTATAGATAAGTCCCACAAAATGTATATTAATACCATAATATAAATATAGTCTATGTCCTATATAAATATACCCATTTTTTATTTTTTATTTTTTACATATAAACTAAAAATAATGACAATAATCTATTACCATATATATATATATTTGTATTTTCTTCGTCACACTTAATTTATTCATTTTTTTTTTATTTTCGTACTTTACATAATTTGACATTTTAAATTTTTAAAAATATAATACTTCTTCCCTCCCATAAAGAAATATCCATTTGTTTTTTGCACGTATTTTTAGAAATATTAGTATTATATTGAGATATAATAAAAATAAAATAGAAATGACTAAAATAACATTGTTATTATGTTTGATATAAAAATAATGACATTTGTGTAATATATTGTAAATTGTAAGGGTATTTGTAACGTTAGGTAGATAGTACAGTCACTAAAAAAGAAAATAAATACTTAATTATGAGACATGCTAAAATGAAAAAATAGATAGGGATAGAGGAATATATATTTTAATCACATTTTAAAATTTATAATTTATAATTTTTTTATTTTAATTAAATTATTTAGACATTTTAATTTTAATCTATAATATCTTTTATTAATATATTTTTTAATTACTTGCTAATTATCAATACCTAAAATTCCATACTTAACTTAAAGTGAACAAATTTAAGCGGGACATGAAATATTAATTAAATGTTAGCGCAATGCTCAATCTGACTAATAAAATAATTAACAACGTTATAAAAAAAAATAAAAAAATAACACCACCATGTGTATATATAAAATCGCTGCGACAACTAAAAGCGTGTTTTCAATTGACGTCGTTCTCTTCACCTTCCTCCCTCATTCCCTCCGCCGAACATTTCTCCGACTTGCAGACGCTCACACTTCCGCTCTCCCCAATTTGTCTCTCTACTCCTAAATTTCCTATTTCGCTCGCATTTTCGGTGGAGATGGAGCGGAAGCAGAGTTTCTTCTCGTCTCTGAAGGAGGAAGTAGTGCGAGGCCTTTCGCCGGCGCGTTCGCGCCGGAACCGGAGCGAGTCGCCGTCGGGAACGGGGCTGATGCGGCGGCGAGGCAGAAGCAACACCAGTAGCAGCAGCAGCAGCAGCTCCGGCACGGCGGTAATGTCGGTATCGAGATCGGGAATTGAGACTCTGCCGCCTCTCAGAGAGGGTCCGGATCCGAACGGGTCGGATTCGGGCGACCCGAGAACAGACGGGTGGGTCCATTGGCTTTACCGCTCTCCTCTCTCGACTTCCCCGCCGTCTTATTCCAGGTCCGATCTGAGGCTCCTCCTCGGCGTCCTCGGTGCGCCGCTGGCGCCGGTGCACGTTAGCAACGGCGAGCCTTTGCCCCACCTTTGTATAAAGGACACCCCCATTGTTAGTCTCGTCTTCCTTTTTTTACTGCTGTTAAAATTTTTCATCTTAATCATGATTTTTTTTTCCCCTTTTCGTGTTCTGGAGGTTAATTTTTAATGTCAGTTGAGATTCCATTGAAAAGTGATCGATCACTCCATTTACCGAACTTCAATCTTGATTTCTGTGTAGATTCGTTACTGTTAATTACAGATGATTCAACTGTGTTTGATTGCAGGAGAATTCCTCTGCTCATTATATATTGCAGCAATATTTAGCAGCATCTGGAGGGCAGAAGCTTCAAAGCACAATTCAAAATGCTTATGCAATGGGGAATGTCAAAATGTTAGCTTACCATGTTGAGACTGCGTCGTCGTCGTCGAAGGTGATCAAGAAGAAGAACGCCTCGAAAACAGCCGAATTGGGGAGCTTCGTGCTGTGGCAAATGAATCCCGACATGTGGTACGTCGAGCTTGCTCTCGGCGACAGCAAAATCCACGCCGGCTGCAACGGGAGGCTCGTCTGGCGGCACACTCCGTGGCTCGGCGCACACGCCGCTAAAGGACCTGTTCGACCTCTGCGTCGCACTCTTCAGGTCGAACAAACATCGATCATATTTCTTAGAATTCGGTATCGGGTTTATCTACGATTTGTTAACACTGATGAACTTTTCTGTAATCAATCAGGGACTTGATCCGCGAACGACGGCGAACATGTTTGCGAATGCCAGATCCACCGGAGAGAAAAAAATCGACGGCGTGGATTGCTTCGTGCTGAAGCTCTGTGCCGATCCCCACACTCTGAAAGCTCGAAGCGAAGGTCCTGCGGAGATCATTAGGCATGTTCTTTTCGGGTACTTCAGCCAGAAGACGGGCCTTCTTGTTCTGCTTGAGGATAGCCATTTAACTCGGATACAAACCAATGGAGGGGACGCGGTGTACTGGGAGACGACGATAAATTCATATCTCGATGACTACAGGCCGGTCGAAGGGATAATGATCGCGCATTCGGGGCGATCGGGTGTCACGCTTTTCAGATTCGGCGAAACTGCGATGAGCCACACCAAGACGAGAATGGAGGAAGCGTGGACTATCGAGGAAGTCGCGTTCAACGTCCCCGGGCTTTCGATTGACTGTTTCATTCCTCCGGCCGAGCTCCGATTCAGCTCTGTCAGTGTGTGATGATGCAGGGTTGGAACAACATTTTCGATGATGTTGTGGAGAATGAAATTGTAAAGAAATGAGTCTTAAGTAATTCTCTCAATCTGTGTATATATTGTGTTGATGCAAGTTCGGTTGAGCTTTAGCTAATATGTGTTTGAAATCCATTCCCTGTTCATGTAAAAATTCCTGCTTTTTGTACTGCTGCATTATTTCGATTTAATGATGATTGGCAATGGCTATGGAAGCTTCAATTGAATAATAGTGATGTTAATGTGTAAAGTTCCGCCATCATTGCAGAGCTTCTTAGCTGTAATAATTGGCCTCTCATCATCATTTTACAGGTTTGACACTGAGCAATCAATGGCTGCGGAAAAGAGGATTAATGGCGGGGAATTGAAAACAGGAAGATTCTAGAAATATTTGTATTATTATATATATTCTTTGTTGAAAGGCCCAAATTTCTGCTCAATTAGGGTTTGGGCCCTTCAGATACTTTTTTTCACCAAAGGTTCATTTATTTATATACAATTTTTAAATCGACGCAGGGATTTCGAAGAACCAGAGGATTCGATGGTGCTAACAAATTTCAATGGCGCGGGTGTTGGTTTCGGTGAGTGTTGAATTTTTCTTAGAATCGGAAATTGAATGCAATGTCTTCATATTTGCGCGGATAATCTTCTGCCTCTCCGCCAGATTTTTTGTTTCGAATTGTTCTTACTGAATGAGTTTGATCGTCTCTAGGTTTCGGAATCGGCTGTGGATTTGGAATCGGGTGGGGCTTCGGAGGTCAGTTTCCGCCATTAATTTATTCCTTCGCAAGCAATTCCTGCAAATTAACAAATTCTCGATTCACCAATTTGTGCGAAGAAGATTAGTACATTTTGAATTTCGTTTCGGAGCAGCTGTTGGTCGTTGCAGAATCCAAAATTATTCGATGAACTGATTTTGATATGAACACCGATGAATCTAATCGATTTTCTGTAATCTGCAAAACACATCAGTACTGATAAACCCTAAGAAGCCCAAACTGATTACATTTTCAGCTTCCAATTCATTGTTCTACACAACTGAGCTGCATTTCTTCCTAACATATAGCAATTGAGTTTTCAGGTATGCCATTGAACACCTTCGGCCTCGGAGCAGGTAATATTTTGTCGAAATGGTTCCTGTGATCTACGCTGAATTTAATTTTCAGACTAATCTATATTTTCCATTCGATTCCAAGGTGGTGGCTGTGGTGTTGGTTTGGGGATCGGATGGGGATTTGGGTCAGCTTTCGGTAGTCAGTACCATAGCTCCTCATTAACATTCCAAGGAGTCGAATTCGAGAACAAAAACAGTGAAGGGAAAGAATCGAAAAACTTGTTAAAGAACTCTGAGAAATTAAGTAAATGATCTCATAGAACACTTAGCCTTACTCTTAAGAACTTGGGGAAACATGAAAAGTATATCGAGAATTTAGCTTTGTTCGATTGTCATTTAGTCGCATTTTCATTTTACTATTGTTTCAAGAACAAGAGAACCATTTTTGTGCTGCTTTTAATATGTGCTAGAAGTTCGTCGCCATAGAGTAACATGGTTAGTTTTAAATATTGGATATTAGTTTGATGCAGCCGTATTTTGTTAAGAATCCAGTTCTTGATGTAGCTGGCGACTCATTTTGTACATTTCATTGAGGTAAGATCATCAAGTTATCGCGCATTTACAAGGCTAGCTGAAAGAGCCGTAGGCGTTTGGTTGGGTTGAGCGCCGGTAAGTTATCCTTTTTTTCCTTCATTGTTTATATAGTACCTGAATAATGTGCTCTTGATGGGTTGTGTAGTTTAAGGTTTTAATCGGAATACTTGAATTTGGTTGGAGTTTTAATAAAATTGATTAGAACATTCATGTCAATAGGATGGCTTTTTTTTTTTTTTGGGGGGGGGGGGGGGGTGGGGGTGGGGGGGGGCTAGCTCACATGTAGAACGGTTAAACGAGTCGGGCGAGCTTGAATATTGATTATTCGAGCTTGACACAAACTTGTTAACGGTATTGGCTCGGCTCCACTTGTTAAAAATTAGAGCCAAAATAGTAGCTTGAGTCGGCTCGGCTCGGCTCGTTAGGTTTAAATTCAAGTTCAAGCTTGGCTTGTAAGGTTTGAATTGGAGCGCTAGAGCTCGAGTTTGGCTTGAGTTCTATACATATTTTATATATTTATATATATATATATTTAATTTTATTCATAATTTATTGTAATAAAATATTTCAAATTTATTAATAAAAAAAATTTTTACAAAAAATTGTACTCCCTCGGAAAAAATTATATCCATTTTCTGAGCACGAGTTTTAAGAAATATGGATAAAAATATAATTTTTCCTTTTATAATGAAAAAGTAAAAAAAAAAAGAAAATTACTAAAATTGAAAATATAAATAAGTTTAGATTAAAAAAAAAAAAGGAAAATGAGATGATAGAGGAAATATATATTATATTTAATATATAAATATATTATCACTAACAAGCTCAATCGAACTATCCGCGAGTGGAGTCGAACTGGCAATGAGCCGAGGTAAGTTTGACAAAGTTCCATAAGGTCCCTTTCGGTTTGAGGATTTGAGGTAATTTATGGATTTCAAATACATTATTTTAAATATTGTTTGTATTATTATGCCATTTTGCAACCAATTGATAAAATTTAATTATGAAGGATTTAAATATAATTATGCACTTTAATCGTATTTTAAATTTTAAATTTTATAATTTTTTTAATTTTAATTAAATTATTTACTTATTTTAATCTTAATCTATAATTATTTTTACTAATATATTTCTTAATTAATTACTAATTATATTTTACTAAAATTTTCGTGTCTATGGTAATACACCCATATTACATTACATGAAAAGGAGGGAGTAAAATTTACCGTCAAATTCAAATCCGTCAAACCAGGGGCCTAAAAGAATTTGTGTTTATTTGTTGAAACCGAGCCACTGTTGTGCACTCTACTTACGAGGGAATTAGCCCGGAGAATGAGAATGATTTTTTGTTCGATAAAACATTAAAATGTAAAAGAAATTAAATGATTATTTATTAATATATATATGCATAAATTAATAATATAAAAATATATTAATCAATAAAAAAATACAAAACAATGACCTAAAGGAGTCACGATCGTTAGTTTACCCCCACACCACTAGGTCATTTTTTACGGGACATGATTGTACCATATAAAATTCTTGTGTATTAAAATTTTCTTTAGAAACAAAATACAAAATAAACAAATCCAAAACCTGTTATCAAAATAAACAATCAAAAATCGAATATAAATTTTATTAAAATTGAAAAACAATTTTGACAGACAATAACTCCAAATAGGAGCATGAATATATTTTAAGTTGAACAAAGTAAAAAAAAAAAAAAAAAAAGACTTTGGTTACCATATTATAATTTCTCGTTTTCCAAATTTATAACTATTTCCTTTTAGTATGTCAAATTTATACCAATTTTTTTTTTGTAAAATACAGAAAAAATGACTATAAATTTGATAGGCCGGAGAAAATAATAGATATGAACAAACTTAAACTAAACAGAATGTTTTTATTCAAAAAATATTTTATATTTTATTTATTATTTTTAATATATTAATTATAGATATATACCCGGTTATATGGGCGTGTTTCTTCAAAGCTAGGGTGGCTAAACTTACCGTGTATTTACTTTGCACAGTAAATTTACGGCCCTTGTACTCTCTTAGGGTGTGTTTGTTTGAGGGATTTATTTGGATTTCTACTGTTGATCCTATTTTTTTTTTAAAAAATATCAAATCAAATACTTATTTTTTATTTTTTATATTATACTAAAAATCAATTTTACATTCAAAACATCACATCAATACCTGTTTATATCATATCATACAACTATTCAAATTCAAAATTTTTACTATTTTAATTTCAACTCAAAATTCAAATTCTCAAACAAACACACCCCGACGCTTGCTGCACAGCTGCGGCTTTTGACTTTTATTTTTATTTTTTATATATATAAATTGAGAATTATGAAACTATTTTCCGGCGTGCATATACTCGTGTAAAACAATTCTTTAATAATTATAATAATTATTATTTAATAAAATATATACAATATACTCTTTTTATCCTACTCTAAATGTATAATTTATGTTTTTAGTCATTGTACATATTTAAAATATTCTTATTTGTATTATTTTTTGCATAAATATCATTATAATAGTAATATAAAATACTAATAGAAGTATTTTGTCATTTTTTTTTAATTTGTACTACGTTTTCATATAAAATTAATACTTAAATATTAACGCGCAAAAAGTAAATGAGACAATTAGAGATAGTATGTGTTATTTTATAAAGAATACAATTTTCTATAATACGAATAAATAAAAATATAAAAATATTTATGTAGATATAAATTTAATCCATATTCATATTATTATATTTATTATCCATAGAAAATTAATAAAAGTAAAAAAACTCTCCAAATCTAAACTAAACATGCCTATAGGTGTGTTTGTTTGGAGGATTTGTAAGGATTTTAACTATTTATTTTAAACAATAAATCAAATACTTATTTTTTATTTTTTATATTATATTATATTAAAATTTATTTTTATATTAAAAAATATCACATCAATATCTATTTATATTATCGTACAATTATTTTAATTTAAATTTTTTACTATTTAAATTTCAACTCAAAATCTAAATCCAGAGAACAACTTAAACCCGCCCTAAAATTCGTATCAAATCAAATCCAAATTCAAACCAAAATTCTCCTTAACCACCCATAAAAACACACCCGTAGATATCAATATTGCAATTTAATAGGAGAAATTTCATATAAATAAAACTAAATAAAAGTAATACTACCAAACCATAGAACGTTTACAGAGTGTTTGTTCCGGGGATTGGATTTAGAATATATTTATTTATCCCAAAAATATAGATTAAATATTTTTTTTATATTATACTAAAAATTAATTTTATATTTAAAATATTAAATCAAACACTTATTTATATTACATCGTACAACTATTCAAATTCAAAATTTTTAGTATTCAAATCCCGAATCAAAGTACAAACTCCAAACAAACACACCCAAGGTGAATGAGGTAAGCAATAGTATTATGTTAACGGGTGGCTCTGACGCGCCAAATCTGCGCGTGATATATTTACCATTTTCTAGATTCTTCCATTCGTCTTCTTCACCTCTCCAGAATCCATCGACGCACAGTCCAGTCCTCCTTCATTCGCAATTATACACAGGCCAAAATCACCTCTCCAATCCAGCAACCACACAGCGAATTTGATCGCTGCTAAGGAAGAGCTTCACATCAACTTTTCAGGAGACTAAGTTTTTCCGCCATGGGAGGAGGCAACGCGCAGAAGTCGAAAATGGCGAGGGAGAAGCACATGGAGAAGAGTAAATCCGCCAAAGGTGAGCCGTAAGCGAACTTGAACTCGATTTTTTATTATTTTTTTGAAGGTTAGCGATGGAGATCGGATTGGTATGTTTTGAATTATGAAGGAATCGGAATCGGCATCGGAATTGGATCTGATTGAACAAACCTTCGGTTGTGTTTATGTAGGTAGTCAATTGGAAATCAACAAGAAGGCGATGAACATCCAGGTTCTAATTTTTACTCCTCTTCTTTAGTGTTCTTCGTTTATTTTGCATTCGATTCGTGAGGATTCTGAGGAGAAATTGAATTGGAATGCATTGCAGTGCAAAGTGTGTATGCAGACGTTCATATGCACAACATCGGAGGTGAAATGCAAGGAGCATGCTGAGGCGAGGCATCCCAAGGCTGATCTCTACATCTGTTTTCCTCATCTCAAAAAGTAACAAATTTTTTGATTCTGCCATTGCATTCTTCTCTCCTCTGCTCTTGCTGTGAATTATGATGATGATTGTTCCATCTAGAGTCTGTAGTTGAATTCGATTATCAGTTGAAGGTTGGGTTCAATCTGGCCATTCAAGCTGTGTGCTTTACAATCTCCATTGAAACCTTCAGTACTCTCTCTCTCTGTATCAAACGAAATTATATGTTGTGGCTTATGGTAGGGGTGTCAAAAGTAAACCCAACCAGAAAAATCGAATCTGTTCGATCCGAAATTTTTCAGGTTCGGACTTGGGTATTTCAGGTTTGAAAAAAATTGGATCGATCCGAACTTGAAAAAAATTTGTGTCATGTTTCGGGTTGACCTGATAACCTGAAATATCAAAATCAGGTTAGATTTTGGGTTTTGTGTTCGGGGTTGACCTGAAATTTTTATTATTATTATTTTAATTTATAATATTTACATTATTTTAAATATAAAATAATATAAAAATTAAAATAAAAATGATATTTTTTAGGTCAATTTATTTTTTTTTAAATTTTCGGGTTTGTTTCGTGTCGGATTCGTATCGGGTTTGTTCGGGTTTCGTGTGACCTTAAACTAATTTAGGTCAATTTGAACCCGACCGCAAAGAATTCGTGTCGTGTTCAGGTCTAGGATTTCAGGTCAGATTTTGGGTTCGGATCAGATTCAGGTTGACAGTCTTTTTGTTATCCTCGTGGCTCAACTCGACACGAACACTACCCAAAAACACGAATTGAAATGGATTAGGCGGGTAAAACATCCAAATATTTATAGAATTTTTAAAAATCATAATTATATATTTTTTAAATTTTAAATTTTTAAACTAAATTTAAAAGTATAATTTAAAAAATAAAAGGTAATTTTAATTTATACTAATACTTTCTAATTTGAGCAAAAATAAAAAAGTCTAATTCAATATCATAATTATCAATTTTGGTCTCATTCCAAAAAATTTATCAATTTTGATTTTACTCAAATAAAAATTTATCAATTTTAGTTCCAAGATGGTTGATTGGGATTGAACACAGCAATGTTGGATGACTCAGAAAGTGACTGGGCGTCCCAGGCAGCCAATACGGCCGTGTTGATTACTCCGCACTTCTGAACACGGCCGTGTTTCTGCCCTTGTTTTGAACATAATCATGTTCTAAGCCATGTTCGTGCCCATATTCTCAACACAACCATGTTCAAGGCCATGTCCACGATCATGTTTTCAATATAATCATATTGTAGGTCATATTTATTATTATTTTTATTTTTTGGTTAAAATTATTTGATATATATTTATAATTAAAATAATATTTTTTACAATTATTTCATAATCAATTTTTAATATTTTAAAAATATATAAAAACAATAATATATTAATATATATTTTTAATAATACTCCCTCCGTTCCACTTATCATGTCCACATTGCCGTTTATGTTCGTTCCACATCCCATATTATTTTTCTTTTTTGAAAAATATTTTTTAATTTAGTTCTTTTAATTTTAATTAAACTATTGTGTTATCTTAATTTTAATTTATAATTATTTATATTATATGATAAATTATTTTTATTAATATATTCTTAATTATTTACTAATTATATTTATTCTAAATTATGGTGTCTATAGTGAGTAAGACATTCAAGATGGAGTATTATTTTAAAATATTATTTTGAATAATAAATTTAATTTATAATTTATAAAAATAATTAATTTAAAATAATATTTTTAAATTTTTATTATAAATTTTAAAAAAATATATAATGATGATTATTAAAAATATATATTAATATATTATTATTTTTATATTTTTTAAAAATATTAAAATTTTTAATTATTTTTTATATTATGAAATAATTGTAAAAAATAATTTTGTTGAATTATAAAAATATATCAAATAATTTTAACAAAAAAAAGAAAATAATAATAAATATGACCTACAATATGATTATATTGAAAACATGGTCGTGATCGTAACCTAGAACATGGCTGTGTTGAGAACATGTCTGTGTTCAGAATACGGACAGGAATACGGCCGTGTTCAGAAGTGCAGGGTAACCAACACAACCATGTTGGCTGCCTGGGACGCTCAGTCACTTTCTGAGTCATCCAACCCGGTCGTGTTCAGTCCAAATCAACAATTTTGAGACTAAAATTGATAAATTTTCATTTGAGCGGGACCAAAATTATAATTATTTTTGAATGAGACCAAAATTGATAATTATAATATTGAATGAGATAAAAATAATTTTTATTTTTATAATTTATAATTTAAAATATATATTTAATTTAAAATAATTGAAATAGTTAAAAATTAATTATACCAATTTGAAAATATTGAAATACAGTTTGAGGTCATCGTAAATCCCATTATGTATACTTTAGCGTTTTTGTCAATTTTTAACTATGGACCAAAAATGATTTAAATTATTTATAATAAAATTAAAATTAATAAATTTTTTATATTAAAACTAAAATTGAATATATTTTAGTTTTATTTGGACTACTATCGAATTTTTATTTATTTATTTTTTCTAATTATATCAACTATTAGATCAAAATAAAAAATTACTGTTTCGTACAATTAAACACGATAGTATTATACTCCTTGTGTCTTAAGTAATTTGTTTATATTTTTTATTTTCGTTCATTTTATATAATTTGTTAATTTTTTAAATTTTAATTATATTATTTAATTATTTTAATATTAATATATAATTATTTTTATTAAATTATAACTATTTTTATTAATATATTTTTTAATTACTTACTAATTATATTTTATCTAAATTCTCGTATCTATTATTTAGTATTATCTAGGACGGAGGGAGGAATACGTATGCCCATCAATCCCGTTAATTTTATAAATAAGCCCGTTCTAGTAACTTTTGAACGGTAAGGCCAAATTATTAATTTTTTATAATATTGGTAATTTTTATTTTTCTAGTAACTTTTGAACGGTAAGGCCAAATTATTAATTTTTTTATAATATTGGTAATTTTTATTTTTTATTTTGTGAATCAAAATTAATACTACATTCTAATTATATTAGTTTTATTAGACTACAATTGATTTTTTTTTTCCAAAAAATTATTATAAACCAAACAATTAATGAAAAATAGGGCATGGTCGGTTAGAAGAGCAAGGGCAAGGGCAAAGGCAGGCTAACATCACTGCAAACAGCAAGCGCTCTCGTCATTCATTAGTGACGACAATGGGGTTTCATCTCACAACGTACCTCACCAAAGCGGCACTCGGCCACCCCACGCGCCGCCGCCTCTTCGATTTGTGCAGCCGACAGCCATGCCGACTGTGGCACCACTTCACGCGAACGACCCGAGTTTCTGAGCTGCCGCAACACTTCACCACTGGCTCCGCAATTCTCCGCAGGTATTATTCAGGCCAATTCCCCAATCGTAGGATGGGATTGCTTAGCTGGTATTTGCACATGCTCGAGAAACGCCCAATTTTAACGAAGAGCGTATCGTCGGCAATCATATATGCGGCGGCCGATATCACCTCTCAGGTAATTAGGTTTTTATTTTTATTTTTTTTGATACGTTTTCTGTGATTTGATCGATTTCATAATCCTATATTTGAGCTCGATTTGTTGTTATGTATTGATTTAGTATCAAATGCCAAACCAAATGCTGAAATAACGCCCCGTTTTTGAGTGAATGACGTTTAGTTCTGCTTCGAACTCGCTGAGCGTCTTCCTCCTTGTTTTCCTGCTTCGAATCCCTGAGTAGTGTGAATTAACATGTCTAGAGCTCGATTAAAGCAATCGTGTAGTTTATTGAAAAGAACACATGGCATTATTATTGATTACTTGATTATACTCTGATTTGCTTATTGTTGAAACTTATTAGGAATTAAACCTCCGCTCAAGATTTGTATTGAAATAATTGAGAAAAGAAAATACTAAAGCTAATTACATCCAGCATGATTCCATTAGCGTTGTTGGATTGCAAATTAATTGAGGATTTTGTGTTCTTCGAGCCTATCATGCAACCCTCTTGGAAAAATCTCTAGGGTGCAACCAACTGTCATTTGCTTCCACGATGAGATATTAAAAGTAATAGATGTTGTGACTAGACTTGGGATCACAATCCTAATATATATCCCTTATTATTAATTGGCCTCATCACCCAATTAATAAATTAACAGATTTTGCCCGCACTTACTAAATACATTTAAACTCAATAAATTTAATAGATCACCTATCCTATTGACTACATATCTTTGAAGTTGGGGTAGTTTTTGGAAGTTGATTATATGGTATAGTTACACTATTAAATTTTTGATATGTTATCTTTAAGTTATGTTCTTTTTTAGGAATTATGCTATGAGATGCTTGATGTATGTACATTTAAAACAATTATATGGGTTTTCTACTAAAATGTGTTGATTTCAAATGTCAATATGTTATATTGGTGTGGCATCAGATTTATTGCTGTGCTCGACACTTTTGATTTTGTTGTAATGTTCCATTATATTGGTTTCATTTTTGGGATTGATCAGAAAATTACAATGGAGGCAAATGATTCATGGGATTCAATCAGGACATTTAGGATGGCGGGGTTTGGGCTGCTCATCTTAGGTCCAGCACAGCATGTGTGGTTTAATTTTGTTGCGAGATTGTTACCAAAACGAGACGTTATTACTACCTTCAAGAAACTGGGGATGGGGCAGCTTCTTTACGGACCTATGATTAATGGCGTTTTCTTCTCCTTTAATGCAGCTCTTCAAGGTATTTTACTCTGTTCTGTGTTTCAGTATGAAATATTCCATTTAGCTCCAATTTACCTATCTATGCATTACGAAATTTTGGCTGAAAATAAAATTTGATGTTTGCGACGGATCTTGGACAGGTTTATTGGAGATTCTTACATGTGATTATAATTCAGTTTAACTTTAGTGGCCATATAACAAAAAATTAGAAAAAATACTACGAATTAATTGGAGAAAATTGCAAAATATATCCCACACTTATCCCTCATTACCACTTTTATCCTATATTTATCTTGCTGGCATAACATATCCTACGTATTTGCAAAATTCGCTATTTTTATCCTTTGGCCGCCCGTGGTATGAAAGTCACGCGCAGCAAAGGACAGAAATAACGACTTTTGCAAACATGAAAGTTATATTTTGCCAACGAGATAAATACATGATAAAAATGATAATGGGTATATGTGTAAGATATATTTTGCAATTTTACCAAACTAATTGTAAAGAGCCATTGTGGTGTCTTCTCTTGTGTTCCATTCTTGAACCATGACAAATTGAAATCGATTTCATTTCCTGAATTCCATAAGTTGCAGTGCTCCCTCAAATTGAATCTCTGAATAATCCCTATTAATAAGTAAGTGTGTCTTTGATCTGATTGGAACTTCACAATTTCAGGGGAAAGTGGGAATGAAATAGCTGCTAGATTGAAGCGCGATCTGATTCCGACCCTGCTAAATGGTCTTATGTATTGGCCTATGTGCGACTTCCTCACGTACAAAGTTATCCCGGTTCATCTTCAGGTACACCTTTCAAGATCTAAACATACATTTCTACACTTATCCTGGGTTGGTACACAATCTAGGGTAGTTGAGCATGGGCTGATATACCTTTTTTTTATCATGTTTGCTTTCGACCAGCCATTATTAAACAGCTCATTCTCGTACCTGTGGACAATATATTTGACATACATGGCAAGCTTGGACAAAATTTCTTCGGACTAAATTGCACCTCCTCTCCAGTGGCATTTATTAGTCAGCCGATTATTTATACAACCAGTTGGCTTCAATAACAGGTCACAAATCATTTGTTATTCCACTTATTCATGATTATAATGCTATGAGTTTCTGCGCTCGTTGTTACATTTGTTATTATATGCAAAATAATGTTTTGAAGAACTGTTTATGTTAAAAGGCAGTATTCTTGATAGAAATTAGGATATGGATCCTGAAAATTATCATATGCTGTATCAGAGGATTTTACTATTTGATTCATTATTTATTTATTTAGATTTTGATATACCTTTTCACCCTCATTCAATGTCACTTGTTGATTAATATTAGAGCCGATAATGAGCTATTCATGTAGGTTAAATACATTAAACGGGTTGAATAACTCGACTTGTTTATTATCGTGTCGGCTTCGTGTTGATCCGTGTACATAATTAAATTGAAATGCTTAATTCAAGTTCAATTATTTTTTTTCATATTGTCGTGTCATTGTCGTGTTAGGTTAGTTTAAATTAATATATATACTAATTATTAAATTAGAGTAATTATTTTTACATATATAATAAATATATTAATTAATATTAATATTTTATATTCGGACGGTAGCCTCAATCTTAATTTTAACTTTCGTGCAAGGCGTGCATATATAGATTAATGTATGATATATATACATATTGGGTTGTATATTTAAAAAAAATGAATAAATAAATAAATAATAAAACCCAAAAAAAATAGATACAGGGCTCTTCTTAATAAAATTATTAAATTATGTAGTAATAATAATAATAATTTTTTTTTCTTATTTAAAATAACGGAAAATTTCAAAATATTTAGTAAAATTTATTTGATCTATTATTTATCTTAAAATTTTTAAATTTAAATATTAAATTTATAATTTTTTGTTTCTAAAATTTTATATTATTTTGATTATTTTATTATTTTACTTAATTTTTGGATATATATGTTTCTTATTTAAATTTTACTTTTTAATAAAATAATACTTATTCATAAAAAAAAAATATACTCCATATTTTACCTTTAAACACATTATACATAATATCTTTTCTACTGTTGCTATAACATAGTTATTGCTTTATTTACTTATATATATATATATATATATATATGAAAAAAATATTATATATAATAGAATTAACTGATGATATTTCTTTTGAAGAATTTCATAAATATTGCAGGCAATATTCTATAAAATCATTACTATTTCTTTTATTTACATTTATAAATTTAATAAAATACTACTCAAATAAAGAATAAATTTCGTCCAATTGACTGCTCAATTGTTTTGGGTACGAATTTTAATAGAAGTGTAATAATTTTTATTCTTTGTTCTTTTTATTGAAAAAATTTACAAGAAAAAAAAGTGAACGTAATATTTTGCTTAAAAAATAAAATAAAATAATTTTTTTATGACATATTATTTGATATTATATAATCATTGATGATTCTCTACCGTGAAAAAAAATGAGATAAATACTCTAATTTTGAAGGTCAAAAATAAGGGAAATAAGCTGGTATTAAGAACCTGAGATGGTTATTGTCAGAAATTTTGTATATATATATTTTGATCGGAATAATATTTTAATGACATGAGAACTGCAGCCGGAAGTACTCAAGTGAACCACTGGCTTGGCCTGCCGAACCTAGTCAGTGATTGGAATTGTCGTGCGTTTGTTTGGAGAATGCTCTCCAAAATTTACTATTTATCAATTTTTTTTAAAAAAAAAATATTAAATCAAACATCTCTTTTTTATTTATATATTATATTGAAAATCAATTTTATATTTAACACATTGTATCAACATATTTATACAAGATTATACAACTATTCTAATTCAAATATCTAACTTAAAATTCAAACCACCAAACAAACACACCCTTGGAGAAAACGAAATATACATCGGGTGTATTTGTTTGGGAATTTTTCCCAATTTACACTATTTATCAAAAAAAATTTTTTTAAAAATATCGAATCAAATACCTATTTTTTCATTATTTATATCATAATAAAAATTAATTTTATATTCAAAATATCACATAAACACTTATTTATATTATATCATATTAAGTCTTACCTTTACAAAATTTTACTATTAAAATTTTAACTCAAAATCCAAATTGAAAAAAAAAAAAAAAACACACACACACTGTCCTAAATCATTTGTAAAAATGCAATGGCTCCCTGGACTGGAACCCCCAAGCATCCGGAAGCTTCCGCGTCAAAATCTGAAGCATGCGGAGGAAATTAACGGAGGGTAGATATCAGTAAATCCTAGGTAATAATTATGGTAAATAAACAAAGCCAAAAAAATGGTCACGGAATGCAGAGAGAGTACGATTTTCAATTCCATGTCATATATTTGAAGCGCACAGCCATTCACGTGTCCGTGCCAAAATTTCCGACCAATTACGTCTTCTTCTCGGTATTTATGGAGATTCTTCAGGGTTTTCCTCGGAATGGCGACCGGCCGCCGTCCGATCTCCCCGTCGGTTGAATGATCGGCGACCGTCGGATCGATCGATGTATCAAAATGAAGACGAAGAGATTCTTGAAGAAAATGATGAGTCCCTTGAGGAATGTCTGGGGCAAACTCTGTGAACGGATTGGTCGAGAAATTGGTCAGTTAATTTCCTTTGAATTTTGATTTATATATATATGGAAGGTTGCGGTGCTTTATTTGTAAAATACAAAAACTACATAAGTCTTTATTAAAAACAACGCTTTGCTGTTTGTAATAGTGACATTTGTTGTTTGTTTGTTTATAATTATAGGTGTGTTTGTACAAGTATAAGTATGAAATGTGCAGTGTGAAACTATATCATGGTTGTTAGTTTATATATTCTATTTGTATTATATAAATATAAATGATGTATTGTCACTAATATTACCATGTGTGCGTTGTTTGCTAGCTCTCTCTGTGTGCTACTGGTTCATATGCTGTGTTTGTAATATATTACTGTATATGCTGTTTGGTAGTTATCTTTGTACTGTTTAGGCCAATGTTGAATCTATATAAATATATATATTGAGTATGGATATGGAATGTGCAGGGAAGATAAGACTTAGGAGGGAGGTGAAGAAATGCGAGTACTCGGATGTGCACACGCTATGGGATATGCTGCAGAGGAACGAGAGGGAGCAGCTGCACTGACTCGTCAAAGCAGCTTGGACATATAATCTGAGTGTTTGTTCTTGCTCCTTTTTATTTAATTGAATTGGTGTGTTTGTTTGGGGAATTTTCTCTAAAATTTACTAGTCATCAAATTTTTATCTCCAAAAAGATCAAATAAAATATTTTTTTTTAATTTTTTTTTATATTGTATTAAAAATCAATTTTAATTTAAAAAATTATACCGTATAACAATTCAAATTCAAAATTTTTTCTATTCAAATTCAAACTCAAAATCCAAAGCCCCAAACAAACACACCAAGTTTATGTTTATTCTCAGATTGATTGCTGTGTCACACACACACAACCCTCCATGGAATTGTGTTTTAATTTGTTCTTGTAAGAAACACACACTATGAATGTGGGTTTGCAATGCAATTCCTGATTCCTTTTTACACTTTGCTCACCACACACTCACACATACCTCTAATTATATATACTGCAATGTGTTTATCTTCTGCAAGGCTCTGTTTGGATAGAAGCTTTGAAAGTTTGGAGTTTTGAAATTTTTCGGTGATAATGAAATGTTTGATGTTAAAAAAGGTGTCTTTTGTATGCTCTATTTAAATAGAAGTTTTGAAAGTTTTTGGAGTTTCAAAATTATTTTAGAATAGTACAAGTTGGTATTTAATTTGATGTAATATTTTGTAAGAAAAAAAAAATGTATATTTTGCAAGGCTCATTAAGATAGAAGTTTTGTTGGTTGTAGTTTGAAATTGTTTTGAAATAAGATGTTGATTTGAGTTTTTATTTAAATACTATTTTGATGTAATTTTTTTGAGAAGAAATATTGTATTTTATTGAAAATTATGTATAGTAGCGTTGATTTCAAATTGAAATCACAAGAGAGCAAACCCTTGATTTTTGGAGTTTTGGAAAATTCTAGTAATAGTAAAATTGACATTTGATTCGATATTTTGTGAGAAGAAAAAAATATCTGATGTGATGTTTTCTTGAAAAAGTCATTGTTGATGACTGGTGACAAAAGTTTCAAAAGTCTCTTATGGGTTTGTTTCTTTTGTCATCAAACTCAAGTTTCTGCTATTTGTACTCCGTGTTTTCGGAAATATAACATCATACAATATCAAACTCAAACCAAATTTTTCTCATACCCATCAAAAGAAATATACCTAAGTTTAATGTTAGGCTATTGCCATTGCTTGTGACCTAATCCAATATAATATATGTTTCATTACACACAGTATAGAAAATCATAGGAGTGTGAATTAATTTGGGTTTCGAAAATTTTAAGGTGAAAACATATATTGTCATATTGGGTGTGATATTTTGAATGAAAAATAGATGATGCTCGTGATATATTAATATATATATATATATACATATATTTTTTTAAGGAGAAAAAATGGAAGAACCCACATTTGAATAGTGCATAAGTAGAAACATAAGAAATAAGTAAACAAGAAACATAAGAAATAAGTAAACAAGAAACCAATGTATTTAATAGTCTGATTTTGCATTGTAGATTGTAAATTTCAGTTATGGTGTCCACTTGTCATATGTATTTCTGGTAGCAACAAGAAGTAAAAGAAAAATGAAAACAAAAGAATTTAAATTTGATGTTTCTGAGACATTGAACTGTTTATGCCAAATGAATTTATAACAAATTTATGAGTGTTCTGTCATTTTTGTGTGCAGAAAGAAAATGATGACCCACCCCACTCCACCCCACACCAACACCATTTATTTCACTTGCATTTTTATATTTGCACACACATGCATTGCATTGAATTCCCAATCCCCCCTTTTTAATTTCTGTAGCTGATTAATATATATATATATATATTTGCATTAGCAAAAGGACAACTCAAGAACATTCAATGCAATGCAATGCATTCTGATCTGATTCTGATCTGATCTTCAGTCTTTATGTGCTTCTTCAATTTGCAGCTGCATTATATTGCCTCTTTCAAAATCCACATGGCCTCTCTTCATCACTTCATTTCCTCCATGCATACAAATGTCATCTATTCTGATATAGTTGCCTTTTTAAAAAAATAAAAATAAGTTATATGTATATGTATATATATTATATTATTGTCTTGTTATGTTTGTAGGATTTCTATTTCTAATTGCAGGAGCTAAGGATAAGTTATCAACATCTTGTGACTGATTTCCTCCATTGAAGTTCTGAAATGAAAAGGGTTGGATTATTGTGGTTTTTCATAGCTTTTATGACAATTTGGAGTTCATATTCCATCCAAGTCACTGCTACTTCCTCAAATCCAGGTAAGCTTTTTTTAATCTTTTTTAGGTTTTTATCTTCTTGAAATCTGGTAGTTCTGTTTTTTACCTCTACCCACTGTGCTTAGAATTTCATATCATTTGCCCATATAATGCTTTGGTTTACAAATCTCTATCTATGGGTATGGGGTAGGGGTAGGGGTAGGGGTATATATATCACCACTCATTTCCACATATTATAATTTGATCTTTTTGGGGATGGAACCCTTTCTTTTAGGATAAATTTGTGTTGTAAGATGTTGAGATTCTATGGATTACTTTTATTTTTTAGACAATTTTTTTCCTTGTTTGATGTTTTATTCTATGAAAGGGGATTTGTATTTCATATGCAACTATTTCCTAATAATTTTGAGATTGTTCGTAATTTAGGGTGTGTTTGTTTGGGGGTTTGGATTTTGAGTTGGGATATGGATAGTAAAAGTTTTGAATTTGAATAGTTGTATGATGCAATATAAATAGGTGTTGATGTGATGTTTTGAATGTAAAATTAATTTTTAGTATAATATAAAAATGAAAGATAAATGTTTGATTTGATGTTTTTTGGGGGAGAAAATGAGATGAATAATGTGTTTAAAATCCAATCTCCCAAACAAACACACCCTTAGTGTGTTTAAATCTCAGTAATTGATAGGATTGCTCAAACTCATGCTCAATTATGTACTGAAGATTATATAACAAGCCCCTTGTTCCATTTAGGCTGTGTTTGTTCGATTACTTTGACCCAAATTTTTACTATTCATAAAATTTTAGTCCCAAAGATATCAAATAAAATATTTAATTTTCATTTTTTTTTTAATAATATACTAAAAATCACATCAATTCTTATTTGTATGGTGTGTATAGTTCTTTTGTCCGCAACTTTATGCATACTTTCTATTTAATGTCTGCCAACTCTATGCTTAAATCATAGATAACAATCATTTTCCATCCATTTAACTATTTTCATACTTCAATACATAACAATATTTGTCATTGTCTTTAAATCAATACATATATTATCAATTAAACACCACCCCTAATGAAATTTTCAAAATATTCTTACATAAATATTTATTTTTTCATTAAAATATCAATTGTCTCCATGTCCAACATACTTGTATATGTAGTTAGGTAGAAATACAATATGAGCTAAAAGTGTTTGACTATAATTAGTCAGTATCGTGTTGACAACCCAATATATATATATATATGTCAGTGGTGCATTAGCTATAAATTGAAAGTATAAATTATATATTAATATAATATAAATGCAACAATCGAAAATATGCGACAATAATCTACATATTATATACTACTTCCTCCGTCCTAATCCAAATGAGTCATTTGAGATTTTGTAATAAATTAATAAATAGCAATATTTTATTGGTTAGTTGAAGTTTATAAGAAATTTTGATATTTTAGTTCCTGACTATATATATAAAGTAATTGCACTTTTTCTGAAATAGAAAATTACTACTTTTGAGTGAAACAAAAAAAAATGGTAAAATTAGTACTTTGAGTTGGAAATGTGAGTATAATTTATGACACACAACATATATATATATATATAATAGTATAACATGCGAGATAGTCTGGTGGTATGGGATTGACTCGTGACTGTGGCGAGCTTAGTTTGCAGACTATTAGGTTCGGTCCCCTAAAGCGCTATACACAATATATGTTGTATCGATGTTTAGCATGTGATGTTAAGCTATATTTGATGTTTTGAATAGGGCTAATCGTCGTCAGTATGTTCAACACCCTAACTTGTCCTATATATTAACACATTTCAGATTTGGCGAATTCACTAGGCAGGAAGATCGCTTTGGCCATCTCGGCATCTCAAAGCCGGGAGCTTAAGGTATGTATATATTACATATACACTGAGGGTGTGTTTCTTTAGGGGAGTTTGGAGAAATTTGAGTTTGGGTTTGGTTTTTATTTAAATTTTGGAGTGAGTTTAAATTTGTGTGTTTCTTTTGTTTCAGATTTGAGTTGGATTCGGAGAGTTTTGATATGTATTGATTCGATAGTAATGAATATAATAATATAAATGTGTATTAATTTGATTATAAATTTATATTATACCTATATATATATATTTCTAAATTTTTATTTATTTGTATTATAATTATTATAAACCTTTTTATATAGTCCCTTCAGCCCAATTTTGGGTTATATTGTTTGCACAGGAATCCAACCCAAAACGGTCTATATTTTCTAATTCTTTATGTCGATAACTGCATATTAATTGAATATGCACGCAGGAAAACGGTAAAATCCGATGGAATAAAATGGAGGTTGAAGATTTGAAGTTAGAAGATTACAATGATGTGAATCCAGTTCCGGTTCCGAGCTCCACAGCTTCTATACGGCCCGGCCCGATCCAGCATGGTTCCCCTCAGTTTCCCTACATTCCGGGCCCGCCGCCTCCGTCTTCGCCTTGAACCAATTCATATATATATATATATATATATATTGTTAAGTTGCTAGCTACCTACCTTAGCTTGTAATACCTAACCTGTTTTTGACATGTCTTTAACTTGATTACATTCTATCTTTTGGATTCTGTTTATTTTTATTGTTATTATTACTACTCGTTTCGTATAATTTGTTATTTTTTAAAAAATATAATTAGACATTTTTATTATATTTTAAAATTAATAATTTTTTTTATTTTAATTAAACTATTTAGTTATTTTAATTTTAGTATATTATTATTTATTATATCATAATTATTTTTATTAAAATAATTTTTAATTAATTACTAATTATATAACTTGTAACGAATGAAATATTATTTTTAGTGCTCAATCTTTGGTATCTTCTATTAAAGCATTTTGATAGTCATTGAAACAAGGCTTTACATTGGTCGACTCTATAAATAATACTTCATCCGTGCAGTTAGAAAGTATACACATTTCTATTTTGGGACGTAAATATTTTATTAAATATCTCATATTTTTTCATAAATACTCATACTTTATATATCACATCATTACTTTTAGACCAAAAAGTAAAACAAAAATGTCATTACACTACTTTTAACTATCCATTATAATTAAAATATTATTATTTCTTAAACACCGTACTAAAAGTAATTGTATACATTATGTGTGGAAGGAAGTATGCTTTCATTGGAGAAGCCTCTAAATAAAAATTGACTCTCTTTAAAAGTGGATTAGTGCATATGCATGTAGATGTTTATTTTTTTTGAAATATGGATTTAAAAAAAATAAAAAACCACCTGCATTTAATAAGGAATTTTTTTTATATATTTTTTTTACACATTCATTATTTTTATATTTTTTATACAATTTTTTATATTATATATAAAAAAATTTCATTTTCAATAATCTCACTAAACAAACACGCCCCATGTCTCTTTATTAGAGTTACTCTAACTTGCTCTCCCAAAATAAAAACAGTTTTTGTGTGAAATTGTATATATATAAATATTGATAAATATTATAGTACAAAGTTCAAATATAATACCTTATCAAAATTATTTTTAAAAAATTAAAAAAGAAATTATAGTACAAAAAGTTCAAATAATATACCTTACCAAAATAATTGACTTAATTCATTAATAACATACCATTTAAAAATATATAATTTAATAAGTTAATAATGATAGAATATAAAAACATGTCAATTATTACGGAACAAATGAAATAATATTTAAAAGATAGTCCGCGTATATAAAATATTAAAATTTAAAATTTGTGACAACAAAAATGTAACATCAAATTCATTTGACCAGGAGTATAAAAGTAATTTTAGGAGTGTGCATTATGTCCAAATTTACATATATTTTTTTAATAAAAATAATTTTTTATAAATTATTATTGAATTATTATTTAATTTTAAATTCCAAACCTTAAAACAAAAAATAATAATAATAATAATAATAGAAAAGAACAATCAGACATTGGTCACCCAGATCACTTTAATATCTTATTTTATTTATTTCAAACAAGTAATTTGGGTTAACATCTGGGTCGGATATCTATTCAATATCTTCTATATGGACACGGGTATCATTAACGGGTTTGGTGTAGGAACTTTGGGGCATTTTGGTCATTTCACGAGATCTCTCTCTGAGGCTAAAGTTGTCCCAATAAGATATTTGTACGATGGCAATTCTGTCAACTTCAAAAAAAAATCAATTCACACCTAACACTAGTCACTAGCTAGCTAGCGCCACCACCAGCGGCAGCGAGAACCGGTGGCCGACGGCGGCTCAACTGGTGGCGAACGGACGGATATCCGCTGGGCGCGGCAACCACACCATGGCGCTCTCAAATGTCAATGGCGCAGACGCACGCGTTGCACGGATCTCCTCCACCATTCGTGTTATTCCCGATTTTCCAAAACCTGGTGACGCTCGAGCCTGTGTTAATAATCGGCCTTTATTTCTGTTGATGCTGAATTCTAGAGCGAGCTGATTTGTTTGTAAAATTGTACAGGAATTCTGTTTCAGGATATAACTACGCTGCTGCTCGATCCTGAGGCATTTAAGGATACAATCGATTTGTTCGTTGAGAGATACAAGGACAAAAACATCAACGTTGTTGCAGGTAAATGTTTACTTCTCCGTCTTTTCCTCAACTGGTCGGCAGTGTACTTACCTACTTATGTTTTCTTTTTTTCTTTTTTTTTAATGCTTAATGTTAACATGTTTCGCGGAAATCTTTGATATAGAACTGTCTACTGCTTGGGGTTATAGTTTGTTTGAGTTCTTCAAGAATTTGGATGGTTGCGGACTTAGTTGCATTTAGGCATTAAAGTGGCTTATGGAATGCTTTCTGAGCTTTGTTATGTTGGGGAATTTTTGGATAATCTGCTTTATGTGGATAATCCGGTCTCATAACTCAGAGGAAATGATGTATATGAAAATATGTATAAAGAAGAAAAATCAGAAATAAGGGAATATTAAACTTAATCTGATCTAATTCCAGAGCTTGGCATTTGAAAGGTAAGAATTTGAATTGAAATAGTTGTATGGTATAATATAATAGGACTTGATGTAATGTTTGAATGTAAAATTGATTTTTAGTATAATATAACAAAATTAGTGATGATTTTGTTTTTTTTTTTTTTTGGAAGGAAAATGTTTGTTGAATAGTAGATAACCAAACACAACCTAGATTTGATTTCAAACAGCGATTTTGAGCTGGTGATTTTTCACAAAACTGGTGCAATTCTTCAATGGGATATGATTTTTCAAGAATTGATGCAATTCAAATTTATTATATATTTGTTTTTACCACACAGAAATTAATCTAGGCAGAAAATTTATGCATGTTCACGAGTAGACACAATTCATCCCAATCAGTGAAATTATTCCACTAATAATTCCACTAAAATTATGAAAATGTTAGCTGGTAGAATGTAGAGGAAACTTTGCTTTATGGGCTAAGAAAGAACAAGAAATTATCTGATGCTTCTATGGCCAAATGATGGATTAGTGGATACTGGAAGTAACTCTGTGTCATCTGGGTGGGGGGTATTTGGGTATGTACTTTCATGTTACGTAGAATTGAATCATATTTATTGAAATTTATTTCGATGTAACATAAGTTATTACATCTCTGTGACTATGTGGTCTGTTTTGATCTTATTGTGCTTCTTTGTGTAGGCGTTGAGGCGAGAGGGTTTATTTTTGGTCCTCCAATAGCATTGGCTATAGGGGCAAAATTCGTTCCCATGAGGAAGCCTAAGAAATTACCGGGTATAGTTTTCTCATTCATACGGTATTTACTGAATCTTCCTTGTATGTTCTTTTGTTATAATGGCAATATGATTACAATATAAAAAGAGACCTACTGTTGTTTCATCCAAGTTGCAATGGAAGATGTGAGAAATGGACTTTTTGCATGTATCTTTTAAGACTTTCTGTTGTATTTTGAAAGAATAATGTGTATCCACGGGGGAATATTAATGGGCAAGTCCTTCAATTTACATTAGTGTTAGTTTTCGGCTCCTGGAATTGCCGGTCATTTCTGCATGAGGAATACGAAAAGAGAAGACACTACTTTCTCCCGATAATATTGGAAGTGACTTAGGCTCAAAAACAATATTCTAGATTTAACATGAACGGATGCTTATGATTCTAGATTTAACAACGGATGCTTATGATTCTATGTTGGTTTTACTTTTTCATTCTGTTGTAATGATGATATTCGGTTGCTCTATTTAAGGGTTTGGAAACTTATTTCCTGCTTGAGTTTTGAAGTTAATGCTTGGAACTGCTAACTTATTGAATACTAGCGATAAGTAAATATATTCCAGCATTTTATTGAAATAGGAATCCACTTTATATACACAATAGCACCTTTTGTTATTTTTTATGTTTTCTTGTCTTACATTAAAGATTTATTACGGTGCATTGATAGAACTGTTTTGCATGCTTGTCAGTTGTATTACTGATGTGTGATTGTAGCCGAGCACTTAAAAATCATTATTACACTTTCAGGGGAGGTAATATCTGAAGAGTACACTTTGGAGTACGGAACTGACAAGATGGAGATGCATGTTGGAGCAGTACAACCTGGCGAACATGCAATTGTTGTTGATGATCTCATCGCTACGGGAGGGACCTTAGGTGCTGCGATCCGCCTACTCGGTATGCCTATTTATATCTTTTTTGAAATATGCCATAGAAATTCAATCTTCAGCTAACTTTGGATGCACTTGCTTCGTGAGTATAAACTCATGCCATATAAGTCTAGGCCCAATCCCTACGGAGCTACTCTCTTCATCCGCCAAAATTACATAACTTTGTGTGGGCACAGAGACTAAAAAATAATGATATTTTAATATAAAAGTGAGGTAGGTAAAAAAGTAAAGTGGGGTATTATGATGAACTTGTAAAGTGTTTGTTTGGGTTTCGAACAGTAAAATTTAGGAGAATAGTTGTTTTATGTGATATAAATAGATATTTTGAATGTAAAATTGATTTTAATATAATATAAAAAATAAAAAGTAAGTGTTTGGGGTTGGAAATTTGGAGGAATAGTAGAAAACCTCAAAATTCCTCCAAACAAACACATTGGAAATGTTTTCAATTGAAAGTGAAAGTGTAGAGCTATTTTAGTGGCACAACGGTTATTACTTGTTGAAGTAGAGGTAATATATATTGTAGATGGATAAATTTTTTTTACTATAAAGGGGTGATACATGAGTTTAGGGAACAACCAATAAAAAACAGAAGGAAAACAGGCATAATTTGGACTTCTCCTTTACGCAACACAACCATTTGATATGAAATGGATAAAATCTTGTGGGTTTTGTATCCATGGATGCCATACGTGACTATGTAAGTATATGAACTTTCTGAGTTAATATTTTTGCTTAAAAAGGGATATATGACTGGTGCTCATATATTGTTCTGATTATTGTTTGTAATTTGTACACTGTTGCTTGTTTTTTGATCGACCGCATGCCTCAGGCAGCATTGTGTTTCAGTGAGATAATATTAACAAAACGAATAGTTGAGCAAATTTTACCATGTGTGGAAATCATTATCTATTCTGGATTTTTGCTGCAGAACGCGCTGGAGCCAATGTGGTCGAATGTGCTTGCGTCATTGAATTGGCTGACCTGAAGGTACGAAACAGTTGTCTTTATAACCAACTTCCATTTTTATGTTTGCTAATGGTTAAAATGAGGTGTTCTGAATTCTCTAATCTTCGTATATTTTATCTCTTGAAACATCATATATCGTACAACTTCTACATTTTTACTAGTTTCAGACCATGACTGCTATTACTGCTTTATTCGAAATGTAGGATGGAGTATATCAACCATAATTTATAACGACTTAAGGATAATTATCGTGCCGATTATCGTCCAGTTATGTATTTGCTGTCTTGATCCCTACCTCGAATATTTTCATCTAGATAGCAAATTATTTGGGAAACAAGAAGTGTGAAAAGTCTAGATCTATATTATAGCATTCTTTACCAAATACCGATCACAATAAGAAAAGAGGTACGAGGAGATCGACGAATGTTAAAATGGTGCTTAAATAATTGATACTCTCTCCGTCCATTTTGTAGGTATAAGTGAGTAAGAGTTTGTGGACTAAAATGCTCTTGAAAGTACAGTTGATAGATTTAAAAATAAGATAGTGATACGTTTGGAAATTTAGGTGAAATGTAAGTGTATTTCACTATTTGTGTGAGGACTATACTACTAAATAAAAATTGATTGTGGATATTCTAAAATAATAAAATGAATACATTAAAACTATAGATAGAGCGAAGTAACATTCAAAGCAAAAAGGACACTTATTATAATAGTGCGTTTGGTATAAAGAATGAAATTGAAGAGAAATGACAATGGAAAGAAAATTGCAGAATAAATAAAATTTGATAGAAAATGCGAATTGATTCTTTTGTACGGTAAAATGTAATACAATTTGTATAACGATCTGTAGGAGATATGTATTACAATTTAGAGATGTGAAAAAAGAGAGGGTGACTTGACTAGGAAGAGAGAAAGAATTAACTAAAAAAGATTTAAATGGTGTGAAAATCTTTAGAGAACATAGTTGATGTGTTTAGTTGGTGATATTTTATTATTATTTTTAATTTTGGTTTTGGTTTGAACAATAATTTGGATTTGATGTTCTTCGAAAGAAAGTATTATATTTTTATATATAATTTGTAGAAAAAAAGAATTTGTCTGATAAACACACTCAAGATTTCTTATTTTTCATTTTCCTCAAATTTTCTGGTAGTGAAATAAAAACAGAGAAATCATTTATTTCTCAAATTCAAATATCTAGTTTAATCTCTCATTTAAGTGCATGGATAAGCTGTTGATCAGCATATGCTATGAAATGACCAACATATATTTATACATGTCTCAATATATTTATAATACAACATATATATTATATTATAATTAAACATATGCTGAGATATCTATAAAACATACGTTGGTCATCATATAACATATATATTGATCTGGTCAAATCAATATCATTCTGACTTGGTTGGATCAGCACAGGATCTGTAGCTCTCATCATTTCAGTTAACTTTTGACGCTTCTTTACTCAATGACTAATTGAAAAGTTGATGGCGCGCCGGATTTGATTCATCGCATTCATAATGTTATTCATGGAATTTTTTCTTAATATTACTTTTTTTACGACACACGTGTTTTAGACAATTCACTCATCATCGATAATGCAATATTTTGTGCTAATGGTTTGCGCCGGCTAACTTCTTTCGCGTCATTCCAGGGCCGCGACAGATTGGAAGACAAATCACTCTTTGTTCTTGTCACCTCTACTTGAGGGGAATGGATATTATCTCGATTCTTGACAGAAACTGCTATTTCATCCGGATGGCTAATCGATAAGTTGTTTGTTTTAAGCTGCTTTTTTATTCTCTCTTTCCCGGAATATATAAGCTCAAATTGATATCTGCATTTCGTCTACATGAACATTTCTTGTGGATGGACAATGTCCAAACCTATTTTAAATCGAAACCAAACCGATTCGAATGTCTGAACTGTCTCTCCCCTAAACCAAAGTTTATGCTTTTGTTTAGGTAGAGATTGACTTCCCTTTTCTTCAATCTCGTGCTTGATTTCAATTGGTTATGTCTCTCTTACTTTTGTGGTTGACCTTTGCCTTATTTTTTTAAGTTTTTGACTTTTTGTTAGAAGTCAAGAAGGGAATTGATAGATGCAGATTTTGAAAGAGTCTATGGCTTTCTTTACTTTGTGATTTTTGTTTATGTGTTTTGGGTTTAAATAGTGATTGCTTGTTGTTTTGGAAAAGTAAAGTTTCTTTCTACGAAATAAATAAATAAATAAAAACTCAAATTAATATACTCATGTCTTACTGTTGGAAGAACTTAGCAATCTTTAGGATGTATATATATATATATATATTTTCCCTCATATCCAAAACAATAGGAACATTTGGAATGAACACGACGATAATAGTATTATATTGATAGTTAGTTTTGTAAAAATATTGGGGTTGGTTACTAAAAATAGAAATGATACTATTGTAACAAAAATCGTAAAATGAGACTATTATTTTTGGATGAGAGTATATATATTTTTTATTCACTTAAATTTATGTCTATTTTTTTATATAAAAAATACTAGTATTATTTTTACTCATTTTTTTTTTAAGTTCGTATCTAATCAAACGGGCATAAGTTTTGACGACGGAGGTGCTATTATTATAGTGTTTGTGTGTGTTTGTTTGGGGGATTTAATAAGATTTCTACTATTCATCCAATTTTTTTCCCCCAAAAACATCAAATCAAACACCTATTTTTCATTTTTTATATTATACTAAAAATCAATTTTATATTCAAAACATCACATCAACACCTATTTATATCACATCATACAACTATTCAAATTCAAAATTTTTACTATTCAAATCCCAACTCAAAATTCAAACCCCCAAACAAACACACCCTAAGTGTATTTAGTTTGAAATAATTGTGTATTGATGATAGTGAATAAAACATATACTCCCTCCGTCCCAAATACTGCAACATTTCCTTCTTTTTGTATGTCCAAACACCCATGCAATATTTTCAAAATAGGAAATAATTAATTATATTTAATCTCTTGTTCCACACTTTATCTCCTTACATTATCCAAATAAAAAAATAAAATATATATTTATCTGCATCACCTAATTTCTAAATTATCCTACTTAATATTACCTAGCATCACCTAACTTCTAAATTATCCTACTTAATATTACCCAGCATCACCTAATTTCTAAATTATCCTACTTAATATTACCCACCTAAAATTTCGTGTCAAAAGTAAATGTCGCACCTTGTTTGGGACAAATGGAGTATTATATATTGTGTATATATATACTGCATTTTCAGTAATATTATTCGCATTTGTATTATATTAGCGCTATTGATTTATTCTGAATTTGTTCAGCATCCTGATAGAGTAAAATAGGTAAAAAAAATGCATAATTTCATTTTTCTTATTTATTTATTTATTATTATTATTATTATTTGGTTAAATTATTTGGCCTAGTAAATTTTAATTATTCGAGATATTAGTCATTGTTACAGGATTAAATACCGACAATATAAAATAATAAAATATAGCAATATTAATAAATATTGAAATTTTAATTAAGTAATTTGCTTAGAATATTGATGTTAATTGCATGTTTGAAATACTTCTTATGAGTGAGCTATTGTCATTATCGCAACTCTAATATCGATTTAGAAAAAATAATTTGAAGTAGGCTTTTGACCTTTTGAGTAAATTATTTAATTAATTAATGGTTTACGTAAGTCAGCGACTATAAATTAATTTTTTAATTTTTTTACCTTCCCCAGCCATATATATATTTGTATATTATATTTGCCATTAATTAGTCACGTACTATTATTAGTTGACTTAACTATATATATATATATATATAATTTAGTTGTCGACATATACTACGAAGAGTAAAATAATTATATAATGTTTAATAACGTTGTGTGGTTATTGATTAAAATACCATTTATTATCCAATTATTCAACTATTATAAACTATTTTTTATATAATATATATATATATATGTATATTTTAATGTTTTTATTGGCTTACCTAAACGTAGTGTTCATAACAAATATTTCCTCCGTCCACAAACTAATGTTCTACTTTTCTATTTGGGACGTTTAACAACTATTCTCTTGTTTTTTTTTCTTAAACACAAATTTTATATTTTTATCCTTCATTCATTTATTACTTTTAATCTCTATCATACAATTAAGAGCAAATTTGTAAATTCATAACAAAAAGATAATCACCTAAAAAATCGTGCAAATATACTATAGGACAATAGAAATTGGAGACGAAGGGAGTAATAATTAAAAAAAAAACACTGTTTAGTTCATACATTAAAATATATTGAATGTAGAGAATAAATTAAACTGAGAGAAAGGAGATGATTTGTTCTTTTGGTAATTTTTTATAAAAACTTTATTATTGAATTTTTATGATTTATTGTAAAAATATACTTCATCCATCTTTTATACTGGTTTCTTTTTATAGTACTATTATTTACTTTTATAAATCATTATATTTTGTTGGTGTACGATTCTCGAAAATCATAATGTAAGAAGTTAACTTTTTCGAGTTTTTTTTACAGCGGAGCTATGAAACTTTAGTATGTAAACACAATTTTTAATATGTGCTTGACCATATTGTGGTTATAACATTTGTGTGTATAAGTGAACACAAGTCGATGGCTGGCCAAATAAGAACATAAATGAACACACTATGTTTGTTATCTAATTCAGTGTTAAAATTTATATTTAAGACATCAATTCACGAATCAAATCACTAAAATTTAGCACAAGATTTACAACTATCCTCTCTTCTTGCTCTCTTTGTTTCGCCAAACATAGAAAAATGTACGTTGCATTGCAGTAATAACTCCAACATACTGATTATCTAGCCGGGAGTAAATTTTCTTACAAGTTGGTCTATCTTCTAAGATTTGGCGTTCTTTTTCTCCACTTTCTAACCAGTTTCACAATTCCACGGAAGCTTTTAGTGTTGGGATGCAAACCCAAGTCCCACATCAAAAGTGGTGAAGAAAATTGCATACAAGTCCCAAGTGAGGTACGAGGTCTTTTGGAGAATATCCAAAAATAAATCCTTGCGGACTCAGCCAAAAGCGAACAATATCGTACTAGTGTTGAGTTGACCCAGTCCCAACATTCAGTATCTTCTCCGAGATTAGAAGAGGTTGTGGAAATCAAGTCGAGAAAATCAATTCAAACTTGCAATATGTCGATGGTGTGTCCCGTCAAAGCCAGTCTAGTTTTTGTCTAATTTTAGGACAATGAAATCGAAGGCAATAAATGTGCATCAAACATTTTGAAGCATATTTTGATTTCTCCTGAAATTAGGCTTCATGGATTTGTCCTTAAAAGGTTAATTCAAATCGATTTTGAGCCAAGCAAAATAGTTTTATAGGAAATTGTCTTTCTCTGTGTATTATTACAATCTTGATGTTGATGTTAGAGACCGACAATACTGCAAAAAAAAAAAAAAAAAAAAAAAAAAAAAAGATAGCATTCAAACAAACTATTTTGTTTAGATAAAAATTTTGTAACAAATGGTATTTGTGAAAATATGGATAAATGAGTAATCAGAATATGAATTATTTTATTTAATAATCCCATATTTTCTATTCAAATGGTTACTATTTTCAAATAAATCGGAAGCACTTCCAAAATATATTTAAATGCATTTAATTTATTTGATGTACGTAAAAAAAAAATAAAATTACACTTTTAATTATATTTTAAATTTCATAATCTATCATTGTTTTAATATAAATTAAAATAATTAGTCACTTTTAGGGTGAGTTTGGTACAGAGAATTAGCAGCAGAAAAATTAAAATGTTTCCATTTCTCTGGTTTGTTTGAGTTAAATAAATGGAAGTTGAGAAATAAAACATTTTTATTTCTCTATTTTGATTTCTCTTCTATATTCAGAGAAATTGAGATAAATGATGTTCGAGTATATATATTTTTATTTTTTTTTGTACTATTTAATTTTTATAATTATTTATATTATATTATTTTAGTTTTACAAAAATTGTTTTTAATTTATCATTCAAGTATTTAATTTTTTACAAAAATTTATACTAAAATATAATCTTACAAAACTTCGTATATAATTTATAATTTTTTATTTTAAAAAAAAGTCACCATAAATATTTTTCCATGATTCTCACTCGCTAAAACTCTCTTTTGTTAGATTAACCATTTATTCTTGTCCGATCCATTTATTTTTTTTTTACATTTCTCAACTGAATTCTCAATTCTACCAAATAAGAGAATTAATTCTCATTCTCTACTCAATTCTCTTTTTCTCTAATTCTATTATCTGTTCTCATTTCTCTGCAATTTCATTATCGGTACTTTAAAATCTCATATATACAGTATACAAGACATATTAAGTGGGATGGAGAGAACATAAATAACTTACCTATATAATTAGGGTCTTATTATTTATTTATTTATTTATTTGCCCATAATAGAATAGAAAGGGCATTGACTTACAGTGTATGTAATTAGTTTCTATAGTTGGCTAAGTTAGACTTCCATCAACTTATTTAAACATAGATAATCCTATCTCTACACCACCAACTAATTAATTCCTAAATTATTTATTATTTATTATTAATTATATATATATATATAATTGGCATAATTAGCTGCTAAACATTCTTTAGTTGGTTGTCACAAAGATAATAAAATTTAAAATCTTTTATGCAAATTATTTATATCTATACATAAATTAATATTTTTATTTTGGTCAGTAAGTCTTAAGACCGACCCTTAATAATATATATATTATCTTCAACCATTATTCGTGTATTTCATTTATTTTATTTTATTTTATATATAAATTAAGAAATATTAATATTGTAGACAATAATATATATGCAATAATGTATTAACTAAAATTTTATAAATTGTAATAAGATAATGACTGGTATAGTAGTAATTTTAGATATAATATAAGTATATTTTATTATTGTACAAATATATATTTGATAAATTAGAAAATAGACATATGTATTTTAGTCCACTAGATTATAAATATCTGTTTTAAATACTTTATATTTAAATTTTTCACATTTTCATCTTACACAAATTTATCCACTAATATTTATTTTTTTATAATTTTCACAAAAATAAATAAATAAAATATTTTAACCTAAGAATTAATTTAGATATTTTTTATTGAATATGGCCCTTAATGTGTAGTACAATAGAATATGGCCTTTAGACTAAATTCCAGCTCTAGAGTGACGAGACAAGTCATTGAGTAGTAAACTATTGACAAATACTATATTTTATTATTTAATAATAATAATAATATAATATAATATTTTAATTAGTGTGATGTCACAATCATCAATTTATTTAAATATTTTCAAGGCCTTTGAGACGTGTTGGCCAGAGAATTGAACTCAATTATTCTCTTTTTTATTCTATTATTATTATTATTGTTATTGTATATATGTATGTACAAATTAATTAGGGGTGTGTTTAATTGTGTAAAATATCTTTAAGTATTATAGAATATTGAAAAGTTTAATTGTTTTATTTTTTTTAAGAATACTTCTATATTGAATAATAAAAATGATTGATCCACATTTTCCTATATACATTGAACTATAATGTAAAATTGGTAAATTACATAAAAGTTATTGAATTGTTACGAGGAATTTATTGAAAATATTATTTATTTATTTACATATATGTATCTTATATAAAGCATGTAATAATGTCATGTAGGATAAAAACGTTTTTTTTCAAAAAAAATAGAATAGTAAAAAAGATAAATCTAAAGAAAAGTGTTATATAATATTGGTAGTAATTTAATGTAATACTCCCTCCGTTCCACATACCGTGTCTGCTACACTGTAGACACGGTATTTTAGTAGGGGTGTAATTAGTAGATAATTAAAAATGTATTAGTAAAAATAATTATCATATAATATAAATAATTATAAATTAAAATTAAGATAACTAATTAGTTAAATAAAATTTAAAAATATATAATTTTAAAATTTTTAAATGAGATTAAAGTGTATAATCATTTTCCAAAAAAAGAAAGTGACATGGAATGTGGGACGGACAAAAACGGCAATATGGATATGATATGCGGCACAAAGGGAGTATTTAATAATATATTTAATATATATTTTTTTTTGAAAAGTATGAGAATCACACGATAACGAAAAAATAAAAAATAACATAGTTAAAAGAAATCCTAAATAAAATCCTTCCCTCAATTTTGATAGTATTCAAACTATATACTACTCCCTTTGTTTAATTTCTATTGTCTAAAGTATATTTGCATGACTTTTTTAGTGATTGTCTTTTTGTTATGAATTGACAAATTTGCCCTTAATTATATGGTAGAGATTAAAAGTAATAAATGAATAAATGGTAAAAATATAAAATTTATGTTTAAAAAAATATATATAATAATAGTTGTTGGACGTCGCAAATGGAAAAGTAAAACATTAGTATGTGGACATGGAGTATAATCCAAAATATAACTTCCATTAAATTAAAATGTAGGAGAACTTTTCAACATATATGTGAAAGGTTTCAATATTAATATATTAATTATAAAAAAAAAAATTGTGATTAAAATTGACAAGCTATAAATATCTCTGGGAAATTAAAATGTTACTTGTAGTCCCATCAACATCATTATATAAATTCTTAAAATATTTAAATTAAACTTACTAAAAAGTACATATGACATTTCACACTCTAATAATATACGCCCATAACAAGGTATTCAATTTTTTTTTTTATTTTAATTCGTCCCATAACAAAATATACATTTCTTTTTTTAGTAATTGTACTATCTACTTAACATTATAAATACTCTTACAATTTACAATATATTATACAAATATCATTATTTTTATATCACACATACTACTAAGGTTATTGTAGTAATTTTTACTTTATTCATACTACATTCAAATATAATATTAATATTTCTAAAACTATATGCAAAAAACAAATGGATATAGTTATGGAACGAAGAGAGTAAAAAAATTCGCTATGTCTAAATTTTTAAGTGTGAAGATTAATTTTATTATTTTGTTTGTTTATAATGAATAAATTTATATATAAAATTTAATAAATATACTCCTTACATGAATAATAAAATATTTTTATATTTCATTTTTACACATAATCTATTATATATCAAATGCAAATATTCTTTAAGATATAAATAAAAAATAAATAAATATAAAATGGACTAAAATTACTACATATATTGAAATAATTATGGTGCAATGTGCATTATGATTAGTATTTGTTGTATTTATATTATATTAATATATCGTTTATACAATTGTTTCATATCTTATGTACTATCAATTTATATTTCGTGTGATGTTAGTAAATGGTGTATATATATACTCTCTCCGTTTCATATAATTTGTCCTTATTTTCTATTTTCGTTCGTCCCACATAATTTGTTCTTATTTTCTATTTTCGTTCGTCCCACATAATTTGTCTTTTTTTTTTTTTTATGAAAATATAATTATACATTTTAATCTTATTTTAAATTTTATAATTTTTTTAATTTTAATTAAATTATTTAATTATCTTAATTTAATTCTATTATTATTTTAATTACTTACTAATTATATTTTACCTAAATATCGATATCTACAAAATAACACGACGGAGGGAGTATAATGTTCGTGTCACTAAATAAACACTTGTTAGTACGTAACAAGCGCGTGTTTTTGCAATTAAATAAAATGATATAAAAGGGATTTAAAATTAAAATAGAGAAATTAAATTAACAATTAATATGGTCAATGCTGACGTGTGTTAACAGCTGCTTGTAATAAATAGCACCAATCATCAAGAAACATGCAAGCTTGTAACTTTAGATTGTGTTATTTTTGGAGTTCCATTTTTTTTAAAATAATAGTTTCTATAAAATATTTTGCAGATACATAATATGTTTTTATAAAAAATAAAAAATAAAAAAATAAAAAATAATTAATTTATTTATTATTAAAAAAAATTGTTAAAAACTTTCAACGTAAATTATTTTTTAGAAGTTTTGATATTTTATAAATATTGAGGAGTAAAGTATTTTACAAGAGAAAATAAATACTGTGATATGATATATTTTTAAAAACTATTTTTTAGTATCAACCTAATTTTTAAATGTATATAAAGAGATATTCCTTAAATTTTATATTTTCTAAAATTTTTACAATTTTTTTACACAATTATTTACTTCCTCCGTCCTTTAACAATCTATTCATTTTTCTATTTTGATTTGTCCCATAACAAATTATCAATTTTTTTTTTTTAAGTAACTGTACTGTCAACCTAACATTACAAATACCCTTCTAATTTACAATATATATTACATAAATGTCATTACATTTATATCATACAATACTAATAGGTTTAATTTAGTATTTTTACTTTATTTCTACTTTATCTCAATATAATACTCATATTTTTAAAATTCCGTGCAAAAAGTAAATGAATATATAAATATGGGACGGAGTGCGTATAATTTTATATTCTACATCTCTAAATAGAACTTATAATAATTAATATCCTAGAGAAAATAATATATATATATATATATATATTAAAATTATATAACCTAAAAAGATTATGTTAACAAAAACATGCAATCCATTTGGGAGGCAGTAGATACATAAAATGAAGGAAGGGGGAGTTGGGATTGAGTTAAGGGAGGAAGAACATAGTACATACATTATATACAAATATATGGACACGTGTCGCAGCGTCATGGCGCCACGAATTAGTTAATTCAGACAAATATTGGCTATTAGCTGTCATTCTTCCCTGATGAAGATGAACTTCGCTCAACATTCTGTTCTCACATCAACAACAATAATAATAATAATAATAAACAGTCGTGCAAAGCAGGCCATGCTTACTTAAATAATAATAATAATAATAATAATAATAATGGTTTGTAATTAATGTAAGAACAATATCTGATTTTTCACAAGTGGGTTTTATGGCTAATAAAAAGAGGACACGTCATGAGAAATAAGAATAACAGCTAAATTCCATTTTTGTAGCAGTAACGAAAGGAGGGATGGATATCTAATCCGAGGATAATATAATATAATGTAATGAAATTAATGGAAAAAGCGTGACAACCGCCGGAATCAACGCTGCCAGAAAATCGCTAAATTGTGCCAAGTTCACTCATCTAAACTCGTGTTTTTAAATCTCATCTCTTCTCTACATACATACAGAGAGAATATATAATACGTCTTCGTTTATATTTAAATAAAAAAATAAAATTAGGGAAATAATTACGATGCTCATCAAGCAAATTAATACTCCCTCCGTACAGAATAAAGTAAATATTTACTTTTGGCGCGATGTTTAAAATATAATAATATTTTAATTATAGTGAGTAGTTAAAAGTAGTGTAACGATATTTTTGCCCTTGTCTTTTGGTATAAAAGTAATGATACGATGTAAAATAAGGGTATTTGTAAAAAAAATAAGGTATTTAATGAAATATTTACTTTGTAATTGGACGTCTCAAAATAAAAATGTGTATACTTTCTAACTGAACGGAAGGAGTATCATGTTAAATTTTCAGTTAACAATTTTTCACTATTTTCCTCCGACTCATTTTTGTTCATCATTTTTGCATATCATATACTTCTTCAATATAATTAAAATGAATCAATTTTGTTTATCATATATTAAATATATATATATATATCAATTTTAGTCTCATTATAAATAATTTTTATCAATTTAAATCATATCGTTCAAAAACTAATAAAAATTGTTGACGTTGACATAATAAAATTGACGTGACAGCCGACATGAACACAACACGGCTCTATACAGTTATAATACACTCATGTTTTCAGACAGCTGTATTTAATTATAAATGGTCGTGTATATATTTACATCCATATACCATGATAGTGTTAGGAAACGGCCGTGTGTGTCAATAAACATGGCCGTGTACATTTCAACTGACTTTCAACATTTTCACGATCAAACACCGCGATGTATATATCAAAATATGGCCGTGTTAAGTCATTTATTCAGTTTTCTCCCTCATAGTTATCACAGTCGTGATTCATTTAATCGCGGCTGTGTTTCTTTCTATTTTGATCTAAAATTTCAATATATATTTTAATCACAGGTGAACTGGACTTCAACTTCTCGAATAAGTGCAATTTAATTTTTAACTACATCAACTATTTTGAATCAATATATTTTTTATAAAAAAACAAAAAAAAATCAAAATTGAAAGAAATTCATTGTGTTAACTACCTGAGAGAAAACTATTGAGATATGTACACAGTGTTTGTTGAAAATCAATTGGGATGTACATGGCAGTGTTCAGTGACACACACGACTGTGTTCTAACACCGTCATGATACATATGGACATAAATATGTACACGGTCGTGTATAATTAAATATGTACACACAGTGTTGTGTCCATATTAGTTGTTACGTCAATTTTGTTACACCCACATCATCAATTTACTTTTGAATGATAAAATCAAAATTGATTGAAATTATTTAAAACAAAACTAAAATTGATAGCGTCTGTTTTATATTGAGAGTAAAATTAATAAATTTCAACTATATTGTAACTACTATTAATTTTTTCTCTAAAATATGTGATACTTTTGAACATATTTTTGGATAACATAATGAATGCGTGAGTATGTAAAAATTAGAATACACTTACATTGTAAGACCTCACAAGTCACATCTATAAAGCATGCGCGAAAAGAAATTTGGAAGTTTTGACGACATATTTTTGAAAGTTTTGAAATTTTGAAAAATTTAAAAGGTTTCTTTGTTCAGTATTTTGATTTTTTTTTATTTTTTTATATATAAATTATTTTTTATACTGTAATATAAAAAAAATATATAACTTTTTTATTTTATATAAATTGAAAATTGTATAACAAAAATAGTAGAAGAACAAATTCAAAAATAATAGAAATTTTAATATTTGATGTAATGTTTATAAAAAAAATATTCAATGTGATATTTTTTAAAAAAATAATAATAATTTCGAAAACCTAAAATTATTGTCTAAAAAAGTAATTTACTATTTTTATACTCTATATAGGTCTCATTTATTTATTTTTTTTATGTTATTTTTATATATTAATTATTATAGCAAAATATAGTATAATTTTTTAAAATAAATTACAAAAATATTTTTATTAGTGTCTTATATACAAATAAAAATATATTTATACAAAAAATTATATAAATATAAAATATTTTTAATGTCAATTATAACGACGCAATGAGAGAGCAATATTTAGAAGTACAACATATTTCATCGGCCTTTATTTTGATATAAATATGTGTTGATACAATGTTTGAATGTAAAATTAATTTTTAGTATAATATAAAAAATAAAAAATAAATGTTTGATTTAATGTTTTTAAAAGAAAAAATAATGAGATAAATAGTGTTTTTAGGAAAGATCTCTGGAACAAACAAATTATTAATTTATTCAGTTTACCACTTTCTTTCTGTTAGAGCATCTCCAACCGACCTCTATTTATGGTGTTTCAACCCTATTTTTGCGGCCATGCTGCTTCAACCATACGCCATTTCCAAATTTAGAGTTTGCTACAGTGCGCCATTTATTTATTTATTTATTTTAAATTTTATTATTTTTTAAAATTATAAATTTAAATTTTATTTTTAATTTTATTTTTAAATTATAAAAATAAAAAGTTGTTTAAGATAATAGAAAAAATTAACTATTTAAAGAATAATAATGAAAATTAAAATTATGATTAAAATAAAATTACGGAAGCAATTGCAAGTTAAGACTAAATAAATGGCATATTTGTAGATAGCCTAGTGACTTCGTTCATCCATGGATGAACTTTGGGATGCACCAGGAACTACTGAATTGAATTCGGCGGTAAGCTTGCTAGGGTTCATACCATACCGACCTCCCTGTTCAGATCGAATCAACAATTTACTCAAAAATTTTCTACCTCGAAGGTGAATTAGCTACCTCGCAGGGTTAATCCGAATATCCTCGAATTAATTATCTCTCTGCACCAATTAGGTTAGGGCATCTGAGGGACAAAGACCGAGTTTATCGCTTACAATGTCTGCTGCAATGGCGGAACGCCATACTTATCCTCACGATCGCAAAGGTCGACTCTCTCTCTCTCTCAGGTACATTTTCTTTATCCCTCCCGCACGAAGCTAGCTAAATAATTCCACGTTCTCCACCATTTTCTTAATCCCTTTTTAACCCTAATCACTCCTTCTCACCAAACTGCACCACATTATTATAATCTGTGGATGAATCATGAATGAATGAATCCGTCGCTATCAAATGATTAGGTGTAGACAGTTAGCAATTTTTATCTAAAATTAGTTTGTGCTTTCGTTCCGTGCACCAAGTGTTTGTTAAAATGCCTCAACAGCATATTATAATGTAGTACTTTTGTTCTTCCCTCCCTCGTGAGTTGTAGTTTGCCTGTTTTTGGCCCCACAGTGGAGACTTGAGTTTGGTAGGAACAAACATCATTTGTATCATTTTGGTATTGCAATTAAATCATTAAACAATTTGCTGAAGTCAATCCTCACTGCTCTAAAGCTCTGGTATAAATGTGATGCTCGATTATGTGTTTTTGTCATCGCAAATATCCGCCATTGTTGAGCTTCTCTTAAGCTTTTTTTGCTCATTTCTGTAAAATATATAGCAACTGTTAATGGAGACTTTTGGTGCATTTCTTGATGAAGAATGGGAATCATTGAGCAAACTGTTTTCCTGTGAGGATTCTGACTTGCTGCTGCATTTAAACGGCGGCCATGGCGGCGATTTGGCTCCGCCTTTCTTCCCAAATGTGGTTGGGGTTGAAGAGAGTTTGGGTTTCCCCTGCGGCGCAAACTTGTATTGTGTGTCGCCGGAGAGTAGCAACAGCAGTGAAGCTGACGGGACTGCGTTTTTTGCGACGAAAAACCACGGGGCGAATATTGGTGTTAATTTTCTTCAAGATGTTGTTACAACTCAAAATGCTTTCGATTTCTGCACCATGGACAGCACTAATGACGGCCTGATGGCGCCGCCGGTGTTTCCCGACGCAGAAATGGAACAGCTCCTCCAATTAAAAGCTAAAATTATTGATAATTGCCAGTTTGGCGACGCTGGAATCGATCTTGGAGAAAATGTCGAGACAATGCAGCTCAAGAGAAAGGTCGAAACATCGAATGTTCAAACTCCCGACAACAACGGATCATTTGATCAAAGTCCCAAGAAAAGAACCCGAGTTTGTAAATACGTGAGTACACGACCCCTCCCTCGACAGAACTCGTAAATTTTAAATAGATACAATAGTATCTCACGAACTGTTTTTTTTTTTTTTTCGATAAATACAGGAACAGAAAAACAAGAGGAACACACAATCATCGAGAAAGAAGAAAGCCGTCAAGAATGACGAAGAAGACAACAATGGCGGAGGAAATGGACAAACCTCGAGCACCTGCAGCTCCGAGGAAGACGAATTCAATGCTTCCCAAGAACTGAATGGCGGGTCGACTTCTGAATCGAAAGGCTCAGCGTCGAACGGGAAATCGAAGGCGAATCGCGGCCCTGCAACCGATCCACAAAGCCTCTACGCAAGGGTAAAAAATCAAATCTTTATTAAACTCCACGACGACAATCGATCATCTCATCCCTATATATAATCCAATCCTCGAACTCTTTTCTATTCTTCAGAAACGACGAGAACGAATCAACGAGAGGCTAAGGATCTTGCAGAATCTCGTCCCCAATGGAACCAAGGTAACCAAAAAAAAAAAAAATGTTGATCTGATCATCATCGACGACCATTTCACCTAAAAACTGAATTTTCCGACTGCCATTGATTGCATCAGGTTGACATCAGCACAATGCTGGAAGAGGCTGTCCACTATGTAAAGTTCTTACAGCTTCAAATCAAGGTATGTTCCTCAACATTGTATCGATCAAAATCACACAACAAATTTAGTAATAAATTAATTAATCATATCTAAAAATTATTTAATTTCTTTATTATTTGCAGCTGTTAAGCTCTGATGATCTGTGGATGTATGCTCCCATTGCTTACAATGGAATGGACATTGGACTTTACCAGAAGATTGCCCCTAATCAAATCAATTAAGCAATTTATTACATTTCTTGAATTCTCTTACAAAAGGGTTTCTTTTTCTTCTCCAAATCGTAGAATGTGTTGAGCCTTTCGAATACTTTATTAATACAGTCCGTACAGAAAAGAAGAAGCTGAATGTGATGAATTGACAGAGCTTGCAAAGCCCTAATTTTTTTGGCCTTGTATAATTACTACTGTTGTTACAGTGTATATTTATTGATTTTTACTATTGGAATAACAGAAAAGAAAAAGAGTATTTATATATTTTTATTTATTTTGCCTTGAGATATTGCTAGCCGACTCCGTGTCTCAAGAAAATTTTCAACTATGGAGTTAGCCCTGGGTGACAAAATTAAGTACGGCCCGAAAGTCCGATTCGAGTACGATACAAAAAAATTGTATTTGGATTTCAAAAATAGGTTTGAAAATTTTAGGGCCGTGCCTAGCTACGCTAATGCTGTGTCCGGGCTCACGAAGGTCGAGTCGTATTTGGCCCGACCCGGCGCGATTTTAATATTTAATAATTTAATTTTTAATAAATTTATATATAGTAATTTTTTAACAAAGGCAAAAATTACAAGATGACTTGATGGTAAAGGTCTTAAAGTTTGTATATGTTTCGTTGTGGTTCACTTCCCTACTTTTATTATTAAAATATATTTTATTCAAAATTAATTTAAAATTAAAAAAAAAATCAAAAAAAAAAAAAAGGCCGGCATGGCACAGCCCAGTTCACCGGGTCGTGCTCGGACCGGTCCTTCCATACCCGATTGCAATTCGGGCTGTGCTGGCCCAGCATGGCTTGAAATCGGTCGGGTCGGTCCAAATTGTCATCTCTAGTTGGCACACAATTGCTTATCTCTACTTAGGATGTGTTTGTTTTTGGGAATTTTTTTTAAAAATTTATTATTCGATCAAATCTTTTAAATTATATTAAAATTAATTTTATATTCAAAATATTAAATCAGTTCTTATTTATGTTACATCATATTATTATTTCAATTCAAAAAATTTATTATTTAAATTCCAACTTAAAATTCAAATTTCCGGACAAACGGATCCATTACTTCATGTTTTACTTTGGAGGATTATCGTAGATTCCTCTAAATTGAGAGGAATATATTTCTTTATAAAATTTTAAACTCAAATTTTGTTTTGTTTTTGTATATTTGATATTTTCAATGGTTTATATTTTATACTCTTTCTAATATATATATTTTTATTTTGTGTTGTTTACTAAGCATAAAAAATAAATACATATTTTTAAAATTAACTGATGGAATATTATTCTATAAATGATAAATTAAATATAAATATTTATATGTAATAAATACTATAATGTTGTACTTCCTCTGTTCCAAATAATTAATTCACTTTAACTGGGGTACACGTTTTAAGTATTATGTAATTAGAAAATAATTAAAAAGTATATTAGTACAAATAATTAAATTATTACAAATTACGATCAAGATAATTGAATAATTTAATTAAAATAAAAAATATAAATTATAAATTTTAAAATGTATAATTATATTTTTAAAAAGATAAATAGGACCAAAGATATGAAAAAAAAAATGTACGAATTAAGTAAGAGAAAAAATAATATTATTTTATAAATGATAAATTAAATTTAAATATTTACATTTTTTATAGTAATAAATCTATATCGTTGTATTAATATTAAAAAATTATACCGTTAAAATATTACTCATTGTCTAAATTCAAATATTTTATTTAGCATTCGTTTATTATATTCAAAAATATTTTTTTATTTTAAAAAAAATAATTATCATTAATTTAAAAAGATACGGCTTAAAATTATACAAAAATTTTAAAAATAAACTAATTATATATAATAAAAATAATTAATTATAAAATTAATACGTAAAAATAATAATAAATTATAACTTCACTAATAAAAAGTGAAAAATTATAAATAAAAGAAAATTTAAATTCAAAAGATAAATTTAATAAAAATATATTAAAGTAATTTCATAAATAAATAAATAAATTTAGTAATAAATATTTCGTATTTATAAACATAAATATTGCAAAGTTATATTATAACAATCTAAAATTTAAAAAGAAATATATAAAAAACTATAAAAATATTCTATATAATAAAAATAGTAAATGTATTGATAAAAAGTAAAAAATTGTAAAACAAAATAAAAAAAAGTCAAAATTCTGAGATTATATTGCAGAAATATTGAAAAAAATAAAATTCACAGTAAAACTCTTATATATATATATATACTGTATAATATAATATTACCTAAGACTCTTATTTACATTTTAATATTTTAAATATTAATTATTTAATATAAATTAAAAAAAATATAAAAATATTTTATAATGAAGAATATTTGTAAAAAAATTATACAAATCTGGATGGTTTTATCTGTTGATTTTGCCTTTAGTTATGGTTACTATCGAAAGTAATACAAATAGGTAGATGTATTGAAGCGAAAAGGGATTTTTCCCGTCAAAGTAAATTGAAGAGTCAGTCTCAAGGGAGAAGAAGGCTTTTAGCTTTCTCCATCACCCACAATTTCTTGAACCCTTTCCCTTCAATATATACCTACGTATACGCAAACGAATCGCTTCCAGTTATACGTATAATATACGCTCGAAACGATTGTTTGTTGAGATGCGGAATCGGTCTGTGAGCCAGAATCGGGGGGATAGCAGAAACCCTTCCCAGTCTCAGAAGTTCATTCCAAAGGGGGATTTGCGTGACCCTAATTCGCAACAAACCCTATCTAATTCCCTTCGCGGAGGCGGAGATGCGGCGTTTGCGTCGACAAGTAGGGTTAGGATGGGAGGCGATGGGGAATGGGTGAGCAAAGCATTTCCTACCGGAAATTTTGTAGTGTACTTGCCGCAGGATGAGGCGGTGGCGGCGGGGCGCGGCGCCGACGAAGGAGCTCTGGATCCTGTCGAATCGCAGCGCGTTGTTGATTTGTTGAATAGGGAATTGTCTCGGTTGCTCAAGCTCCGACCTAAAGCTTTCTGGAAGGAAGGTTGGGATTCTAGGGTTTTTTTTATTTCGATGAATTTGTTGTTTTTTCGATTATGCTTGATTGACTGTTGTTCTACGTCTGGCTTATGTTTAGTTACATTTGTCTTTTAGATTATGTGAGTAATCAGTAGAAGAAGGCCATTGTAGAAACCTTGTGTAGATTTTAGAATCAACATAAATGTTGTGTAGTGTGTGAAGTTTTCTGTAGGAACGTATTGATTTTAGCAAATGCTGTTAATTCATACGATAAAAATTGTTAGTATTATCATTTTGTCGAGTGTTTTATTGTATCATGAAGGTAAGAGTTTATAAAGAGGAGCCATTGTTTACCTGCAACTTTTTCGATTCTTATCTGCAGTGGCTACTGATGAATCATTGAGTGAGTTCCTTAAAAGTTTCCTGAAATTCAGAAGTAGATGGTATGATTTCCCACACCGTGGAACGCAGGGAGTAGTTGCTGGAGTGATTGTTGGCGAGTTTGATCTTTGCCGGAGGGTCTTCATGGTTCTATATCGAATGTAAGCTAAGAGGGACTCTTTTCTTTTATTTTGTATTTTTCATTTTCGTTTAATCTATCAAGAGATACAATCTCTATTGCCACAGATCATCCAACAGAGACCCGGGAGCTAAGGCCTCTGACACATTGAGTCAAAAAGATCATGAAGGTGTGCGTTCTTGCGTGTGATGATCTTTTTATTATTGTCTGCTAGCATTATAATGCTTGTGCGTCCACCCGAAATTGGTATATGCATTTATGTGGTCCCCATTAAGGTGATCTGATACTTTCTTGATCATTTTGTGTTCGTCATAATATTTATGGTTTGTTATTTCTTGGATCTTTTTGGGTTGGTTATAGTATATTTTGTTTGCGATTTTATTTGATAAACTGCGGTATAAAATTTTAAAGTACTAATTCGGATGTGCCCATTTCCATGGAAAAAGGAACATCCAGATAACTTAATCAACACTTTAACAGGCCATTAAAGCCTTACAATTTCTTGTTTAGATATTAATGCAATTTCATGACTATTCTGTCCATGAGTTGTCGAAATGTTGTTACACGAGTTAGTCTTTTTCCCATCTATGTCTGCATCTTAATTGAGGTAAGAAAACGTAATAACTTTTGGCGTGCACTTTTGGTTTTTTCTTTATTCAGTCTGGTTCAGATGGATGATGTTTCTTAAATGGATATTAGATTACGTTAAATCACGCAGAATAAGAGGAATTTTGATCTCCTCTTGATGGGAACCTTCTCTTCGATAGTAATACTTATAAAAAATCTCTGCTTCCGAATGAATATATGTTTGCTTTTAAATAAATGGGATAATTTTGGATTTGGAATTTTCCTGAGAGAATCAAAGGGATGTTTGCCACAAGAAATTATATATTTAGCTTTGTGGCTGCTGTTTTTATTTGATTTCAATACCGGTGGGGAACTACCAAGTTAATATTAATAAAAGTGTCTTTCAACAATTCTGCAAATGCATTTTTTTAATATTTTGTCTATAGCCCTTTTGCAGGACAATAAGTTGCTTGATTTGCCAACACTGTTGGATATATGTGCTATATACGGCCATGAAAACGAAGATTTGACTCATCTATTGGTATGGTTTTTTCACAAATTACAATGGTGCTGAATTTGTATCGTTAGCTACCTTCCGTCATTCCTTATACGATTACTTATATTTCCAGGTGACCACTGCAATGAAGGCACAACCCTATATCAACGATGATTTTCCTGTCCTGATATATCACTTCCTAAGCATTGTTCAGACAATGTATCAGAGATGCAGCTCAAGTTTAGAGGTCCTTTATATATCTATTCTTTCATTTTACCATGGTACTGTTTCTTTGCATTGAATTGTGTGGAATCTTCCGAATTTACCGTGATGGTGGTCTTTTGTATGGTTCCTGTAAGGAACTTGATGTTCATTCAATCTTGCGATATTAGCTGTCTTTTCGTTTTTTAATATCTATCTTAAAACTTATGGTTTGAATTATACGGTTCATTTGTTTTTTATTTGTCAATGTGAGAATATCGGTGAAAGCTAAAAAAAGGCATTTCCTGGACATTATACTCAGGTTTTGCTTAGCTCTGGTAGCCATCAAGACCAGGGATTCAGTAACGTTCATCATGACTATCTAGGGGTACTCTCGCTTTTGTCCAACTGGTTACGATCGTCGCTGAATTCACATATATTATTTACAATTTGTTCCTCTAAAAGCATGCATTTAGTACAAATTATTATAATGGCGCATGGCCTTTTACAAATGTTGGATTCCATAAGATATTTTTTTACCCATCGATGACGTATAGAGTATTCAACCTTAAATCTGGCCTTTTTCTGATTCTGTTCACAGGTTATGGACTTCATAAATGACTCGGTTGTATCATTGGATTCATTTGTTAATGCCTATAAACAAGCAGCTGCTTATTTCTCTTCCCCGGCCGAGATGGGGTATTTCATATGCTCCCCGATTTTGTTTTAACTTTCAAATGATCACTCTATTGATAGACTGTTTTTAATTTTTTTTTACTAGCACACCATTGGGTTAACTAATCACGTCAATTATGAGATATTTTAGTAAGCCATTGAGTCTTCGGTAAACATAAATCGACAGCATTAATTTGGTTGCAACTTACAACTGACACAATTTAAAACCAAATGTTCTTTACTCTTTATTGAGCATCTTTTTCTATCTTGGTGCTGCTAAAAAGTTGTGTAACTCCCATAACTTAGTTCAGTTTTATCCTTGACCGATTTTTTCTCTCTAACTTGTGGAAGAAACCGTGAATTGTGTTATTAGTAGTTAAAACCAATGAACCATGGGGGAACTGGTTGGCGACTTTCATCTGTAAACTGTTGCAATAATTTGCATGATCATTCGTTATCTGTTTTTTTGCCTGTGCAGTTATGGAAATGAAGACGTGCTGACCACACTTGCAAGACTGCATGACTCGCTTTTGCCGTCTTTGCAGAGGGGCTTTCGTGTTATTTTTGGTGTTGAAGATAGAAACAAAGAAACATCAAATGATGCCCTTTCAAATATTGTTATTAGTCTGAAGATGTTTTCGACAAGGATGGCACAACTCGGATGGAGATTACTGTACCTGTGCTATCTAAGCGATGAGGCATTCGAAGGTTGTGATCCTATTCCAGTTTCGACAAACATGTTCCCCGCAAATGTGGAGGATCCTACGGTGAGGGCGGACATTCTAATACAGACAATAAGAGATCTTTCCGGGGATCAGCCGCACGTTCCCGGGGGTACATTTATCCAGAACATCGAGAAAAACCACAAAATACTTAGTAGGATTGAGTTATTGCGAAAAGCAGGTAAGAATTTTGGTCGATTCATGTCTTTCAGCAAATCATAATTGTTCTTTAAGTACTTTTATAGTAGCGGCACTATTATATTCTGAGATTCTTTCAAATTCGAAGATATTCAAATTTATTTAATTTTCGTAGTTGCTGTCTATGAACTCGGGACTAATAGTGTTTTCAAAACTGGATTGAAGGTTGGCTATCAATGGACGACGAACAATGGCAGTTTCTGTCGAAGATTTTGGATAATCCACCGGCAGATGATACCAAAATGAAAACCGCCGCTCGCCCTGCGGCCGGCGGCAGCAGTATGCAAACAGACGAAGATGCGGCTATCATCGAGTCGAAAATCAGTCAAATAAAGGAGCTGTTCCCGGATTACGGCCGAGGTTTCTTATTGGCCTGCCTGGAAGCGTATAACCACGACCCGGAGGACGTGATTCAGAGAATCCTCGAGGGAACTCTTCATACGGAATTGACGTCTCTCGACACTTCTTCGGAAAGCATCCCCTCATCGAAGCCTCCGTCGGTAGCTGCAAACGACAAAGGCAAGGGGAAACTTGTGGAGGCGACAGTTTCTTCAAGCTCATCGTCGTCGTGGGTCGGGAGGTTTGTGCGGAAAAACAACAACGAATTGTCTGATCACGCGACGCTGAATGCGAAGAGGGAAAAGGAATTGGCGAAAACTGCGGCGCTCATATCCCAATTCGAGTACGAGGACGAATACGACGACTCGTTCGACGATTTGGGGTTGAGCGTGGGAGACTCGGGGGTAGACGAACCCGAACGGCAGGACGATAGACGAGGCGCAGAAGCCAACGACAACGGCGGCTCGACTTCCGGCGCCGCCGACGGTTCGAAATGGAATTCGCGGAAGAAGCCGCAGTTCTACGTTAAGGACGGGAAGAACTACAGCTATAAAGTCGACGGGTCCGTTGCAGTGGCGAATGTCAATGAGGCAAGATTGGTTAACCAGGCGCAGAAGGAACTGATCCACGGGCTCGGACGGGGCGGGAATATTCCATTAGGCGCCATTAGAAGATTGGCGGAGTCGGAAGAGGAGCAGAAGGAAAACGACGGACAGGGGGGCGATGAGGTTGGGGGGCGAGGGGGGCGAGGATCATTCAGGGGCCGGGGGAGACGAGGGGGCGCCCCTTCTCGGCCCCCGCAGGAGAAAGATGAGCAGGAAAACGGCGGCGGCCGAGGGGGGCAGGGAAATCACGGCGGCGGAGGGAGGAGGGGGAGAGGAGGAAGACATAATAATAACAACCATAGGAAAGACAGGGCGATGGGTAAGCATTTTTCTGGGATGCCTGGTCATTATGGTGGCACGTGACGTGGAGGTATATGTGTTTATACTTGGATACATATAAATACAGTTTGTTGTTTTTTTGTTTTGGGATATGGAGGAATTGTATTTTCGTCAGCAGTTTTGTATGGTAAGAAGGTTTTCAATTTTTTTATTATTATTATCCTTGAGTGTGTTATGAGTAATTTTTTTTTGAATAACGTGGGTATACGCAGTCGCTATTTGAAAGTGGCGCACTGGGTAAACTCTCGGCCGAACCTAATATCCTGCAAACCAGATCCAATGGGAAAGTCACACTAGGTGAACTATGTGTGCCAGGTGATCTGAAACGTCGAAGGTTTGAGAATCCATGACTTCACGCTGACAAGTTCAACTCCTACGTCACCACCAAAATAAGTTATTCTAACAAGTTTTTCATTTGGTTTGTTTAAATAAGTTATCCTAACAAGTTTTTCATTTGGTTTGTTTTGATTTAATTAGTATTATAAGATATTAATATAATTATTTTTGCAATATTTTCTTAATTAATATTATATTTTAATATAAGAATTAATATTCAAATATCATCGCCACAAAAATAAATGAGATTTTTAAGTAGGAAGAAGGTAGTACAATTTTTTATATCTCATATAAAAAAATATTCATTCAAATTATTTTATGAAACAAATACTCTTGTATCCATTTTTGCATATTTTATCTAATCTGCCTATATAAAAACACACACACATATATATATATATATTGAAATTAGTTATTTAGAAATTAAAATTATATGTATCAATATTTCTATAAAGAATATAATTTTAAAGAGTTTTTCCTCTCCTTCAGATTACACTCAGCTTCAACCAAAACAATACATATATATTTATATGAATTTAATTTATTTTTAAAATAAAATTAACATAAAAATATATCAATATGTATATTATTTTGTAAAAAATTTAAAATTTATATAATACAAAAAAAAAAAAAAAAAAAAAAAGAGAGAGAAACCCAAAATTTTTTTATAATGCATGCTCTGAGGAATAGGATATTGATAGTATTTTTATTTTAGGATTTTAAAAATAGTAGAAAATTTAAAATTAATGCTCCTTTATGCCACATTACCCGGATACATATTGAATTTAATGAATTAATAAGAAAATAGTTAAATAAGTAAAATAATAATAGGAAATTAATTATTATTTATTATCAATAAATTATACATAAATTCAGCATTGCAGAAAAAATAACATAATTATTCCAAACAGAAAAAACATAATATTGGACAGGTTTAGTGGGTTCTTTTGAGCAAGTTTTTTTTAAAATCTGTGTTCTATGAGCTTGAAAATTTTGAAGTATAAACCCCAAGTGGGCCGAGAGCCCATGAGACAGAAATGAAGTACAGAATTGTTGACCAAGCCCATTAAAGGCCCAATTAGTATATAATTGGATCTTCAAACATCGGCCCAGTATTAATTAATTAGTTTATTTATTTATTTATTTATTATACAATCCCATTTTTCATAAAATTTCAGGATGTGTTTTTTTTTTTGGTTTTTCTTCTCAATTTTTTTTTTTTTTTTAACAAATTTTTTGAAAAAATAAATAATCTATTCTTAAAAAATATCATAGTATTAAATACTCCATCCGTCTCTTTTGAAACTGGTTTTATAATAAATTAAGAATAATAGTATTTTATTGGTTAGTAAAAATGTGTGAGAGATTTTGACATTTTTGCAGTTTGAATTTTTTGTATAAATTTATTTATATGTAATGGTTTATTTGTAATTTAAATAAAAATTAAAAATATTTGAATATTAGTGTATAATTACTTTCTTAAAAAAAATAAAAAAAAATGATTACTTAAAAAATAAGACATACGAAAAATGGTAAAAAATATATTGAATTGAGAAAGAAGGAAATACTCCCTCTGTCCGACTCTAAGACATCATTTATAGTCATTGTATTTAAAATTAAAAATATTCTTATATTTATATAATTTTTTATACATATGTTATTATAATTGTATTGTAAAATACTAATAAAAATATTTTTATTATTTTTTTACTATATTTTTGTATAATAATTAATATTCAAATATGTTACAAAACTCGTATTATTTTACGACAAATCAAATGTTGCATTGGTGATTCAGCAAAGAAATATACCCACATTAAAAATGTATATCCTCCCTTCGTCCCGTTGGAAGGATGACATTTGCTTTTTGCACTTAAATTTTTAAATATTAGTATTATATTGGATTATAGTAAAAAAGACAAAAATATTCCTATTAATATGGTGTAATATAAAAATAATGGCATTTGTGTAATATATTATAAGTTGAAAGGGTATTTATTATGTTAAGTAAGTAGTACAATTACTAAATTAGAAAATAATAACTTTATTTTATTTTAAAATAGACAAAAATAAAAAATAATAACATTTCAATGAGACGTAGGTAATATATATATATATGCCCATTTATCTCTAATAAAGTCGTTATATATTCATATTCTATTCAATATATCGATTATTAGTATTAATATTATTTATTAATATTATTATATTAAGAAGAGGAGGCCATGTGATATGTGAGCACACTGAAAGGTATGATGAGATGAATGAGTTGCAGTCAAAGCTTTGGGAATCCAACCTCCTATTTTCTGTCTCCCAAATATTTCTATATATATTTTAATTAATTAATTTTAGGATACTTGGAATGTTTCTTTACCAAAAATTTTTCTTAAGTTTTATTATTTGAATTATGTATTTTCTGAAAAAATTATATTCTCTTCGTCTCGTCGAAAGATTAGTCATTTTTTATTTTCGTCTGTCCCAAAACAAGGTTATCATTTTCTAATTTAATAATTGTATTACCAACCTAACATAATCAATACCCTTCCAACTTACACTATATTATACAAATGTCATTACTTTTATATTACACAATACTAATGGGGGTATTTTTGTCCTTTCTACTATAATCCATTATAATACTAATATTAAAAAATCTACTTGTAAAAAGTAAACGGCAACCTTGTTCCAGGACGGAGGGAATATTTTTTCTTTTTACAAAATATTCCATTAAATATTATTTTCATATCAAATTTAAATCAATTTTTTTAAAAGAAAAAACTCATCAAAAGAAACACAACTGTGTCCGAAAATATTTTTTTTATACAGTAGATATGATAATTTAGATAAAATATAATTAGAGGTTTATAATTAAAATAAATTAATTCTATAAAAAATATGGAGATTTAAATATAAATAAAAATATATATTTTCATGTGGAGAGAAAATAAAAATAAATGAATTTTAGGGTGTGTTTGTTTGGGAGTTTGGATTTTGAGTTGGGATTTGAATATTAAAAATTTTGAATTTGAATAGTTGTATGATGTAATGTTTTGAATGTAAAATTGATTTTTAGTATAATATAAAAAATAAAAAATAGGTGTTTGATTTGATTTTTTTTTTTTTTGAAAAAAAATGGGATGAATAGTAGATTTAAAATCCAATCTCTCAAACAAACACATTGATTTTAAATGAGTTATGATATTATATATTATATAGTTAATTAAATTTATATATATCGTTTAGTATGTTTTAATTTAATAAATTTTCATATAATGAAGTATGATTTTTATTTAAAATGAGATGAGAGTACTTTTATAACAAATCAAAAAGAAAAATAATTATGTATTTGAATGACAAAAAAATATATTATTTATATATTATTAATATTTTAAAATTTATATGCAAAAAAAGTAAACAACTATATATTATGTACAAAGAAAGAATTTTTATATTAGCAACACTTTTTATACTATCTTTATACCATGGCCTTTTTATATTAATAGTTGAATATTAGTTATTATATATTTTTTTTATTTTATATAATTTGTCCATTTTTTTTATTTCAGTCTATCACACATAATTTTTTAAAAAAAATATAATTATACACTTTAATCGTATTTTAAAATTCATAATTTATAATTTTTTCATTTTAATTAAACTATTTAGTCATATTAATTTTAAATTACACGTCTTCCGGTAAAAGTAGTCCGATTTATAATTATTTTTACTAATATACCTTTTAATGATTTACTTATTACATCATATCTAAAATTTCATATCTCAACTAAAATGGACAAATTATATAGGACGAATTGAGTAATACTTGGTACAAATTAGGAAAAAAATATATATACCTTTATTAATTTCTTATAATACAAATACAATTATATTTGTAAATTAAATTATACAAATGTAAATATATTTTTAATGTTAAATATAATAACGTAAAAAATAAATATGTTCTTTATACGGAACAAAAGTAGTATTTAACCTAAAAACAACTAAAAACTAAAGTGTTTGTTTAAAGATTTGAATTTTAAATAACAAAATTTTAAATTTAAATAATTTAAGTTGTTCGTTTTTTATTTTTGCTTGAATGTGTTTTATATTTTAAGTATGATGAATAGTATTAATAATATAAAAAATAATATTTTATATTAAATTATTAATTTTTATAAATAAATAAAAAGTATATTATATATTGTATTTATATATATTGTATTTTTTTGTAATATAAAAAATAAATTTATTTTATTTGATTTCTAAGAATTTTATTTATGAATTAATAAAATTGTGTAAAGAAATTATTTATTATATAGTTATATCGATATGAATAGTTGGTTGGTGTCAAAGTGCAGAGCAGAGTGTGAGAGTGAGTGAGTGGCAGCCAGCCCACAACCACAAGGAGCTTTGAATTTACAGCGGAAGGGTATTCATGTCATTTTATATTATTTATGTGTCAGGAAATTTAAGGAGACTTTTATATCAAAACTACAAAATAATAATAATAATAATAATAATAATATTCTATCAGTCATGCAAATGTATACTCATTACATGTTTTAATAAAAGTGAGTAATAATTGTTATTTTTTTTTATAGTAAAAAAATACAAAAATGTAATAATTTTTTACTTAATAAAAAACGAAAATATTTTTTATGACAATTCAAAAAAAAAAGTGAACTTAGATTTGAATAACAGAGGAAGTATATTTTTTTCATCTCAGCTAATTTGTCCATTTTATTTGGGACATAAAGTTTCATGTATTATGTAATTAATAATTAATTTAAAAGTACTACCTTCATCCGTCTCTAAATGTCTCATTTACTTTTTAAATTTTGATATTTGAATATTAATTATTACATATAAAAACATAATACAAATTAAGCGAAAAATAACAAAAAATAAAAATAAAAATTCTATTAGTGTTTTATAATACTATTACAATGACATATGTGCAAAAAATTATACAAATATAAGATATTTTTAATGTTAAGTACAATGACGTAAAAGGTAAATGAGACCTTTAGAGCCGGACGAAGGAGTATATTATTAAAAATATTTATGATATAATAAAATAATTATGATATAATAAAAATAATCCTAAATTAGGACTAAAATGACTAAATAATTTAACTAAATAAAAATTATAAATTATAAAATTTTAAAATATTATTAAAGTGTATAATTATATTTCAAAAAAAAATAATAATTTATATGAGACGGACAAATTTGAAAAGTGGACAAATTAAGTGAGACGAAATCAGCACTATATTTATAACTCAAGTTTGAAAATTCTATATCATTTTCTCCTCATAATTTAAAATTTATGTGAGATTTTCTTTGAAATTTAAAAAATATTGCATAAAATTCTATTTTTTTAGGACATTTTTTACAATATTTGAAAAAATACAAAATAATCTCATGCAATTTTTAAAAAATTTATGTAATATTTTTTAAAATACGAGAGAGTTTCATGCAAACTAATAATATTCAAAACTTTTGCATTTTGTTTATATAAATTTTCAAATTACCTTTAAAAAAAAATATTATACCGTCCCTTAATAATCTATCCATTTTTTTATTTTGGTCTATTCCATTCATTTTTTTTTAATAATTGTACTGTTTGCATAACATTACAAATACCCTTTCAATTTATAATATATTACACAAATATCATTAACTTTATATAATAAAGGTAGTTTTCTTTCTACCTTTATTTCTATTACATCCCAATATAATACTAATATTTCTAAAATTTTATAAAAAAAAGTAAATGGATAGATATATATGGGACTGAGGGAGTATCAAATAACTATTTTCTCACATCAGATATTGCTCTTACGTCTTAATTAAAAATATAATTTTTTACTATTTTTATTCATTTCATTCAAAATTATTTATTTTCTACTTTAGTAAAAGTAATCATATATTAGTATCAAACTATTCTTAATTTTAACATAAATTACAAAGGTACTGTTACATATATATATATACTAGAACACGCTCTTGCGCGGTATACCGCGCGACTATTCTATAATGTAATGTAGTGAAACATTATTTATTTGAAATATAAACTGTAAAACAAAAATGTAATCGAATTATTTACGCTCAGGTCGGTGGGTCAGGTCGTTTGGTTTGGTCGGTTGGTCTGGTCGGTTGGTTAGCGGTCGGATAGGCAGGTCGGAAGGTCCTCAGTCGGTTGGTCTGGTCGGTTGGTCCTCGGCCGGATGATCAGGTCGGTTGGTTAGCGAATGGATGGGCAGGTCGGAAGGTCCTCGGTCGGTTGGTCTGGTCGGTTGGTCCTCGGTCGGATGGTTAGCGGTCGGACAGACAGGTCTGATAGTCACCAGATCGGACAGACAGGTCTGATGGTCTGCGGTCGGATAAAGTAGGTCGGCTGGTCTGCGGTCGGATAGGCAAGTCATCTGGTCCGCAGGTGGATAGACAGGTTGCTTGGTGGGTGCGGCCAAGGAGTCTTTTGGTCTAGCGATTGGTCTCTGGATTGGTCGGTTGGGCTATTTGAGTTCTGGAACTGGTGGAGGCGTTTGGCGAGGCGGTTGATGTAACCGACCAGACGACGTTTCAAAATGTTTCGTCTTGGGCGGTTGACGGCGGTTGCTGGCGACGGTTCCAAAACGTCTTTTCAAGCCAGTACAAAGGTAGGGTAAGAGCTAAATTGTCATTTTCGAAATGAGGGGCATGATAGACTTTTCAAGTGACAAATCCATACAATCTCGTGTATAACAACATACAAGTTTTAATACCCAAATCAACTAATACATAAGGTATTGTTACGTACAAAAATAATAATAATAATAATAATGGTAGCAGTGTCTTGAAGGAAGGTAGGACCCGAAGTCGGGTAGAAAAGTAGAAAAATTTGCGCTCAGGTCGGTTGGTCAGGTCGGGAGGTCCTCAAGATGGAAAGTCATCAGGAAGGAAAGTCCTCAAGTCGGTTAGTCAGGTCGGTTGGTTAGCGGGTCGGAAAGTTTGTAGGTCTGATGGTCAGTAGGCCGGATAGACAGGTCTGATGGTCAGCAGGTCGGACAGACAAGTCGGAAGGTCTGCGGTCGGGTAGTCAGGTCGGTTGGTTAGCGGGTCGGATGGTCCATAGGTCGGAAAGTCTGCAGGTCTGATGGTCAGCAGGTCGGAGAGACAGGTCGGATGGTCAGCAGGTCGGACAGACAGGTTTGATGGTCAGCAGGTCGGACAAACAGGTGCGATGGTCAGCAGGTCGGACAAACAAGTCTGATGGTCTGCGGTCGGATAAAGTAGGTCGGCTGGTCTAACAATTGGTCTCTTGAATGGTCGGTCGGGCCAGTTGAGTTCTGGAACTGGTGGAAACGTTTGGCGAGACGGTGCAAGACACGTGTCAATAAAGGAGGAATTAGTGGGCAGTTGATGTAACCGACCAGACCACGTTTCAAAGCGTTTCGTCTTGGGTGGTTGACGGCGGTTGCTGGCGACGGTTCCAAAACGTCTATTCAAGTAATATTTAAGGATTTAGATTTTTTATTTTCAAGCATCTTCAATCAACTTCAACAAAGCAAAGTCAGATTTGGGGATCACCACTTTAAATTTTCAGCATTTTAATTTTCCAATCAATTTCCTTTTATGTACCGTACAGTGTTTAGAGATTCCTAATCTCAGACGCTAAAAAATCAAATTTAAGGTGTTACGTACAAAAATAATAATAATAATAAAAATAATGGTAGCAGGGTCTTGAACAAAGGTAGGACCCGAAGTCGGGCAGAAAAGTAGAAAAATTTGCGCTCAGGTCGGTTGGTCAGGTTGGAAAGTCCTCAGGTCGGGAGGTCCTCAAGACGGAAAGTGGTCAGGTCGGGAAGTCCTCAGGTCGGGACGTCCTCAGGTCGGGAGTTCCTCAAGACGGAAAGTGGTCAGGTCGGGAAGTCCTCAGGTCGGGAGGTCCTCAAGACAGAAAGTGGTCAGGACGGGAAGTCCTTAGGTCGGGAAGTCCTCAGGTCGGGAGGTCGTCAAGACGAAAAGTGGTCAGGTCGGGAAGTCCTCAGGTCGGGAGTTCCTCAAGACGAAAAGTGGTCAGGTCGGGAAGTCCTCAGGTCGGGAGGTCCTCAAGACAGAAAGTGGTCAGGACGGGAAGTCCTCAGGTCGGGAGGTCCTCAAGACGGAAAGTGGTCAGGTCGGGAAGTCCTTAGGTCGGGAAGTCCTCAGGTCGGGAGGTCGTCAAGACGAAAAGTGGTCAGGTCGGGAAGTCCTTAGGTCGGGAAGTCCTCAGGTCGGGAGGTCGTCAAGACATAAAGTGGTCAGGTCGGGAAGTCCTTAGGTCGGGAAGTCTGCAGGTCTAATGGTCAGCAGGTTGGACAGACGGATGGTCAGCAGGTCGGACAGACAGGTCTGATGGTCAGCAGGTCGGATAAAGTAGGTCGGCTGGTCTAGCAATTGGTCTCTGGAATGGTCGGTCGGGCAAGTTGAGTTTGGGAACTGGTGGAAGCGTTTGGCGAGACGGTGCAAGGCACGTGTCAATAAAGGAGGAATTAGAGATTCCTAATCTCAGGCGCTAATTAATCAAATTTAAGGATATTTTCCATATCTTTGAATTTTACTTTTTGTCTGTTGAAAAAATACATCAACACTTTATTTTCATATTTTATTTTTTATTGTTGAAAAATTGCATCAACAACAATAAAAAATAAAATAGAGGAGAATATAGATGAAATGTTTGAGATAAGAAGGGTGACCCTGCATCTCTTTATGAGTTTTGAAATGTCAAAAATAGCAAGGATATTTTAACTTTGATAATTGTTACGCACAAAAAATAATAATAATAATAATAATAATAATAATAATAATAATAATAATAATAATAATAATAAGGATAGCAGGATCTTAAAGGAAGATAGACACGAAGTCGGGTGGAAAAGGAAAAAAAAATTGCGTTCAGGTCGGTTGGTCCTCGGTCGGATGGTCAGGTGCGTTGGTTAGCAGTCAGATAGGCAGGTCGGAAGATCCTCGGTCGGTTGGTCTGGTCGGTTGGTCCTCGGTCAGATGATCAGATCGGTTGGTTAGCGGTCGGATTGGCAGGTCGGAAGGTCCTCAGTCAGTGGGTATGGTCGGTCGGTCCTCGGTCAAATAGTTAGCGGTCGGACAGACAGGTCTGATGGTCAGCAGGTCGGACAGACAAGTCTGATGGTCTGCGGTCGGATAAAGTAGGTCGGCTGGTCTGCGGTCGGATAGGCAAGTCAGCTGGTCCGCAGGCGGATAGACAGGTCGCTTGGTTGGTGCGGCCAAGAAGTCTTTTGGTGTAGTGATTGGTCTCTGGATTGGTCGGTTGGACTATTTGAGTTCTGGAACTGGTTGAGGCATTTAGCGAGGCGGTTGATGTAATCGACCAGACGATGTTTCAAAACGTTTCGTCTTGGGCGGTTGACGGTGGTTGCTAGCGACGGTTCCAAAACGTCTTTTCAAGCCAGTACAAAGGTAGATTAAGGGCTAAATTGTCATTTTCGAAATGAGGGGTTGGATAGACTTTTCAAGTGGCAGATCCGTACAATCTCGTCTTTTCAAGCCAGTACAAAGGTAGGTTAAGGGCTAAATTGTCATTTTTGAAATGAGGGGTAAGATAGACTTTTCAAGTGGCAGATCCGTACAAACTCGTGTTTATAAGATATAATATACACACATAAAGGGTGTGTTTGCTTTGGGGGATTTCCCCTAAATTTGATTATTAATCTAAATTTTTTCTCCCAAAAAACATCAAATCAAACATAAATTTTTTATTTTTATATTATACTAAAAATCAATTTTACATTCAAAACAATGCATTAACACTTATTTATATTACATCATACAATTATTCCAATTCAAAATTTTACTATTCAAATCTCAACTCAAAATTCAAACTCCCAAACAAACACACCCTTACAAAAGAAAAGATATTAAAATTATCTTACATATTTTCACTAATTAATAAAATACTAATATGTTTTAATCTACTATAAAAAATCAAATTGACACTTTCGTCTGGCACCAAGAAAGTACTACTCCCTCCGTTTCCGCTATAGATGATTTATTTTTTCTTTTTAATTCGTATCACACTCATTTATAGTTTTAGTAAAATTTAACACTCTTAAAATTACTTAGCAAATATAATATAGTATTTAAAATATTTAAACACCTATGTTAAAATTTATTTTTAATGATATATATTAAATTTTATTTTGAAAATACTAACAATGCCACGAATATAAAAATTTAAAAAAAAAATATTATAACAATTATAATTAACCTACTAAATTAGATTACCTAAAATACATTATCTATAATCAAATGAGTCTATCTGAACCGGAATAGATGAAGTAATATTTATCTGAAGTAAGATTTTTTTTTTAAATAATAGTAATAAATAAATATTTAATATAATATCTATTATTAATTAAATAAAGTGTTAATATATTCTTAAAATATAGTTTAAATTTTATTTCTTATATATATATATATATATCCACACAAAGCCTAATTAATTCAATGGCATAGCTACTTTTTCATTTATTCATTTTCAATTCTCAAAATTTATTACTTTCTCCGTTCCATATAATTTGTCTCTATTTTTTATTTTCGTCCGTCCCATATAATTTGTTCTTTTCTTTTTTGAAAAATTGATTATACACTTTAATTATATGTTAAAATTTAAAATTTAAATTTTTTTAAATCTTAATTAAACTATTTAGTTATCTTAATCTTAATTTATAATTATTTTTACTAATACACTTTTTAATTACTTATTAATTATATTTTACCTAAATTCTCGTATCTACAGTAATAAGTCAATCTGATCTAGGACGGAGGGAGTATAATTCTTTAATTTAAAGTATGTATGTTTGGTACATTTGAAAAATATGATGTAACATACCTACTAAAATTGTGACAATATTTTGATAGCCATCCATTTATTTATAATAATTGGACCGGTTATAGTCGCTGTATTTTTTTAGCAAAAAAATACTTAATATATTTTTTAAAAAAATTAATATATCACTCATATTTATTATTTTTTATTTTCTGTATGATTCTCTGTCTCACAAAAAATTTAAAAAAAAAATTCATCAAAGTAAAACACAAAATAAACAATTTGTAATTTGGACTTTTACCACATATATTAAAAGATATTTGTAAAATATATTGACTAATAAGAAAATTATATATTGATAAAATAAAATTTAAGCAAGATATAAAAATAATTTCTTATTGTGTAAATGCCAAATTTATTAAATTTAAAAAATAATATAGTAATTGTGGATATCATAGAATGGTAAAAATGTACAGATTGGAGGCAAAAATAATAAATATTCTCTTTGTTTCTTAGCAAGAGATATATTTTGCCATTTATAGCATTATAAATAGTACTCTCCTATTTGCAAAAATTACTTTCATTTTTTCTGTAATTATAAATATTTGTCATATAAAGTGTTTGTAAATAATACTCCATCGGTCTCATATCTATATATCAATTTGTTTTTTACACGAAGTTTTAGAAATATTAGTATTATATTGAGATAAAGTAGAACTAAAGATAAAAATACTAAATTACCTCTATTAGTATTGTATGATATAAAGGTAATGGCATTTGTATAATATATTGTAAATTGGAAGGTATTTGTAATGTTAGGTAGACGGTACAATTACTAAAAATGAAAAAATGGATAGATTGTTAATGGATAAAGGGAGTAGATAGTTTTTTATTTGGTAAATATGGCTCTGATCACTCAATGTTTTTTGATGAAATAATTTTTGGTATGTGATACGATAAATTATGTTAAAAATAAAAAATATTGTAGTATTATTTAAGATCGAATATTTATGTAATGACTTTTTAAATTTTTTACAAGGAATATTTTGATTTTTTTACTTTTGTATAAAATATTTTGTTTTTTTATTATTATTTTTAGGAAATCGCAATTGAAAATGGTGTTAGGAGAAGAGAGTGAAAAATTCCAAGCTCTTGATAAAATATATGTGTAATGTTATATTTGTAATTTATATAAAATTTAAGTGTATTTTAATATTAATGTGTAATATATTTTTAATAAAAATAATATATTAACTTGAAACGATGAGATAATATAATAAATAAAATATTTGTTAAAATATATTTAAAAGTAATATATTATATTTATGATAGTTATTGAATTTAAGATATTCGTATGATTTTTGTTTTATGTAGACGATTTGTATATCATTATAAATATTTACGTATTCTTATTATCGAAATAGAGAATTTCAATTTTATATTTTAATAATATTATTATTTTTTAATCGAAATACAAATAGGAATTTTTTTTTTTTTTACGGTATGTGAACTGTAGAGTATTATTTTGATGTTGGTTGTTTGAACTTTGAACTAGTGCAGTTTTTATTCCTACTTATGTCTTAACCTAAAAGAGAAATAATCAGCGACAGCTTATTTATTTATTTTTCTATTTCTAAGAAAAAAATAATAATAAATCATATTTTAAATGTATTTTTAAATTATGCTAAAACGGAATTTTAAATTACATGCAAAATGTATTAATCTATATATAAAATATCAATTTAGTGTTAAAATTAGTAATATAAATATGTTAAATTATAAACTTAAAAAAACAAAACATAAATACTTTCTTTTGCAATAAATTTCTAACATATTTTTTCAAAAAATTAATATATTATACACGGTCTTTATTTTTTATACTATTATTTACATAATCTACTTATATATTTTATATCAAAAAAAAAAATTCACAGGAAAACACCTTAGAGCTTATTGTTTGGACTTGAGTTTTTAGTTTATGTTTTGAATAGTAAATTTTAAATTAAGTTTTTATTTGATGTCATATAAATATACGTTGATATAATATTTTGAATATAAAATTAATTAATATATATTTTATTATCTCACAAAAAATTAATTATTTAACACAAAATATTAATATTTTATATAAAAAAATATTTCAAACTAAAAATATTAAACAAATACAATATATATACAAAAAAATTAACTATTAAAAATATGTCATGCGCATCCATATAATATATTGTACATAATAGGCTACGGATGTTGTGCTAATCTGTCAAAGTTATGCTGATTTAACCAAATCAACATATGCCAGACACATAATAATATATATTTATACACAATACAATATATGCTTAGTTATAATATAACACATGTTGTATTATAAATATATTGAGATATATATAAATATATATTGATTACCAGTATACATATGCTTATTTGGTCAAATTAGCATAATGCTGACTTGACCAAATCGGCAGTCGATCAATGCCCTACATAATATTATATATTTTATCCAAATTAAAACATATAACCAACATATATATATACAAAAATCAACAATTCACCATAAAATATTACTTCCTCCGTCCTGAAAGTAAATATTCATTTGTTTTTTGTACGTAATTTTAGAAATATTAGTATTATATTAAGATATAGTAGGAATAAAGTAGAAATGATTAAAATAACCTTATTAGCATGTGTGATATAAAAGCAATGACATTTGTGTAATATATTGTAAGTTGTAAAGGTATTTGTAATGTTAAGTAGATAAATACAGTTACTAAAAAAGGAAATAAATACTTTGTTATGGGACGGACTAAAATGAAAAAAATGATACTTTGTTATGGGACGGAGGGATTTTTTTTTATATTATCGACACAATTTTTCGTACTTCACTAAAAAAAATCTCAAACTAAACCATTTAGCAAACAAAGCTTTAATTTTTTACTGTTGAATCACTGCAATTTCCTATAAAAAAAATTATAAATAAAAAATACTCCTATGAGAATTTATTGTTTTACTATTTCAATTTGTCCACCAAATGTATACGCATATTTATTTCAATAAAAAAGTTCAATTACTTTTTATCTATTTATATAATTGTCACTAATGATCCATACATATTTCTTATACTTAATTTATTTTAATTTTAGAATTACATTATCAATCCTGTAAAAATTCTAATTTTGCTTCTACAAAAATATGTATATATTCATATAATATTTTTTTTAAAACTCCATACAAAGTTTTGAACATAAATTCATGTTAAAAAAAAAAAAAAAATAATAATAATAATAATAATAATACTCTCTCCGTCCCAGATACCATGTCCACATTGCCGTTTCTGTCCGTCCCATATACCATGTCACTTTCCTTTTTTGGAAAATGATTACACACTTTAATCTCATTTCAAATTTTTTAATTTTTTTTTAATTTTAATTAAACTAATTAGTTATCTTAATTTTAATTTATAATTATTTATATTAAAAAATAATTATTTTCACTAATATATTTTTAATTATCTACTAATTACATCCCTTCTAAAATACCATGTCTACACTGTAGTATATACGGTATCTGAGACGGAGAGAGCAATAAGTTAAAAAAATACAATATTATATATATATATATATATTATAAATATTGAAAATTCACATTACAGTTGGGTATGGACATCCTCTCCAACCTACCCTACGCCTCCATTTAATTGCATTTATTTCTGCAGCCATCTTTATACTCTCTGCCTATTTATACATTTCTTTTAGCTAAACAAACTAATAAGTTATTTTCTCGGTCCCACAAAGGCTCATTTGGACTTTGACAATAAATTAAAAAATAATACTCTCTCAGTCGTATAAAAGATGTTTTTTTCGAAAATTAAAAAATAATAGTATTTAATTAAAAATATGTATAAAATATAATATTTTTTTTTGTCTCAAAACTATAGTCTGGTTATGTTTGGCACGGAAATTAAAGAATATTGATATTATATTGACAGTGGATAAAAAGTACGGATAAAATTTTTTTTTGCACTTGTGAGTATATTAGTGTAAAAAGTAGTGGCAATTGTGTAATAATAATGAAAAAAATAATTGTAGTTTTATAGTGATATTATTTATGAAAATGAGACTATTATTTTGAGACGGACAAAAATAGTAAACAAAACTATTGTATTGAGACGGAGGGAGTATAAAAGACTAAATTATCTTTGTTTCTTGGAAGATTTTAAAAAGTGAATTAGAGTAATAATCATGAATAATTGTAGAAAAATAGAAATAATTTTGTTGTAAAAGGAGACCACAATTACAAAATAAGCAAATAAGATAATTATTTTGGGACGGATGAAAATAATAAAAAAAAAGACAATTTTTTTGGGACGGAGGTAGTATTACTTTTGTTCGTCTCTCAGAGTTATATTTATTTTTTACATCATTGTACATAATATTAAAAATATTCTTATATTTATATAATTTTTTGTATAAATGTTACAATTATATTAGTACTACAAGGCATTGATACAAGTATCTTTGTCATTCTTCGTTAATTTGTATTCCTTTTTTATATAATAATTAATATTTAAATATCAGCACACAAAAAAATAAATATGACCTTTAGAGTCGGACAAAATAAATATATTTTTTTATTAATGGAAGTGTATAAAATAATTTTAATATTTCTGCTTTTGTATTTTATGTATAAATTAATTTTATATATGATAGTATATTTTGTAGTTTATGTAAAAATTTAAAAATATTTTAGTATTATTATTTAATCGATTTTAATACAATAAATAATAGATACTTTAAAAAAATTATAATAAAAATTTTGGTATTTAATGTATTGTCTTTTAAGATTAAAATATAAATTTAATGTGGTATTTTATTTTATTAAAAGAAATATTACTAATAATAAATAATACTGTCACAACTTTCATAAGTGTGCATTTAAAGAGATCATAACATTATCAATTTTATGATTATTATTATTATTTTAAATTGTAATCCACAATTTATAGATTTATTTTAACTTTCCGTAAGGTTTTGTTTGGATAGAAAGTTTGTGGTGTGTTTGTATTCTTTTGTTTTTGTTTGATTGTTTTTTTTTTTTTTTTCTTTTCTTTTTAGTTTGAGGTGTTCTTGATAGTATTAGATATGAAAGAAATATTGATAATATAAAAATCAATATTTTGTACTGAATTATTAATTTCTTACGTTGATAAAATATATATTATATATTTTATGTCAATATGTGTATATTGCATATTTTTAATTAATATTTATGAGAAATCATTTCATTTAAAAATATTTCCTACTTGATTATTGCATTTTGGTATACAAAAAATTTAGCATTTCACTTTGAACCCAAAATGATGAAATATTAGGATAAATTTAATACTTCCTCTATCTCAAAACTACAGTGTGAGTTATGTTTGGCACGAGATTTAAGAAATATTGATATTATATTGATAGTGGGTGAAAAGTACGGGTAAAAAACTTTTTTGCCTTTGTGAGTGTATTAGTGTAAAACGTAGTGGCAATTGTGTAATAATAATGAAAAAGTAATGATTTATAGCGATATGATTATTTATGAAAATGATATTATTGTTTTGGGACGAATAAAAATAATAAATAAGACTATTATATTGGGACGGAGAGAGTACGTATTACCTTTGTTTTAGCATAAGCATATAAAATGCTTTAATTGTAAGATTTATTTCAAAATATTAGCCCAAATGATGTACAAATTCCATTGGTTGTATTTTCAATTCATTTCACTATTTTATACTTCCTCCGTCCAAATTCTATTGTCCTAAAGTATATTTGTACCGTTTTTTTAGGTGATTGTTTTTTTATTATGAATGGACAAATTTTCCCTTAAGTGTATGGTAGATATTAAAAGTAACAAATGAATGAATGGTAAAAATGTAAAATTTAAAAGAAATAGGACAATAGTTGTTGGACAGTCCCAAATAAAAAAGTAGGACATTAGTTTGTGTACGGAGGGAGTATATAATATATTTTTTTTTCTCTTCAGAAAATATCATATTGTATACTTATTTTATATTCAACGTATTATATTCAAAAATATTTTCTATTTAAAATATTAAATTAAATATATATTAAGATTCTACTATTCCAAAATACACCAAAATATACCAAAACACAACCAAACAAAAAATGATCACAATTTGAATACAATAAATTATTTGTAGATACATGAATGTTGAGTCTCAATCACTAATTCACAAATATATATATATATATATACTTCACATACTTGTGTCATTTTCATGCCATATAACTTGAATAATTTATTTTTCAAATAAGAAATATTATTTTTAATACTTAAATTATGTAGTATATAAATAATCATATTCATATACTATTTTTCCAGCCTAATATTTTATAGAAATAAATAATATATTATTTGTAGAAATGAATAAATATTGTACTGTAAATAATTTGTAACCTAACTTAAAAACATTTCAAAGTACAAATAAACACACAGATGTATAACACTAATTCTCATAATTTACAACAACTAATGAATAGTAATTAACATGTGATATTTTTATGAAATAAATAATATATATTATAAAAAATTTATTATAGGAAAAAATTAAAAACCAAATTAAAAGAAAAAAAATAGTATTTGGTTCTAATATGTAAATTATATAACACCCCCTTATGTTTTAGTAAGAATGCATAAAACACCTCGTATTTTATTTATTGCTTGAAACCCCTTACGCTAATATCAAGTTTGCATGAAACACCCAAAGTTAATGTTTGGTTCTAAATAAAAACCTAAATTACACATGTTTTATACAAATAAAAAACGTAAAATATTTTAAATCATTTTTTAAAATAAATAAATTAATCATTTATTTTATAATTTTTGGGAGACAAATTATTATTTGATTTTTTTTTTATATAAAAACTATAAAAGTAAATGATTTAATCAATTGTTTATTATTTATTTTATTCAAAAACTTATTTAAAATATTTTACACATTTTATTTGTATAAAAATTGTATAATTTAAGTCTTTATTTAGAACAAACTTTCAACTTTGGACAAGGAGAGTGTTTCATGCAAATTTTGTATTAACATAAGAGAGTTTCACGCAATAAATAAAACATGAAATGTTTTATACAATTTTTTACTAAAATACAAGAGAGTATTACATAATTTGCCTTCAATAATATATATAGCTGGTAGCTTTAATTTTATCCTAAAAGAATTATAATAATAGAATTCAAACAAAGTGTCAATAAATTTATAAATACACACGCAAAAGTAAAATAAATAAATAAAAAATAAAATACATAATAAGTGGTGGTCCGAAGCAGAATCAGAATCTAGCACAAATAACCATAACATTGTTGTTTATATATATATATATATATATATATATGCTTATGCATGTTTCTACTTGAGGAATCTTTCAAATTTATTTCTCTAACTTTTTTTTTTTTTAAATGATATTAAATATATTATTATTCATATATATATTTCAAAATTTTAAAATATTAGTCCAAATCTCCATATAAATAGAGCTTATGGTTGTATTCTTTTATTACTTATGAATTTTTATGAATCTCTCAATCCCAAAAATTTTAGCTACATTGGAGCTTAAATATTTGACTTTATCATAATTAATAATAATAAGGTAAATTTAAAAGACGGATAAATAATAATAATTAAAAAAAATTGACGGATAGATGAAATATTAGTAATCGAAGACCGTAAAAATATTAGTTAAAGACTTTCTCTTTCAGGTTGTATTCTTTTATTGCTTATGGTTGCATTCATTTACTGCTTATAATAAATTTATGGGGTTTTGTAATATATTAATAAATAATAATATTATCTACGTTTCAAAACAATAAAGATAATTGGGATGAACACAAGAATTAAGATGGGGATAGCTTTGTAAAAAAGTGGGGCTAGAGTTTCCAAAAATAGAAATGAGATTATTGTTTTGGAACGGACGAAAATGACAGAATAAAACTATTATTTTGAGATAGGAAATATTTCATTGATTAGTGTAAATGTGTAAGAGATTTTGACATTTTTGTCATTTGACTTTATGTATAAAATAATTGTATATGCAATGGTATATTTGTAATTTAAATCGAAACCAATAATATTTTGGTATTAGATGTATGATTACTTTTACTAAAATAAAAAATATATATACTTTCTCCGTTCCCATAAGAAGGATACCATTTTCTATTTTTTTCCGTCCCCAAAATAAGGATACCATTTTCTATTTTTGTCCGTCCCAAAGTAAGGATATCATTTCCTAATTTAGTAACTATATTACCTACTTAACATAATAAATACTCTTACAATTTACAATATATTACACAAATGTCATCACTTTTATAACACACTATATTAATAGGAGTATTTTCGTCTTTTTTACTACAAACTAATATAATACCAATATTAAAAAATCTACGTGCAAAAAGCAAACGGTGTTCTTTTTGCGAAACATAAGTGCGGCCGCTAGAGAAAATATATTTTTGAGTTGAGTAGAGAATACTTGGAGTAATATTTTGTAAAATAAAATAAAATAAATATTTAATGTAATATTTATTGAAAAATTATTAGCGAATAGTGCTAATAAAGTTTTTAAAAAATGTGTACATAAGCAGAATGTAACTTTGTTTAATCCCATCCAACCTAATATGTACAACTTCTATTTGGTCATTCTTAATTATTATTGTCACAGTTATTAGCTATTAAAAGAAATGTGGATTATACTTTGTCAGTTAATAATAATAATAATAATTAATTAATTAATTAATTAAATAAAATAAATAATTTAATTTTTTAAAATTAAAATTAGGCCATAAAAAGGGGGTGGGTCAGTGGGGATTCTTCTGGACAATATGGACAAAAAAAAAACAGGTGATTAAATTAAGGTTAATGCGCATGAAGATCTGTACACTGTTAAAATTCTATTATTTATTTATTTGAAAATTAATTTTGGTAAATAAAATGGCTGTAATTTGTATTGGATCTTGCGTCCTACAGTTGTCCTATGGTGAATTTCTATTTTATTTTTTTTGTTTATTTATAATTTATAATATTACATGTCATTAAAAAAAAAAGTTTATTTTCGTTTTTATAATTCATTGAAAAATAAATCTGTTTTTTTTTTTTAAAAAAATTTTACTTTTTTTTTTTTTTTTTTTTCATAACCTTTTTAATATAGGGAATAAAAATACACACTATATAAAAATTTCTATTAAAAAGGTAAATAAGCCTTGTCGTAAAAGGAATAGAGGTCAGCAGCTCCGGGATCTGAACTCCTGGGATGAAGAGGATGATCTACACCGTTGGAGGCGTAGGTGACAGGCAAATATAGACGTGGATAATATCAGGAGTTGTAGTCCAGGGTGTGGCTAAAGAATGTAAGTGACGTCATAATGGATGGCCCACTGGACCCTGAATTTGGGCTTAAATTATCTCGGCCCAAAAAAAATCATAAACAATTATAATTTGGGTAAATATATTTTTAAGGAATAAATATGTTTTCAGTTCTTTATATAAATACATTTTCATTTGACACTTTAAATAAAATTTGTATAAAAATAATCTTATATCTAACTCGTAGGTTTTGAAAATATTATGTTGGATCAAATATTATCGTGTGTGTTGACATGACACTTCTAAAATTGATATGAACTAGCAGTATAATAATTTTTAGTACAAATTTTTTTTACGTGAATTTAATTTTGTATATTTATTAAAACATTCTCCATAATTTACATATTTGTTTGAAAATTAAATTCATGTCAAAATAGGGTGTGTTCTTTTAATAAAAATGCACACATATATTTTTTAAAAAAATATTAATATATAACGCACATTAATTATTTTTATATTTTTTAGACAATATTTCATGTAATATTACAATAAGAATTTATAGACACATTTTATTACTCATGCATCAATTTTGATATATCTATTTTTAAATTAATAGTTTTTTTATCCATCATCTATCATATTTGACATATAAACAGATAAATATATATATATATATAGGTAAATTATATAACACATCATTGTGTGTTACTAAAAATGCACAAAATACTCTGTATTTTATTTATTAGTGAAGCCTCTTGTGTTAATAGAAAGTTTGCATGAAACACATTCTTTGTCTAAAAATGATGTTTGGTTCAAAAAAAAGACCTAAATTACGTAAATTTTATACAACTAAAAACGTAAAATATCTTAAATAATTTTTTGAATAAAATAAATAAATTAATAATTTATCAATCATTTATTTTTATAAATTTTTATAAAAATCAGACAACAATTTGTCTCCAAAAACTATAAAATAAAGGATTAATAAATTATTTATTTAATACAAAAAAATTATTTAAGATATTTTGCGCTTTTTATTTATATAAAATTTACGTAATTTAGGTATTTATTTAGAACTAATATCAGTTTTTGACAAGAAGAGTGTTTCGTGCAAATTTTATATTAACACGATGGATTTCACGCAATAAATAAAACACATATGTTTTGTACATTTTTACTAAAACATAAGGAGATATTATATAATTTACCATATATATATTTGACTCATTTAATTTGATAAAGTAATAGATTAATTAAATTAAATTATATTAAAAATACAATATTTATTTAATACGGCGCAAAAGTGAGGTATGCATGAGAACACAAGTAACTTAATTACATAAATGTTTATGAATTGAAATGTTCATTTTATATTTATAATTTTGTTTTATTTATAATTTTGTTTTACGACGTAAAAATAGTAATATTTATTTTTTTAATGTGACACCTAAAATTTAAAAATATCGAAAGTTTGAAGCGAAATTAAATTATTTTATTTGTTCACTGTATATTTTTTTATGATTGTTAATAAAAAAATATATATATTTTTATAAAACATCATCTTAAAATAATATATAAGTCAAGATTTAAATTATTTTTAGATGAAATAATAATTGAACTTAAATTGTTGTAAGATATTATCTACGTCTACTCACAAAGTTTATATATATATATTTTTTATTATCTAATAACAAATTAATCATTTAAAAAATACTCGATTTTTTTTACAAATACTCTTGCGTTAAACTGTAAAAAAATTTAAAACTTATATCAATAAAATTACTATCACACACAACACATTCATTTATTCTTTCCGTCCGGTTAAAAAGTTCACATTTATTTTTAGTGTGAAATTTAAAAAATAATAATATTTTAATTATAATAGGTAAATTAAAAGTATTTATATAAATAAAAAAATAATATAGTTAATAAAATTATTATTTTATAATTAAATGTCCAAAACAAAAATATATATAATTTATAGGTGGATTTAGGAAAGTGTACAGTAAAATAAATTTAAATAAAAAAAATAAAACAAAGCCATGTAGTAGTAGTAGTAAATAAATGCAAGTATGGAACAGCCTACGTTAATAAGATTTATTTGACAACTCACTTTTCCACGTGTCGCCACACCGTAGGCCCACGTGTCAAAAGAATACCTCCGTCAAAACCATACCTTTTTCATTCAATACTTTTTACACACACACTCACTCACTCACTCTCTCTCTATCTCTCTCTTTCTCCTCTCTCAGTCAACAGAACCTTTCTCTCTCTCCACGGCGGCCCTTCCATTTCCACCACCGCTCTCCGCCACGTCGCCCCACCTCCGATTTCAACTTCATTTTCCTCTTTCCCCATTTCGAACAAATTTTAGCCCCTCCATAAACCATAATCTCCTTCCCACATATATATATATATATATATTTAGATAGAGAGCGAAACAGAGACTTACACAATACATACACAGATACATACAGAAAAGCTACTGTAATGGTTTGATTATAACATTGTCTATTATATATATATATAGAGAGAGAGCACAAATTTTCCTTCGAAGCTCCATAGATAACCTAACATTTTTTTCTCCCCCTTTGCTCCAAAAAAAGCACAAATTCGAGAAATTAGGGATGGAAACTTCTCGAAATGTAGCTGAAGAAGAAGAAGAAGAAGAGGAGGAAAATTACGACGAAGATTCCATCAAAATGTTCCTCGAGAAAGAATCTCGAGCTCGAAATTTAGGGCTACGAATTAGGGGAGACGTAATTCCTCATCCAGATTGGGTTCTAAGGGCGCGTTTGGATGGAATTTCATACATTCTCAAAGTCAGTTTTCCTACACATTTACTGATTACCAAATTATGCTGTTGTTATTAATTTTTGCCAATTTTTTGCAGACAAGAGATCGCCTTAAGCTCAGAAGCCAAACAGCGTATGCATCAGTGACATATCTTGATAGATTTCTTGCAAGAAGAAGATCTCTTGATGTAAGTCTTGTTGTCCTAATGATTTGAGCATTGATTTTCTTGACATTTTTTTTGGTATTTTATAAAAATATTTATATGTGAAGGAAGAGAAGCAATGGGTTGTGAGGTTGCTGTGCATTTCATGTCTTTCAATAGCTGCAAAAATGGTGGAAATGAAAGTTCCAAGATTGTCTGAATTTTGTTGTGAGGGTTACACTTTTGGGAGCAAAATTATACAGAGAATGGAGGTTTTGGTGTTGAACACATTGGAATGGGAAATTGGATTAGTTTCACCATTTCATTACATTCAATTTTTTGCAAGAAAGTTTCTTGAAAACACACCAAGAAATAGTGATGCAATTTACAGAGCTGTGGATGTCATTTTGGGCACAATGAGAGGTAACCCTTTGTAAAATTTAATAATAATCATTAGATGGATTTTTACACTTATAACTCACAAATTAATTTAATTTTAATTTATGCAGATGTGAAAATAATGTGTCACAGGCCATCTGTGGTGGCAGCAGCAGCCACACTGATTGAATTTGATCAATTCTTGAAAAGGGATGCCATTGAACATACATTGAGGAGTTTCTTGATTTCAAGTTTGCCTTTCCAAATTGTGAGAATTACAATTTTATTTTTATTTTTATTTTTAACAAAAAAAATAAAATTGAATCCCATATTGAATTTAATATGTTATTCCAGGAGGAAATCATGGGTTGCTACTACCAAATTCAACAAGATTTATTACAGAGTGATCATGGGATCTCATCTTCTTCTTCAACAGCAGCAGCCATTGGTAAAAGAAAGAGGCTTGTGTTTGATCATGAGAATGATGATGGCAAGAAGAGAAAGCCTTGAAAACACCACTACTTAATTTGGCAGAGATTATGTGAATTTTTCTTATTTATTTTGGACTAATAAGTAATAATCTCTGCCTATATATATATATATATATATAGATACATGATTCTGGAAGAAGAAAGAAAGAAAAGGTGTGGAAAAGAAAGGCAGGAAAAAGACTTCCCCAAAGACCAAAAGTCCACAGCTCAAAAAACAGCTACTATTATTTTCTTGATATTTGTCCCATTTGTTTAATTATTATTATAATTATTGTTTATTTTGATGTTTTTAAATTTTAAAAAAATATATATATTCCTGTGTAGATGGAGCAGCCCTGGATTTTTAAGGGTAATTTTTTTTTTTTATTTTAAATTTTTTGAGGGGCCCTTTAATGTTCTTCTTCTTCTTCTTATCCTTTTTAGAGTCTTGATGGGGTTTGGGGGAGCTGTTGCAGTGATTTGATACATGTTTGTTGCAAATTGGCTATCAAAAAAGATGATTTTGTGAGTCTGTGAGGACTGGTTTTTGTTTGAATATGTTTGGGGGAGGCACCCCTACCCTACCCCCACCCCACCCCACCCCCTTTTTGTGGTGTTGAGTTTTCATCCCCTGTTTGAGAAAGGGGCTGTCCATCATGGTTTTTGCCTGGTGGAAAAAGAGAAGCACTTTTCAAGGGGATGTTGATGGAGCCCATCTTTTTTTTTTTTTTTTTTTTATAAGTAATTAAAATATATATATATATATATATATATATGTATGATAGTATTTGTGATGTAGTTGAGAATGATCACATCAGTCAATAGGGCTTTAGGTCTTTCTACTGTTGCTGTGGATTTATATTTGTTTTGTTTTGTTTTATGTGTGTATGTATGTTGATGGGATTATAACTAACAGGTGTTGCAATGGGGGATGATGATTAGATTTATTATTAATTTTTTTTAAATAATATTCTCTCTCCTAATTTTAAGGATTTTTTTTTTTTACATTTTTTTGTATGTTCTATTAAAATTTGTTTTTTATTTAATTTTTAGTAAAAATAATTATGCATTAATATTAAAATATCTTTTAATTTTTATTTAAATTAGGGATATAGTAATACCTCTATCCACAGTCAATTTATCAATTTGTATTTGACCGTTATTATTTTTAACATTAAAAATAACTTTATATTTGTATAATTTTTTGTACAAATGTTATTACTTTCTCCGTTCCGGATATTTTGTTCGCATTACTGTAGACACGAGAATTTATAAGGAGTATAATTAGTAAATAATTAAAAATATATTAGTGAAAATAATTATTGTATAATAAAAATAATTATAGATTAAGATAAAGATAATTGATTACTATAATTAAAATTAAAAAAAATTATAAATTAAAGTATATAATTATTTTTAAAAAAAATAATAAAATAAATAAGACAGACTAAAATAAAAAATAGAACATGAAAAATGAAACAGAGGGAATATTAAATTTATATATATATATATATTTTTTAAATTAGAAAGTAATTTGTTTGAAGGAACTTCATAAAGTGGGCATATATATATATATATATATTTATTTATTTATTTTTATTTATGAGTAAGGGAAAGTATAAAAAATTTATGTTTGACTGGATAGGAGGGAACTGCAAGAAAGTACACAAATCTGATACAATACAATGATACAAGTGCTACTACTTTATGCAGGCCATTCTTGGCCGCTCCCTGGTCTTCGACTCCTGGATCCCAACAATGAGTTTATTTATTTGCTATTTTAATTCGCCCCAGATCAATTTATTTAATTTTTACTAATTTTAGTATCAATATATATAAAAAAATTCTATATTTTATTTATTATTACAATAATATCATCAATATAATTTAACTCAATACAAAGAAGACGATTAGCCTATTAATTAGAATTAATTAGTACCGTGTCGATTACATTTAATCCATTAAATTATACTCCTCCGCCCCAAAAGTATAGTCTTATTGTATTGGACACGAGATTTAAGAAATATTATTATATTGGTAGTCGGTAAAAAATAAAGATAATTGACTTTTTTACCCTTGTGAATATATTAGTGTAAAAGTAGTGGCAATTGTGTAATAATAATGAAAAAATAGGGATAGTTTTATGGTGATATGGTTATTTATGGAAATGATACTATTATTTTGAGACAAAATGATAAACAAGATTATTGTATTGGGACAGAGAAAGTACTATTTTAATCCAATAATTAATACTTTATCCGTCCCAAAAGAATTGTCTTATTTTTTCATTTTCGTCTGTGTTTCCTTATTTAGTAACCGTAGTATTCACTTTATAACAAATTATTCCTCTTTTTTTAAACTATCCCTGATTATTACTCTAACGTACTCTTTAAAATTCTTAAAAAAAAATGACATTTTACTTTATACCTGTTTTTAATTAAATACTGTTATTCCTTAATTCATTTATCACCTCCCAACTTCCTTCATCCAACATGTATAGATTGATTTATTTTCAATTGTTCAATAATTTTCTTTTATAACCATAATTTTGATTTTATGTTTATTTAAATATTAATTTCACCGTAAAATTCTTATTTGCGAAATTGATTATTTGAATAAATTACTTGGCAATAGCTTATCGCTAGTTCAGATTTGAAGTGGGCTATGTACTCGAGAGACTTTATTTTATTATTATTAATTTTTAGTAATACAATATGATTGAATAATTAAAGTATGAAATGTATAATTAAAAGTACAATTACGAAATTAATTTTATACAAATTAATTAACATTCTAAGGTGTATAGAAAAATTACGAAATTAATCCGTAACAAGATTTAATTACAAAATATTCATATAAATAAAACTATACTATTATTATGTTATTTTAAGTTTGAAGTATTGTATGAATGCATAATTTGATTTACCATTCAATATTATTTAATTTTAATTCTCATATATTAATATTGAAATACTCTATTCATCCGTCTTTCGAATTTATGCAATTTTCCTTTTTATTTTTATTTTTTTTTTGTCTAAAAAAATCTAAAATAAAACGTAGCATTAAATTCTAAGCCCATCAATTATGCTCATTTAAGCCCAACAAATAATGAGCCTACGAAAAAGTATAGACCCATATTTCCAGATTTTGGGCCTTTATTTTATACTCCCTCCGTCCCAGATACCGTGTCCGCTACACTGTATACACGGTATTTTAGAAGGGGTGTAATTAGTAGATAATTAAGAATGTATTAGTGAAAATAATTATCCTATAATATAAATAATTATAAATTAAGATTAAGATAACTAATTAGTTTAATTAATTTTTTTAAAAAATAAAAAATAAAAAGTGACATGGTATATGGGACGGACAGAAACAGAAACAGCAACGTCGTCATAGTATTTGGAACGGAGAGAGTAATATTTAGCTGATCCATATTTAAAAAATATATATATAAATAAATACTATCTCCACCTGGTTAGTGGTACTTTGTGTAAAAAATACTTCTTCCGTCCTTGTTGTAATAATAATGAAAAAATATGAATAATTTTATAGTGATATGGTCATTTATGAAATTGAGACTATTATTTTAAAATGAACAAAAATAGTAAACATGCTATTATATTGGAACAGAGAGATTATATATTTTTTTATACTTTAAGGAATGTAATTATATTCAGATAAACGAACGTAATTTTGAACAGATATCTATGAAGTATATGATTAAACTTACAAAAAATAAATAACATTTTGTATTTAAACAAACAAAAATGACAATATTTAATTCCCACCCACAAAATTATAATTTGTGAAAGAATATAATTTTAATATATATATATATATATTTTAAAAGAACAATTAATGAATAATATCAAGTTGTATTTACTCACTTTTGAAAATTGATGTTACTCTGTGAAGATGAACTTATGACTGATGGACTCGGGGTTAAAGAAAAGAATTCAAATCACAAAATATATTTTTTTATTAATAGGTAAATTATATAATACCTCATTGTGTTTTAATAAAAATGTAAAAAATATCTTGTGTTTTATTTATGGCGTAAAATTTCTTTGGGTTAATGTAAAATTTGCATGAAACACCATATTTGTCCAAAATTGATATTTGATTATAAATAAATACCTAAACGCAAGTGCAATAGAAATAAAAAAACACAAAATATCTTAAATAATTTTTTTTGAATAAAATAAATAAATAAATAAATTATTAATTTTTCATCTATCTTATAGTTTTTAGAAACAAATTGTTATATGATTTTTATGAAAAATTATAAAAATAAATAATTGATCAACTATTTATTTATTTATTTTATTCAAATTTTTTTTAATAATTTATGTTTTTTATTTGTATAAATCTTGTGTATTTTAGATATTTATTTAGAACCACGTATTAGTTTTGGACAAAAAAGTATTTCATGCAAACTTTACGTTAACACAAAGGAGTTTCGCGCAATAAATAAAACACATGTGTTTTGTGCATTTTTATTAAAATACAATGGAATATTATATAATTTATCCTTTATTATTATTTAAAAAAAAAAACCAAAACTGAAAAAAAAATAAAAAGGGGCTAAATTAATGAAAGCATAATGGTATAATTATCCAGAGAGTTGTTGCTTTCAGAGTTACTGTATATATTCCACTGAACATATATGAAAGGCTACCGATCATCGATTCCTGGATTTAGGCCGAAGGACACTCCAATACAATACGCATCAATTTTTGGGTCCCAATTTCTGGATTCGACCAAAATTCGGATTCGTCGATATACATATATACAAAATTAAATAAAATATTGCTGTGAGAAAATGAGAAAGAATGCAAATAAAAATTATAAAGGTTTTACGTGGTTCGATGACAGTGTGTCAACCTACGTTCACGGGCAGAAATCAGAGAGATTTTATTATACTGATTCAGAGATTTACCATTATGTCATTCGACTAAAACCATAGTTGTCTATTTATAAGCACCCAAAAACACTCTAAATCTTATGTCTATTTGTTATTAATTAGGATAAGCCCAAAAGGAACCATGCCAATTGAAACAACCATTTCGCTTTCGTTTCGAGTCGGGTAGACCGCTAAATCCAAGTTACATTTCAAGAATCTCCGCCTTGACTTGGAGTTTCTCCAACCGCCAAAGGTTTGTCAGTATCTCTCAGTCGTCTTCTTCCTGCCAGATGCCCCGAGAGGGCTTTACTTCCTGCGAATATTCACCAAGTTCAAGCAGTGCTCAAACTTCTCCGTCGGTAGAGCCTTTGTCAACATATCAGCTGGATTGTGTTATGTAGCTATTTTCTAAATAGAAAATTTGTCTTCCTCCAGAACATCACGGATAAAATTCAATCTTACATCAATATGATTGGTTCTGTCATAATACACTGGATGTTTAGCTAAACTCAAAGCACTTTGACTATCACAGAATAACACCAGTTTCTCCACCTTCAGACCCAAACTCTACACCAGACCATATAACCAAATACCCTCCTTAATACCTTCAGTCATTGACATGTATTCCGCCTCAGTCATCGACAGTGCAACCGTAGGTTGTAAAGTAGACTTCCAACTGACTGCACATCCAAACAGAGTGAAGATAAAACAAGTCAGTGATCTTCGTTTCACCAAATCACCATCGTAATCAGAGTCTGCATAGCCAACAAGACCATCACTATGGCCTTTATCATCATATACCAGACAAATATCAGACGCTTCTTTCAAATATCGCAAGATCCACTTTACAGCTCCCCAGTGAGCTTTACCCGGATTAGCCATAAACATGCTCACCACACTAACCGCATAAGCGAGATCCGGTCTCGTACATACCATCGCATACATAAGACTTCCAACTGCACTTGAATATGGAACCGTCTTCATGTAACTAACCTCTTCATCTGTAGCCGGTATAGTGCTTCGATCAAGTTTAAAGTGTGCCGCCAAAGGGGTACTTACCGGTTTGGACTGATCAACAGAGAATGCCTGCAAAACTTTCTCAATTGAGAAACCCATAGCCGTCTTGCTTCTCTATCACGCCAGATCTCCATACCAAGTATTTTCTTTGCCGCACCCAAATCCTTCATTTCAAACTCACCATTTAGTAGAGCCTTCAAGTAATTAATTACAACCATATTTTTAGCTGCAATTAACATATCATCCATATACAACAACAGATACATAAAGGAATCAGTAGAAACTTTCTTCGAGTAAACACAATTATCAAACTGATTACGAGTATAACAATTACACACCATGAATGAGTCAAATCTCTTGTACCATTGCCTCGGAGATTGCTTCAAGCCATACAGAGATTTTTTTAACAAGCATACCTGGTCCCCTTTAGAACTGTAGAACCCCTCCGGTTGAGACATGTAAATTTTTTCTTCTAGATTACCATGAAGGAATTCTGTTTTTACATCAAGGTGCTCCAACTCCAGATCAAAAGCACCCACCATTGCCAAAAGAACCCGAATGGTTTTGTGTTTCACCGCAGGAGAAAAGACTTCATGGTAATCGATTCCTTCGTTATGTGAAAACCCTTTTGCCACCAGTCTCACCTTGAACCTATCAGGTTCAACACCAGGAATTACCTCATTTTTTTTAAAGACCCACTTGTATCCCACTGGCTTCACCCCTTTTGTTAGTGCAACAAGATCCCAAATCTTATTCTTTTCAAGAGACTACATCTCTTCATTCATTGCCATAATCCAGGTTTCTGCATCTTTACTCGTCACAGCTTCTTTATATGTCTTTGGCTCATCAGAGCCAAGATCGTCACCAACCGCCAGTGCATAAGCCACATAATTCATGTCACATGTATTGACACATCCTGCAAACCTAGCTGGTTTCTGAATATTTCTCTTTCCATTTCTTGCTGCTATGGAATCTTCAACCCCAGTACCAGCGTCATCAACTTCTCCCTCAACCGGTTTTCCTTGAGGTTTTGACTGATCTGTTGATCGGATTGATCAATAGTATTATCCTGCTGCTCTTCCTCTAACACAACTCTGTCAGAAGTCTCAAACTCCACCCTCTGGTTAGCACCACAATCTTTTGCACCTGCAATGCTTTCACAACCTCTACTCTGATCAAGCATAGCAGATTCATCAAAGGTTACATCTTTGCTAATAAGAAATTTACCAGCACTTTTACCTTCTGTACACCACAGTCAATAACCTTTTACTCCTGTTGCATACCCTAGAAATATGCATTTTACCGCCCTTGGCTCCAGCTTACCATCATTCACATGAGTGTATGCAGGACATCAAAATATTCTTAGATTAGAGTAATCAGAGGATTTAGGGGACCATACCTCTTGAGGAGTCTTTACGTCAATTGCAGTTGATGGAGATCTACTAACCAAATAGCTAGCAGTGTTTACTGCTTCAGCCCAGAATTGCTTAGATAAGCCAGCAAATATGCGCATTCACCTAGCACGCGCCATGAGGATTTGGTTCATTCGCTCTGCAACTCTATTTTGCTGTGGTGTGTGTCGTACAGTGCGGTGTCTCACTATACCTTCTTTCTTGCAGAAATCATCAAATGGAGCGTTGCAGAACTCCAACCCATTATCAGTTCCGTTTACCTGTACGTTTTTCAACCATGGTCTTCCACTCATTGAACTTCCCAAACACCTCATCTTTAGTCTTCAGAAAGTACAACCAGACTTTTCTCGAATAATCATCTATGAAAGTGACAAAGTAAGAATACCCGCCCTGCGATTTCACCGGAGAGGGACCCCATAGATCTGAATGAACATACTCCAGAATTTCTTTTGAAGTGTGATGACCGGTACTGAACCCTGCTTCCCATTTACACAAGCCTCACATAATTGAATTTTACCTATCACATCCCCACCAAATAAACCCTGCTTGCTCAACACAAACAACCCTAGCTCACTAATGTGACCTAATCGACGGTGCCACAAATTTGTCTTGTCATCATGTTTATCCAAGGACGGAGATACCGCCGTCGTTCCCATCACTGAACTGCCCTATGAAAAATAAATTTCATGCTGCAGTTTTCCCTTCATCATTACCAGAGCACATTTCGGAACTTTCACTCACTCACCTTCACCATGATATTTTAAAGCATTCTTGGCTAAGGTGCCAAGAGAAATCAAATTCTTTCTAAGTTCAGGAACATACCAACAGTCAAATTTTCTGACAGTACCGTCATGCAATTTTATTTGCACTATTCCACTCCCCTTTATGGCTAGAACCCCATCATCACCTAACTTCACCGTTCCATTCCACTCTTTAAAAGAAGTTAGTAGATCATGAGAGAACGTCATATGGTGAGAAGCACCGGTACCATAATCCAGGAATCAGCAGTACTAGCACTACACGCTGTCAGAACTTCACCAAAGTCCCCATCATCAGAACTATCTTGTACCACAGCAGCACTGCTGCCACACTGATACTAGAATCAACTTTTGTATTTCCCTTCTTCTATGGACAATCCCTTTCCCTTTCCCTTGCAAAAATAACACTTAACTTTATTAGAGGATTTTGATTTTGAATGCGACCTCCCATTCCCGTTACCCCTCTCCTGTGGTCTTCCCCTACATGCAAACAGACATGAACCAGAACCCTCTTCCAGATAAACATTTCTTTTTAATTCCTTGGACATAAGGTCATCTTTCACATCATTAACAGAAATTGTAGTTCTACCATATAGCATAGTATCTACAAAATTCTCATATGAACCAGGTAGTGAACATAGTAAAATTAGGGCTTGATCTTCATCATCTACTTTATCCTCAATCCCTTGAAGATCAAGAATGATACGGTTAAAGGTATCAAAATAATCCTTTACCTGAGTACTTTCAGACATCTGGAGGGTGTAAAGACGTTGCTTCTGATATAACTTGTTCGTGAGAGAGTTGTTTTGGTACTTCTCATACAGTTTATTCCATAACTTAATAACTTAAAAGCCGTTGTCTAATCTACAACCTCCCGTAACACCTTATCAGTAACTGACAGCAAGATTGCGGAATGAGCCATTGCCAAAATCTCCTTATTTACCTCCTCATTCGTGTCTTTAGGAAACTTGTCTTATCCCTCCAACGCAGCCACACATCCTTGTTGAACCAGAATTGCCCTCATCTTGACCTTCCAGAACGTGAAGTCATTCGACCCATTAAACTTCTCTAGATCAAACTTATACGAAGACATCTTCAATTAATGAGATATGACTCTGATACCATTTGTTTTGAGAAAATGAAAAATAAAACAAATAAAGAACACAGAAGTTTTACGTGGTTCGATGACGGTGTGTCAACCACCGTCAACCTACGTCCACGGGCAGGAACCGAAGAAATTTGATTATACTGATTCAGAGATTTACAATTATGTCATCCGGCTAAGAACAATATCTGTCTATTTATAAGCACCCCAAAACACCCTAAACCCTAAGCCTATTTGTTATTAATTAGGATAAGCCCAAAAAGAACCCTGTCAATTTAAACAACCCTTTCGTTTTAATTTTGAGTCGGATAGACCGCTAAATACAAGTCAAATTCCAACAAATACATAATAATAATTCCATTTTTAATTCAAAAAAACAAAAAAATAAAAAGGCTACTTTTTGAGAACCAACTTTTTAAAAGTAAAAAATTAACTGAAAAATAAGAAGAGGGACATAAATAAGGTACTGCAAGTTAATCACGTGACACGCACGCGCGCGTAATTAATTAACCTCTCTATTCCGTCCCCATTTGCAAAACACCACTCCACAACTGCCCGCCACGTGTCCCAAATTATACTTTTTAAAAAAAAACAAAAAACAAAAATACCGATTTCCGCCGTCGCCGTCGCCGTCGCCGTGTCCCCCATAGCCGTCGTGCTCATCGAGGAAGCGCTCGCCGGAGCTCTTGTGCGAGAAGGTTGGGGGCGGAGAGGTGGGGGAGATGACCTTCTATGTCGAGCATGTGCACCGTGGTCCGCCCTCCGAGGTGGTTCTTAAGGTACGACGCGACCGACGCCGGCACGGCGGCGTCCTTCGCCGTCTGAATGATGGAGCAAGGAACTTTGACGAGACCGAGCACTCCTCTGAGGTCGCTGTTGAAAACTGTTCGGGAAACGAATAGAGTGATGTCCGGACGCATATTGAACAGCGTCCGGCTGAATTCCCGCACCGCCTCCGGCACGTCGGCGCCGACGGACAGCGGAGCGAATCCGTGCACCCACGCCTCGTAGTTCGACTCCATCGCCGAGAAAACCTCCTCGATCTCGCCTTGCTCGAATCCGCCGTGGTAATTTTTGTCGTTCAGAAATCTACAGCACGACGATGGAATAGGTAATCCATAAATTTCATAGCCAAAATCATTCCGATTTGGTTTCAGTGTTGAATTACTTAGATGTATAAACCCTAGGCAAGCAAAATCACGATTAAATCCTTCGATTTCACAGGCAAAATCATTTGAATTCGATTTCAATGTTCAATTAGATGTATAAACCCTAGGCAAGCAAAATCACGATGAAATCCTTCGATTTCACAGGCAAAATCACGATGAAATCCTTCGATTTCACAGGCAAAATCATTCGAATTCGATTTCAATGTTCAATTAGATGTATAAACCCTAGGCAAGCAAAATCACGATGAAATCCTTCGATTTCACAGGCAAAATCATTCGGATTCGATTTCAGATGTATAAACCCTATGAGAGCAAAATTATCCCCAAATTGAGAACAGATAAGTTACCTCGGAGAGGCGCCGATGAGGATGAGCTTGGTGAAGAGGTCAGGGCGGCGAATGGAGGCGAGGATTCCGATGGTGGCGGAGATGGAGTGGCCGACGTAGGTGCAGCGGTGGATGCGCAGGGCGTCGAGGATGTGGAGGAGGTCGTCGACGAAGGCGTCGAGAGAGGTGTAGCGGCGGAAATCGAAGTAATCAGGGTTGACGCTGCCGGCGCAGACGAGGTCGTAGAGGATGAGGCGGTGGTCGGCGGCGAAGTAGGGGAGAATGCGCTGCCACACCGACTGGTCGGTGCCGAATCCGTGGGCGAGAACGAGATTCCGGTCGCCGGAGCCGACCACGCGGACGTTCAGCGCCTCCAATATGCTTTGCCCCATTTTTTTTTTTTTTTCAATTTATTTACTTTTTTGGATTCTAAATTTGCGAATAAAAAGATGGCTTGGGGAGGAGGAGTTATTTCTTTTTTTAGGAACTGAAAAAATCTTGGGGGAGAAGTTAGAATAAATCAATTTATTTTATTTTATTTTTAAATGGGAATATATGCCTGTAATTTATAAGGAGTATGCTTTTGATATACTTTTATTCTCAAATATAAATAGTAAATAATTAAAAAATATATTAGTAAAAATAATTAAAAATTAAAAATAAAATAATTAATTAATTTAATTAGAATTTAAAAATTAAAATATATAACTTTTTTCTAAATAAAAATAAAAATATGAACATAATAAATGAATAAAAAGGACGAGGGAGTAATAAATCCAAAAACTATATATATATAAGATCACCTATATACTGTATATATTTTATTCATTTATAAAATATCAATAATTCAATTTTAAATATTATTTTTTATATTATCAATATAATTCTTTGTGTTTAATATAATAAATACATTCGTATAAAAATAAAAATTTCTATATTGTTAAATTTTTAATATATGATATATGTTTGTTTAGTGTTTGTAGTATTAAGTATTTTTATTTTTATACTATGTTTAATTATTACTCCCTCCGTCTCATGTATTATGGGTCTATTACTATAGATACGAGAATTTAGGTAAAATGTGATTAGTAAGTAATTAAATAATGTATTAGTAAAAATAATTATCGTATAATAAAAATAATTGTGGATTAAGATTAAGATAACTAAATAGTTTAATTAAGATTAAAAAAATTATAAAATTTAAAATTTTAAAGTTTAAAATGAGATTAAAGTGTATAATTATATTTCGAAAAAAGAAATGGACAAATTACGTGGGACGAACGAAAATAGAAAATAAGAATAAATTATGTAGAACGAAAAGAGTACTATTGACTAATATTGATTTAATTAATGTTTAATTAATGTTATAATTAAATAAATAGATTTAACATGTGCATAAGTATTTTTAAAATATATTTAATATAAATATTATACATTATTATACATAATCAAACAAAAACCAATTTTATAAGAAAAGCCTAAAAAAAGAAGTTCGAATATTTATAAATTTATTTATTCATAAAAGAGCCATAAAAGAATATGAATGAAGATATTTAATTAAAAAAATTAGAACATAGTACTAAGGCCATCCCATTTGCTTTTGCAAGTGGCTACATTACATTAAAAGTACAGTTGATCTACAGTAATTTTATTTCAATTATAAACTTCAGTTTTTAGTTTAAAAAATATATTCTCTATATATTCATCTTTTATATTATTTTATATAACTTTTTATATTTATAAATTACACCATAATTTTAATTTATTTTTACATTAGATGCATACACATATAATTTATATTACTTTTCAAACAGTAAAATTATATATCAATTTAAAAAATAAAATTATGCATTATTTTTTTAAAAAATAAAATTATATATTACTTTCAAAAACTAAAATTATATCGCTTTTAAAAAATAAAATTACATACAATTTTTTAAAATATAAAATTATATATCATCTACTGAAAAAATTAAAATTACACAATACATCCAAAAAATACAAAAAATATAAAAAACACCACAAAAATTCCACTCCAAAAATAGAGTGGAATAATAATGTTACTCCATTTTAGAGTAACACTTTGCATATCTGCAAAAATGGCCCTCCCCCTCCCCCTTTCATTTTTTGTACAATCCACTGCATAAATACAATAGGTTGGAGATGATCTAACCAAAAAATAAAATTAAAATACTATTGAGAAGGTGGATGTTTTTTATTTTATTTTTATTATTTATTTGAAGAAGGTGGATAGTTTGAATTCAAAGCTTATTGCAAATTGGGACCAGACCAAGTGACAAATTTATGATTAGTGTTAATTTAATTGGCTTGTCCTGTTCCTTACTATATATATATATATATGTGACACTATTATGTTTGTTCATTTTTGTTTGTTGTTTTTTAATTTATATTTTTGTCCTATTCCTGAATAAATAAATAAATATATATATATATATGACACTACGGTTAAGTGACAAAAGATATTACTCACTGCGTTATCCGAATTTGTGCTCATTTAATCATATACGAATTTTAATAAAAGTGAGTAATATCTGTTAATTTTTTTTATAGTAAAAAATAGTACAAAAGTAAAATAATTTTTAACTTAAAAAAAAATGATAATATTTTTATTTTTCGATAACAACGAAAAAAGAAAAATGAACATAAATTTGAACGACAGAGGAAGTATTTTATTTTTCTATAAGAATAATATATTTCATATATATTTACTTTTCACCTATAATTTAACAAATATTATATATATATATACGGGAGAATTACATTTAAATTTGTACACAAAATATAAATATAGTACATATTTTTATTGCACATAATGTCTGTTGTTTGTAACAAGAATATGTGTTGTTTATTTATAATTACAGTGTATGTGGTATAAAAATATATTATGTGCCAAAATCAACAGTTACATATGGTATTAGTTCACATATTATATTTGTATTATATTAATGTAAATGATGTGTTGTCAATAGTAATATCGTATACTCTATCCGTCCCATAACAAAATATCCATTTTTTCATAACAATTTTTTTTTTTTTGGTAATTGTACTATTTACCTAATATTACAAATACTCTTACATCTTACAATATATTATACAAATGTCATTACCTTTGTATCGCACGTACTAATAATATTATTTGTCATTTCTATTTTACTACGTGAAAAAAACAAATGAATATTTCTTGGAGGGAGCATTATTTATTAAAAAATTGTGTGTTGTTCAACATTGTGTTGAATTATAAATTCAATACCGCTATATATATATTTAGTGGTTATGGGATTTTTGTAAGTAAAGATTATGTTGCCTTATATTTTAATTTAATAGTATAAATAAATAAATATAAGTTTAAGAATATTTATAATACCACTAAGTTGCATGCAGAATGCAGATTTCAAATTAAACGGCGTCTATGTACACCACGACGAATTTCAAGAAAAGAAATTGTTCGATTCTAGTTTTGTATATAGTTACCCTAAATGCAGGTAGAGTCAGCCATTGCTTGATTCTGCAGCGGCATCCAGAAGGCGACCATTTTCAGAAATACGCCTCAAGTCTATAATGTAACTGTCGCGCAGAAACCCGAAACCGAATGTCCCATTCTGGTACTGCCAGATTCTCCCCTCGACCTGCTGAGGGTCTAGAGTGGCGCCGGGGATAACCAAGTCGTAGCTCGAATTGATGTAGAGCATTCGCGTGACTGCGTCGTTTGTGGACAATGAATGATCGGTTTCTGGTGGTGGCCTGAGATGCAACCGGCTTTTGTATATGAGATCCTCTTCCACAGAGAAGGGGCACTCGATGAAAGTTGAACTTGATGTCCAAAATACGGGGGCATTGTAGGCAAGGGGTCTGCTCGAATCCCCAACCTTTCGACAAGCAATACCCCCAACATCATCGTACGACACGAGATAGAAGTCCAAACTCGTGTCGTCACAAATACCCTGAACAATAAATCGAATTTCTTTAGAGGTCGAATATAGGGCTAAAAATGCAATAATTTCTTTTCGATTAAATCTTGCAGCATTTTTTCCTCTGCATATCACAAAAATGAGAGAATTCGTACCAGTTGTATCCTTCGGAAACTATCAAATTACGGTAACCACAATACAAATATATCGCTATGGTATATTCGCAAAACCACATCAGAATATTTAGCACGGAACTTATTTACAAGAGTAAATTGCATACTACCTACCAATGTTTTATTATAAATGCATAAAATACCTCATGTTTTATTTATTGCATGAAATCTACAAAACATCATTTCCATCCAACGCTGACATTGGTTGTAAATACGCATCTAATTATATAAGTATTATACAAATAAATTGATTGAAATGCCGTAATAAGCTTCTTTGAATAAAATAAATAAATGAAAAATTGATCAACCCTCGTTTCACAGTTGGAAAAAATTATGGAGAGAGTGTTATGAGCAACTAATGTTAATGGAAAACTATGCACAAATGTTTCAAGGTCTTGTAGGTACAATAACACAACCCACTTTAGGCTCAGATTCAGTAAGAAATGAGTCTACACAATATCTGTAATGCAACAATCACAAACTACTCAAATCACACTGAAGCAAAGATCGATCTCGGAGATCACTAACAGAGGGCCTAATGTGTAATAAATCATAGAATTAATCAATACTATGCGAAACATCAAGCTCAAGAGTCATGAAAACAATCAAGAAACTCCAACAAAACGCCATGAATACCCCAAAATCAATCATGAATACCTTCCAGAGAACAATTCGCAATTTTGACAAAATGCAACAATCACACTGAAGTGAACGATCTTCGATATCACTAATTAAGGGCCTATTGTTTAATCAATAATAGAACTAATCAAGCATAGTATACTTTTACGAAACATCAAGCTCAAGAGTCATGAAAACAGTCAAGAAACTCCAACAAAACGCCATGATTACCTTAATAATGAATACCTTCCAGAGAACATTCACAGTTTTGACAAAATGCAACAGTCACAAACTACTCAAACCACACTAAAGCCAACGATCTCCGAAATCACTAATTAAGGGCCTCTTGTGTAATAAATCATAGAATTAATCAAGCATAGTATACTTTTACGAAACATCAAGCCCAAGGGTCGTTAAAACAGCCAAGAAACTCCAACAAAAAATGCCATGAATACCCCAAAATCAATCATGAGTATCTTCCAGAGAATAATTCACAATTTTGACAAAATGCAACAATCACAAACTACCCATATCACACTGAAGCAAACGATCGATATCGGAGATCACTAACTGAGGGCCTATTGTGTAATAAATCATAGAATTACTCAAGCATAGTATACTTTTACGAGACATAAAGCTCAAGGATCATGAAAACAGCCAAGAAACTCCAACAAAACGCCATGAATACCCCAAAATCAATCATGAATACCTTCCAGAGGCCCTGCAAGGGGCGGCCGGGTTTGGGTGAGCAATTCACAATTTTGACAAAATGCTCAGGTTCCCATCTCTTCATCCTCCCCTGCTTCTCCTTCTCCCTCCGCCTCTGCCTCCTCGAAGCTCCATTGCCCCCAGGGCTCGTCCTGTTCGCAAAATACTGATAAATTTCTGTCATCAAACTGTCGGGGGGAGATCCGTACACATTTTCATACTCCTCGGTTTTCGAATTCCCCAAAAACGGCGCCTTACTGAATCCAGGAAGCCCTAAATTCTCTTCCAAAACAACATGGCATTCACCTATGAAACAAACGTTTACATGAATCAATTCACTCTCCAATATCCCCGATTCATCCATCAAATCCCCCTCCGTCAACGCACACCGTCCATCCGGATCGAGATAGCTCACAGGCTGTCCGTCGGACGCGACGCTCATCCATAGAAACGGTTTTTTAACCACCTCATAACCGCGATTTCTCGCCGGAGAAATCCTCGAACCAGAGATATAAGACGGTCCCCATTCGAAGAACACCAGCGGCGGCGGCGACGCCACCGAGTCACCGCAGCGACGCCAGAATCCAATTAGATTCTCGTACTCGTCGAGGATACGGTAGAGGCGCTTGTAGGAGATCTTACCCCCGCCCCATTTGTTGATTAGGGTTTTGGAACCCCAGCGTCGATCGCACATGGAGAACCACAGGCGCTGGTCGTGGCGGTAGAGGGAAACGAAACGCTTGCAGGTGGAGGCGAACACCGCCAAATCGGAGGGGCGGAGGAACGACAGCACGCAGAGCTGCACGTCCTCCGGGAAATCGCCGAACGTTAATGGAATTGGAATTGCAGCTGCTTCCATGTCTTCTTCCTCGAATCGATGGATTGATTACGCAAAATTGATTAGAAATTCAGAAATGGGATCGACGATGATCTTGAATGGCCTCGCCGGAAGTAAGGACCTGAGAATTGGGAATTTTGGGAGACTCTTTCGTGTAGACTAGGATCAGATACTGCAACTTCGTCAACAATATCCAATTAATTTTTTTTATATATTAATGAATTAATTTACTTCTATTTTTAATTTTAATAATAATAATAATTAATATTCACATTTTAGATTTAAAAGTAAATAAATAAATAAAAAATGTATGCAAAGTAGTAATAGTACTGCTACTCTCTCGAATTAATATTGGTTACTCACTCAGTCCCGTGCAAAGTTGCCGTTTATTTTTTTTTATTTTTTATTTTTTATTTTTTTTACTGTGTAATATAATATTAATTGGAAGGGACGAAAATAAAAAATAACAACTTTTCAATAGGACGGAGAATATTAAGTTTCTACACTAATTTTTTTAAAATAATTTTGTATAAAAATAATAAAAATTATATTATATATTTTTGTATTTATTAAAAAAATTGATAATTAAAAGTAAAATATTAATTTTTATATTATCTATATAATTTTTATATTTTAAAAAAAAATTATTAAAAAGAAAAACACTATCAACGAACTTTAGTACATATATATTTAAATATTATTACTTCCTCATTTTGCTAAAATTATATTAATATATTTTTTTAATTGTCCACTAAATTTATATACTGTATATTCTAATTATAGTTAATAAATTTGTTTATTCATAACTTTATTATCTCTGTCTTAACAAATAAGAATAATAATAATTTGGCACTATTTTTTTATATTTTATTATATAACATTTTTTCAAATTTTTAATAAAATTATTATAATATTATCAATTTACCATATCACATTTTTATCAATTTCTTTATAAAATTCTTACAATATTATTAATATAATGTTCCCTTATTTCTAAGATTTTTTTTTTTTTTTTTTTTTAATGTATGTGACCCTTATTTCATTTCAATACTAAGATATCATTTTCTAATGTATTGTGTCCAAACAAGCTTATAAAGATTTGTGTTTTGGTTGAAAATTTTTTTTATCCGAAATATAAAAAATAAAAGCCTGTAATTTATTGATTTTTTTTAAAAATATATTAGAATATTATTTTTGTTTGTAAGAATACACCAATAAAATTTTCAAACAAAATTAGTACTCCTTCCGTCCGGTATCGTTTATTTTTTGCACGTAGATTTTCGAATGTTAGTAGTATAATAAGTTATAGTGAAAATGACGAAAATGCTCCTATTAGTATTGTATAATATAAAAGTAATGACATTTATAAAATATAGTGTAAATTTAAAGGGTATTTATTATATTAAATAGGTAGTACAATTACTAAATTAAAAAATAATAACTTTATTTTGAATCAGACAAAAATAAAAAATGGCAAAAATGAAGAGAATATATCACTTATTCTTTTCTTATAGTCAGATGAAATGGAGAGAATATATCATTTATTCTTTTCTTATCGTCAGTAAAAATGTAATTGTGTTCACCCAACCACCTCAACTTTTTATGAATATTATTTTTTTTAAAAAAGAAACAGCTTGTTGTTTGTGAAACTTAAAAACTTCTTTGGTCCTAGCATTTCATTTTTACCTAAAGGGATTTTTTGAGATTTTTAAAAATTAGATAGGGATTTTTAAAAAATTTTGAAAATTTGAAAAAAAATAAATTATTATTTAATTTAATATTTTATAAAAAGAATATATATTTAATATAAATTTTTTAAAAAATAAATAGTACCGAATAAGTAAAAATGTATTGCCTAAATAGAACTATAATTAAGAGAATAGTACAAATAATAAACACCTTTCCTTACAAATTACCGGAATACAAAAGGACAACATTACCCTCAGACACATCCCAAAATTTCAAACAAACCTAGCCTGACCTCATTCCTCCATCTATACATAATACATACACATACACATACAGACATACATGCATAACGTCATTATTATCATTATATATATATATATTTAAATATTTATTAAAAACCTACTTAAACAACAACGCCTCTTACTTGATTGATTACACGTTAATCACATATACACAATTTTTTTGGTCTTTTAAATTATTTTTTATTTAATTAATTATTTATTTATAATTAATAATCTCGATCATATTTCGAGGGTTGGAACTTCATCTTCGTCGTGAATCCTCCACAAGAACTGGTAATCCTTCCCCTGACGGCACGTGCATCGCACGCACCTGCAAATACTATCCAAGCTTTTCTTCTCACCGTCGGTTTCCCACTCGATCTTCACTCTGCATCTGAACCCGGTCCGCGTCTCCAACCGGGGTTCCGAACCGGAAAATTGCAGAACCACCTCCCCGCCGATTCTCCGGCTTCTTCCGCCGGTGCCGCCGCCGGCGCAGTCAAGCCAAGGACACTCCGGCTGCCCCACCATCTCCTTGAAAGCTGAATTTGTAAGCCTGACTTTGTTGCGAGAATCGGAGATGATCACCGGCGCCTCCTCCGCCTCCACCAGCGCCTCCACGTCCTCCGCCGACACGGCCGTGTTCACGCCCGTGTCGTCGTGGATACTCATCACAGTTATGCTCGACCCGACCGGCCGGACCGGTTTCGGCGAAATGACCGCCGGTTTAACCGGCTCGTAGAGCTGAGCCATGAAGTCAAGTTCCTCCGGCGACTGGGCGGCGGCAGGCGCCGCCGCCGCCGTCGTGTTCAGATCAATTGAAATTTCCTTCCCAGATCCCGACCGCGGAGTCCGCGGCGGCGCCGGACAGATCACCGGCAGCGACACCGACTCCGACAGCGTCGTCACCGCCGTGTCGAGGCCGCACTTGAGCGGAATCAGATTCCGGTAAATCGGAATCTCCGGCTGAACTCCGGCGGGACGATTGAACCCATGCATAGCCAAATTCCTCGCCGGAGAATCCCCAATCTGGTAAGGCGGCGCCAGCCCCTGCAAGCATGCCCTCGTCCGCCTCACCGGCGGCGGCGGCGCTGCAAACGCCGCCGTCCTTCCCCGCTTCCTCGTCCTCGTCGGCCGCGCCTGCATATTAGCCCAAACATTCCTCAAATACGGCGACTTCTTAATCCCGTCGGGGAGGGCAGAACCGTCATTTTCCTGCGAGGCCACCTCCGGCTTGGGCGCAATCGGACGGTACCTGGACATGATCTCCGCCGTCTTGGCGGCGGCGCAAGGATTAATAGTCCGAATCATATTACAAACCCTCTAAATCTATTTTTCTCAAAAAGAAAAAGAAATCCCCAAATTCGAAACCCTAAAATTGAAAATGGCACAAAATGAAGATCTGGAGAAGGGCGTAGAATCGGAAGAAGGTGGAGGTTAGTTTTAATGGAAGGTATGAGCCAATGAGAAGAAGGCAGGGGCGTCGACACGTGGCAGTGTACGGTGGGGTACGTGTTTGAGGAAGTAAGAGAAGAGGACATGTGGGATTTGTAAAGCAGCATGCAAGCTTACACTTAACAGTGCCTTCTGATATATATATTTGTCTGCACACTCCCACTAAATTCATTTAAATTTAAATTTAAATTGACAGAAATATTGAATAACGTGAACGAATGGGGATTGGGTGGGATGGTTATTTTTAGTAAATTTAAAAAAATAAAATAAATAATAATGAAGCGGTGATGGCACTCAATTTTATTACAAGGAAGGGCCTATGGTGCAGGTACGCGTGTGGCGTAGGGGTGCATGCATGGCTACACCTATCACAGCGGATTCCTTTCGCCAACGTCACTATTCCTACGTTCTTTGCATGTTTAGCTCCGCTCGTCGGTCCATTCACAGCCTCGATTATTTTTTTAACAACAAATCTTTATATTTTATTATAGGTTTAAATTTAAATTAAATATTGAGTTAAATATGATTTATTTATTTAAGTATAATACTCCGTCGTCTCAAATACTACTCAATATTTGAGTTCGACACAAAAATTTAAGGGGACGTTTGGTACAGAAAATAAAATTACAGAGAATGACAGTAAATAATGGAATTGGAGAGAAAGAGAATTGAGTAAAGAATGTGAATTAATTCTTTTGTAAAAAATTAAAATAAATGGACCGGACAAGAATAAATAATTAATCTAACAAAAGAGAGTTTTAGCGAGTGAAAATTCATAAAAAAAATATTTCTAGTGACTTTTTTTAAAACAAAAAATTATAAATTATATACAAAGTTTTGTAAGATCTTAGTATAATTTTTTTAAAAAACAATTGTAAAAAATTAAATACTTGAATGATAAATTAAATATAATTTTTGTAAAACTAAAATAATATAATATAAATATTATAAAAATTAAATAATAAAAAAATTAAAAAAAAAAATATATATATATATCATTTCTCTCAATTTCTCTAAATATATGAGACAAATAAAAACAGAAAAATGAAAACAAATAAGAGAAATGGAACTGTCAATTCCCTGTACCAAACACACCTTAAATGTATTATTAAGTAAAATAATTTGAGATATTTAAGAGATTAGGTAATGTGATTGGTGAGAAAAATTCATATATTTTTTTTCTATCAGTGATGTGATGAGATAACGTGAAGTGTATATATATATATATTTTTTATATATAAATATTATTATTTATTTCTAAATTTAGAAATGATACAACGAGTTTGAAACAAATAAAAAAATAAATATTGCATAATATTTGAGATGGAATAAATATAATTATAAAAAAATATAAAAATATTTTTTTTCGTTTGGGTTAAAGGTATATATTTTGTGAGATAAAGTAAATTTAGGTATATAGTATTTTATAAATATATAGTATAATAAAGTAATATAAAATTTATTTTATTATAGACATTAGTGAGATTAAAAGAATAAGAATAATAAAATAATGTTGTTTTGTTTAATTGTGAGATACTTTTATGAAAAGAAAATAAATACACTATTTTTATTTGAATAGACATAAATGACTATATAGATATTTTTAATTATATTTGAATGAAATATACTATAAGATATTAATATTATTTTTTAAAAATTAAAATTCGATATAATATAAATATTTATTTATATACAATTAGTATAAATTAATTTTTAAAATAATTGATAATATGATTTCATTTTCAATTTCAAACAAAAATTATTACTTCAATTATGATATTTTTTTAATAAAAATGTACTTACTTAACCACACAGTACATGTCCAACACTTTTGACTTTAAAAAAGAAAAAATCAAAGACTTATAACAAGTGTTTTTAATTTAAAACACATACTATGTTGTTTTCCCACTGTTGACAGTGGCAGAACCAGCTTCTGAATTCTGTGGGAACAGAGTGTTGGTTCATTTTTATCTATCTGACACCATTGTCTTTGATCCCTGAACATAGTAGCAACATTGGGTGAAGAGAAAGGAGGAAAATAAATAAAATGTAAGAAGAAGAAAAAAAGTAAAAGAAACACAAATGTCATCCCTTGTGGTTGAATAACATTTAACTATAATATTATATTTTTTTTTTGATACGTAAATATATTTTTTTGTGGGACTGGGACAACTGTCCCTAATCCCTTAATAGTTATGCATCGGCCTGTCGATGATATCACTACGTAGTAGTGAGAATTCTCTCGTCGTCGATTTTGAGATTAAATTTTTTGATCCAGAGAAAACGTAGGGATCGAATCTCATACCGTCCACATGTCAAGGAAGTGCTCTACCATTTGAGCTATATTTCCTTCGCTAGTTTTTGTTGATTTAGGGTGTAGAGTTTTCAATTTGGTATTGTTAAATTTACGAGAATAGAGAATTTATCATAAATATTTATGAAATTTATGTCTTTTCATACGACATCCAACTTATTTAGCACGAGTGAAGTAGAACTGATAGGATTCTTCTTATGAATCAAAATTTCATTTCAATTTTTGTACTACTTCCATCAACATTATGAGTTTTATCTTTTATATAACAAAAATTTATTAATCAATAAAGTATTAAGTTCAATGGAATAAAACAGAATTACAATACTATAATAAAACAATATAGTTTGAGAAGAAAATTGATAAAAATAAAATAAAAATATTTATAGAAATTAAATATAAAAAAGACATGGACAAAAATCTACAACTTCAAAGGCAATAATGCATATAAAAATTCTTTCAGTAAAAAAAAAAAAAAAAAAACATTTTTCATATAACTTTCCCTATGTAGAAAATGCTTTCATAACTTTTCCCTAAGTGATTTTATGTATAATGTGTTTCTTTACTTATGAAACAATCCGCACTCAAATATTATCTTGCATATTTGTTTTAAAATCTTACGATATCATTTACACTAAACACGATCATCGACAATACTAGACAAAGTATAAAAGATCAAGATTATTCAAAAAAATTCTTTACTAATGTCGCAAATATTTAATTTATGCTACGAGTACGATTGCTAAATTTTAAAGAGAATATACAATCCGAGATTTCTACAAATTAAAAACTAATAAATAATTTAATAATATTAAATCGAAAAAAAGTTGACCCTAAATTTAAAAAGATTAATTGATATTGAAAATTCTCAAATATTAACAATATTAAATTAAAAAATTAAATTACAAATAGTAAATTTAATTTTGATTTCAAATTAAAATCATTGTTCTTTAGTTTATATGTTTTTTAATAAAAATACATTCTTTATTCTCATCATAATAAAATATACAATATTAATTACTATTATCTTACAAAGAATAAATTTTATATAATATAAATATTTATTTATTTATAATTAATATAAATTAATTTTTAAAATAATTGAAAATATGATTTTTAATTTCAATTTCAAATCAAAATTATTACTTCAATTTTCATATTTTTTAATAAAAATATATTACTTAACCACACAATATATTGTCCAACATTTTTTATTGAAAAAAAAAAATCAAGGACTTATAACAAGTGTTTTTAATTTAAATCATATATTGTATTAGTTTTTTCTGTTGATAGTGGCAGAACAAGTTTTCGAATGATGTGGGAATAGAATGCTGGTTATTTTCATTTATATGACATTTTTTTTTTTTCTGAACACAATATTGAATTCTGTGAGAACAGAATATTGGTTATTTTCATCTATCTGACACTATTTTCTTTTATTCCTGAACACAACAGCAACATTGAGGTGAAGAAAAAAAAAAGGAAAATAAATAAAATGAAAGAAAAAGAAAAAATAAAGGAAAAACAAATGCCATATGTTGTAGTTGAAACGACATTTAACTATAACGATAGAAATTTTTTTGACAGGTAAATATACTTTTTTGTTGGATTAGGACAATTTCCTCCTAACCCTTTAATAGTTATGCCCCTACCTGTCGATGATAACTACAAGAAAATATCAATTTTGTAACGACGTTTTTTCGTTCATAAATCCAATTTTTCCGTTACTAATGCTATTAGTGACTGAATTGGGGATAAAATTACGTTAGCTACGTGAACTGCAGGAACGAAATTCCGTTACAAATATATATTTTTTTTGTAGTGATTCGCTCGTCATCGATTTTGTGATTGAATTTTTTGAACCAGAGAAAACGTAGGATCGAACCTCGTATCTCCCTCATGTAAATGGAATGATCTGCCATTTGAGCTATATTTCATTTGCTACTTTTTGTTGCATGTCACTGTTTCTCTCGTCAATGTCACTATCCCTACGGTCGTTGCATGTCTAGATCCACCCGTCGGTTCATTTACCGCTCCGATTATTTTTTTAACAACATATGTTTATGTTTTATTATCAATTTAAATTTAAATTAAATATTGAGTTAAATGTGATTTATTTATTTAATATCTTAAGTATAATACTCTTTCCGCTCCAAACTCCGTGCAACATTTGAGTTCGACACAAAAATTTAGGTGAGTAGTATTAAATAGGGTAAGTTGAGATTAGATGATGTAATTTAAGAGAGAAATACATATTTATTAATTTTATTAAAGTGAAGTCTATATATTTATATATATATAATTAATTGTTTCTAATTTCAAAAATATTACAGTGAGTTTGAGACAAACAAAAAAAAAAATATTGCATGATGTTTGAAGAGAATATAATTTATAATTTAAATAAATGTAAAATATTTCTTTCGTTTGAGTTAAAGGTATTTTTTGATTTTGTACGTAGATTTAGGTATATAGTATTTTGTAAATATGTAGTGTAATAGAGTAGTATAAAATTTATTTTACTCCAAATATTAGTGGGATAAAAAGAATAAAGATAATAAAATAAAAATTATTTTCGTATGTAATTGTAAAATACTTTTACTAAAAAGAAAAATATACAGTATTTTTTATTTGAACAGACATAAACGACGATATAGATATTTTTAATTATATTTTAATAAAATTTACTATAAGATATTAATATTATTTTTTAAAAAATAAATTTTATATAATATAAATATTTATTTATTTATGATTTATATGAATTACTTTTTAAAATAATTGAAAATATAATTTTCAATTTCAATTTCAAACCAAAATTATTACTTCAATTATGATATTTTTAAAAACAAATACATATTACTTAATCACACAATATATGTCCAACACTTTTGATTTAAAAAAAATAATAAAAAGTCAGACCCATAGCAAGTGTTTTTAATTTAAAACATGTATTGTATTGTTTTCTTCCAGATGATAGTGGCAGAACCAACTTCTGAATTATGTGGGAATAAAATATTGGTTATTTTCATCTATCTGACACCATTTCTGTATTATTGAACACAACACTAAATTCTGTAGGGACAGAATGCTAGTTATTTTTATCTATCTGACACTATCTTAATAACACAATATATGTCCAACACTTTTGATTTAAAAAAAATAATAAAAAGTCAGACCTATAGCAAGTGTTTTTAATTTAAAATATATATTGTATGTTTTCTCCCATATGATAGTGGCAAAACCAACTTCTGAATTCTGTGGGAATAAAATACTGGTTATTTTCATCTATCTGATACAATTTCTGTATTATTGAACACAACACTGAATTCTGCAGGGACAGAATGTTGGTTATTTTCATCTATCTGATACTATCTTCTTTGATTCCTGAACATAGCAGTAACATTGGGGTGAATAAAAAGAAAAAAAATAAATGAAATGAAAGAAGAAAAAAAATAAAAGAAAGACAAATGTCATGACTTGTTGAAGGGACATTTATCTATAACGATATAATTCTTTTTATAAGTAAATATATTTTTTGTTGGACTGGGACCGCTGTCCCTAACCCCTTAATAATTACGCGCTTGCCTCTACCTTCCGTATGTAAAGGGAGCGCTCTACCTATATTTCCTTCGCTAGTTTTTGCTGATTTAGGGTTTAGAATTTTCAATTTGGTATTGTTAAATTTATGAGAATAAAGAATTTATCATAAATATTTATGAAATGTATGTCTTTTCATGTAATATCCAACTTATTTAACACGAGTTAAGTAGAACCGATAGGATTCTTCTTTTGAATCAAAAATTCATTTCAATTTGTGTACTTCCATCAACATTATGAGTTTTATCTTTTACATTTATAAAGTTTAGTTTACGAGATAACAAACATTTATTAATCAATGAAATATTAAGTTCAATGGAATAAAACAGAATTACAACGCTATAATAAAACAATATAGTTTGAGAAGAAAAATGACAAAAATAAAATTACAATATTTTTAAAAATTAAATATAAAAAAGACATGGACAAAAATCTACAACTTCAAAGGCAATAATAATGCACATAACAATTCTTTCAGTAAAAAAAAAAACATTTTTCATATAACCTTCCCTATGCAGAAATGCTTTCATTAACTTTTCCCTAAGTGATTCTATGTATAATGTGTGTTTCTTTACTTATTAAACAATCCGCAATTAAATATTATTTTGCATATTTGTTTTAAAATATTACAATATCATTTACACTAAACACGATCATCGACGATACTAGATAAAGTATAAAAGATCAAGATTTATTCAAAAAATTTCTTTACTAATATTGCAAATATTTAATTTATGCTACGAGTATATGATTGCTAAATTTTAGAGAAAATATACTATACAAAGTTTCTACAATTTAAAAACTAATAATAAATTTAACAATAATAAATCGAAAAAAAGTTGACCCTAAATTTAAAAAGATTAACTGATATTGAAAATTCTCAAACATTAACAATATTAAATTGAAAAATTAAATTACAAATAGTGGATTTAATTTTGATTTCAAATTAAAATCATTGTTCTTTAGTTTATATGTTTTTAATAAAAATATATTATTTATTCTCATTATAATAAAATATACAATATTAATTACTATTGTCTTAGAATAAAATTTTATATAATATAAATATTTATTTATTTATAATTAATATAAATTTATTTCTAAAATAATTGAAAATATGGTTTTTAATTTCAATTTCAAATCAAAATTATTACTTCAATTTTCATATTTTTTAATAAAAATATATTACTTAATTATACAATATATGTCAAACATTTTTTATTGAAAAAAATAAAAATCAAAGACTTATAGCAAGTGTTTTTAATTTAAAACATATATTATATTATTTTTTCCATGTTGATAGTGGCGGAACCAGTTTTTGAATTATGTGGGAACAGAATGCTGGTTATTTTCATCTATCTGATACAAATTTTTTTATTCCTAAACACAACATTGAATTATGTGAGGACATAATATTGGTTATTTTCATCTATTTGACACCATTTTCTTCTATTCCTGAACACAGCAACAACATTGAGGTGAAGAAAAAAAAAAGAAAAAAAAAAGAAAATGAAAGAAAAAGAAAAAATAAAGGAAAAACAAATGTCATATATTGTGGTTGAAACAACATTTAACTATAAGGATATAATTTTTTTGACAGGTAAATATACTTTTTTGTTAGATTAGGACAATTTCAACCTAACCCTTTAATAGTTATGCCCCTACCCGTTGATAATATCATCACGTAGTGGTAAGAATTCTCTCGTTATCGATTTTGTGATTGAATTTTTTGAACCAGAGAAAATGTAGGATTGAACCTCGTATCTCCCGCATGTAAATGGAATGATCTACTATTTGAGCTATATTTCCTTTGCTACTTTTTGTTGCATATCACTATTCCTCTCGCCAATGTCACTATCCCTACATTCGTTGCATGTCTAGATCTGCCCGTCGGTCGATTCACTGCTACGATTGTTTTTTTAACAACATATGTTTATGTTTTATTATCAATTTAAATTTAAATTAAATATTGAGTTAAATGTGATTTATTTATTTAATATCTTACGTATAATACTCTCTCCGTTTCAAACATCGTGCAACATTTGAGTTCGGCACGAAAATTTAGGTGAGTAGTATTAAATAGGGGAAGTTGAGATAATTTAGAGATTAGATGATGTGATTTAAGAGAGAAATACATACTTATTAATTTTATTAAAGTGAAGTGTATATATTTATATATATAATTGATTGTTTCTAATTTCGAAAATGTTGCAGTGACTTTGGAACAAATAAAAAAGAAAATATTGCACGATGTTTCGGACGAAGAGAGTATAATTTATAATTTAAATAAATGTAAAATATTTCTTTCGTTTGAGTTAAAGGTATTTTTTGATTTTGTAAATATATAATGTAATAGAGTAGTATAAAATTTATTTTACATCAAGTATTAGTGGGATTAAAAGAATAAAGATAATAAAATAAAAATTATTTTCGTATGTAATTATAAAATACTTTTACTAAAAAGAAAAAATATACAGTATTTTTTATTTGAACAGACATAAACGACGATATAGATATTTTTAATTATATTTTAATAAAATTTACTATAAGATATTGATATTATTTTTTAAAAAATTAAAATTTTATATAATATAAATATTTATTTATTTATGATTAATATAAATTACTTTTTAAAATAATTAAAAATATAATTTTCAATTTCAATTTCAAACAAAATTATTACTTCAATTATGATATTTTTAAAAACAAATACATATTACTTAATCACACAATATATTAATCACACAATATATGTCCAACACTTTTGGTTTAAAAAATAAAAAAAAAAAACCCAGACCTATAGCAAGTGTTTTTAATTTAAAATATATATTGTATTATTTTCTTCCAGATGATAGTGGCAGAACCAACTTCTGAATTCTGTGGAAACAGAATACTGGTTATTTTCATATATCTGACACATCTTCTGTATTCCTGAACACAACACTAAATTTGGTAGGGACAAAATGCTGGTTATTTTCATCTATCTGACACTGTCTTCTTTAATTCCTGAACATAGCAGTAACATTGGGGTGAAGAAAAAGAAGGAAAATAAATGAAATGAACGAAGGAGAAAAAAAAAATAAAAGAAAGACAAATGTCATGACTCGTGGTTGAAGGGACATTTAACTAAACAATATAATTCTTTTTATAAGTAAATATATTTTTTTTTTTTATGGGATTGGGATAGCTGCTCCTAACCCCTTAATAGTTAAGTTCTACCTGTAGATGATATCATCAAGTGTTGAGAATTCTCTCGTCGTCAATTTTTTGATTGAATTTTTTGATTCGGAGAAAATGTAGGGATCGACCTCGTACCTCCCACTTGTAAAGGGAGCGTTCTACCATTTGAGCTATATCTTCTTCGCTAGTTTTTGTTGATTTAGGGTTTAGAATTTTCAATTTAGTATTGTTACATTTATGGGAACTGAGAATTTATCATAAAAATTTATGAAATTTTTATCTTTTCATGCGAAATCCAACTTTCTTAGCAAGAGTTAAGTAGAAGTAATAGGATTATTCTTCTGAATCAAATTTCATTTCAATTTATGTGTACTACTTCCATCAACATTACGAGTCTTATCTTTTATATTCATAAAATTTAGTTTACGTAACAAAGATTTATTAGTCAATGAAGTATTAAGTTCAATGGAATAAAACATAATTACAACACTGTAATAAAACAATATAATTTGAGAAGAAAATTGACAAAAATAAAATTAAAATATTTTTAGAAATTAAATATAAAAAGATTTGGACAAATATCTACAACTTCAAAGGCAATGAATGCACATAACAATATATCCATAGAGGTAAGAACAACAATTTTCATATAACCTCCCCTTAAATGTTACAAAAGTTCTTTCATAACTTTTCCCTAAGTGAATTTATGTATAATGTGTTTTTCTTTATTTATTAAACAATCCACACTCAAATACTATCATGCATATTTGTATTAAAATCTTACAATATCATTTACGCTAAACTTGGTTACATCGACAATACTATATAAAGTATAAAAGATCAAAATTTATTCCAAAAATTTCTTTACTATTGTCACATATATTTAATTTATGTTAGTAACATATGATCGCTAAATTTTAAAGTGGAGACTATCCGATGATTCTACAAGTTAAAAACTATTCCTAAATTTAACAATATTAAATTTAAAAAAAAAAATAAAATTAGACCCTGAATCAACAAAAGTTAATTGAAATTGAAAATTATCAAACATTAACAACATTTAATTGAAAAACTTGATTAAAAATAGTACGTTTATTTTGATTTCAAATTAAAATCAACATTCTTTAGTTTATATGTTTTGAATAAAATCCATTATTTATTCGCATCATATTAAAATATAATTTAATTTCAAATTTAAATTTAAATTAAAAAACTTTAATTCCAGATTCCTCAAAAATTTTTACATAATTTTTTACATTCTCGGAAGATTTTTCTATAAAAAACAATAAGAGAAAAAAAAATGAAGAAAAAAATTGTTTCTAACTCCAAATTTTTTAAAATTTTCATTTTTCTCAACATTCTAGACAATTTTTTTTTTTAGAAAAACAACCAGAAAAGAAAAATTACGAAAGTGGTTACTTAAACTTAAAATTTCTCAAAATTCTCAACATTTTGGGTAGAGTTTTTTTTTAAAAAAAAACAAACAGCCAAGAGAACAAATACTTTACAATTCTCAATATTCTATGCATGTTTTTTCTTAAAAAAAAAAGGTCAGAGAATAAAAAGGAAGCAAAATGTTAATTAAACTCCAAATTTCTCAAACTTCTCAATGTGACAGATTTTTCCTAAAAAGAAAAAGAAACAAAGTTTCTTATAACTTCAAATTCCTTATCATCCTCAATATTTTAGGCAGGTTTTAAAAACAAAAATAAAAATTGTCGGAAATTTTTTTTAAAAAAAGGTTAATTAAACTCCAAATTTCTCAAAATTCTCAACATTCTAAGAAGTTTTTTCAAAAAAAAAAAAACAGAATAAAAAATGAAGAAAATTACTTAAGCTTCAAATTCCTTCAAATTTTCAATATTTTAAACATATTTTATTTATTTATTTATTTTTTTAAAAAAAATAGTTAGGGAATAAAAAGAAGAAAAATGTTACTGAAACTCCAACTTCTTCAAAATTATCAATATTTTAGATAGATTAAAAAAACAAAAAACAGTAAAAGAATAAAAAAAAGAAAAAAAAAAGGTTATTTAAACTTTAAATTTCTCAAAATTCTCAATATTTTATGAAAAGTTTCTCATAGGTAAATTATAATTTATTAAAAGATATAATTAGGGTTTGTTTGCTTTGTGTTTTGGTTTGAATTTTTTTTTTTTTATTTATTCTTTATGTATAGTATAAAGAATTGTGTAGTTAATATAAAAATACTATAGTGTAATAGAGTAAGTATAAGAATTATTTTACTTCAAACGTTAGTGAGATTAAAAAAATAAAGATAATAAAATTTGTTTTACTCCAAAGGATTAATTGTGAGATATTTTTACTAAAAATAAAATAAATGCATTATTTTTTCTTATAGATATAAATGATAATAAAGATATTTTGAAATTTGAATTTAATAAAATATACTATAAGATATTAATATTATTTTACAAAAAATAAAATTTTATATAATATACATTTTTTTTATTTATGATAAATATATATTAGTTTTTTAAAATAATTGAAAATATGATTTTCAATTTCAATTTCAAATCAAACTTATTATTTCAATTTTCATATTTTTAATATAAATATATTACTTAATCACACAATACATGTCCAAAAACTTTTGATTTTAAAAAATTAAGGACTGGAGAATCAGTTTTGAATTCTGTAAATGACAGAATATTTGTTCATTTTATCTATCTGACACTATTTTGTTTGATTCCTGAACACAGTAGCAATATTGAATCAGTTTTGAATTCTGTGAGAGACAGAATGCTTGTTCATTTTATCTATTTGACACTATTTTGTTTGATTCCGAAACACAGCATCAACATTGGGTAAATAAAAAGAAGGAAAATAAATAAAATGAAAAAAAAGAAAAAAAAATAAAAGCAAAACAAATGTCATATGTTGTGGTTGAAGGGACAATTAATAGTGACATAATTTTTTTTGACACGTAAATACTTTTTTGTTGAATTAGGACAATTTCCTCATAATCTCTTAATAGTGATACCCCTATCATGATATAATCACGTAGTGGTGAGAATTCTCTCGTCGTCGATTTTGTGATTGAATTTTTTGAATCAAAGAAAACATAAGGATCTAACCTCGTATCTCCCGCATGTAAAGAGAGTGCTCTACCATTTGAGCTATATTTCTTTCGCTAGTTTTTGTTGCATGTCACTATTCCTCTCGCCAACGTCACTATTCCTACGTTCGTTGCATGTCTAGATCCGCCTGTCAGTCCATCACGGCCCTGATTGTTTTTTGACAACATATGTTTTTGTTTTATTATCGGTTTAAATTTAAATTAAATATTGAGTTAAATGTGATTTATTTATTTAATATCTTAAGTATAATACTCCATCTGTTTCAAATACCGTACAATATTTGAATTCGGCACGAGAATTTAGGTGAGTAGTATTAAGTAGGTAAGTTGAGATAATTTAAAGATTAAATGATGTGATTTAAGAGAGAAATACATATTTATTAATTTTATTTGAGTGATGTGATGAGATAAAGTGAAGTGTATAAATATATATAAAAATATAATTAATTATTTCTAAATTCGAAAATGTTACAGTGAGTTTAGGACAAACAAAAAAAAAAATATTGCATATTGTTTGGAATGGAGATAGTATAATTATAATTTTAAAAAATGTAACTATTTTTTTCCTTTGAATGAAAGGTATTTTTTTGATTTTGTAGGTAGATTTAGGTATATAGTACTTTATACATATATAGTATAATAGAGTAGCATAAAATGTATTTTACTCCTAAGTTTTAGCGGGATTAAAAGAATAAAGATAATAAAATAAAAATTATTTTCATATGTAATTGTAAAATACTTTTACTAAAAATAAAAAGCGTAAAGTATTTTTTATTTGAATACACATAAATGATGATAAAAGGATTTTTAATTGTATATTAATAAAATATACTATAAAATATTAATATTATTTTACAAAGAATAAAATTTTATATAATATAAATATTTATTAATTTATAATTAATATAAATTAATTGAAAATATGCTTTTTAATTTCAAATCAAAATTATTACTTCAATTTTAATATAAAAATCAAAGACTTATAACAAGTGACGCGGAAACAGAATACTGTTTTGATTATTGGTTTCTCACGTGTAAAAGGAATGCTCTACCATTTGACCTATATTTCCTTCACTTTCTTTTTTTTTTTTTTTCGTTTTTTTTGTTGACTTGAGGTTTAAAATTTTTAATTTAATAATGTTAAATTTACGAGAATAGAGAATTTAAATATTTATGAGAATAGAGAATTTAATAATTCTCTAGCATTTATAACTTTTCACTGGGGGTGTGTTTGTTCGGGGGTTTTGATTTTGAGTTGGAATTTGAATAGTAAAACTTTTGAATTTGAATAGTTGTATGATGTGATATAAATAGGTATTGATGTAATATTTTGAATGTTGAATTGATTTTTAATATAATATAAAAAATAAAAAATAGGTGTTTAATTTGATATTTTTTGGAGAAAAAAATAAGATAAATAATGGATTTAAAATTCAATCCCCCGAACAAACACACCCTAAGTAATTTTATGTATAATGTGTGTTTACTTACTTATTAAACAATCCACACCCAAATATTATCATGCGTACTTGTATTAAAATCTTACAATATCATATATACTAAACAGAATTACATCGACAATACTAGATAAAGTATAAAATATCAAGATTTATTAAAAAAAAAATTATTTACTATATGAGGATTCTACAAATTAAAAACTAATCCTAAATTTAACAATATTAAATGGAAAAAAAAAATTTGACCTAAATTTAAAAATGTTAACTGATATTGAAAATTCTCAAATATTAACAATATTAAATTGAAAAACTAAATTATAAATAGTGGATTTAATTTTGATTTCAAATTAAAATCACTCTTGTTTTGTTTATAGTTTTAATAAAAATATATTATTTATTCACATCATATTAAAGTATTATACAAATTAAAATTTAAATTAAAAAATTTAAACTCGACTCCTCTAAATATTTTACATTCTTGACAGATGTTTCTAGAAAAATTAATCAGAAAAAAGAAGAAAATTAAGTAAACTTTAAATTTTTCAAAATTCTCATTTTATCATATTCAAGACAAATATTTCTAGAAAAAAAAAAACAATTTAAAAAAAGAAAAAATAAAGTCAAAATCAGAGAATAAAAAGGAAGAAGATAATTACTTAGAACTCCAAATTTCTCAAAATTGTCAATGTAACATATTTAAAACAAAAAAAACTGTCTAGAGTCACAAAACAAATATAAAGAAGATGGTTTTTTTTTGTTCTACATAATTTAGTTATGTGCTTAAAATAAATGATGAAAAGTGTACTAAGAGAGTGGGGGCAAGAAATATTTATTTCAGTTTTTCTAAATTTTACTATTTGAATTTTATATTTTTTAATTAAAAATATTTTTTTTATAAAATATTTCATTAAATATTATTTAAATGCACAATTTAAATCAATTTTTTTCAAATCAAACCCAAAGAAATAGACATTTGTGTTTTTGTTTTTACAAATTTACTGTGTATGTATTTGTAGGCAAGAGACCCGTATATAGACAATTCTATGGTCTGCAAGCCCGAACAAACACACTTAGTATTTATTGTAAAATAGATTCGTTGACTACATCATTTCACCCCATATTTGTAGTCATATGTCATTTTTCTCGCATATCTGTACATTAATATTTGTATAATACATTAATATTTGTATAATTCTGTTTTGGACTATTATTTCATAGAAATCTGACAAGATCCCCACATGTCCATGATGAAAAACCTAAAAATATATGTTATGTAGATATCATTTTATTCATTATTTACCATATGTATATTTGACTTGTAGTGAACTTAAATCACATTTCTATAAAATTTTCTTACAATGTTTTTTTAAAAAAAAGTTAGAAATATTTCCTACTTCAACATAATAGTCAATTATTATTTTCATTATCGCCATGCACATATGTATATAATAAAAATAAACAATTTTAAAACTATCAAATCAACATATTTATTATCGATATTCATCAAAATTAGAAAATCAAAATCAAATCTCTAGATTCAAATGAAAACAAAATCTCAAATTCTTTTTATATTAAAATCTAATCCATAGTCAAATAAATTCATAAACCAAACTCAAATAAACAGACCACAATGTCACCTTCATTCACTCATGCATGTGTATATTTACACCCATTTTCTTTCACCGGATGTGCCTTCTGCTTCTACTCAAACTTGTCATATGGTGTGTTTTTTTTCCCTGTTGACAGTGGCGAAACCAGTTTCTAAATTCTGTGGGGGGGGCTGGAGCTGGTTCATTTTCATCGATCCGAGACCATCTTTTTTTATCCCTGAACGCAACAGCAACAGTGGACTGGATGAAGAAAAAGAAGAAAAAAATAAATATACGAAGAAAAGAAGAAGAAAAAATATCATAACTTGTAATTGAAAGGACATTTAATCATAACTATATAATTTTTTTGCATGTAAAGATACTTTATTGAGAGATTGAGACAGCTGCCCCCTAACTTCTTAATAATTATGCTCTTATCTGTCAATGATATCATCACACAGTGGTTATAATTATTGGCCCCAAAACAATTACGGTTCCTCGATTCCAGCCAAATGGGGATTGACATATGGTGATAGTGTTTATTATTATTATTATTATTTTAAAATTTATAAATCAACCTAAAAACTACTATATTTTCAAATTAATAATTGTGAATCTCATTTTGGACTATGGAACAATTTATTCAACCATAGCAAGAATTGTTCTCCTCCAAACAAAGAACTCGTCAACAATGGCATCGCCTCAAGCCTTCTTTATCATTGTCTTCCTTGTTTTTGGTATATTTGTTCAGCTCCGCCCAAAGACCTTGTCGTCAGCTTTTGGTACGTTGATGTTTTGTTTTTGCTATTATTTATTTATCTCTAAAATCAATGATTTGAATATTCTTTCGACGTTGATTTTATGATTGAATTTTTGATTTAGTGTTGTTAATATTGGAGAAATTTTAAATTCTTGTTACTTTTTGTTGGTTTCTATTAACAGAAACACCCAAAAGAATGTGTGGATCAAAGATCGGACCTCTTGCATTTAAAGGAAGTGCTCTACCATTTGAACGATATATATTTCCTTCGGATTGTGTGGCGATTGTCAGCACTCAATCAACGTAAATTGATAAGACGAGTAATATATGCTTCACAGTACATATTTTGTCTACACATCATAAAATTTCATAATATAATAAATTATTAAGTTTAACTGAATAAACATATATATACAACACATCATAATATATAAATTTTATATAATTTATTTTTATATAATACAATATTAAACTGCTGCTATGTATACTTATTTTGGGATGTGTTATTTGGAGATATTTTTACATATTTACTATTTATTAATTTTTTTCTAAAAACATAAAATTGAATATATATTTTTTTATTTTTATACTCCCTTTGTTCGAACTTAATATATTATTTTTACTATTTTTTTATCTGTTTTATTTAAAAGTATTAATTTTTTAATGTAATTCATATATAAATATCAAAATAATTCTAATTTTTATATAAGTATTCATTTTCTCTGTATTTTTCAAGACAAAAATAATTAAAGTACCTTTACATATTTTTATTAATTAATAAAATATTAGTATTTTTTTTAATCTAGTAAAAAAATAAAATATTATATTGAAATGTATACATTCAAAGAATTTTAACAAAATTTATTTATATCACATTATATAATTACTCAAATTAAAAAATATATTATGTAAAATAAAATGCAAAGTCCAAACCACAAACAAACACATTCGTGGAGTTTTGGTTTTGTTTGGGAAAAATATAAAATAAAATGTAAAATAAAATTTTGATTTTATGTACTAAATATGATACTTTTAATTTTAAAGGATCGACACTGATTTGATCTACACGGTCAGATCATATACGTGGTATATCGGATGTTTGATATAAAAAAGATAAAAATTAATTTAAACTTTAAATATATACTCTTTAGTTTTTGAGTAAGTATCAATCATATAATGATTGTGCATATAAGCATTTTGCCTGGAAAAAAAAAAAAAAACACATTCAATTGCCAGAGAAAAAAAAAAATAAAAAAAACACATTCAATAAAAAAAAAAAAAATCTAATATTGAGAGTGAGAAAGAAAAAGAGAGCGGTGAGATTCTAATTTCTTCAAATTTTTCTATTTGAATTTTGTATTTTTTGAAAAAAAAAATATTTTTATTTCTCAAAATATTTTATAAAATATTATTCAAATACAAAATCTAAATTAAATTTTTTCAGATCAAATTCAAAGAAACAGACCCTTTGTTTTCTTTTTTTTAAAAACTTACTAGGTATTTTGTAGGCGGAAAATCCGTATGTAGACAATTTTATGGAAACACATCACACATTTGTAGTCATACATTAATTTCCTCGCATGTTTGTGCATTATTATTTGTATAATTCTGTTTTGAATTATTATTTCACAAAAATCTGACACAATCTCCATATGCCCATGGTGAAAAACCTAAAAATATATGTTATCGAGATATTATGTTATTCATTATTTACCATGCGTGTATTAGATTCTTCATGACTTGTAGTGTACTTAAATCATATTTCTCTCCAATTTTCTTATAATATTTTTTTCTAAATTATAAATATTTTCTACTTCAACGTAATAGTTAATTATTATTTTCATCATCTTACACGTATATGCATATATAATAAATATAAACAATTTTAAAACTATCAAATCAACATATTTATTATTGTATCCATCAAAATTAGAAAATAAAAAACCAAATCTCTATATCTAAATGAAAACAAAATCTCAAATTCTTTTTAAAATTAAAATCTAATCCTTAGTAAAATAAAATCTCATAAACCAAACTCATGGGTGTGTATCTTCACACCCATTTTTTTCCACCCGCTGTGGCTTATGCTTCTTCTCCGACTCATCATATGTTGTGTTGTCTTTCCCTATTGATAGTGGCAAAATCAGTTTCTGAATTCTTGTGGGGACTGGGTGCTAGTTCATTTTCATCGATCTGACACCATCTTCTTTGATCCCCAAACGCAGCGACATTGAGGTGAAGAAAATGAAGGAAAATAAATAAAATGAAAGAAAGATAAAAAGTAGAAATAAAAAAAAAAAGAAATATCATAACTTGTGGTTGAAGAGACATTTAATTATAACGATATAATTTTTTTTTTATACGTAAAAAAAAAACTTTTTTGTGAGATTAGGACAGCTGCCTCTAACCCCTTAATAGTTATTCCTTAAAAAAAATTTACATTCTTGATAAAAGATTTTAGAAAAAACAATCAAAAAAACAAAAATACTTAAACTCAAAATTTCTCAAAATTCTCATTTTCACAACATTGTACACATATCTTTTTAGAAAACAAAAAAAAAAAAAAAAAAACCAATCTCTTTTGTATTAGAGAAGATTGCCGTCAGAAAAGAAGATTTCTACGGGCAAGTTTTACAGGATGTTGTTGTTTTTTAAAAATTTAATTTATGGCAGAAGCAATACAAACTTTTACTTCTTCTTCAAGTTCTTATATTTTTCGGTTATTTTATTCATACTCATTTTTATTAATTATATTTTTTTTTTGAATTTTTGTATAATTTTTTAGCCTTTTTTTATGGTAGAAAACAAAATTTTCTATTGGAAAAAATTGCCACCGGGAGCAGGAGCAGAAGTCGTCTTCTTGAAGTAAGATTTTTATTAAATCTAAGTTTTTCAATAAATTTTACTTTTTTTTAATTTATTTTAATTAATTATATTTTTTTGAATTTTTGTATAATTTTTTACCCTATTTTTTATTTTATTGTAGAAGTCAAAATTTTTCTACCATAAAAACCAGGAGCAGAGTCTGTTTTTTTTTTAAAGTAAATTTTTTAATTTTGAGTTTTTGAATAATTTTTTTATTGATGAATTATCCAATGAATTTGTGTATAAATTAATTATTTCATAAATTTAGAGATATCTTCATATTTAATCAAAAATAATTTGTAGAAAGAATAATCCCTAAAATAATAATCCAATATTTTATTCCGTAAGTTGTAAAAAACATAAATTGTTATATGTATATGAATAATAATTTTATTTTCATAATCAATCAAATTCTAAACACATCCAAATATACGTATAGTTTTTATATATTTTTTATTGATTTTATTCATAATAAATTAAATTGTTGTTTTAACATTAAATTATTTTAGTTATATTGTATATTTTATTCCAAATATATAATGTAAATCATAAATTTATATTACATATTTCTTTCAAGAAAAGTTTGTGTTCGAACAGTCGTGGCTGATGTTGGTGTCTGCAGAGGTGGCCTGATGCCGACTCTATTTGGTGCATGTGTTTGGCCGAGAATTAATGGATGATGATAGATGATGATGATGTTTTTAGTTCGAACTTGCAAAAGATCCGGCGGCAGCCGCTCAAATCAGAAGATGTGTTAAAATTGTTGTTATGGGTGTAGTGAAGATTTTGTTTGTTTTTCTTTTGTTTTTTAAGCAGTAGAATGAGAAATTTGTTCGGTAGAGTCTTGTTAGATGATATATTTTTATTTCTTAATTTATTGTATGATATTTAGTGGAAAGACGGCGGTTGTGTAAATTTTGGATATATTATTTATTAATTAATTTTTAATATATTTGTTTTTTAAAATGATAAAATAAATTTAAAATAAATATATAGTATTATCTAAAGGTAAATGCATATATTTTAGTAATTTTAAAAATAACTATGTAAATACATATATATGTTTAAGAAAAAGCATAGACTTAGGTTTTAAATTTATTCTAAAATTACAACGTATATATTGATAAATAATTTTTATTTGTAATTACTATTATAATGAAGATATAAAAAAAATTATGTTAAAACTTTAAAATGTAATTTATTTTGTATTCAAACTTATTTTAAATAATAATACTAATCTTATATTCAATTAAGAAATAAAAGTAAAATACTACAAAATTAAATATTTATTTTATAATTGGATGGAAAAATTACTATTAAATATAAAAATATGATTATAATTTTTTTCGTTGATTTCACCATGGGTATTCCACTAGTTAAAAAATAATAAGGAAGAAGAAGGTTATTTAAACTTTAACCTCCTCAAAATTCTCAATATTCTAGTTAGAATTTTCAAAAAAAAAAAAATAGTCAAGAGAATAAAAATAAAAAATAAAAAAATAACTCCATATTCTTTACCATTGTGATCGTTCTAAACAAATTTTTCTGAACAATCAGAGGATAAAAAATAAGCAGGATGTTATTTAAGCTACTCAAAATTCTCAATGTGGCAGATTAACTTCAAATTTTTTATAATTCTCAATATTTTAGGCACATTTTTCTGAAAAGAGCGGTCAGAGGATAAAAAGAAAACAGAAGGTACTAAAATTCCATATTCCTCAAACTTCTCAATGTGATAGATTAACTTCAAATTGCTTACAATTGTCAACATTCTAAGCAGATTTTTCTGAACAGTCAAAAGATAAAAAATAAGCAGAATGTTATTGAAACTCCTCAAAATTCTCAATGTGGCAGATTAACTACAATTTCTTACAATTCTCAATATTTTAAGCACATTTTTCTGGAAAAAAACAGTCAGAGAATAAAAAGGAAGCAGAAGGTTACTAAAACTCCGTGTCCCTCAAATTTCTCAATGTGACAGATTAACTTCAAGTTTTTTACAATTGTCAACTTTTTAGGTAGATTTTTCTGAACAGACAGATGATAAAAAAAAATAAACATAATGTTATTTAAACTCCTCAAAATTGTCAATGTGGCAGATTAACTCCAAATTTATTACCATTCTCAATAGGATATTTTTCTGAAAAAACAGTCAGAGAATATAAATGAAGCAGAAGATTAATAAAACTCCATATCTCTCAAATTTCTCAATGTGACAAATTAACTATAAATTGCTTACAATTCTCAAATTTCTAGGTAGATTTTTCAAAAAAAAAAAACCGCTAGAGGATAAAAAGGAAGAAGAAGATTACTTAAACTCCAAATTTCTAAAAATTTTCAATGTGGAATATTTTTGTGTAAAAAGTAGTAAGAGAAGTGAAAAAATTTTCTAAAATAAAACATTCAGAGAATAAAACGGAAGAAAATAGTTATTTAAATTTCAAATTCCTCATATTCTCAGTATTTTAGATAGATTTGTTAAAGAAAAAAACAGTCAAAAAATAAAAATGAAAGAAGAAGGTTATTTAAACTCCAAATTTATCGAGATTCTCAATATGACAAATTTTTCTAAAAAAAAAAAACAAACAGCGGTCAAAGAATAAAATAGAAGAAGATGGTTATTTAAACTCCAAATTCCTCAAAATTTTCAATATTTTAGGCAAATATTTTTTAGAAAAAATAGTCCGTTAATAAAAAGAAAGAAGAAAGTTATTTAAACTTTAAATTCTTCAAATTTTTAATATTTTAGACAAATATTTCTAGAAAAAATAGTCAAAGTATAAAAAGAAAAAAAATGGTTATTTAAACTTCAAATTCTCAAAATTCACAACATTTTATACAAATTTTTTAGGGAAAAAAAAAAAGAAAAAAGAACGAAGAGAGAATTAAGTGCGGAGAAACTCATAGGTTGTTATATAATTTATTAAAAGATAAAATATTTTCATTGATATTTAAAATATTCAAAATAAATAAATAAGTTTTTATTATAATGTTTTAAATATGAGATTTTTTTTTTAAAGAAAATTTTTTTATTTTTACAAATAACTATAAATAAATTTAAAAATATAAGTAAATACATATGTTGATTTGAATATCGTACAACTTATATGTAGGAAATGTAAAGGGGTTTTTTATTTTATTTTATTTTATTAATAATAAGGAACCATGGCATTTGAGTCTACCCCATTACCTCAAGATATTCCTTAGGGACTGTATGTATTTGACTTGATTTTGATTATGAATAAAATGTGTTTATTTGACTTATATTCTTAAAATTTATTATGTGTACTCTATACTTTTTTTAAAAAGTAAAAAATATTTTTGATAAAATATTTTATTAAATATTATTTATATAAAAAACTTAAATAAAAGTTTATATTCTCTCCGTCCCATTGAAATGTTGTCATTTTCTATTTTCGTCCGTCTCAAAACAAGGTTACCATTTCCTAATTTAGTAATTGTACTACCTACCTAACATAATAAATACCCTTCCAACTTACACTATATTACACAAATGTCATTACTTTTATATTACACAATGCTAATAGGGGCATCTTCGTCTTTTTCACTACAACCCATTATAATACTAATATTAAAAAGTCTACGTTCAAAAAGTAAACGACAACCTTGCACCGGGACAGAGAGAGTATTATTTATTTATTTAAATTATTTAAAATTTGAAATTATTTGTTTTTTTTTAAAAAAAAAAAAAGTTTAGTCATTATATATACTACCCAACACAATTTATAATTATTTACATTAATAAATAGGCATAATTTTTAAAATGATGCATAAGTTAATAATTATACATATTAGGAGTGTAGTTTACTTTTCATTATTCTTTTAATTTGGAATTAATCCATCTAGTTATATTTTATACTCCATTACCATTTTTCATTTTTTGTTCATAAAAAAAAATAATATTATTTGTTAGTTTATTAATTGTACTACTATATAACATAATTAATATCCTTACAATTTTCAATATATTACACAAATATTATTACTTTTTTATTATACAATCTAATCTAATAGAGGTATTTTTGTCTTCTTCACTATAAATCAATATAATACTAATACAAAAAAATTTATATAAAAAAACAAATATTACTTTTTTGCGGGACGGAGGTAATATATTAATTTTAAATATTAATATATATATATATAGCCCCAAAAATATTTTTTCATTTGATTTGAGAAATTTTTGCTTAAATTTGAAATTAATATAATATTTTATATAAACAAAATATTTAAAAAAAAAACATAAAATTTAAATAATAAAATTTAGAAATTTCAGCCAAAAGAATCATACGACACACAATACAAGAAAAATTCAAAAATAAAAATTTCAGTAGTGTTCTCTTACCAAACTTCATCCTATTTTTATTATTTATCAAATTTTTTTCTTAAAAAATATTATATTAAATTTTTACTTTCTAAATTTTATATTATAAAAAAAAATAATTTATGTTTAAAATATGAAATCAACGACTACTCATACCTTATTATAAAATTATTTTAATTTCAAAATTTTTTTACTATTTCAATTTCAAATAAAAATATAAATTAGGAACACAAATGCAGCTTGTGAATACGAGCGTTGGTACTGTCAATTAAATGCAGTGTGAACACGTGTCAGACACGTGGCATGAGTTGGAAAAAGCGCTGTTTGATAGGGGTAAAAGTGTCAAACACTTTAAAGCGCGCCTACTCTGGTGGCCAATTGCGGTTTCAAAACAACTTCCCAAAGCTGCTGCCAACCACTCAACTTCACTTTACTGCTCTGCACTTCTCTATTTTCTAACAATTTTTTGTTTGTTTAGGGCAGGGTAGGGTGGGGTTTTGAATGATTTTTATTATTTTTTTAAAAAATACTAATTTAAATTTATTTTTATTTTTTATTAAAATTTAAATTTGTATTCATAATATCGTACCAACAATCAACTGTGGGTGGGTTTGTTTTGTATTTTGCTTTCAAATTTTTTTTAGGTGAAATATACGAAGGATGTTTAAAGTATTTTTTAATGGAACAATTCTCTGTAAATATTATTAAAAAATATAAATATATATATATATTAATATATTCCCTCTACTTTTATATAAATATATATATATTAATATATTCCCTCTAGTAGGAGGGAGTAATAATAGTATTTTAATAATATTTACAAGGGTTACATTTACTTTTGGCGCAGTATTTAAAAATAATAGTATTTTAATTATAGTGAGTAGTTAAAAGTAGTGTAATAATATTTTTGCCCTTGTCTTTTGGTATAAAAGTAATGATACGATGTAAAGTAAGGGTATTTGTGGAAAAAAGTATGGTATTTAATGAAATGTAAACTTTGTAATTGGACGTCCCAAAATAGATACATGTAAACTTTATAAGCGGACGGAGGGAGTATTATTCATTCATAAAAATTCAACATTCAATACAAAATATTATTTTTTATATTATCAACACAATTTTTCATACAATACAAAAAAAATAAAAATTAATTCATCTAAAAACACTGATGGGATATAATTGAATTGAATTGACGTAGATAATATAAAAATAATGAATAATAATCATCTATAATTTTTTTTATTATTTTAACTAATAATAATTAATTTATTATTATATTTTCTAATCACCTAACTCTTTGTTATTACTATTTTAATAAAATTTCTATAATATTTTAATTTTACTTTCTACCTATTTCTTTTATTATTAAAATGTACTATTTTCGTTCGGTTCTAAGGGTCTCATTTAGTTTTTGCGTATTGATATTTGAATATTAATTATTATATTAAAATGTACTACAAATTAAGAAAAAAATTACAAAAATACTTTCATTAATGTCTTATAATACTAATAAAATGACATTTGTATAAAAAATTATACAAATTTAAAAATATTTTTAATTATAAATATAATGACACAAAAGATAAATACGAACGACGGATGGAAATAGTACAAATACCGTGTGCAAATAAACTTATGTAATTTTACATGGAGTATAACAACACACTACTTATGTTTAATCAGTCATACATATATCACATAATTAAGTATCATCCAACAATTTTTTATTTTTTATTTTTTATTGTTTTTTGGTGAATGCAATATTTTAAATTAAAATTTATTTATTAAATATTTTTTAATTAAAAATAAAATAGAAAAAACACACGCATACATAATAAATAACAAACACTGCACTATATTAATAGAACCTTGACTGTAATTGTTTATTTTAATATTTTTAAAATAAAATAATTGAAGTATTTTGATTAAAATTATTCATATAAAATATGAAATTTCTAAGGAAAATAAATATTGACAGATTTAATAACCACTAAAAGATTGATGTATAAATTACAAATAAATTAAATAAATATATGTATGGGTTGGCCCTGACAAGAACAAGTTTGGTCTGTAGAGATAGACATGATTTTGGAATTTCAATTGTTGATGGGATATTTGGACTAAACAAACAGCCCAGGCCAGGGCCCAAAATAATATAGATATATATATATATATATATATGTATAAAATAAAATGGGTAGTCAAATTAATTAAATACTTCATTTAGTTGGTTATATTTATGTTACATTTCATTTTTTAATTATCCGTTATATAATTTTATTATTCATATTTTAATGAATAATAATCGTTAGTATTTTTATATTTTTAACATCATTTTTTTTTAAATATTATTATCTTCATCCGAGTTTAAAGGTTCTATTTATTTTTTGTGTGGTGATATTTGAATATTAATTATTAAGAAAAAATTGCAAAAATATTTCAATTAATGTCTTATAATACTAGTAAAATGATATTTGTATAAAAAATTATATAAGTATAAAAATATTTTTAATATTAAATATAAAAATGCAAAAAGTAATTATAACTCTTAAATGCCAGACCGATAAAGTATAATGCAAATTGTGATAGGGTAAAGGGCCCGCTGAGTTGTAATTTGTTACATGGTAACGACAAGCAATCGTGCTTCTTATTTAATTGCCCTAACCCCACCCCACCCCACCCCAACCTTATTATTTATTTTATTTCGTTGACCATTATATATACTTGTATTTTATTTTGTTTTATGTATATATATTATCGGTAAGAAGATTGTGTGAAGAATTGAGATAATCTTGGGTTTTAATTTCGTTTCAAATTAATAATAATAATAATAATAATAATAATAATAATACCGACAACAATAATATGGGGACAAAAATCTGAGGCACGTGGGGTGGGAACAGCGCACGTGTGGGCACTTGATAGAAACTCAACTTCGAAAGGTTTAAGTGCGGCTCCACCTCACTTCTTTGACACTTCTATTTCTTTTTTCTTTTTCTTTTTTTAATTTGAAATATTTTTAAATCTTATTATTATTATTATTATAACGTAAAAATTCATAATCGTTATTATACTGGATAACTTTATGGGCAAACTTATAATCTGCAAATTAAGTCGGTAAGACAAATCACATTGAACAAATAATGTGTGACAGATAAGATCTGAAGACATCGAAGATTTAAGTCATAATTTCACGGTAAGACAAATCACATTGAACAAATAATGTGTGACATATAAGATCTGAAGACATCGAAGATTTAAGTCATAATTTCACGATTACGAGTTCATAGGTATTTTTGTTTGTATTTTAGATTTTGAGTTTAAGATTTAAATAATACTTCCTCCGTCCCACATAATTTATCCATATTTTCTATTTTCGTCGGTCCCACGTAACCTGTCCTTTCTATTTTTGAAAATATAATTATGTACTTTAATCGCATTTTAAATTTCAGATTTTATAATTTTCTTAATTTTAATTAAGCTATTTACTTATCTCAATCTTAATCTATAATTATTTTTATTAAATAATAATTATTTTTACTAATACACTTTTTAATTATTTACTAATTATACTCTACCTAAATTCTCGTATCTACCATGATAGTCTCATATTTTCTGGGACAGAGTAAAATATTGCTCTTAAATTTCACAATAATAATTAATTAAATAGAGAGGGTATTACATTAAATAAATTAACAAAAAAATAAATTGAAGCTTTAAATTAATTTCAGAGCCTTTGAGAATTAAATGAACTTACATCAATTAATTAATTAATTGATACAGGTAAATTTAAAATAATTGCAGAATTTATTAAAGCGATTCATATTTATTAAAATGTCAGATATATTAATTACTTCTGACCTAATTAAAGTTTAATTTATGGTTACTCTCAGATCTTCTTTAATTCAATATTAATATAAATTTGCAGGTTCAAATTTATGTTACTGAAAACCGAGGATATATTTGCATTACGGTTCCCTTTTTTTTAAAAAAATAAAAATAATAAATTTATATTATATAAAAAAAATTATCAAAATTTTATATTCAATATTTATTTGTCATTTCGAACATTTTTATTTTTATTACTATTTCTAAACTAACAAAAACTTTAAAAAAAAAAAAATAAATAAATACAAATATTTAAAACATACTTCAATAAATCTAAATTAATTTAAAATCTCGTTATTTCTATCTCTCTCGTAAATAAACAAATAATTTTACCTACATTTAAAATTATCTATTTTTTATAAAAATAATTTATGTTAATTATAAATAAATAAATATTTTTTTATTAATTTGTATTTTATAAAATTTTATTCTTTATAAAATAATATTAACTATATTACATATATTTTATTGGAATATAATTTTTAAAATATTTAAATACATATTCTAAGTTATTTTTAATCATATAGCATATTAATTTTTATTTTAAAATTATAACCAATATCACTCACATAAAAAACAATACTATTATAAATCATTGTTATTAACTAATTATTTTAAATATTCTGTCACAAACTAAATGTGTCAATCTTTCCGAAACAAATGAAGTATGTACTATTTATTTCGGTTTATCTCAATATAATTAATTTAATTTTTAAAAAATAATTATACATTTTAATCATATTTTATAATTTTTTTAATTAAATTAAATTAATTAATTATTCTAATTTTAATTTATAATAATTATTTATATTATAGTGCAATAAATATTTTTATTAATATATTCTCTAATTTTTTATTAATTATAATTTTTTACTAAATTAGACAGCAATGGGCAAGAAAAAGGTTGATGAGTACAACACCAAATATAGATTTATTACATTAATTAATTTACCAGCTTGCCTTGCAGCATATTTTGTCAGCTGATACTGACACGGTCATGGGATAGACGTTTGTTTTTTTTTGTTTTTTTATTTTAATTTTAAATTATACTCCCTCTGTCCCACATACCATGTCCATATTGTCATTTCTATCTGTCCCATATACCATGTTCATATTGCCGTTTTTGTCTGTCCCACATACCATATCACTTTCATTTTTTGGAAAATAATTACACACTTTAATCTCATTTTAAACTTTTTAATTTTATTTTTTTTAAATTTTAATTAAACTAATTAGTTATCTTAATTTTAATTTATAATTATTTATATTATATGATAATTATTTTCATTAATATATTCTTATTATCTACTAATTATACCCCTCATAAAATACTGTGTCTATGGTGTAATAGACACGGTATGTGGGACGGAGGGAGTAATTAATACTATTTATTTTATATCTTTTTCATGTAATATCAAATTTAAATATTATTTAAATAAAAATAAAAAATAATATTTAGTTTCAAATCACAATTAAATAAATTCGTATATTTTCATCCATTATGTAATTATAAGCTCAATTTTATTCTTGAATAATAAATATTACTCCCTCCGTCCCAAAACTATAGTTTGGGTTGTGTTTGACACAAAATTTAAGTAATATTGATATTATATTGGTAGTGGATAAAAAGTACGGGGTAAATAACTTTTTTGCCCTTGTGAATGTATTAGTGTAAAAAGTAATGGTAATTGTGTAATATTAATGAAAAAATAAGAGTAGTTTTATAGTGGTATGGTTATTTATGAAAATGAGACCATTATTTTGAGACGGACAAAACTAGTAAACAAGACTATTGTATTGGGACGGGGGGAGTATTTAATTATAAATTGAATTCTAATACTGTCTTCATCCGATTTTAAGGGTCTCATTTACTTTTTGCGCGTCGATTTTTAAATATTAATTATTATATTAAAACATAATATAAATTAAGAAAAAAATTGTAAAAATACTTTCATTAGTATCTTAGAAGGATATTTGTACAAAAATTTATACAAATATAAAAATATTTATAATGTTAAGTACAATGACGCAAAAAATAAATATGACCCTTAGAGGCAGACGATGGATATAGTATTATATATTTAATTAAAATAAATTAATATATTTTTAAAATATTCGTTTATTTAAACGAAACATAAATAAAAGATTACAATTTATGTAAGTGTGTAAGATAGTTTTGATTCATTTGGATAAATAGAAGTGTCTAAGATAATTCTAATATTTTTGTCATTTGCCTTTTTATGTATATATGTAATGTTATGTTTATAATTTTTTTTTTTATTTTAAATGACAAAAATATTAAAAAATTATCTTCCATATTTTTATTGATTAATAAAATATTACTATATTATTTTTTAAATCTACTACAAAAAGAAAACAAATATATTGAATTAAGAATTGGAAAAAGTATATAATTTTAAATCTTTGTTTAATTTGGATAGGATATAATGTTTTAAGGATTGAAAAAAATAGTGTATAATAAATAAAATTCATAGAGTAGTATGATTTTGTTCTTTTTAATTTGATTTTACTTTTTTTTTGTTAAGTAACAATTGCAGTTTAAATATATATATATATACTCCATTAGTCCCATAAATATAGTTTTAATTGGATTGGACACGAGATTTAAGAAATATTGATATTATATTGGTAGTTGATAAAAAGTATGGATAAAAAACTTTTTTATCCTTGTAAGTGTATTAGTGTAAAAAATCGTAGCAATTGTGTAATAAAAATGAAAAGGTATGGATAGTTTTATGGTGATATAGTTATTTATGGAAATAAGTCTATTGTTTTGGGACGGACAAAAATGGTAAACAAGACTATTGTATTGAGACGGAGAGAATATTATTTTTTGACTTAAAATATTTATTAAAAAAAAAAAAAAAAAAAGGATGATTTGTAGTGAAGTGAGGTTTGGAAAGGTAGGTAGGTATAGTCATTTTGACAAATGGGAGAATTGAATTGTACATATCACCCAAGCCCATACTTCACTAATTAATGTATATATACATATAATTTCATTTCCTATAGCCCACACTATTAATTTTTTTTTTTTTTTCATTATCACAAATTATTTTTAATACATTTATTTTATTTTTAACATTATTTTTCCCATATTGTAGTCGATACTAAAAATAATTTGGTTAAAATTATTATTATTATTCTTATTATAAATTAACTCTATTTAAAATATGGCATTCAATAATTATTTTTAAAATTACAAGCCAAACACCAATGGTCATATCATCTTTAAATTTATTTCAAAATTATTGCACCAAAATCTTATTTTGAGCTTCTTTATTATTCAGTTGTTACGGTTCAATAAAAAAATATATTTCTTTCATCCAATAAGAAATGTACCATTTTTTAATTTCTGTCAGTTCTAAAATAAATATATTATTTTTTAATTTAGTAATTGTACTATCTATTTAACATAATAAATATTCTTACAATGTATTATACAATATTAATAGAGTTATTATCTTTTTTAACTACAAATCAATTTAATACTAATATTAAAAAATCTCCTTACAAAAAATAAATAATATTCTTCTTAGGTCACGGGAAGGCGTATTATTTTGTTTTACAAAACATCACATTCAATCACTATTCAAACTAAAATTTTAAATTCAAATATGAATTCATTTAATCAATTTCTCTTCTCTTCTTACATAAATATCATAATCATATATATATATATATATAAATTCAATATTTATTGGAATAATTGGAAAAATGGATTTTGTAGCAAGTAGGGAGCTGCAAATTAAAGGGCTTGCATGTGCAAGTGAAAAATTAGGGACCACTTCACTCAACTATACATATACATATATATATATCATTTTAATTTAAATATTTAATAAAAATCTAGCCATAAAAAGTGCAAATATTTGGATTTATTTTGACTATCAAGATTTTATTGTCTTGTTTTCTCATTAGTTGTAATAAATTAACCTCCAAATATTTGGAGGGATCTTATGCATGTGGGATATTGTTATTATTATTACTATTAATATTATTATTAAAAATAATAATAAACAAAAAAAAAAAAAAAAAAAAAAAAACTAAACAGGGCTAAATATTTATTGATAAAAAAGTGCAGATGTGATATAAAAAAAGTCTATTTGTGGTGAATTAATTAAATATATATATATATATATATATACATAAGCATAATGTGAGCAGAAATCACATGATGGGCCTATAATCATATGTACCCTTAGGCCTCAGCTGACCTTCATGTGTATTATTGTTCACTTAGTATTTATTATTATTATTATTTTAAAATCATTTTTTATAAATATTATTAAAAAATAAAATATACACATATTAATATAATACACTATTTTCGTCGTAATTTAGTAGTGTCTTTTGGAGTTTTATAATAAATTAAAAAATAATATTCCCTTCGTCCTATATAATTTGTCTTTTTTTTAGATATAATTATACACTTTAATCACATTTTAAATTTTATAATTTTTAAAATTTTAATTAAACTATTTAGTTATCTTAATCTTAATCTATAATTATTTTTACTATACAATAATTATTTTTACTAATACACTTCTTAATTACTTACTAATTATACTTTATCTAAATTTCTGCGTCTACAGTAATATACTCATATTATATGAGACGGAGGGAGTAGTATTTTATTCATTAATGAAAGTATGTAAGAAATTGTTGACATTTTTGTTCTTAGACTTTATGTATAAAATAATTAATTGTGTAATTTAAGTAAAAATTAAAGATATTTTGGTATTAGTGTGATTATTTTTTAGGAAGAGATACTTTGAAGTTGACGGATGAAAAATATAAAAATGATATTTTGAATTAGAATGGAAGAAGTATAATATATATTTTATTCCCTCCCAAAAAAATTAATAATTCAATAAAAAAATATTATTTTTTGATATTACAAACACAACTTTTCACATCCAACATAAAAGAAATGTATCCATCCAAAAACACAAAATGAACAAACCATATATTATTCAAATTTTTTGCTATAAATTTTAATTTGAAATATTTTATTTTTTCTATTTACAATTTTTTCTAAAAAAATAATACAAACTACAAACCAATTCCAATAGAAAATTATCATATATATATAATTATAGTACTATATAAAAAATTATGTCACAAATAAAATTAGCAAAATTAATGAGATGTATATATATATATATATTGGATGGCCCATTCCATTCCATGCATTAATAAATTCATCTTTAATTTCACACCATCTAACCTACCCCACATTAAATACATGAATGCACACAACCCAATTATTCATTCTTTAATTTAATTTTATTTATTTTAATTAATTCATCACTCAATAATTAAGCCCCTTTTATATACTTACATTACTTTTGGTATTATTTACTTACAATATTAATTAAAAATAAATATATCAAATATATATATATATATATATATCTTCTCTTATACCATGTATATAATATATATTCCATCCGTCCCAATCATCCTACAATATTTTTTTTTTATTTGTCCCAAACTCACCGTAATATTTCCAAATTTAGAAATATTAATAATATTTATATACATAACTTAATATATACTTCACTTTATCCCATCACATCACTCAAATAAAAAAAAAAAACAAATAATCATTTATTTCTTTAATGACATCAGTTAATATCCAAATTATCTCAAATTACCGTACTTAATACTTTCTACTTAAATTTTTGTGTCAAACACAAATATTGCACAGTGTTTAAGACAGAGAAAATATTTTTTATTCATTTATAAAAAATCAACAATTCAATACAATATATTATTATTATTATTTTATGTTACTAACTCAGTTTCTCATACATAATATAAAAAATACATCGATTTAAACACAACAAACCATATATCATTAAATAATTTCTTATTTTATTTTTTAAATAATAAAAATTGGATCTATAATTTACAACCAAACAAAAGCCTTTTGGTACATCTAGTTATCTATTTGTAGGCTAGAAGAAAAAATGACAGCAGTTTAATGCCCTTTATGATGAAGTCAAAAAAAAGTTTGGGACAAAAGTGGCTGTAAAAATACTGAGCCAAATTATTTTCTCCACTTTCAATAAATTAATAAATATTCTATGCTTAATTATTTTTAATTATTATTATTAATTAATTAATTAATTAATAATGTGAATCCCAATGCACTTTGATCATTATAGAGTTAGTATTTCATTTCACAGCCCAATTAATTTCCTATATTTATTCATTTCATCACTTTGAGTCACATTTCATAATTTAATTCTTGATTTTGAAATTATGGTTGTGTGAACTAAGAACTACACACATTGATAAATTTTTATTTATATTTAAACAATTAATATTTGTGTGTGAAACTTTACAAGAAAAATACAATATTTTATTGAAAATTATAAAAAATAAAATAAAATTGTACGGAAAAAAGTTAAATCAAATCTTTAAAAAGAATGTTTTTTTAACCGTAAGTTTTAAATTGAAATAGCATTTAATATAACATTTTAAATAATATATTAATTTTTATATAATATATTAATCAAAATATAAATATTTGATTTGCAATCTTAGAAAAGAAAACTTTTGATAAATAGTAGAATAACAAATTAAAAATTTAAAATTAGAGCCTAATTAATTCTTTTTATTATTATTATTATTATTATTATTATTATTATTGTTTTTAAAAACTCTATTTTTTGTTTTTTGTCTTGAATGGCCAAACCTATCCACCAGGACAACTGGCACCTTTGATTCTTCCTACCTCCATATATTACAATTACAATATATATATATATATATATTGTAATATACACATTTTCAAACTTTTAGTATTATTTATTAATATTTTTGTTTAAAAAAAAATATTTTCCTTTTTAATTTCTATAAAAATTATATAATTAGGCGTGTTTACCATTAAACATCAATTTTACACAAATAAGATTTTGTGTACTTTAATTTACTAAAAGGAAGTTTCATGTAATAAGTAAAATACTGTATTTTTACTAAAAATACAATGAAGTATTATACTTCCTCTGTCACGTAACTAAATATCTATTTTTTTTCACGTAGTTTTAAAAATATTAGTATTATATTTGGATGTAGTAAGAATAAAGTAGAAATGACTAAAATAATCTTATTAGTATGTGTGATATAAAAGTAATGATATTTGTGTAATATATTGTAAGTTGTAAGAGTATTTGTAATGTTAGGTAGATAGTACAGTTATTAAAAAAGGAAATAAATACTTTGATATGAGACGGATTAAAATAAAAAAAATGGATACTTTATTATCCGACGAAATAAGTATAATTATACTATACCCTTTAATTATACCCTTAACTTTTGGTTGTTTCTAAAATTTTTCAAAATTCCAAATTAATTAATTTTTATCGGTATATATATATATATATGAGATACAAAGAGAGGGAGCAACAGCACTAGTGTTTTTACTTATCCATTATTCATCCATCACTGATCCTCATATTATTATCTTATACTGTATATATATATATATACATATATACACATATAAATCTATTTTATTTTATATATATAATTATTAGATTTAGAAATGGATGATGATTTTTCAGGAGGGTTGTCTGAATGCAGCAGTGGGTGTGAATCTGGATGGACTGTCTACTTTGATGAGGTCTCGAATTCCGACAATTTTCAACAACACAAATTAGGGTTTTCTTCCATGGATGGATATTGTCATCAAATCAATCTTCAAGAGAATTATGATCAAGAAGATGAAGACGAAGAAGATGAAGATCTGTCAATGGTGTCTGATGCATCCTCCCCACATTTTCAAAATCAAGAATATGGTTGTGATTATAATAATTATTATTATTATAATTGTAATTATCATTACAACCATGTTTCTTCTGATGATGTAATTAGAAAACCCAAAAAGAAAATCAGTTGTAGTGATGAAAAAATAAATCAGAAGAAGAAGAACAACCTGTCCTTTGATGACATTGAAACTCATGACACTGCTACCTCTCCATTCTTCCATTTCTCAAAGGTAATTCTAATTCTAATTATTATTATTATTATTATTTGGTAATTATATATTTGATATTTTGTTGAATGGATTGGTTTTAGGGCAATGTGGGAAATAATGATAATCAAGATTATGGCTTTTCACATTTTGAGGTACAAAGTATTTTTATTTTTTAAATTGAGATGAAAATTATAGAGGTTTTTGAATAATTATAAAAATTGAATAGTGAATATATTTTTTTAAAAATATTGTTGTTGTTATTTTTCAGGAAGAATCCATACCAAAGAAGCACTTGGGATTCTACAAATCTTCCAAGAAAGGGAAATCAGGTAATAATTATTGTTTGAACTAATTTCACTGTACTTTCAAGATTTAACAGTTATAATAATTAATAAATAAATAATGGACAATATAATATAAAAAAAATGATTTAAACCTTTTCTGGGCACTCCAATTGATTGCAGTTTGTGGGTTTTTTTTTTTTTTTTTTTTTTTACAGGGAGTTTTCTTGGAAGAAAGAGGCTGTAAGAATTGGCAAGATTAATTACATAGATTTTCATTTTTTATTTTATTTTTTGAAAATTTATTTTTCTTGGTATTCTGTAAACAGATTTGATTATTCCTGTAAGAAGTGGGCAGTTTCAAGTTTCGAAAACATATATATATATATATATATTTGTTTGTCTCTTTGGATCCATTTGTTTAATATCATGTTGTTCTTTTCTTCCTGTCTTTCCTGTGGGGAACAACCTCAGACCATAAATGTAAAAACCATGTAAAAAAGTTACAAAAAAAACCATGTAAAAAAATAAAATAAAATAAAATAAAATTACAAGAAATGAAAACCCATTTATTTTCCCTCTGGTAATTAAATTTCTCTCCATTGCATATATTAAATAAAAATATAAAATTACGGTCCAAGTCTTTTTTTTTTTTTTTTTTTTTTTCACTTCAAAATTTTACAAATTTGACGATTAAATAAATAAATAATAATAATACTAAAATCTCACGTGGATGAAAGCCAAGAAAAAAGTAGTATCAAATACGACTAAATGTGGCAATGAGATCAACTACCAAATTAAAAATTAAAGTGTGTTTGATTGAAAATTAAAAAGTATAGTTGAAAGTTGAATTTTACGACTAAATAATAAGATATTATTTATTTATAAATTAAATTAGAATATAACGTTCAATTTCTATTGTCCTAAAGTATATTTACACGGTTCTTTAGGTGATTGTCTTCTTGTTATGAATTGACGTACAAGAGAAATTAAAAATAATAAATGAATTAAAAGTAAAAATATAAAATTTGTATTTCAAAAAAGAAATAGAATAACAGTTATTCAAATAAAAAAATAGGATATTAATTTATGGATAGAGGAGTATATTTGATAACAATAATCTAAATTATATTGTAACAAATATTTTCTGTATGAATATTACTATTTTATAATGAATGAAATATAAGTATCAAATTGAAGTAAGATATATACACCCTTAAAAGTATTTTCAATATTTTTACTATTTATTTGTATTTTTCCCAAATTCCAAAAGGGACATCACATCCCACCACTTATGACAGCTACATATAATATGTCATTAATTCTTGTAGATCCCCATATACAAATTTCTTCTACATTTAAATAAATAATTAAATAAATAAAATCCATGATTATCTATCTATCTATCTATCTATATTATACAGATTCAGTTTAGATAGGGGTTAGAGTTCTCAAGTATCAAGATTTTTTGGAATATAGAAAAAAAAAAAATTGAGTAATTATTAATGTGACATATAAAATATATATTTAATATGATATTATTTTAAAAAATTACTATTATTAATAGACACTATTAAACTTAATATATATATATATATATGTATGTATACACACATAAACAGAAATGTATCACTTAATATTTATTTCTACACAATTTCTAAAAATATTAATACATATAACAATAAAAAACAATAAAAATACAAAAAAAATACTACTGCCTCCATCACACTTAGGGTGTGTGTGATACACAGAATCGACAGTAGAGAAAATTTTACAAAATATTATATATAATTTATAATTTTTTGAAAAGTCATTAAAATATTTTTTTATAAATTCCTACTCGTCAAAACTCTTTTTTGTCCGATCAATCATTTGTTCATGTTCAATCAATTCAATTATTCTTTATTCTCATTTTTTTTTTTTTGCAGCTTCATTCTCTATATTAAACGTCCCCTTAGTGTCTAAGTTACGGTGGACACGAAGAATTAGAATAAGCATAATTAATAGATAATTAAAAATGTATTAATAAAAATAATTATTCTATAATATAAATAATTATAAATTAAAAATAAGATAACTAATTAATTTAATTAAAATAAAAAAGTATATATAAATTTAAAAATTTAAAATAAAATTAAGATGTGTAATCAATTTTCAGAAAATAAAAATGACATTAGGTGTGAGACGGATAAAAATAGCAATATAAACACGATAGATGAGACAAAGAAAATATTATCCTCCATTGTATTTCTTTATATTGTATAATAAAAATATTTAAAATTATAAATACTAAAAAAAAAACACATGTTGTTGGGCATGACAGATTTAAAGAAAATGACAAGAGCTACAGCTGTGGGCTTGGCCATAAGTATATCTCCACCTCATTTCATGGGACACTAATAATTGAGAACATTCTGGCTTTCCGAAAAAAAAATAATAATAATAATAAAAAAAATATATATATATATATATATAATTATTTAAAATTTAAAAATTTTAAAAAATTAAAATCGCAAATGAATACACCTATACTATACTTATATTTTGAAAGTATTTTCAAATTTGAAATCAGTTTTAAAATGTATTATTAAAAAATTATAAATATACACCCATTAATTTAATATATACATTATTCATTATTCATTCCTAAAATGTCAATTATTCAATACAAAATATTATTTTTTATATTACAAATACAATTTTTATTTAATATTTTAAATAAAAAATAAAATTTAATACTACAATAATATTATGCTAGAAATATATATATATATATATATTTATTGAAAATTTAAATACGAGAGTTTAACAATAAAATAAAAAGAATTAAAGAACACATCATACTTATTTCATTAAATTAAAAGCAAATATTAGATGCGATTTGAAAATGAAAACGAACGGTGAACGGTGTAGTGTTTTTTTTTTTTTTTTTAAATAATTTATTAATATAAATTTCTAATAGAATATATAGCAAAAATATACTCCTTCCATCCCAATAAAGTTGTATTATTTTTTCATTTTCGTTCGTCCCAAAACAATTGTCTTGTTTCTTTATTTAATAATCATATCCACTTTATAAAAAAATTATTTCTAATTTTCTAAACTATCCCTAATTATTACTCTAATCTACTTTTTAAAATAATTTAAAAAGTAAAGGTATTTTAGTCTTTTACTTTTACTTTCTATTTCAGTAGAAGTAAAGGTAAAAAGACTAAATTGTCTTTATTGTCCTTATTAGTATTGTAGGATATAAAAGTAATGTCATTTGTGTAATATATTGTAAATTGGAAGAGTATTTGTAATGTTAAATAGTACAATTACTAGAAAAACAAATAGATATTTTATTATGAAACGAACGAAAATGAAAAAATAGATAGATCGTTAAGGAACGGAAGAAGTATTATTCATTAATTCTCGTATCCACTCCCAATAAGACATCTTTTATGGGACGAAAGAGGAAGTATTATAGTCTGGTCCCAATTCAATGTATCCTCAAAAGTTTTTTTTTAATAAAAATAATTGATATATAAATATTAAAAACCTCTGATTTTTGTAAAAATAAGCAAAAGCAAAATATTAATACTATATTTTACATTTCTACTGACCAATAAAATATTATTATTGTCGCGTAAAAATCTGAGTATTGTCTGTCACATAATTGACCTATTGTTACTTGCCTTGTTGGGTATAGTTTGCGATTTTTTTAGGTTCGATCGGAAGTTTACTAAAAACGGATTAAAAAATTAACTAATGATATTATATTTACCTAAAGCATATTAAAAAAATAACGATTTTGGAGTATTTTTTTAAATATATATATATATGCATGCATACACATGGTGAGATTAAATTTATTTATGGACATGTGCATAAGAGTTAGGGAAATAATGTGTTTTTGATAATTATTATAATATTATTATTTTTATACTTCATCCGTCCTAATAGAATAGTCTTATTTATTATTTTTGTCATTCTCAAAACAATGATATCATTTTCATAAATAATCATATCACCATAAAACTATCATTATTTACACTAATATACCCACAAGGGCAAATAAGTCATTTATCCTTATTTTTTACCGACTACCAATATAATATCAATATTTCTTAAATTTCGTACCCAATCCAACAAGACTATACTTTTGGGACGGAGGAAGTATAAATTACAAATATACTATTAATCAGATAAAATATTAAAATTATTTATATATTTTTACTAATCAATAAAATATTAATATTTTTTAACCTACTATAAAATTTAAAAAAACCTCTCATTTAAATTGGAACGAAAGTAAATAAATATTTGATTTAATATTTATAAAAAATATTTTCTTAAATAGTACTATCTCCGTCCCAGATACCGTGTCTGCTACACTGTAGATAAGATATTTTAGGAGGGGTGTAATTAGTAGATAATTAAGAATGTGTTAGTGAAAATAATTATCCTATAATATAAATAATTATAAATTAAGATTAAGATAACTAATTAGTTTAATTAAAATTAAAAAAAATTAAAAAATTTAAAATGAGATTAAAGTGTGTAATCATTTTCCAAAAAAAGAAAGTAACATGGTATGTGGGACGGACAGAAACGACAACGTGGACATGGTATCTGCGACGTAGGGAGTAAAACATAACCACACCTCTACAAACAAACACACTCAATATATTTTTATAATATTATATTTCATTCTTTTTTAAAAAAAATAATAATAAATACTATTATTATTGTTAAGTGAATTTAAATTTAAATAAAATAAAAATAAACTCTTGAATACGACAAAAATATTGTTTAATTGGTCAAGTTCAAATAAATATTTAAGTTTGTATCTCGTACTAAAGAGATATGATCACGAGCCAAATTCAAATACAAAAATTTAAATTTACTTCAGCTAATTATCAGCTTTAGTTTTAACGAGAAAATATAATTCATATATATATATATATTTAAAAATATTACTCCCTTCGTCCCATAACTAAGTATCTATTTTTCCATTTTAGTCCGTCACATAACAAAAGATTCATTTCCTTTTTTAGTAACTGTACTATCTGCCTAACATTACAAATACTCTTACAACTTACAATATATTACACAAATGTCATTACCTTTATATCACACATACTAATAAGGTTATTTTAGTCATTTCTACTTTATTCTTACTATATCCCAATATAATACTAATATTTCTAAAATTACGTGAAAAAACAAATAAATATTTACTTATGGGACGGAGGGAGTATTTTCAACGAATATTATTAAAATTTTAAAAATTATGCATATACAAATATTGATATTATTTAATGGGATTTGTTAGTGAAAAAAAGTCCCATGTTAGATAGAAATGTTTGTCCTCTGTGTTTGTGTTAGAGCTTGGATTTTGAATTGAGATTTAAATAGTAAAAATTTTGAATTTGAATAATTGTATGATGTGATATAAATAGGTATTGATGTGATGTTTTGAATGTAAAATTAATTTTTAACTTAATATAAAAAATAAAAAAAATATATTTAATTTAATATTTTTGAAGAAAAAAATTGAATGAACACCAATGCCCGAACAAACACACCCAAATGTGTGTAAAAGAATATTTTAACAAAACGAGACTGGACCTCGTGATTGCAGCCACCCACCCCCACAATTTATTTATTTATTTACTATTATTATTATTATTATTATTATTATTATTATTATTATTTATTGAATATAATAATATTAGTAAGAGAAACACACGAATGCCACACCGAGAATAAGTCAACATCAAAAACTGATTGATTGATTATTTGTTTGCTCGTGTTTATCTTCATAATATTTATTTATTGTGATTTTTTTTAAAAATTTAAATTAATTTTTTTTTTTTATATATAAAAAAGAATTACTCTATTCGTTTGATTATAAGAGATTCGATCATTGTACTTAACATTAAAAATATCATTATATTTGTATATTCTTTTACACATATATCATTATATATAATACACTAATAGAAATATTTTTGTCATTTTTCCTTAATATAGACTAAATTTACATATAATAATTAATATTAAAAAATCATTAAGCAAAAAATAATTTTATTTGTAAATAATTTTATTAGTTTTACTTTTACAAATAATAATTAAAAACAATAAAAAAATAGTAAAATATTTTATATAAAAATTTAAAAGTAAAAAAATAAAATTCAAATATTCATTATAAAAATAATTTGAAATATTTATTACAAAAATATTAAATATTTAATTAAAAAATAATATATTTTATATTTTTAAAAATAATTTTTCGTACCACATATAAAAGAAAATATTTTTCATCTAAAAACACGTTTAGTGAATTGTACACTCCCAAACAGAAAAAAGCATCCGCGCAATATGGCGAGTTTAGAGATCCCAAGCAAATATAATAAAAATAATAATAATAATAATAATATCCTAATTATAAAATTATATTCCTCTGGTTTCCCATTTAAATAATTTACTTTTCATTTATGTTATCACAAATTATGTTAGATAGACAGTTACATTTTACTCTATTTTTTAAATTTACTACAATGATTCTCATCTAATTTCACTATATTATTATTATTATTATTATTATTATTATTATTATTATGACTGTAAATATATCCAAATACCGACAACACTCAGGTGTTTCATTCGTTTAATTTTAAATATTTTTTTATTATTTTTATTTGTTCTATTTAAAGATATTATTTTTTTATTATTAATAATAATTATATATTAATATTAAAATACTCTTTACTCTTTCAATAAAATGCAAAGATATATTAGATAGTTACACTGATTAATAAAATATCACAGTAATATTTTTTAATATACACAACTTTCAAGAACCTTTAAATTTGGACGGTTATAATGCACTATATACGTATCATTATAATGTGATAATTGAGACCATTACCATAAATGGTCCAATTATATATGTAGTTTTTAAAATAGATATAATTGAATTATATATATATCCATTTAATTTAAAATAATTAACAAATCAATACACCATATATAATATATTACCAAAATAACATATTCTTTTGAAATAATTAGCAAATCTCATAAAACAGTACTCCCTCAGTTCAAACAATTAGTATACATTTACTTTTGGTATTTTAATTATAGTGGTAGATAAAAATAGTACAATGACACTCTTACTTTTTGATATAAAAATAATAATATGATATAAAATTAAAATATTTGTAAAAAAAAATTGAGTATTTAATAAAATAATTACTTTGTAATTGGACATAACAAAATAAAAATATGTATATTTATAGCTGGAGTATATAAAACATATGTGGTGTGAATTCTATTTCTTCTTAAAATCAAAATATATTAAGCTATATAATCATATAATTTGCCATATTATATATATATATATATTGTATTATTAATTATATATATGCTACTTTTTTTTTTTATAAATATTTGCTATAACATTATAAAAATATCCCACAAATCAAATCATCCACACAAACATATATATATATATATATGAAAAAATAAAATAAAAATAAAATGGTAAACAAAGTTGTAAACAAATGGAAAATTGTGCATTAGAAGGTTAAGTTACTATAACTTCTCAAAAGAGTTGCAAAACAAGAATACAATGCACAACATGGCCAAGATATCCCCTTTTACCCTACCCCTCGACACCCTACCCCACCCCACCAGCCACACAAGAAGCAAGTACAAAATTGAATGAAGGAAAAAAATTGCTAACCTTCATTGTAAGAGGCCCCCTTTATGTCCCGTATATGTGTCTATGAACAGGCTGGGCGTCGAACGTGCGGACGACTTGCTTCCATTGTTTGTCAATAACCAAGATGGAATTTTTCGAGACATGTTGGACGAATAGAACGGGATCTTTGAAAGCGCAGAGCTCGAAGTTCATTCTAACACTTTGCTGTTTAGTTTCGAGTTCTTGGAGTTTACGCTTTAGTAATCCGTTGTTGCGCAGCTTCCGCATCAAACCATGGCTGCTCGTCAATTCAGTCTCGTCTTTGTTAACGGGCAGTCCAAAATCGATCATGCACATTGCCCTAGAGAATCACATCGTGTTAGTTGAAGATGGATATCAAACAGAAATGTAAATAAATAAATAAATAAACATGCTTGAATTTGCTAAATAAAATTAAAATTTTAATGTTCATATGTTCCCTATGCATTTACTTTTACCATTTAAATCAAAACAAAACAAACCCAATGATTGTGATCTTTTCCGATTTTTTGAAATTCTTTTCCTATTCAAACATCTATTTTTTATTTTTTATATTATACTAAAGATCAAATTTACATTCAAAACAACATATCAAATACCGATCTAAATTCAAAAGGTTAATGTTCAAAATTCAAACCCGAAACCTAAACCCTAAAAAAAGCTATCAAGCTATAAATGAATTTTTGGCACAATTCTAAAAAGGAAATGGGAATCTTATGTATGACATGTGAAGCTACAATTATAGAAAGAGTCATCTACTTTTGATACATTAGGAACCAAAAATAAGTTGGGGAAAAAAGGTCGATACGACAAATAATTTTCAAGATCAAGAAGCGGATATTCATTCGTTTGAAATGTAAGTTACCAGAGTTACGGGAATAGGAAATTACCAGGGACTATAAACAATGACGGATGACGAGGTAGGCGAGGGTGGAAATGAAAGACCGATAACTTCTCCCGGAAACTCTTGATATCTTCTAGGGAGAGAAAACGTATGACGCCTAGACCACTCCCCTAACTGTTTGGCCTCCACATCCAATGCATAAACTCGGTTAGAAGATGTCGAAACAATGAGAATGTTGCCATTTTGAGGGGTAAAGCCAGCAGCAGAGACGGATGCGCCGTCTAATTTTGATATATACCAGTGTTGCCTGTTAAAGAAAAAGTTAGCCGTCAACTGAAATTGAAACAGAATGGGATAATACGAGCAGTATTGTGTCGCGAACTTTTGTCAGGTGGGGATATCCGTAAATGCTAAACCCACTACCGAAAAAAGCATCTATTGCATACCTTAGTGTCTCGAGATTGAAAATATAGATATCTCCGAAACAGCCGATGGCGGCTAACCATTGACCATCTGTGCTTGTGAGCATTTTTGTAATCGGAGGTTCACTGGGCAGTGGATTATCCTCACCATCTTCATGACGCGGGGTGAATTCGTGGGCTATCTTCGCACTTTCAACATCTACCAGCTGCAACAAAATTAGAAAAAAAAAAACATGAGCACAACCACTTCCAGTTGATACAAAGACGAGATTCCAGGTACAGATTTTTACTGTTTTTGCAGTCCCAATAACTTCAAAGAATGTTTTAATAACTACAAATACAAGCACATCGATGCATGATAGATATTCCATTGTCAGCAAGGAAATTAGGGTTGTTTTCCAAAACAATTAACGGAAGACAAAAGAGACGGGAGAATCAATTCAAGCACTGCATCAGGATGGTGTCGAAAATTCTACTTTCACTACAAAACTTCCTCATTCTTATTAGAACAATACATACTAAGAGTACAATATATAAGCATTATTACAAAGAAGCTCAAACTCTCAATTCAAGAATTCTACATGAATTGGTACAATCAATTCAGGCACGTAACATGAGGATAGTTCACAAAATTCAATAACTACATGAATTCACAAGTTGCTAATTGTACAAGTTCCTAAAAACTATATATAAGCATATCACGAAGAGACTCGAACTCTCAATTCACGAATTCTAAACTAGGTCTTCAAGTTGCTAATTTCAAATCAAAACACCAAAATGTAAAGGTGCCATTTAGTTGTAAATAATAAAATCCCATTTCAGCGTGTTTCGCACATTTATAAAAGAATTTCAAATTAGTACAATAAGAACAATTCTATAGCAGTTACGTAATTCCAAGTCGATTGGTTGTCATCCCCAAATAGATATTCTAATGGCATATTTATTCATAAGAAAATATAGATAACAAAAATCAAGTGAATTATCAAAAAACAAGAAAGAAAGTACTTACATATATTCTTCTATCATGACCGGCTAACAGCAACTTTGAAGAATCAGACGTGAATACCATGCAATGGGAAAAAGGTAATTTACAAGAGTTTTTCCTTTGACTCACAGTCCACCTATCATCCGATTTATTTCTCTTCAATTGAAATAAACTGGATTTTGTATGGTCAGAGTAAGCAAAATATGCTCCAGATGAAGAAATCGCACTACATATGACCTTCCGAGAAGATTTACATTTAATCCGTGCCACTAAATCAGTGTTTGCAGGCGCAACAGACGGACCAGGAGATGCATCAGATACAGAACCATTTTTTAGATGCACACAATGGATTTCTAAACAGTTTGTGGACTGGATGAAAAGCAACGGGGTCTGGTTAAAAACTGTTTTCAACACAAGCTGCATTGGCATTCTCTGCGGTACAGGACATATATCGTGTGGAGAAAACTTGGAGAACTCTTTCACAGAAAATGCATAAAGTTTAGTGTCGTCACCTGCTGATATCAGCATGGGCACCCCCAAATGAGCCCACTTATGGTAACTAAATTCAAGGGGCTTTACCCGGCCACGTAATTTCTTCACCTTTTCAACTGGAGTTAGATCTGTTGATCGAAAGAGAATAGGAAAGGAATTTGGTCAGTAAAACAAAAATAACGAGGAAACATACAAAATCTTAAATTAATTCAACCCAGTAGCCTTCCACTCCATTACCTTCATCGCAGATAGGTACAGCTACAGTTAATGCCCTCACATCATGCGAATGGGCTCTCACATAGCCAACATAAATCCATTTCTTAATAGTTTCCGAAACAGGCATAGCATTATTAGAGCCAATTGCCTCGCTAGAAAGTTTATAAAGTATGACCTGCAACAATTGCGAGTATCATTATGTTTAACAGAACAGTTAATCGAAAGCAATGATCAGGTACAAATGACATAAATGGTTTTAATTTACATTATCCATCAGATTACGAATTACATACATCCTAAACTGTAAGCATTGATAAAGATGGTCGAAAAACCAAAGTCTTTGTAATGTATCTAAAATAACAACAACCAAAAGAAACATTAGAGAACCAGAATTTTCCACGAAAATCTTCTTTCAGATTCAGAACTTCATAAATCTTGACACATGAACACATTATACTGATGGGATTGCAGGAATACACCAATGATCATACACAATATAATTATTTATTATAGAAGACGAAACACACCTGACCATCAGAGCCAGCAGAAAACACTCTGTTATTGCTAGGGGCTGCTGCTAAGGCATTTACATCTCCCTTATGGTAAGAATTGGCCTGCAAAAGGGTTCCAAGTCGACCATCCCAAAACTGCACACTACCAGAACTATCCCCGCTTACAAGCGTCCCACATCTGAAACAATGATAAGAAAGACAACAGAAAAACAGTAAATAAGAATACGAGAAATCTAAAAATGAATAAAGCCACCAGGTCTGACAAACAGATTATAACTAATCCATTCGAGGATAAAAATGAGATTAGGATAGAACCAATACCTTAATGCAAGTAGCGACCATATGCAAAGATCATCTCCACTCCCCAAACCTCCAAGCCCAGCAGTTATTCTATAAATCTCGAGAGCTCTTTCAGCATCCCAACATCTTATAAACCTAATTTTTTTAAATACCAAAAACCAAAGAGAACAAATTAAAGGGCATCCCCGGAGTGTCTAACAATATATGAATTTTACATCTGCAACATCAATATTTATGAATTATCATATAGTATAAACACTAGAATACCCGTCGCTACTTCCAGAAAATATCCTCTTTCCATCTGAACTCCAGGCAACACTTAGCGTACGCCCTGCGAATGACAAATACGAAACAAGAATTTAATATGACTAGAATTATGAAAGCAGGGAAAGTTTCTCAACTACTCGGGGAAGATGCCTCACCACTAACCCTAGGCAGTGTTCTTTTATATGTGAGTTTTTCGGAATCAGAAACACAGTATATTCGCACACAGCCATCATCACAGGCCAATGCTACACACGTATTACTGGCATCACTCTGCTCATGAACCTCAACTGCATTGTTGTATTCATCTTCGCTTTCACTAGCATCGTCTTCGCTAATGCCACTGATGATTGAAGGACTAACAGATCCATTTTCAGTACTCTTGCTTTCCTTGTTTACATTGAACTGTTCATCTCGTGGTGGTTCAGCTGCAATCTGCCATATCGAGAAGCCGATGGAATCTAAAACCGTCTGCAATTAATACAAAGCAACAATTATTACATTCATAAATTGGAAATTCTCATAATAAGATTCTCCCATTCCGCACAAGTTATTACAAACTACATTCAAATGAAATATGCTACAGCTTAGGCGAATACAACAAAACCTTAGCACATAGATATTCAACTAAGCTTTGTTTGAAAAAAAAATTTATTATATTCTCCAACACATCATAAACAAATCAATACAAATGCAATTGATTAAAAAAATCTCTACAATTAATGCTAAGCAAATTATATTCCAGGGCTAAATTCGAAATGTCCAAATTGTCAGTACAAAGAACAATGCCTTAGGGACTGTGTAAAATCTCAAGAACTAGGGCTATTAACCTTTTGCCTCAAATCGAGCAAATCCCACTCTGAAATCGATCCATCGATGTCCGACGACAACAGCTTGTCCAAAGGCCTTCCCCTCGGCCCCGACCGACACCACACCAACGAAGAAACTCTCGAATTCGGATCTCCATGTATTCTCTACACATGAAATCCGCCAAAAACAAATAACACCAATCAAATTCGCAAATACAAAAACAATATGCGAAAAAACATCAAGAGTGGTGTGGCGTACAAGCTGACAGTGCCAGCCGACGGAGCCGGGAGAGACGAGCCAAATCTCGAGCGATCCGTCGGCCCGAGCGGCGGCGACCTGCGAACCGTCGGCGCTAGTGGCCAGGGCGACGACGGCGGACGGCGACCAGTCGACCGAGCTGATCCTGTGAAGCTTAGGCATTTGTGGCTATTGATTGATTCCCCCAAAATCTTGTCGGAATTGCGTTGAGGAGCGAAGAAGCATCACAAGAACGGCGGAGGTCGGCGACTCGAGGCGAGGGCAAACGAATGATGTCGTCTAGGTTTTGAGGGTTTTACAGTATGCTAGGACCCGACCCATTTATAATGAACTGGATCGGGTTGGTTCTGTTCCGGATTCGGGCCCATTATTCAATTTCTAATGCAAGCCCAATTTAGTAATGCTTTTTCTTTTTAAATTATAAAGCCCACTAATTATAGATTATAATAATAGTGCGTTTGTGCTATTTTGTGGGTTTTAACAAAAATTTATTATTCTTTTTTTTTTTCTAATAATATCAAATTAAATAATAATTTTTTTTTCATACTATATTATAAATTTATTTTATATTTAAAATATCATATGAGTTTTATAACTCTCTAATTTCTAAAAAAATTATTGACAGCCAGTGAACTTTTATCTCACTCGTAACTGTCACTTACATTGTATTTCATGAACACCTAACAATATATACATATCTTATATTGTCTCATTAAATGACAACAACGCGTGAATTTTACAATATAAGAAACTCACCGCAAATATGCAAATATTAGAATGTATTTTATTATGATACAATTAAAAAAAAAAGTAATAATTAGACATATATACAATAATATTTTTGCAATTTTTCTCGTAATAATCTTATTTTAAATTTGAGGCCAAAACCAAACAGATCCTTAAAACCTTATTTCCATCCATCTCAAAATTGAGTAGATAATTTTCTATATAAAATTTTACATTTTGTGTACTCAAATTTTGAATTTATATACTCCCTCCGTCCCATAACTAAATATCTATTTATTTATTAGTATTATATTGGGATGCAATAAGAATAAGGTAGAAATAACTAAAATAATCTTATTAGTATGCATGATATAAAGGTAATGATATTTGTGTAATATATTGTAAATTGTAAAAGTATTTGTAATGTTAAGTACATAATACAGTTACTAAAATAAATAAATACTTTGTTAAGAAGATTCTAAAATTAGTGAGCACTTAAATAAATAAAAAGGTATTTACATAGGCAACTTGTTAATATGCTGACATGTACACATTCATATTAATATTTAAATTAATATATTATATTTCTTATTTTACCGTTGTTGGATTTTTAGTATATACAGATTTGAACTAATTCAAAATTCAAATTTTTAAAAAAAAATTCAATTCAAAATTCCAAAAATTCGAACCAAAATCTAATTACAACATCAGCAATTTTGAATTATAAATTAGATAAAGTGCATCTATAATGTTGTAAGAAATCAATCCATGTGGGCCCTATTTCTTACAAATAGTAACTAGTATTAGAAAGTACTTTATTATTGGTTGGAATTTTTATTACTACATTAATTAATATATATATATTAAGAAAAAAGAAAATAATTTTTATTACTATATAAGCCTTACACTAGCTAGAACTTGCAAATCTAGAATCTTCCATCATGAAACATAGTCACCATCTCTCGATTATTTTCTTCTTGGTTTTTCTTCTTGCATTTCGATGCCAATTTGTCGATGGCGGAGCTTCGCAAGTGAAATTTCTCCCGGGTTTTGAAGGCCCTCTTCCCATTCATCTCGAAACGGGGTACACTATTTTCTTCGCCCAATTTTAATTGAATTTGAAAATTGAATCATCAAGAAGTTTTCAGGTATATTTTGACGTAGGGTTTTGGGGTTTAGAATTATGAATAGTAAAAATTTGAATTGCAGATGCGTCTGATGTGATATTAAAGAGATATATATATATATATATTTGATTTGATTTTTTTTTATGAAAAAATATAAATAATTGAAAAAATGGGGAATTTTGTTGATGTGTAGATACATTGGAGTGGGTGAAGAAGAGAAAGTGCAACTTTTTTATTTCTTTGTGAAATCAAACTCTAATCCCGAAAAGGATCCTATCGTACTTTGGCTGATCGGAGGCCCCGGCTGCTCTTCTTTATCGTCGCTCCTATTTGAGATTGGTAAAATGTATTTATTGTATTTTAATTTAATTTTTATAGTTTTGATTTCGACAGTTTTTGAATAAAATTGAAAGTTGAATATGCACTGAATAGGAGTTGAATATGAATGTTTTTTAATAAAAAATTTAATATTTGAAATTGAAAAATAAAACATGTTTTGATGTTTCCTTTTAACATAAACTTGTAGATTTTGAAATCCATAAATTTAATTCCATAGGTTTTTTGGTTAATTTTCTTAACTTTGTCAAATAAAAAATTTAAATCTCAATACAAATCAAACGAATCCTTAATCTCCTTGTATTCAAAAGGCAATTAAATTTGTTACCTTCCATTTATTTTGTAAGTTTTTCAATCTAACTTTTATTATTATTATTATTATTATTATTATTATTGCCTTTTTAATTTCTTGTTTTTTTATAGCATCCATCAATAGCATATGTAACTCAATTCCTATTTCATTTACATAGGAGTTTTTTTTATTTTTATTTTTATTTTTATTTTTAATGTGTGTGTAATGTTCTAGTGAGAGTTGACATATTAAACCGTAAAAAAATATCGAAAATAAATATAAGTAACGAATCTAAAGTATAAAATTTTATATTAGGACCGTTGCTTATAGATCGGGAAAATGATGAAAGCTTGCCAACATTGTCGATGCATCCTCATGCATTTACAGAGGTGAAATATTATATTACATTACAAGCTTGATCATATTATTTTTTTTTTCCTACGAATTCGATAACCTTAACATCTCCGATCAATTCTTAGGCAGCAAACATAATATATCTAGATTTGCCAGTCGGGACCGGATACTCCTATGCTAGAACGCCCGAGGCTTTGCGATCTACGGGCTTGCAATCGTGTGAGCACGCCCATCAATTTGTACAAAAGGTAATCCAATTTGTTCTTTAATGTTGTCAAGAAATTTTATTATTATTATTATTATTATTATTCTTTTTATCTAGAATGTATGTATATATTTACTTTCTATACGTAGATTAATAAATATTAGTATTTTATATCTGTTGAATAGTGTGTAAGAGTGTACTGAATAAAATGTTCTAAAAAAATACAGTTGATAGAGAATGTATATGATTGTAGTTTTAGATGAAATTATTTTATTTATGTGATGATCGCATGCACTAATTAAAAAATTAATCAATTGATTGTTGACAACTCAAAATGATAATATAGGTATATTGATAGTAGACTGAGGGAGTAATAAATATTCTATTGAAGTACGCCAACGATAAAAGATGGAATAAACGTAGTAAACTTGTTGCAAATGATACATTTAATTATGAACAATAGTTGGATATAACTCGAACAAGATAATATTATATAGTTTCTTCAAAAAAAATTGTTTATATCTACGAATAGAATATTAATTCTACTAATTCATCTACCCCTACCCTTCCTTTTTAAGACTCGATTCTATCTTAAGGATTGTTCTAGTAATATATAAATGACGACGAAAGCATAAACCAACTCATATAAGACCATATGCATCAAAGATATATCAAAATTATTTATCATTTTAATGAGTCGCTCTTTTTATAAGTTACTTAATTTTTTTAAACCAGAGTTCAATTAATTTAATCTTTCTATATATGTAAAATACTCGGTAAATACAGTGGTTAAAATACTTAATTGAGCTAATTAACAAATGAAGTATATATACCGACACCACATGAGATATATACTAACAATGCACGTGTATCTTAATATAACATAAATAAAACATATGAACTGACAATACAGGATAATAGTTCACATAACACATAATATATCAGTTCAAACCATATTATTTTCGTTTATACTTACTGTGTTGATTAGGGCTGATCAGTATGATCCTAATAAGTACCCTAACCATCCCTAGTAGATATTGCTACTCTAATGTATTTATATTTTGGCAATATATATTTATATGTATGCAGTGGTTAATCGATCATCCAGAGTTTGCATCGAATCCATTTTATGTCGGAGGAAATTCATATGTAGGCATAACTGTACCGGTCATTGTTGATTTTATATCAAATGGTGAGTTTTATAATATTTTGATTCTTAATTGAAATTTATTATCTCCATTTTAGCTGTCATAAAGTAATGAAAAATGTTTCTATCTTCTTATTACCGTTATTTCAATGCAGGAAATGAGGCAACAATCGATCCTCGGGTTAACCTTAAGGTTAGCTAAGAATTTTATCAATAATCTTCGAAAGAGGAAATGTCATAAAATCAATAGGCAGCCCTACTTTCGTAAATAAGTTTAAAATTACAAATACGCCAAAGATTATAAAAAATTGAAATATTGTCATGGCAAAAATATTTTATTTTTTTTAGAGCACAATTTTACTCATAATTATCTATTGTTAATCGTCTATATTAATATTGAAAATGTTGTATAACAATTTATTTGTATTTTTTTTCTTCATTAGGGGTATGTGCTTGGCAATCCCGGGACGACATTTCCAGCTGATGGCGACTATAGAATACCATTTGCTCATGGAATGGGACTTATTCCAGATGAATTGTACGAGGTTGTTTGTCATAAAATCAATATTTATGGGTAAATTATTTACAATTTTTTATACTCCAGGAGACCTTTCATAAATTTAGGAATTAGATTATGTGTAGGATTAGTCCCACAACTTTTAAATTGTGACATTAATATGACATAGACTTAGAAGGTCAGAGCTGACATATAATGACGCATAAACAGTTCCGACACCATGTAATTTTTTTTAAAATAAATAATTGGACCAAAGCAAAATTTTTACTGACTTATATATTTCTTCATTTTAAATAATCCATATGGTGCCGGAGACTAATAGGATACAGTTTATTTACATGTTTAAAATGATAAAATGACACGTGGAGAACAAATATATATATATGCATTATAATATGAATCCTGAATTTCTTTTTTGATCAATAGTCTTTGAAGGAAAATTGCAATGGAAGCTACATAAATGTGGATTCCAACAATTTGGCATGTTTAAAGGATGTCCAAAAATTCCATCAGGTTTTTAAATCCATTCCTTAATTCTTGTATGATTATTACACACTCTCATACTAATTTTTATTTTTCATTTTGTTTTCGCATAATTTAGTTAGTCGATGTTCTGTTCGAGGAGCAAATTTTAGAAACTACATGTGATCCTCGGCCAAGACCAAGCATGGAGATCGATGAAAGAACTCTCGACAGCAGCAACAACCATCAGCAATTTGCAAGAAATTGGTGTTATGTAAGATGTACTAAGTAAATAATTTGTCCTAACAATTTAAATCTTGATTTTCGATTTTTTGTTCAACAGTCACTGATGCAAACTTGCAAAGCAAACTACACAGGAAAGGATTCCTTCGAGTGTTCAAGGAACTTTCGAACATTGCATCAGGTCATTGCAAATGTTTTACTATTATTTGAATTATTTAGGTTTATTACACATCAAATATACCTTGTAATAACATTTTGTCATCTCGCATTTTCCCTAGTTGGTCGAAGATTTCCTCAAACAAGTTTTCGAATCATCTTGTCAAAAATTAAGGATGAAGGGCGATAGCGCGAGCAATGGACACCAAGAGCTCGATGAAATCAGACAACTTCCTCCAATGAAGTCATGTTATGTAAGAACTTAATGACAATTTTTTATACTATACTACAATTGTTTTTCTAATTGGCGAATTTTTTTTCGTAGAATTATCGCCTCAATTTTATTGATCATTGGGCTAGCGATCCTCATGTTCAAGAAGCTCTTCATGTCCGAAAGGTAACACTTTATTAGTACACTAAAATTTTGTTTATCCACAATCAAGGATGTAAAAACATTCGGTGCGTGTAATTCAGGGAACTGTAGAAGAATTTATACGGTGCAACCATAGCATTCCTCATACAGATATTTTGTGGGATAGCACGCCTTATCATGCGAATCTAAGCGCCAAAGGCTATCGATCGCTTATATATAGGTACAATTTATGATATTTGTCACAATTTATTCAAAATTCGAATGAAGAATGTTTTAAATTAGAGCTTGCTGATTAAATTCTTGTCACTATTTTTTTTTTTTTTTGGGGGAGGGGGGGCATAATTACTCATAACACATGTGATTTGAAAAGTCTACGTCTAGTTAAAAACAAAACCACAATATTCTTTTGTGTTTTAAAAATATTGTACAAAATCTCTTAATCTGCAATGCTCAAGTATGTTTGTTTAGACTTATAGATTTCGAACAGTAAAATTTTGAATTAAAAGATTTTGAGTATAATAAATATATACTCAATATATTTGATGTGATGTTTATTGGAGAATTTCTTTTTCTTTTTTTTTTTTAAGGAATAAGGAAAATCTTGTAAAATCTCCCAAAGGATAATGGTTATTGGGGGATTTTGTTCAATGTTTTTAAAAACAAGAAGGAATATTGTGCAATTTCTAGATATATATATATATATATAAAAGAATGATCCAGACTTTTCAGACTACAGGTAAGTTGTAAGCAATTTTGATGATTTTTTTTTTCTCTTATATCGTATATACATGTAGCGGTGATCACGACATGGTGGTTCCTTTCATATCGACTCAAGCATGGATACGATCTCTAAACTATTCCATTGTCGACGAGTGGAGGCCATGGTTTGTTGAAGGAGTTGTTGCCGGGTACGTTGCGATTAATTTTGAAGATCTCATCGAGGTCTTTCATTTTTGCAAGTCTAAATTAAAATTGTGTGTGTAGGTATACGAGGAGTTATGCTAACAATATGACGTTTGCGACAGTGAAGGTAACAATTTTTTTTTTTTTTTTTGTCTAAAAATATATTTAGGATTTGTGATACGTACGATCATACATATTGTGGTGTGTTTGAAAGAAATGTCGGGTGATTTGGTTGTAGGGAGGGTCACATACGCCGGGATCAAGTCACCCAAAGGAATGCGCGGCCATGTTCAAACGATGGATGTCGTATAAACCTCTTTGATATATATATATATATGTTATTACATTGTTCTAATATTTGAAATCCTCAAATTTGATTTAGATGCAATTTCTTTGTGGGAAAATAATGTATGCTTCATGAATTATATATTGAAGTGAATTGAAGCTTGGGTGAGGGATTTTTGCTTAGTTGATCTTAATAGTTAGTTAGTTGATATTTCAATTGAATGATCTCATAATAATTGTTCTATTTTGTTTACTTGTTTTAGCTTCTTTTAGACTATATAATTTTGATGAAACATTTTAAAATAGAAATAATATCATTTTCTATAACACAAAATTAGTTTACAAGACAAAATTAAATGGAGTTTGGTACAGCTGACACTAGCCCCCAATTTTATTGTTTTTTTAAGTGTATTATATGTGTATATATATATATATTCTTATAAAATTGTCCTCCTAACTTAAACTTATCTTTTCGTGTTCCCCTAGGTTTTTTCTTCTTTCTTTCATATATATATATTCTCTTTTTTCTTCACCTCAGTGGAAGTGAACAAATATCTTGAATCTCCAAAATTTAGAAGTTGATTCCGTCACGGTTTGTTTAGCAATGTGCACCGAAATAGTAATAGCTGTGGATTCCAACACTATTAAAAATAAATAAATAAAATAATAAAATAACACAATCTTATGTCTATGAGTCGAGCATCTTACATAGTTCAACAAGTACCCTAGATTATTGAACACGTTCAATACTATTCGATAAAATAGTTCAATGGATCAAATCGGCATTTCAACACATAACACAACTTAGACAAGCTCCACGCAAGCTTACACAACTTTTCCGATAATATTAGAGAGGCTTGTAAGAAATCCATCTTTCGAACATCGCAAAACATTCCTCGGGGTTGCTCTCCGGAGCTACATGGGCGCCTCCCTTCAATATATAAGCAGCACATAAAATATGGTAAGATACGAGATCTGATAAGATAAATTTAATTAGTTCTAACTTAATTCGAGCCTAAATCTAACTAACTTGATCATGAACACAAATTCAATCAAACCCAATTATAAATTAAATTTATTATATTTTAAAACAATTTGTAATTATTTGTATATATAGATTTTTTATTTTTTATTTTTGGTTTAGATCTACCATCATACACAAATTTGATATTGGATCTAAAATATTTATTCGACAATTGACCCAATATCTAAAATTTGGATCCAATCCCGGTGAAATGAATTGAATATCAACTAGACTCGGATCTATTGTCATCCCCATAAAGAACAAAATTTAAATTCAAATTCAAATGCATGCGTGCATATGGCTATGAATTCTTGCCTTGACGGTTGCAAATGTCATGTTATTGGCGTAAGTCCTCGTGTACCTGTAACCATACGATGAATCTTTTACAACATAAAATTTTAAAAATTTCATGGGTAACTATTTGATAAGTTTCTTTAGAAAATATAAAAATTCATAATCTAAAAGGGTATTAAATAATATAAATAAAAAAGCTCCGGTTACATAGGCATTTTTGCAAAACTATTTATTAGCACTTATTTTTTTGAAAAAAAAAATTACATCAAATACACTTTTTTTTTTACAAAATTTCTATTTAAACAGAATTGGTGTATTATATTGATGAGACATACTATTTATATTGTCAATGAATCTCTTAGAAAAATTACATGCTCAAAATCTAATTTTCATTAAACTAGATATTGAGCATGTATTTTTATTATTTATAACTTTTTTAGATATTAACACAATCAATGTGTACATAGATTAATTAGACATTTACAAATCATTGGTCGATCGAACATTTCTTATGTTATGTTTTCTTATGTTATGTTTTAGGGAATTTCTAAATTGTATATACATTAACAATGTGACTGCAAGCCTATTTATATATGAAATATAAAACCGATATAAATTAAATTAACATATATATATTAACACATCGAAATCAAACTAATGTTGCACAATCAAGAACTTACATACCCGGCAATTTGCCCACGTACAAGCCATTGTCTCCACTCATCCATAATCGAATAGTTAAGAGATCTAATCCACGCTTGCGTCGAAAGGAAAGGCATAACCATGTCGTGGTCACCGCTACATATGTTGTAAAAAAAAGATTATATGGTCATAAATCGAACATAAATGCTTGTACATTGTCTTACCTATATATAAGTGATCTATAGCCTTTCGTGCTAAGATACGCGTGAATAGGAGTGCTATCCCACGTCCCATTAGTGTAAGGCAAACTACGGTTACATCGCTCCCACAATCCAACAATGCTCCCCTACGCATATTATAATTCTATACTCATATGATTATAAATTTTTAAAGAAAATGTGTATGTATCGATGTATTCTTTTAGTTTTGCTATGTAATAAATCATACCTCTCGAATATGTAGGGCTTCTTGCACACTAGGATTGTTAGCCCAAATAGGAACGTATTGATGCCTATAAGTCTAAGACCAAAAAAAGAAAGTCCGTAGATTAGACCATTGATAGGGATTCAAGCAATATAAATGTAATTGAATTCTTACATAACATTTTTTAGTGCAAATTCGCTCTTCATTGTAAAGTACTCGATGCCCATTGCGTGAAGATCTTGAATCTATACGTTCGCACGTTGGGTCTAAAATTTGTTCACCAGACAAATCATCCACCAACTACAAAATGCAAGATCGAGTAATTATTCAAGTGGGGTGCAAGAATTGGCATAAATAGAAATGAAATAAAGCGTGCAAAGGACTTCTTGCCTGATGGAAAGTGTCGAGATTATCCAAACACGGATGGTTGCTAGAATCTACATTCACGTAGTTCCCTTCACAAGTTTGCATTAACGACTGCAGTCGAACATAAGAGGCTTATGATAAAAACGACAAAATTGAAACTTGGAACAAAGTTTTCAATATTGCAACCGAAATTTCATATAATAAATAACCTCATAGAGTTCATCGGATATTAGTCCCATCCCGTGAGCGAATGGTATCTTGTAGTTCCCTTCGTCCGGGAATGTTGCGCCGTTGCCCAACACATATCCCTACAACCATCGACTCCAAAATCTTAGCGATCACAAATCCTAGCTAATTTTTTTTTCAAAATAAAAAAATAAAATAAAATAAAATAAAATTCTAAAACAATTTAATTAAGTTTTTTCTGATTAAGTGTGATAATTGAATCAATGACATAATATTGTAAGATAGGAACTATACCATTGCACTATATCTTTATTTTTTATATATAAATTTATTTGTTAATATATTTATAAAATTATTATTTTTAATTATATTTAATTTAAAATTTGGGACGGACTGAGAGCACGACTCGATATTGATGGGCTCGGAAACAGCCCGGTTCATACTTGTGTTGCGCCAGGCATGGCCTAAATTTTTTCGAACTTTTTTAATTAAAGCTCAAGTATGATTTTTTCGTATTGGGTTCAGATCGAATTTTTAAACTGTGCCTATTTTGTGATTTCTCTTGTAAGAACTGAAACCTTGATGTTGATCCGAGGCTCAACTCCCGCCTCATTCCCTACATCGTGCAACAAAGACACATTAAAAAATAATTAGATCGCTACCATAAGTTCATGATGACAAGTACACGATGAAAATTTATCCACTAATCACTATACCATCGGATATTAACCGAGCAATAAAGGGCACCGTCATGCCGGTGTATGAGCTCCCTCCAATGTAGAATGGATTCGATGCAAACTCTGGATGATCGATTAACCACTGAAAATATGAATTCATGTTTATTAATGGAAAGCATAAACATCAATTATAGGATGATCAAAATAAATAAACACACACCTTTCGAAGAAATTGATAAGCTTGATGGCAAGATTGCGAGCCAGTCGAATGGGCAGCATTGAGTGTTTTGGCATACGAAAAGCCCGTTCCGACAGGCAAGTCCAAAAATATGATGTTTGTTAACTACATACATTAGTTTGATTCATTCATGGTTGCCGGAAAAAAGTAAAATAAAAATTTATATAGTTTTATTAATTTGTCCTTCTATTCTTCAAAAAGTTTTTTTTAGTGAAAAATATTAATATTTTTGTAATTTTGTTGATTTTTTTTTTATGCATACGACTAATCCTTCCCTTGCCCAAGTTCCTTTTTCTTCTTTGAAAAAGGCAAGTCGAACTGGTAAAAATGACTGTGTTCACTTTATATTTTTTCCTTACATGTTTTCTAAAAAAAAATGATATTTCCTCCGTCCCATTGAAAGATTATCATTTTTCATTTTTGTCTGTCTCAAAACAAGATTACCATTTCCTAATCTAGTAATTGTACTATTTATTTCACATAATAAATACCCTTTCAAATTACAATATATTACACAAATGTCATTATTTTTATATTACATCATACTAATAGGGGTATTTTTGTTTTTTTTACTACAATCCAATATAATACTAATATTCAAAAAATCTACGTGCAAAAAGCAAACGCCACCCTTCCAACGGGATAAAGGGAGTATATGATTAATTATTTTTATATTATCTACACATTTCTTATGTCTCACATTAAAAAAAAAAAAAAAAAAAAGGATATCGTTTCAAAATATTTCATAAAACAAACACACTTATTTTGCCCTTCAAAATCTTAAAACTTGTTTCGTTTAACGCGGATGGATTGTTCGTGTACCTTTGTCCATGCATAAGGATTCAAAGATAGCTTTGGCAAGCCCTCGTCTTCTCCCTTGTCAATAAATAGAGGCCCTATGGCAAATAACAATACTTCAAAAATATCAATTCAAATAAATCCCCAAATTGTTTACATATATTTTCAAATTATTTTTATAATTATATATTAATAATATTTTTCTTTCAAAACATATCATCTCAAATATATATTTTTAAATATTGCATAGATTTTTTATTATTATTGTTTTATTTTATTTTTTTTGTTGTTGTTGTATAAAATATCACTTACAAAACTTATTTACATTACATCGAATATTTATATTTATTCCTCTTTTTAATGATGTTATTTTTCTTTCAAATATTTTATTTCGAACTCTATTTAATATTCCGTATAACCATGGTTGCAAATTCTTTACTGATCCAACCAGATCCGATCAAGTCAATATATGACTTATTTGACCGAATCAATATATTATATATATAATCAATATATATTTACATATAATTTATAATATGATATATATTAAATATAATATAACATATAATGTATTATAAATATGCTGAAATATATATTAAATAATTATCATTTGGTTTCTCTATAAATAAATAAACATTATAAAATACAATTAAAACGCACTCATAATTTGACAAACCCTCTTTTTTCGACAACCTTTTTTTTGTCACATTAAGTATACAATAGTAAAATAAAAGGCTTTCCAAAAATAACTCGTTCTTATCCATTTTCTCAGTTGTGCTTTTATACTTAGTTATCCATTTTTTTTTAAAAAAAATATCACATATTCAGTAGATATTGAAAATATTATAATTTTTTTTTTCTTTTATTATATATTTAATTTTTATTTTTCGTTAAAATCCAAATTTGCTTTGAGTTTCTCAATTTTCAAAATATATACATATATTCTTAACATAATTTTTAAAATTAAAATGTTATCATTAATTTTTTATATAAAATATTACTCCATCAAACCACAATTACAAGAACTCAAAACCACATTTTCAAACTCAAAAGCAAAGGGTTTTATTCATTATTATAAAATACAATTCACCATTATTTGTTCATTAGTGTTTTGGACGGTATAATTCTCATAAATATTATTTTATTTTGGTCTGTCTCATAACAAAATATTCATTTTTTTTTAATAATTATACTAATAGGGATAATACTAATATATTACACAAATGTCATTACCTTTATATCATACAATACTAATAGGGATAATTTAGTTTTTTTCCCTTTATTTTGTACTTTATTTCAATATAATACTAATATTTCTAAAAATCCGTGCAAAAAACAAATGGATATATAGATATGTGACGGATGGAGTATATTTTTTAATTCACTCACAAAAAAATCAATAGTTTAATACTTCCTTCGTCCTATAAAAAGAATTTTATTTTTCATTTTCGTCCGTCCAAAAACAAGGATATTATTTTCTAATTTAGTACTTCTACCTAATATAATAAATATCTTTCAAAGTTACAATATATTCACAATACTAATAAGGTATTTTTGTCTTTTACTACAACCTTATATAATAATGATATTTAAAACTTTATGTGAAAAAAATAAATATTACTTTTTATATAGGACGAAATGAGTATAAAATATTATTTTTATATTATCATTTACGAAAATAATTTTTGGTACTTAAACGTAACAAAATATATTCATCTAAATATGCAAAATGAACAAACCCAAAATATTTATGAAAATATTTTAAAAGAAACCATTACTTTGAACCCTAAGTGAGGTTTTATTCTTTGAAAACAAACCCAGATTTATTTATACAGAATTCAACCCATTATATAATTTATTTTGATATTTAACATTATTGTTAATTGTCATATAATTATAATGATAATAAGCCAAAAACAAAAAAACAATAACAAAAAACAAAAATCATATAAAAAAATAAATAGTCTATGTAAAACATTCAAAACTTATAATTTTATTTCCAAAAACAACTTTCTTTACTCATGTTTTCAAAATTATTTGCCATTCATTAATCATCATTTTTTGTTCTAAATAAATATTATACTTAATCATTTAAAATATTACTACATAAATATATATATATATTATTTTTTCGAAACATTAAATCTAATATATATTTATTTATATTATATTTCTCTGTCTCATATCTATCTATCCGTTTATTTTTACGGAGTTTTAGAAATATTAGTATTACAGTGAGATATAGTATAAATAAAAAATAAAAAAGACTAAATTAACCTTATTAGTATTGTATGATATAAATGTAATGACATTTGTTTAATATATTGTAAATTAAAAAAGTATTTATAATGTTAAGTACAATTACTTTAAAAATAAAAATAAAAAATGAATAATCTGAAATGGCAAAACATATCTAGGGTTTGTTTCTTTTGGTTGAGTTTGAGAAAAATTGGTTTGAATTTGATATTAAAATAAAGTTTGATGGAATATTTTGTAAAAGGAAAAAAAATATACTCCTTCCGTCTCAATACAACAGTCTTGTTTACCATTTTTGTCCGTCCCAAAACAATAATCTCATTTTCATAAATAACCATATCACCGTAAAACTATCTTACTTTTTCATTATTATTACACAATTGCCACTGCTTTTTATACTAATATATTCACAAGGACAAAAAAGTCATTTATCCTTACTTTTTATCAACTACCTATATAATATCAATTTTTCTTAAATTCTGTGTCCAATCCAATAAAATTATACTTTTAAGACGGAAGGAATATTTTTTAAAAAAAATACAGAATCCAAATAATAAAATTTGAGTAAAAAAACATACCCGTAATAATCTAAAATCCAAAATAATGAATAAAAAATAAAAAATAATTAAATATTGACCTATCTCATAAAGGAGTGCAGAAAGTCCAGAGCAGCCAGGCCCACCAACTAACCATAGAATCAATGGATCATCATTTCCATTTGATGAAGACGATGACCGTACAAAGTAATAAAACAACTCCACGTTTTCTCCTTCATCTACTCCAATATATCTGTACATATATATATATATATATGTTACTTCATTTTAATTTTAAAAAATATTGAAATTCAAAACATACAAGAAAAAAAAATATATATATATAATCATATTATAGAACCAAACTTCAAAAGAATACATTTTTTATTATTATTTTTTTAGATTAAGTTTGAATAATAATTTGAATATAATATTTTATTAATAAAAAAATACTCCCTGCGTTCAGCTATAAAATATATTTATTTTTATTTTGGGATATCTAATTACAAAATAACAATTTCATTCAAGACTCTATTTTTTTTATATATATCCTTACTTTACATCAAATCATTACTTTTATAAAAAAAAAAAAAAAAGAAAAAAAATATTATTAAACTATTTTTACCTGTCCACTATAATTAAAATACTATTATTTTTTAAATTTCGCATAAAAAATAAATGTATATTTTTTGACACGGATTTTAATATGTACGCATAATGATTGATATTTTTATCTTCTAATTTATAGTAAAAATAAAAATTATAAACAAAAATACTTTATATATATAATATATGTGTGTGTGAATTGCAATTAAAATGAAGGATTTGTGATTGAATTTGGAGTTCAATAAATATTTGATTTGATTTTGAATTTAATTTTTTTTAAGAAAAAAAAAAAACTACAAGCCTCACACAATTTACAAGGGATCGATTTAAATGAAATTATATATATATATATATATTTATTTACCCGGTTTCGAGATGAAATGGAAGAGGGCCGTCAAATCCAGGGAGAAATTCGACGGGTGAAGCTTCGGCGCGGCCAAACAGGTCCTTAATCCATATGAAGAAGAAGAAAACGACGACGATACGGCAATAATAATACCTCATCATGATCGGTGCTTCTGCACCTAATGACCTGTTTGGTTGATTTATTTATTTGAAAACTCACTATTACTTTGATGACTAGGTTGGTCTACACATAGCTTGTTTCGTTGGATTTTCCAACCACTCCTCTATCATACTATATATATATATATATAATATAATATAATATAACTCAATGTACTTTTTAGTGAATAATTTTTCATAAATATTATTTAAAAAATATATATATATATATACATATTAATATAAAACGTATTATTGATTTATAAAAAGTAAATTATTTAATATAAAATATTGTTTTTATATTATTAATACAATTTTCAAACTACATATAAAAAATCAATTATTAAAAAACGTTGAGTGAACAGACTGAATATAAAAAATTACTATTATTTTATTTTTATTTCTCTTTTTAATAAATAAATATTTAATTTACATTTAAACTCATTATTTTTTCTAAAATTAATTTAATATTAATTACAATTTTATCATATTCTATATATTTGATTAAAATATAATACTTAAAATAGTTAAACATATATTCAAACAAAGAATTGATCTCTTATTTTATCACATACAAAAATAAATAATAAATAATTTCATAATTAACTATTATTAATGTTTGAATTTTTTAATTCTATTGGATCCACTTCAAATAAGACACATGCCTAATTATGCAACTTGAAATGAGCCTGAGCCTTGGCCCTGGCACATGATCCAAAGCTACCGACTTACCCTGATTTGATTAGGGGTGTGCATTCAGTTGGTTCGGTTCAAACCAAACCGAACTTTCAATTTTTACCGATTTTCGAAATATAAAAATTGAAATCGAAACCGAACCAAAATTTTTCAAAACCAAGTAAACCGAACCAAACTAGTTCGGTTCAGTTTTGTTTAAAACCGAAGAAACCGAACTTTTATTTATTAATATATATTTTTAATATACAATCAAATATAAATACTCAAAATTATAATATAAATTATTTATTTATATATAATTTATTACTATTTTTAAAAGTTTGGTATTTTCGGTTAATCAAAGTTAAAAATTGAAAATCATAATCAAGCTGAAACCGAAATTTATAAATTTGGTTTTGGACCGAACCAAATCAATTAACTGAACAATCCAAACCAAACAACACGTACCCAAAAAAAAATCGATTTTTTTTTGTTTGAACCAACCAATGCTCACCCCTAGATTTGGTCTCTTGTACGATCCAAGGCTGCCGACTTCTCTGACTACTGACTATTGACTACCCTGGCTGTCAACTACTCTGGCTACCGATTCCCTGGTTGCCTGACTTACCCAAAGCTACCGACCTACCTTGGCTGCCGACTTATCCCGACCCAGTCCCTTGTCCCATACTTGCCACTGGATCTGCATTTTTTTAAAACAAGACTTGATCTTGACCATCCGATCTAGGTCATTGATTATGGCCGTTGATTTGTATATATAAACAGAGAGAGCGCAGTCAGAAGTTTTTATACACTTCCACTTCATTCTAAAACTCTCGCCTTCTCTAGCCTCTTCAAACTCTCTCACTCACACCTTCCTACGGCGATTCACAGGCACCGTTGTAACTCTGTGGAGTTCATTTGACACGTTTTTCTCCCTGTTGTTGTTTGTAGTTGCAAGGGACTCGTTCAACGCTGTAGACATTTGTTTGTCTTATTTCTTTGTATGTGGAGTTGTTTTCTTTGTGTATTGTAAGTCTTGGGCCGATTCTTTTGTATAATCGCTAGTTATGTGTGTTTTAGTGTCGATTTTTGTTCCGAGTTTGATTTGAGACTGAGCTTAACCAAATCTAGTCAAAACTTTTGTCGATTTTCATAATAAAATTTTCGATGATTTTGTATATTTTTAATAACAATTAACTAATTAAAACTCATTATCCTACTCGAGAAAAAGTTGGGGAAAAGCATAGAGCGTGTGTGCTCTACTCTCGCCCTCGTTCCATCGGCGAAACAGAGCGGTATCTTAAAATAATATAAATATATTTTTTTATGTTAGTTATATCAAATCGTATCGGTAAAATAAAAAATTATATATTATATTAAAATTTTAAAATATATCTATTATTTTAACATATATTGTATTTTTTGTAATCCTTTCGTCTCTACTCAAAATACCATTTTTATCATTTTCGTCCGTCCTACTCTAAGTATCTCTTTCCTATTTTAGGAAAAATAATCATACACCAATACTAAAATAGACTTAACTTTTTATCTAAATTGCAAATATATCATTACACATACAATTATCTTTAAATAAAGTCAAAGCGCAAAAATGTCAAAAATTTCTTACATATTTCTACTAACTAATAAAATATTATTATTTTTTAATCTACAACAAAACTCCAAATAGCCTTTTTGAACCGGAATAGAGGGAATGTTCATTTGGTCTCACTTAATTTATCAACTTTTTCTATTTTTGTTCCACATAATATTTTTTATTTTTTTTAGAAATATAATTATACACTTTAATTACATTTTAAAATTTATAATTTATAACTTTTTATTTTAATTAAATTATTTAGTCATCTTAATTTTAATATATAATTATTTTTATTAAATTATATTATTTTTACTAATATATTTTTAATTATTTACTAATTACATCATATTTAAAATTATGTGTCTAAATTAAAGAGAATAAATTAGGTGGGATATGAAATAATATTTATAAAAAATTATGTACTTAAAAATAAAATGGATGAACAATGAAGACAAAAATTTGTAAGTAAAAATATATATATATATAAATATATATTATATATTTGGATAATTTCATATAAACATGGCATGTGTTGGGTTTGTTGCAATCAATGCATTTGTATGGTGACACGCAATTATTTATGTCACTTTTTTCCAAGTGGAATCCAATGAAATATTTCCTTCGTCCGCTACATTTACTCGCCGCGGTGTTTAAAAAATTATAATATTTTAATTATAGTGAGTAATTAAAAGTAGTGTAATGATATTTTTGTCCTTATTTTTTTTTGTGTAAAAATAATAATGTGATATAAAGTAAGGATATTTGTGAAAAAAAATAGGGTATTTAATGAAATGTAAACTTTGTAACTGAACGTTTCAAAATAGAAACATGTAAACTTTGTAAACAGGAGTATTATAGACTTGTTATTATACTATTAAGTTAGGGGGATAGAATGCCTTACATTATCCAAATTAAATAAAAGAAGAAATAATAATATTTATTTAAGATGATTTATATGTTTTTTATCACTACAAATAAAAAAAATTAATAATAAAATAGATTTTTATAAAAATAAAGAGTTTTTAATATATACTTTCACATAATTTGTTCTTATTTTTTAATTTCGTCTATCTTATATAATTTATTTTTTTAAAAAAAAAATTAATTATATATATTAATTATATTTTAAAATTTATAATTTATAATTTTTTAATTTTAGTTAATATTAATTTATAATTATTTTATTAATTATTATATTTTATTTAAATTTTGTATCTACAATAATAAGTCAATATTATCTAGGACGGAGAAGCATATAGTAATTCTTTATTATAATATCAAACTCATAAAAGGTTGGGCCACAAGCCCACTAGAATCCCAATACAGTCTTGGGCATAGCAATATAAAATTTGAACATGGGCTCGATTTTAAATATTAATATAAATTCACATAGATTTGTAAAAAATTATATTTAATATAAAATATTATTTTTTATATTAACAAAATTGAATAATTTATATTTTTGTTATTCGTAAATCCATTCAAAATTATTTCACTCTATCCAAGTTTGGGCTTAATCGGGTCTTTACAAAGTGGGCCTGGACCGGCCTATCTAGACAATTTAATTTTTAGTTCTTTTTTTTTTTTTTTTTTAATTTTACAATTCATATATTTATTTATTTTTTTGACGTTTAAAATTTGTTGCATTGATAGCGTGTTTGCTTGTTGGGATTTTGGGTTAGATATTACTATTTCAATTTATTTTATTTTATTTTATTTTATTTTATTTTTGAAAATATCAAATAAATATTTGTTTTTATTTATTATATTATATTAAAATTTAATTATATATTTTTTTTTCAATTTTTTATTTTTCTTGATTTCTGCACTTTGCGGTCTTTCTTTTGAACTGATCTGTATTATATATATATTGATATTTTATTCTTTATATTTTATATATAAATTAATTATATGTAATAACACATTTGTAAATTTATTAAACTTTAAAAGTATTTGTTATTAGTATATTATTACTTTTATTATATTAATAAGTGAATATTTTTTAATAAAACAAAAAAGAAATAGTAAAAATAATATTTTTAATTGAAATTGAAAAAGTATTGAAAATAACTATCAACACTTATTTGTCTTTTCAAATTATTATTTTAATTTAAAATTTTATTATTACCAAATTTAAATTCAAAATCAAAATCATATAAAAAAATATGAAATATTTTATAAAAATGATTATTATACATTTTATTTTTTATTTTTAAATAGTTAATATGTTGTTTGTTGAATAAAAAATACTCCTATATATAAAAAAAAAACAATAATAATAAAATACAAGTATCTAGTTTATTTGTATAGTTCGATTAGTGGCCACGTCTCTAGGGATTCCTCAACTTTGGATAAACAAAGATAATATATATATTTATATAAATCAAATACATTTTAAATTGAAGGACCGAATTTGATAAAAAAAAATAAAAATAAAATAAAAATTATAAGTATATTATAGAAAAAAAATATTTTCTATCTTTTAATATAAGTTGTATTTATTTTATTAAAATTTTTAATTTATTTTAAAATTTAATAGATTAAATTAAAAAAAAATTGAACTATCCATATTTGTTAAATTCAATGTATACTTATATTTTTAATGTTAATTTTAGTATAATATATAAATAAAAATAAAAATAATTAATTTTAAATAAATTTTACGTTACAATTTATTCTAACACTTTATAAATTATAGTATTTAAAACTATTAGATTATTATATAACTAAAATTTATATTTTTTAATTTAATATTTCAATTTTTTAGATTTAATATAAATATAACATATAAAATTAGAATTAAAATTAAAATTAAATTATATATAAATTTTGATTTAATTATAATATATAAATGAATTGTTTTTATTTTTATTTTATGTTATTTATTATTAGTAGATAAAATAATACTTAATTGAAGATATTTCTTTTTTTTTTTTTTTTTAAACACTCCATAAGATGTTTTCAAAAAAAAAATAAAAAAGTTCCAAAAATAATTTCAACTTTAGATCAAAAATCAATATAAAAATAAATAATTTTTTTTTTTTTTTTTCAGAAAAAATCCAAAAATATATTTTTAGAAGCCAATCCAAACCCACCTTAGTAATCTTAATATATATGATGTCTAGTAACGGTACGTTTGGTGATGTATGGGTTGGACTTGTGACCGTGAGGTCATGGGTTCAAATCCCCGATGCCTCAGATCTTAAGTTTGACTGGAGGTTTACTTACACATTTTCGGGTAGCGGCCGCGGGTTGATTATAATTGTAACATTATATATATATATATATTTTTTCTTATATTAATTATTTGTCTAAAAAATTAAATGTATATCATAAAAATAAATAAATAACAACATGCATAATAAATAAATTGGTCATTAAATATATATATATATACTTACAGAAGAAACGTACACATCAAACGCCAGTCCTATCGACAACACTTTATTTCAATAATATTGTCTGAAAGTTGACTTATTTGTAAGCATGCACATAAGGTTTGTTTTTATTTTTTATTTTTTTATTATTATTATTTATTCAATTTGATTAGATTTTGAATAGCTCATCAGTTCTTGACTTTTGAACCAGTCCAAATTGGCCTTTTTAAAATGTTACAATCATAATAATTGATTATTGTGAATTATTAAATTAAGATTTCCTGTGTAAATGGACATTGAATCGTGACCGTTCGTTTAATTAACGGCCCGGATAGTTGATTGAATTTTAAAATAGCATGAGATTATTCTCAAACTTTTTCCCAATTGACAAAATGGTCGTCCAAAATTACATAAGAGCCAATTTTTTGATATAAAGGTAATATATTCGTATAATATATTGTAAATTGAAAGGATATTTGTAACGTTAGGTAAACAGTATAATTACTAAAAAAAAAAATTGATAAATTGTCAATGGACAGACCAAAATAAAAAAAAAAAAAAATAGATGATTAAAGGACAGAGAGAATACAATATAAACAAAAAAAATAAATAACATACCAGATTTAGTGATCCAGTTTCATATAACAAAATAACAATTTACATACGAGAATTTCAATTCACAAAATGTTTAATAAATCTTTCACTAGATATACAATAAATTTTATGATTCAAAAGACATCGACTATCAATTTTTATTTATTTTTTTCTACAGTCCTTTGTGGATATCTATCCACAAGAAATTAGTTCCTATAAATTGTTATTTAATTTTAAATATATATATATAATGAAAGATTGATCAGTTATTTATTATTTTTCATTCAAATAAAATTATTGAAAATATTAGATTTTTTTTTTTTATAAAACTTGTGTATTTAAATGGGTATTTACAATCAAATATAACTTTGGACAAAAAAGTTATTTTTGTACATTTTTTAATTTAACATAAGAATATTTAATGTAATAAATAAAATCCGACTATTTAAATATTTTTACTAAAATAGAAGAAAAAATATTATACTTACAATTTACCCAAACAACTGTACACATGATTAGCTGTCCATTTTATTTTGGGCATGTGCTATAATAGAATTATTAAAATACATAATTATTCAGATCATTATTTTTTGAATTTGAAATTAGTATGGATCTGAATTTTAAATGAAAAAGCAAATGAATATATAGTTTTGAGACGAAGAGAGTATTATCTTACAAAAAGTAAATATTTAAAATAGAATATAATTTTTTATACCTCGGGTACAAAAATACCTTAAACTAAAATACTAAACAAATAAACACTCTATTTTTAATCTATCATTTTTTTGAAACTTTACACATTAATTTTCTTTTTCCATTCCATATAAAAAAAATAATAATAATAATAAGCATGATACCATATAAATAAATATCAAAATTAAAAACCTAAAAGAATTATGACAAAAGTAAAATATGTAAAAATAATTGAGATGGGCTAAGTATTACTCCCTCCGTTCCACGTATTGCTATATTGTAGACACAATATTTTATGAGAAGTGTAATTAGTAGATAATTAAGAATGTACTAGTGAAAATAATTATCTTATAATATAAATAATTATAAATTAAAATTAAGATAACTAATTAGTTTAATTACAATTTAAAAAAAATTAAAAAGTTTAAAATGAGATTAAAGTATATAATCATTTTAAAAAAAAAAATGACATGACATGTGAGACTGACAGAAACGGGGCAACGTGGACATGGTATGTGGGACGGAGGGAGTATTTAATTTATGGACTGAAAATACAATTTTATCTAACAACAACTATATATATTTGTTAATAATAATTTTTTTAAAAAATAATTATAATAATAAGGAGGAGTATAATCCACGGATAAGAACAGATATATGCAATAATGAAAAGACGAAAAAGCTCTCATCTCCGCCGTCAAAAGAATTTTCCGGCGACGGCGCCGCCGGCCTGACTTTTGCTCCGGTTATACTTCATCACCTCCTTCTTCAACCTCGCATCAATTTCTTCACCAAAATCGATTCGCGGCTGATCTTCGTCAATCCTCCCCATCCCGACGCTGACGCTCCTCGGCGGCGCCGGCGGCGGAGCCGCCGTAACTCTGCCGCTCCGGGCGGACGCCGCCCGGACCAGCTCCCGGAAATCCTCGCTCCGATCATCCGACCGGACCGAATTGACGCTGAAGCTCCGGGGCAGGTCCGCCGCGTGCAGAGCGGCGCCGCCGCCGCCGCGGAGGCCGGCGGCGTTTCCGGTGGCGCATTGTATCATGGAGTTGACGTAGAAGTCCCGGGCCCGGCAGAAAGCCCGATATGGACTTGTTATTAAACGGACGAAGATATTTTGCTGATTTGCCTTTGTCTTCATTTTTCTGAAAAATCGAAATTTTAGGGTTTTGGGGATTGATTGAAATTATGGGTAAGAAATTTTTTTGAGTTCGATTCTTTTTATAATGAAAGAATACGAAGGTTCCACTGTTCAAAGATTTTTGGTCGTGTTATAGGGAAATAATAATATATATATATATATTTTTTTAATAGGTATTTTGATGATTAATTGGTTAATAGACGCCACACGACTTCTGGGTGGAAATTAGGGTTTGAATATTGCGGGGTACCGGGACCTGAGCGCCACTCTATTGATGCATATTAAGGTGATACATAATAAGATTTTAAATATATTTTATTTAAAAAAGTAATAATCAATTCGTTACAAATCAAATGGTTCTTCAGGTTTTATAATAAATTAAAAAATAATAATTTTTTTGTTAATCGTGGAAGTCCGTAAATTTTTTTTTTGACATTTTTACTGTTTTATTTTTATGTATAAAGTAATTGTATGTATAATAATATTTTTATATAATTTAAAAATATATTTTTACTAAAATTATATATATATTTTTTAATAAGACAAACAAACAAAGGGAGTTTGTCCTTTTAATAAAAAATGTTATCATATTTTTCAAAAAATAATTAATATAATACACACTTTTTATTTTTATATTACCTATATAATTCCCACATCACATAAAAAATATCAAAACACAAAACAAACACAGTGTCTTGAAAACTTTCAATGCATATCTATACTCAACATTGGTGTTGGAGTCCCGGGAGCAGACAAGAATTCTTGTTGATTGGCGTATAGTTGTGGACATATTTGCAATTGGACATAAATAAATAAATAAATATATATATACATAAATAAATGGAAATTGGAAATTGAAAATTTCAACTGTCAACCACCATGGATTAATGGATATTACTTAATATTAGGGATATTTAATTTAATGATTATATTAATTAATGTATGCCAGACTTGAATGTTAATTGGATTACTGTGTAACTATTTCCCAGTCAATTCTTAGAAAAATTTTAAGCTTTTACATACTCCTCCGTTCCATGTAATATGGGTGTATTACGGTAGACACGTGAATTTATGTAAAGTATAATTAGTAAGTAATTAAGAAGTATATTAATAAAAATAATTATTATTTAGTAAAAATAATTATAGATTAATATTAAGATAAGTAAATAATTTAATTAAAATTAAGAAAATTATAAAATTTAAAATGCGATTAAAGTCCATAATTATATTTCCAAAAATAGAAATGACAAGTTATGTGGGACGGACGAAAATAGAAAATAGAGACAAATTATATGGGAAAGAGTGAGTACTTTTTCTTTCACATTTTAATTGATATATTTTTTATTATTATTTTTGTAGTTTCCATGTTAATTGTCACACCCTCCTAGAGCTGACAAAAAATGACCATATATGAAATAATTGGATTTGGATCAAGGATTTTAACCCGATTATGTATACAGGTTGACACGAACCCGATACGATAATAAATAGGTTGGGTTAGTGTTGAGACTCTCAACTCGAACCCGACACGACAACCTGATTATAATATATTAATATTGATTAATATATTTATTATATATGTAAAATAATGATAATTTATTAATTTTTTCATAAATTAACTTAAACTAAGTTCAATTTTAAATAATTCAACCTAATTTACGCACAAACCAATAAAAGCTAACATAACACGACAACACAACAAAAAATTATTTAATTTGAATCAAAAAATTCGACTTAATTATGTAGACGGGTTAACACGAGTCAACCCGAACCCGACACGATAATAAACAGGTCAACACGAACCCGACACGATCATAAACGGATCAGGTTAGGATTGAGTAATTTAACCCGTTTAAAGTATTCGACCCGACACGAATCGACTCATTGTCAACTCTAATAATAATAATAAGAATAATAATAAAATATTTGGATCGAGACCTAACTCAACGAGTTTTTTTAATAATATAATGATTGGTCTACTTTTTAGCCCGGCCCACCAATTTCGGCCCAATCCAAACTCTTAAACCCAATCTCAAACCTTCAATCCTAAAACCCAAACCATTTCATTATAGCCAATTACTTAGTTTAATATATGGTTAAATGATTGAGTTAGTTTACTATGACTTTTATTAATTTAGTTTACTATGACTTTTATTAATTATAGATATAATTATATACTACTTTATATAATTTATTTTTTTTAAATATCATAACTAAATTATTAGAAATTTGCAAAATATATATTAACATGTTTGATATAATTAAAAATAAAAAAAAAAATATTAAGTTTGAAGGTGTTGTAAAAAATTTAATAAAATATTCAAAACTATAATAGGTAATTAGATAAAGTAAAAATTTATTAAAACTCCTCCCCTCCCATTCAAATACAAATTTGTCTGTTCAATAAAATGGTTCGAAGATATATTTTATTTATACGAAGTATAAAAAATTGTGTAAATAATATAAAAATAATAAATATATATAATATATTAATTTTTTGGAAAAATATATTTTTTGAGATTTATATTTTATAAAAAAAAAAAACAAACCCTAAATTAATGAAAGCTTTTCTTATTACTACCGAACACAGCATGTTACTCTCCACCCATCTCAATATTAATGTTTATTATTATTATTTTTTCTGAGTTCCTTTTTATATTATATTTTTAAAAAGGAATAAATATTAGTAACAAGAACTAACTGCCAAATCAAATTATAATTTATAATTGTGTACTTAATTAAATAATATTAAAAAACCAAATGGAATAAATTAAATATATATTTTAAATTAAAACAAGGTTGGGAATATTCTCCTTAGGCTTTTTAAACAGTGTTACATACAAGCAAATATAATAAATAATTTTTTGAATTATTAAATTATTGATGATTATTTTATATATAAAACAAAAAGTTCATAAGAATCTAGGCAGTCTATTAATTATTACCATAAATAAATAAATAGTAGATGGTAGTTTCTAGTAGACAATGAAACATAACACATGCATTCACTTAAAAGAAAATTTAGGGTGTGCTTTTTTAGTTTTAAAAAATTTGGGAATTCTTGTAATTATTTATTTAAAACTGTGAAAATATTATTAAAGTTATTATTCTATATTTATTTTTATTTTTATTTTTATTTTATTTTTATTTTTATTTTTATTTTTTTTAACTATTGTGCAACGGAAAAACTGTATATTTTTATTGAACCTTAAGAATGGAACAAAAACGGGACCGATATCTAACTGTAGACACTAAAAATATATGTTTAAAATCAATTAAATATCATGTATTTTGGAAGAAAATAAAATTCCAATAAAATAAATATATGGTATTTAATTATGTACATATGTTAATTTTTGTACAATAAATATCAACCATTAATGCAAAAATATGCTTAAAATGGAAAATATCGTACAAATATTACGTGCATAAATAGAGCCATAATAAATTTGGCAGCAAAATAAATTAATCTTGTCAATAAAGGAAGTATATAAATTAATATCTTCCAAAAAAGGCAATGATATAAAGATTTTGTCAATAAAGGAAGTATATAAATTAATATCTTCCAAAAAAGACAATGATATGAAAATTTTGGCGAGAAAGGAAGGTGCACAATCGAATCCGTCAAGAATGGAAAGCAACATCTGATGAAAAAGGAAAGATTATAAAATCTTTCCATCCACGTGGCACCATCCGAAAAGGAAGCCAAGGCCACCATCCCCTATAAATAGAAGCCTTGACCAATTCATTAGACACCGAAGTTGCATCGATGATTCAAGCAAATGAGTAAGTCTCTAGACTCTCTCTGTATTGTTCTTCATGTTCTTCGTGTCCTTCGAAGCGTTCTTCATTGAAAGGCACTAATTTGGACAAATGATCCAATATTGGTTGACGAATCGATGAAGTTAACGTTCTTCGTCGTATGTCCAAGCCGGAGGAAGGATCAAAGCTCTCAAAGCCGTCGAGGAATTCGTCAAAGCCAAGGGAAGGTCTTCAAAGTTTCTCTCAAAGCTTTGAGGTATTCATCGCGTTCTTCATAAAAGGCGCAAACTCGGCCCTCTTCGATCCAAAAGTCAAAAGGGACACGCCGCCAAAAGCGTTATGAAGCACCAAATCCACCTTCTCAAAGATCAAAGCTGCAGATCGTTTAAATAGGACATCAAATCCAAAGCTTAGGATCAAATCACCCGCACGGAGACCAAAGCCCTCCAAAAGCGGCAAAGACAAATCAAAGATCAAAGCTGCGGATCGTCCAAAGAAGACATCAAATCCAAAGCTGAGGATCAAATCGCCCACACGGAGACCAAAGCCCTCCAAAAGCGGCAAAGACAAATCAAATATCAAAGCTGCGGATCGTCCAAAGAAGATATCAAATACAAAGCTGAAGATCAAATCCAAAGCCGACACGGAGACCGAAGCTCTCCAAAAGGCGGAAAAGGCAAACCAAAGATCAAAGTCGCAAATCGCCAACGCGGAGACCAAAATCCTCCAAAAGCGGCAAAGCCAAAACAAATGTCAAAGTCGCGGATCGTCCAAAGAAGACAACAAATTCAAAGACAATGATTAAATCGCCAACACGGAGACCAAACCTCCAAAAGCGGCAAAGCCAAATTAAAGATCAAAGCCTCGGATCGTTTAAAAAAAATACATCATATCCAAAGCTGCGATCAAATCGCTCGCACGGAGACCAAAACCCTCCAAAAGCCGGCAAAGTCAAACTGAAGACCAAACCTCTCGGATCAAAGAAGCCATTGAAAACCAAGTTGGAAAATAAATCGACCCTGGAGGAGAATCAAATGATCCATTTAGATAATAGGACCCGCTTTAAATTCAAATCAAATATAATTTGTACAAATTTTGTGTTTATTAAAAATAACACAATTTTTTGTCTACACTAAGATTATATGAAAGTTAACAAACCATATATATTTCGAATATTTTTTTTTTCGAAAAATAAAAAGTAATTTAAAATGTCTTCCAATTATTTATGGATATTCTCTAATAAATACATGTAATGGACTTACGCCAAAGAAGAGGCGTATATTCTTGCAACTTACAATATATTACACAAATATTATTATTTTTATATCACACAATACTAATAAGGTTATTTTAGTTATTTTTACTTTATTTCTACTATATTCTAATATAATACTAATATTTCTAAAACTCTGTGCAAAAAATAAACGGATACGTAGTTATTAGAGATATATAAAGTATTTCTATACAATATCACATTTAATATTTATTTTTCATATAAAATATTGCATAACCTATATTTTTTACTCAAAATATAAAATTTAATATATATTTATATCACACCAATTGTGATATAATTATAATACCTAATTTGGTATGGAAGCTTTGTAGTGCCAAAGTTTAAATTGGTAGTGTCTTGATACAGTTATAATACCTAAAATCAGGGCCTGAGTGTCCAATGCTCTCCTAACCACAATTTTATTTTTTTATTTAAAATTAATTTATTTATTTTGTCATTTTGACCTCTCTAAAACCAATTCAATCTATTTATTTTCATTTTTAATAATTTTACTCACACATATTCATTTTTTTAAAACAAAAAAACATCTTACATTTTATATACAATATTACAATAATATTGTGAATTTACATATAAAAAGACTATAATTTTAGGGTCCAATTGTCTATTCACCACTTTATTATACGGTATAAATGGCATAGTTCAGCTGATGATCCGCTCAAGTCGGTATGGTGTTGATTTGACCAAGTTAGCATATCTTATACTTCTTTCGTCTCATAACAAAGTATTCATTTTTTCATTTTAGTCTGTCCTATAACAAACTATTAATTTTCTTTTTTTAGTAACTAGACTATCTACCTAACATTATAAATACTCTTACATCTTACAATATATTACACAAATATCACTACCTTTATACCACACATACTAATAAGATTATTTTAGTCATTTCTACTTTATTCCTACTACATACCAATATAATACTAATATTTCCTAAAACTATGTGTAAAAAGTAAATTGATATCTAATTATGGAACGAGGGGAGTAATATAATTATGTTGAAATATGCATAAACATATATTCGTCATTCCTGTATGTCATATGTCAACTCGGTTAAATAAGCACTATGATGATTTGGACAGATCAACACAGAATTTGCAAGCTATGTACATATAAAATATTATTTATTATGCCATTCAAATCTATGTTCACTTTCTTTTTTGGATTGTCATCAAATAATATTCTCGTTTCTTTTTTAAGTAAAAAATAATTACACTTTTTTACTTTTTTTTTTTTTTTATTACAAAAGAAAAAAAAAAGTAAATAAATAAATATAAAGAGGACAAAGAGTGTAGCTTTTTATCTTAGATTGTATTTTTGGCCCTCAATCATCCATCGAAAACCCTAATTTTACAGAAAGACCAAAACAGTTATATAGCTGCAAAAAGCCAATTTGTTTTAACGGATTTAAGCGTAGCTAAAATTGTAGCAACATGAAAATGCAAATATATAACTCAAAACAGTTATATATTTATATTATATATATAGATATATATGTATACACGTGTGTATGTATATGTTTGTGTGTGTGAATGGTGGGGGGTGGTTGGGGGGTCAGAATCAGCTTTATTTGAAGTGGGGGCTCTGTGTCTGAATATGTGTATTAGCTTAATGACGAAGAATCAATAAATTTAAACTCAGCTCTACACAAATGTAGACTAGAAAAGAAAATATTTTATATATATATATATATATATCAGATTAGATTAGATCAGATAAAGCCCATTTCTGGAATTGAAAAAGACCAACACATTACTAAATTTAAATAATTTTTTTAAAAATAAAAAATAAAAGAAAGAAAGAAAGAAACATGTTAAAGATTACAGTAGTAATGTGGTTTGTTAGGGTTTGTCTTTTGGAGTTTTATTTTGTTTTAAATTTTATTTTTATCTTTGAATATTATGTCTTTGTGAATAATAATACTAATAATAATGCACTCTTATAAGAAATCGCCATAATTGTATAAGAAAAAAAAAAAAAATCAAAACCAAACTGATCAAGAACACTATGGACATGTTTCTTTAATTTTTATTTTTTTTTTCGATTTTTTGTTATTTGAACTCTATATTTTATAAAAATAACACATTTTTTATCCTCTTATTAAAATTATATTAAATATTATTTAAATACAAAAATTTCAAACCAAATCTTCTAGATCTAAGTTTAAAAAATAAAACACACACACCTATAGTTACCCAGTTTTCTGCTCTCCATCTTACAAAGAGAGAGAGAGATGTAGATATATATCCTTTTGTATGTCTTTGTCCTATTAGGGTTAGACAAAGTTGGATCTCAGTATTCACTTGTCTGGCTATGTCATGTATAATAATACTTATTATAATAAATATTTAAAATTATGACCAAAAAAAAAAAAATTACAGCATATTCTGATAGTTTTTAATTAATATTTTTTAAAATTAAATAATCATGACAGGTGATATTTTGTATAAAAAATAAATACTCCTGTTAGAATGTAATTTATCATATACTATCTTTTAAAAAAAATGAAAAAACAATGCAAAAAAATAACAGGTCTGTGTAATATATATATATATATATAAATAATTAAATATAAAAATTAAATCAAAATAAATCCTTTTACTATACTAAAATGTGGAATCATTGAATAGAAATACTAGTTTGTTCTTTTAGAATTAAAAATAAAATAAAATATAGTATATATAATGGGACCCACCTAAATACCCCTCCAATCCTCCATAAATACCCTTCCCCTTCACCTCACTTCTTCCCTTTTCCCCTCCTTTCCTCCCTCCGGTCCTCTCTTAGAAGCCCTAAACCCGGTCCAGTCATGATGGCCACGGAGAACCCGGTCGCATTCCAACTCCCGGTTCTCGAGCACTCTCTCTCTCCGTCCGATATCCACGAGCTCTTCTCCCTCCTTCAATCTGAGCCGTCCATTCCCTCCACTTCCAGCTCCGACACATTCAACCGCGCCGGTCCGGTTTACTCCCTCGAGGAGCGCAAGAACCGCCGGAAGATGTCGAACCGGGAATCCGCCCGCCGGTCGCGGTGGCGCAAGAAGACCCACTTAGACAATCTCACGAACGAGGCGAACCGGCTTAGACTCGAGAACCGGGAACTCAAAAACCGGCTTTGCTCGCTCACCCGTGACTGCCACGTCGTCCAGCGCCACTCGAACCGGCTCCTGACCGAGTCGATTTTCCTCCAACGCAGGCTCGCCGGTTTACGACAAATCTTACCGCCAAATTTGCAACTATGATATTATAATTATTACCTAAAAAAGAAATTAACGTTAATTATTATCCCTCTAATTAATACACATTTATATATATATATATATATTCATTTGGAGCAGAGGATAATATCCCATCGGCAGATCGAACTATTATTATTACTATGATTATTATTATTAAGCAATTAATGTTTGGTGGTTTCGAGTATTTTGAAATGCCACGTGTCGTTGCATGGATGGATTGGTCGTGTACAAATTGAGGGTTGGTTTCGTCCTATTAGGGTTTTGGATTTTGTGTCTCTTTTTTTGAAAATTTAATGTTAATATTTGGTTTGTATTTTGTTAGTTGATTATTATTATTATTATTGGTTGATTAAGGAAGATGAGTCATGTGTAATTATTACCATCAATTGTGTGTGTATATATAATCATAATCATCATTAATGATCAACTCGTGTCATTATTATTCCTTATTCGAAATCTCCTTTTCGAAAAGTCCCTTTAGCTAAAGATAGGATATACAGATTCTTGGTGAAATATTTACTTGGCACATAAATATATGTATAAATATATATATACTTACATATATATGGCATCAAATACGTATTTTATTTTAAAATTATAAAAAATCAAAACACAAAAAACACTCTATTCTAACCTAGAATTATTTATTTGTGTATTTCTATCAATTAATTATTGTTAAATCTTCTAATTTTAATATTTATGCATTCAACCGTGACAATAAGAATCAAATAAATGTACTGCCCAATAATATAATATTTCAATTGTGTGTTCATTTGACTGAGCCGGATTTTTAAAAAAATATATGAAAACAGAAACTTTACTTTTTACAATAAAAAAAAGAAGTAGAAGAAACAATAATTTTTACTAAAAAAAAACGATAATAAATTTAAATAGTAATTAAAAATAAAAAGTGAAAATAAATTTGAATAAAAAAAAGATTAATCTATACTCAACTAGGTTTGAGAGTTAAATTTGAGATTTTTAATAATAAAATTTTGAATTTGAATTAATTTTAAATATACTAATAAAAATTATAAATAATTAATTAATTTGATATTTAAAATTATATACATATTGAATAATACTTCTTTTTATCATCCAAATTTCTATCTATTTTTCTTTTTTAATTGTAAAAAAATATCCACATTTTTTTTAATTAAAAATATCAAATTTTCTATTTTTTTACTTTTACTATAATATATTTTTTTTAATATTAAAAAAAAAAAGTTGACCGGTCAAATATGGATAAATTTTAATGACTGAAGTAGAATATGTTGCAACCGACAGACAAACAGAGCACAGTTGGTTCTAACACATTGATGAATTAATTATTGCAGAGAATCTAAAGAGTTCCACGTGTACACTGAAATATGCGCAGTCATATATTTCAACGTTGTAGGGTGTGTATGGTGCATTGGACCCATCAAACACCCTCCCAATCAACCATATACACGTGGCATATATATATATACGTATATATACATATTATCCAATTGATTAATTAATCATTTTTGTATATTCACATTTCACTCGCAAAAGATCAAATGTTAGGCTTTAACTTTACAAAAAAAAAAAAATAGAGAAAAGACTTTCAAGTAATATTTATATTATAATTATTAATATAAATAAACATTCAAAACATATGACAAAGTTAATAATATTATTAATTTTTATATTCTTGTTCTTATCACTGTTAAAATTACTGTTAATTAAGGCTATTATTTTCAATATATATTATTATATAATTATGCTATTGTATTTTCTTTTATATATATACTTAAAAGAGTTGTTGAATGTATAATTTGTTTGGTTATGATTTGAACTAAAAATAAAAATACTTTATCATTACAATTTTTAATAGAAAAATATTGCTCTATATTTACTTATAAAACATCGTATTAAAATATTAGTTAAAGAAAAAATTAAACAAACCCGTAGTATATTTTATATATAAAAATAAAAAGAATATATAAATTTTTATTAAAAATAATAATTTTACATAGTAAAAGAATTTTGTTAAAAAAATGCCCTTTATGGACACTTTGAAAAAACTCCATTACAGCTGTCAATTAAAAAGTTTCACAAAGGCCTAGAATTTTCTTGCTCTGGCTTTTTTTCTCTATTATTTTTTTATTTTTAAAATTTTTAAAAGAGACTTATATATCTTTCATAAATTTCAAAATTAAAATAATAAAATATATGTCCACCACTTTATATATAGCTTTGAAACTGAGGATTACTTCCAATATATATATATATATATTAAGATGTGCATTAAGTCTTTATCACAATGGACAAAAATGTTTTTTATTTCTCTGTAATTAAGTTTTTTTTTTTTTTAAGTAGTCTGATGTTGCAGCAAGACCGTCACTGCAACACGCTGCAACCGTGTTGCAGTATAAATTTGTGGGTTTAGCATTATTCATTGTATCTAAACTTTTAAATGCCCACAAGAGTTAAACATGACATTTTGAAAATGGTCAGTCTCGTACAGAATCATTGGAGAACACTCCATCTATTTCTATGCCAAGGAAAATTAATGTGAGGTATGTTGTTTCCAATGTTGTATGATATACACAACCAAATGAAAGAAAATTTTGTGGAGGTTTGAGAGCCAAAATATAGAGCGAGAAATTATTGTGTGTGCTCTCATCCTTCTCCCTATTTTCTCCATGTTTTGAATTGTTGTTTAACATTGAAATCCACCGGAGAGGTCGACGGATATCGGAGATAATGGAATTCTAACCGTAGAGGATGATCAAACTCTAAGCTGCTATGCATATGGTCGTTGCCGGTACGCGTTTGTGACAACGTGAACCTGTTGATGTATTTTCCTAGATTAACCATGATAGTTTTTTTGGGTTTGTCAGAAATTTTGGGGAAAAATAATGAAATTGTCTTATTGATATCAAAAGAAATAGCCTATATATAGGCAATACAAAATAGACTCGATATACTCAAATCTAAATAATCTAATCTATGAGATCAAATTTAGACATAAATCTATTAAATCTAAAACTGAATATTTAAATATCTCAACAGGGTTTAAGGAGTTGATGTTGTTTTTGTCCTTAATCAGCACTGATTAGTGGAATATCTCCTGGATTGGTATCCCTGGATGTAGATTGGTTGATAATCGAACCGTGTTAACAAACACCTTGTCTCATTGTTGTTTTATGTTCTGCATTGTCTTTCGTTGTTAAAACGTGGTTATAACTTTGAACCGCGTACGAAGTTGGCCCTTAAAAATGTTCGAATGTGTTTATTCGATAAATCACTTTCCCAACATATATAATATATAAAATATGTAAATTATTTTCATTTATTTAATATTTATTTGGGATAGGAAGAGACATAAGAAAATCCAAACTAAATATAATATTCTTGTCGTGTTGAAGGAATTAAATTTCAATTGGAAATATATATATATATATATAATTTATACTTTATTTCACGCAACGTATATCCTAAAATTCGAATCGAAATTATCTTCAAAGTGTTGGGCTGGAAAAATAGTGACAAAATCTGTGGTGACAGTTAAGGGTGTGTTTGTTTCGGGGTTTGGATTTTGAATTGGGATTTGAATAGTAAAATTTTGAATTTGAATAGTTGTATGATGTGATATAAATAAGTGTTGATGTGATATTTTGAATGTAAAATTGATTTTTAGTATAATATAAAAAATGAAAAATAAGTTTTTGATTTGATATTTTTGGGGAAAAAAAATGGAATCAACAGTGAAAATCCCACTAACAAACACAACTGAAAATGATACTTCTACAGGTAGATAAATTTTGGAAATGTTTTAAAATTTTAGGTTGATTTAGAAATAAAAATATTATTATTTAACTTATATAAATAAGTATTAATTATAATGGTTTGGATTGAAAATAATTTTTTATATAATATTTTAAATAGAAAAAAAGTATTTAATGAGATATATTTTTAAATAAGAACGACTGATCAATAATAATGTCACAATGAAGTTGAAAACATATGCAACAAATGTTTGCTGTATTTTTTTCGATACGATTCTTAATACTCTTTTCGTTCCACAATAAAATATTAATTTTTTTATTTTAGTCTGTCTCATAATAAAATATTTATTTTCTTTTTTTTAGTAACTGTACTATCTACTTAACATTACAAATATCCTTACAACTTACAATATATTACACAAATGTCATTACCTTTATATCACACATACTTATAAGGTTATTTTAGTCATTTCTACTTTATTCATACTATATTTCAATATAATACTAATATTTCTAAAACTAAATACAAAAAACAAATGAATATTTACTTATGGAACGGAGGGAGTATATATAATATAATATTCTATCATTTCATAAAAAATGACACTCAACATAAAATAATATTTATATACTACTTAGATAATTTTTTATATCTCACGTAAAAAAATAAATTCAAATCAAAACACTGAACAAACAAATTATTATTCTCCCAATCCTATATAATTTATTCACTCTTTCTGTTTCAGTCTGTCTCACATAATTTGTCTTTTATTTTTAAAAATATAATTATACACTTTAATTACATTTTAAAATTCATGATTTATAATTTTTTATTTTAATTAAACTATTTAGTTATTTTAATCTTAATCTATAATTATTTTTAATAATACATTTCTTAATTACTTATTAAAGTACGATAATAATTTTTTATAAAATCTATATATATATATATTTTTAATGAAATATCACATTCAAAATAATGTTAAAAAATAAAATTAAACTATAAAAAAACACAACTAGAATCTATTTAAATCAAATAATTAATTCAATACTACTTGAAATCCTAATATATACCAAATCAAATTTTAGGTGTGTTTCGTTTATAATTTAGTTTAATTAATAGTTTGATGTAATATATTTATTAAAAATATATATATTTTATATTGAATCATAGATTGTATAATAAATAAATAAATTATTTAATTATATCTTGAATATATTAGACCCATTGTTAAATGTTATTCTCTATGTCCTATGCATGGTGGATATGGAATTTTAGGAAATGGTATAATAAATAAATAATTAAAAAATATATTATATTAATAAAAATATAACAGTATAAATATAAATCATTTTATATTCAAATTAAAAAATTAATAAATTATAAATTATAAATTATAAAAGTTAAAATATAATTAAAATATGTAAAAATTTTCTCCAGAAAAAACAATGAACTATTATATATAAACGAAGTAAAATGACAGTATAATTTTTAAGTACCAAATACTCCATTCGTCCCTTAACAATCTATTTATTTTTTTATTTTGGTTTGTCCCGTAACAAAGTATTCATTTTTTTTTTTATTAATTGTACTATCTACTTAACATTACAAATATCCTTTTAATTTACAATATATTACACAAATGTCATTACTTTTATATCATATAATACTAATAGGATTAATTTAGTCGTTTTATCTTTATTTCTACTTTATCTCAATATAATACTAATATTTCTAAAATTTCGTGTAAAAAATAAATGAATATATAGATATAGAACGACTACATTCAGTCTAAGCATATTCAATATTACTTTATTATTATTATTTTTTATATATTGTAAGATCTTAAAATCAGCTTTAACTTTTTATTTTATTTTATTTCAAAATAAAATAAAATAAAATAAAAATCCAAAGTGAGGATATTTATTTACGTAGACAAATTGATGATATATTAAAAAGGATAGTCGGCATAACCCTCGAATGGATATGTTGTCCCATCAAATCAAAATAAAGTCCCAAAGATAGTCTACAAAATTTAAATATAGAAATAAATAAATAAATAAAGACATTTCTAGAGTTGGTATATTATTTTATTATTGTTATATTTAGGGTATTTCACATTTTATTTTTGGATTTATGTAATTTTTTTATGTTAAGTTTAAAAAATTATGTTGATGAAAACAAAAATAATATTTTGTATTAAATTTTTGATTTTTTATAAATAAAAAATAAAAAAATATATTGTTTCCGTCTCATGCAAGATGAGCGTATTATTGTAGACACAAAAATTTAGATAAAATATAATTAGTAAGTAATTAAAAAATATATTAATAAAAATAATTATTGTATAGTAAAAATAATTATAGATTAAGATTAAGATAATTAAATTAATTAAGATTTAAAATATTATAAATATTTAAAATTTAAAATTTGATTAAAGTGTACAATTATATTTTTTTAAAAAATAACAAATTATGTGAGATAGACGAAAATATAAAATATGAATAAATTATGTAGGATGAATGAAGTATATTATATAATATTAACATGTGTCATATATTTTAATTTTTTAAAATTATTTATAAAAAATCGTTCCATTCAAAAATGCTAAGTGGCAAACCCTTATTATCACATAAACAGTAAAATTTTAACATTTATTTTTGTACTTTGTGTATAAAATAATACTCCCTCCGTCCAGGAACTAAGTATCCATTTGCTTTTTACACATAATTTTAGAAATATTAGTATTATATTGGGATATAGTAGGAATAAAGTAGAAATGATTAAAATAACTTTATTAGTATGTGTGATATAAATGTAATGGCATTTGTGTAATATATTGTAAGTTGTAAGGGTATTTGTAATGTTAGGTAGATAGTACAGTTACTTAAAAAAAATAGATACTTTGTTAGGGGACGGACTAAAATACAAAAATAGATATATATATATATATATATACACACTGGATAGACAGAGAGAGTATTTTTTATAAATAGTATGAATTTGTTTTTCTACAATTCTCCAAAAATATATTTTTTTAAAAAAATTAATATATTATACATGTTTATTATTTTTATATTACTTACACAATTTTTTATTCGTTATTTAAAAAAAATATTTTTTATATGAACGGTAACAAAACTTTTGACGATTTACAATCTTTTAATTATTTTAAATATAATTTATAAAATTATTTTATATAAAAAGCGATAATAAATGGTCAAAATTCATTAAAATTATAATTTTTTTTTAAAAAAAAATAATATTGGGTAGGACCTTTTACTCTTTGTATGTATGTATATGAATGTGATGTGTGTATGTGACGCATAATTTCGAAAAATAAAAATAAAAACAGTAACAAAATTGCTTTTAAAAAAGAAATATTTATAAATTTCTCTCCTTTTGTAAAGATAAATTTGTGGAAAAAATTAATTAATGGAGCCTTAGGTGTGGGGATTTCAAAAGCACTTCCTAATAATTAAATTGGATACACCTTATGACATCTTTAACTATTATGTCTCATAAAATAAAAAATTTATAGTGGTAAAAAATAAAAATAACTTTTCAACTTTGGAATCAATTCACTTTTAATTATATTTTTTATAATTCTTATCGTGTATAATTTTCGATAAAATAATTTAAAAAGAAATAATATTCTAATGATGATTTTAAAATGGAATCCTTCCGAGGGAGTGAATATTTTAAATGGTCCTATTTTAAGAAATATTTTACAAAAATTAATACTTCATTCGTCTCATAAATAGTCTTAATTGAGTTGGGCACTAGATTTAAGGAATATTGATATTATATTGATAGTTGGTAAAAAATATAGATAAAATATTTTTTTGTCCTTGTGAGTGTATTAGTGTAAAAAGTAGTGGCAATTGCGTAATAAAAATGAAAAAGTAGAGGTAGTTTTATGGCGGTATGATTATTTATGAAAATAAGACTATTGTTTTGGGACGGACAAAAATAATAAATAAGACTATTGTCTTGAGTCGGGGAAAGTAGTATAATGCATATGTAAAATGAGATGATAACCAATTAGCCAATGATATTTATATAAACCATAGGATGGATTCAAACTTTTTACGCGTCCGGATTTTTTCTGCTACACAGAGTTCGATTAGTGTAACTTGTTTTGTCGAACTCAATATACAAGCTATTAGCTCGGTGGTTACTAAAATAAAATTCAAAGTACAATAATAAATATTTAGAATATCATACTCCCTCTATCCAGTTAGGAAATATACATATTTCTATTTTGGGACGTTCAATTACAAAGTAATATTTTATTAAGGATAAACTGTTTTTTTTTAGTCTTGTATCTGACATCTTTTATCATTTTAGGACTTTAAGTGGACTATCTGAAAATAGTCCTGTAAGTAAAAAAAATTTCGCTAAAATGGTCCTCCGGTGCCGGAGTCGCCACGTTGGCCTGCCGTTGCTGACGTGGCGTTGACGCGACTGACCTATCATTGCCACGTAGATGCCGCGTCAGCAATACTTGGATTTTTATTGTTTTTAATATCTTGGTAAACTATTTTTTAGGTATGATTTTCTTTATCAATTTTAGGACATTTAAATGGACTCTGTCTCAAAAATAGTCATGCATGTAAAAAATTTTCCGCTAAAATGGTCCTCTGACTGGCATCTACGTGGTGATGACATGTTAGCCACGTCAGCAACGGCTGCCAGCGTGGCGAGTCCGGCACCGGATGACCATTTTAGTGGAAAAATTTTACTTACAAAACTATTTTCAGACATGGTCCATTTAAAGTTCCAAAATAATAAAAATGGGACAGATACGGAACTAAAAAAAACAATTTACCCTTTTATTAAATACCTCACCTTTTTTCCACAAATACTCTTACATCACATCATTACTTTTACACCAAAAAGTAAAGGTACAAATATCATTACACTACTTTTAACTACCCATTATAATTATAAAATATTATTTTTTTTTAAATATCGCGCCAAAAGTAAATATTTACTCTATGTGGATAGGGAATATTTTATTGAATTCGGGCTTCCAATTTGGGTTTTAAAATAAATAAAAAAAATCATAATAAACAAGTGGGGAATGACTGGGCCTAATTGGGCCGACCAAATATTCCTTCGGGAGTAATTTTGTAAACTTAATTCCTAATGTGCTTTCGGGGTGTTGTTCTAACGAACGATTATTTTTCCCTAATTAAGGGTTAGGGTTTCTAAGAAGCCATTTCTCCTCGAGCATTGCTGTCGAAGTTTCGATCTGATCTGCTTCCTCTCCTCCTCCAAGGTACTTTTCTCCTTCAGGCTCCTACTTCTGTTTATCAACGTTGAAATGATCAAATTTATTAGTTGTTTTTATGTTTTTGGTTCTTCATTTTGATATGGATGAAGTGGAGATGGAGAATCCATGATTATACAGCAATTCCTTATTCTTAACTGTCTAGCCGTCAGATTCCTGCTTTATTTATGCATATACGTTGTTGATTTTCAGTGTTTCTGCAAAACTTCTGATTTTCACAAATACACAGATTAGTAATTAGGTTATGTAACTGTAATTGGAATTCAAATTAGGTTATGTAATTGAAATTGGAAAAGTGCATTTCTGCATCTGATTAAATGCTCGACAGGCGTTTCAATCTGCAAGCAATAAGTTTTTGTAGGGTAATATATATGTGTTGGCCATAAATTCATGAGATGGATTGTGAGTTATTAATATTACAAAGCTGTAGACATCGAAGAACAGAAGCATTTCATCCTCACCCACCACCATGCTTCCTTCCAACCATCCACCAGACAGTTAATTGATTCATCTTCACGTACTATCCCCCCAAGCATTTAAATCAGTTTTGAGGCAATTCAATGTCTGGTGTCAAGATCTTAATTGCTACAAACATTGATGGAAGCACAAACAGTAGAGAAGAAGAAATTACGCAAACTATTACATACTAGAAAGGCACTTGCAAGTTCTAACCATTGATACAACTCTGATTCCGTTTCCATTTTTTGTCGAATTACAGTGCAGGCAAGGAAGGATTGATTGCAGTTCCGGGACAGATGAAGCCAATGCAACGACCGGCTGCGTCGAATCTCTTGTTGCTACTTTCTGCTAGAATTCCTTTCGGCGATGCCGGAAGGCTATCCATAAGATTGAGTGGCTTTGAATTCTTGCAGCTGCCGGGGTCGTTACTTTTGGCGTGCAAAGCTTCGCCTAAAGGCCCTCCCATCGGCGACTCCCAAGAAATCGGAACCCAGCTCGGCATTGGCTTTAGTTTGTCGGCAATGCCGACTTCCAATCCCATCTCGAGCTCCTGAGATGAGGAAGCAGCGAATTTTCGATTCATCGGAGACGACGCGGCGGCGGAGGGGACGTAGTCAGTTGTAGGGATGGAAATCGAGAGATGAGTAGCTTTTTCCGGCCAGGCCGCGACGCCGGAGCGATGTTCGCCCTGGAATTTAGGCCAGTTGTCGATGAACTGCCGTAGCTCCGACCGGTTTCCTTGGCTACCGAGCAATGATTCGTCATAAACTAATCCTAATTCTGACTGGGAATGGTGTTTGGAACCTATCTTATGGTGATAATGCTGAAGATCATAACCAGTCTGCAAGGTGTTGAATTGATGGTGGTTCGGCGGCGGCGGCGCCGCCGCCGCCGTCGAGGGAGGTGTTGTCGCCGGCGGCTTAGTGGTGGAGGAATGGCCGGATTGGCCTTCCACAGGCTTTCTTGAACGGTGGCGGCCTCTGTTCATATGTCGCTCACAGTACTTCTGATCAGCCACCGCCTCCTTGGAGCACCGCCACTTCTTGCCGTCGGTGCGGCGGCACCGCCCCGGCTCAGGATCATTGCTGCAGTACCCCAAATGCAGCCCAACTGCAAGAACTCAACACAGTCACTAAACAAAAGGTGTCCCCAAGACAAAGTTAAAATTATCAAATCTCTTACAAGAATTGGCAGTGAAGGCAGGTGGGAAAGCAGAGTAAGCAGCAGCAGCCTTTCTGATGGGATTCAAGAGATAATTAGGAATCGGGACATTAGAAGAGATGTATTTGTAGATCAGTGCTTGGTGTTCAAGCTCCATCCATTGGGAAGGACTGAAGGGCCCTCTAGATGTACAGCCATAACCTGAGACAGAGACATACCATCGTCAACAATGGAGGAGCTAGGTTAGTTACTAGGGTTTCAGTCCAAGAAAACAACAAAAGAAAAATATGCCCCAATTATAGATTGGGTCAGTATTCCCACAGAAACTTAACCGTTTTTGCCAAAGTAAGAAAAGCATCAAGAACCCATGAAAAAGGGAAGTGCTCACCAAAAACAGTTGCAGAAGGGGAAGAAGTTCTGGCCAATTTGAAGTCTCTGAAATCTTGATTTTCAGTTCTGTGAGATCCGAAGGTTGCAGGATTTGGGCATGGCAGATTGTCGAAGCCCACAACGTTAAAATCCATGTAAGGAAGAAAGGGAGATGTGAAATGGGGGGTTGTGGGGGGTGGGGGGTGGAGGAGAGTCACTGCATTTGAAGACAGAAGGGAATTGGTCTTCTTGGAGGAAGCACTACTGCCATTTCTTTTAAAGATCTTTTCTTTTTTTTCTTTTGGCTGCAGTGCAGAGTGTGATTTATTAGTTTTGATGTTTGTCCAGGGAAAAGCATGGAGAGAGAAAGAGGAGGAGAGAGAATGGAGATGGGGGTGCTGTCTGAAAGGTTAGTGACAAGAAATACATTAACTAGTGTTGTTTCTATACATAACACTATCTTGCTACCTATTGGGAAATGGGAAATCAATAAATACTGTTATTTATTATTTATATATATTTTTAATGAATATGTATTTTACATTATGTATAGATAATTGAATTATAATATAAAAAATAATACTATATTGAATTATTAATTTTTTATAATCGTACAAAATTTATATATTTTTTCTGTTTTATAAGAAAGATATCATTTTTTATTATTTGTCTCAAAATAAGGATATTATTTTCAAATTTAAATAATTGTACTACATGTTTAACATGGTAAATAATATTACAATTTATAATATATTACATAGATATTATTTTTATATTATATCATATTAATAAGAATATTGATATCTTTTTTTATTATAACTAATATAATATTAATATTAAAAAAAATTACGTGAAAAAACAAATGGTTCTTTTATTACGAGAGGGAGTATTATGTATTTAAGAGCTTTGTTTATTTTAGTATAGTTTTGTATGAGATATAATTTTGATAGCTTTATTTTTTTTCTTGTTAAATAATTTTTTACATTGTATTTGTGAAAACAAAAGAGGAAAAAAAAAGTACTATATAAATAATAAAAAACTAGTATCAAAATTTTTTAAGATTCCAAATTAAAAGTAATACTACCCGTCCGTCCGCCTTTAAAGGTCATAGTTATTTTTTTGCGTGTTAGATCTTTGAATATTAATTATTATATTCTCTTCGTCCTATTGAAAAGTTATCATTTTCTATTTTCGTCCATCCCAAAACAAGGTTACTATTTCATATTTAGTAATTGTACTACCTACCTAAGATAATAAATACTCTTTCAACTTACAATATATTACACAAATGTCACTTTTATATTACAATAGGGTAATTTTTGTCTTTTTTAATACAATTCAATATAATACTAATATTTAAAAATCTATTTGAAAAAAAGCAAACATCATCCTTTCAACAGGACGGAGGAAATATCAAAATATAGTATAAATTAAAAAAAATGACAAAAATATTAATATAATAATATTTATATAAAAATATTTTTAATGTTAGGATAAATGTAATCCTTCGAAATGGATTAACGAGTGATATAAAGTATATTTTTTAATGTTTGATAAAGAGTGAGAGTATGTCTGTCTAGTATTTATAATGTTAAATTTTTATTGTAAAATACAATTAATATTATAAGGACTGATATATATGTTTTTTGGTTGAGTGTGTATGTATTACTATATTTTATGAGAATATTTTTAGGGAATGATGCATCTTTAATATACTTTGGGTACATTTTGGTTATGCTATTTGAGTGGTTTAAAAATATATATATTTATTATTTTTATATTTTGTATACAATTTTTTATATTCATATAAAAAATATTTATTTAAATTATTTCACAAAATAAATATACCTTATTAATTTTCAAAATATAAAAATAGGGTGTTTGTATGTAAAATATATGAACAATTTTTTTTATTAATAATAATAGTTGTTACTTCACATGTCCCACAAAAAGTGTTCATATTACTGTAGATATGAAACTTTAGATAAATTATAATTAATAATTAATTTAAAATATATTAGTAAAAATAATTATTAATTAAAATTAATTATAATTAAATAATTTAATTATTAATTTTAAAATATATAATTATATTTTTTAAAAAAAAAATTGACAAATTTTATAGAAAAACAATGGAAATTTTATGTGTAACAGAGGCAATATAGAAGAAATCTATATTTAATCATAAAGGTTTGTGAAATAAAACGTGGTTTTGATTGGATATTTGAATTGTGTAGAAAGTACTTGTGCAAATAATGGGTGAGTGATGTATTCATTATTGCAGTTGTATATTTTGTCGTTTGTGGATCTCCAACTCCAATATTATTCTCCTAATTTCATTTTTAAAATATTTTACATATTTTTAGGTTTTTTCAATTTATATATTTTTGTTGATGTAAAATAAAAGCTTTTTTTGTTTTTTGTTTTTTTAAAAAATACTCTATTCGTTGTCATTTTTCAATTTTGTCTGTTCCAAAATAAGATTATTATTTTTTAATTTAATAATTGTACTAACGTAATAAATACTCTTTCAACTTACACTATATTACACAAATGTCATTATTTTTATATTAAACAATACTAATAAAGGTATTTTTGTCTTTTTCACTGTAATTCAATATAATACTAATATTAAAATATTTACGTGCAAAAAGTAAACAGTAATCTTCATACGGGAAGGAGTGAGTAATATTTTTTTTTTGTTCACTTGATAGTTATATATTTTGTCATTTTTTATTGGTCAAATATAAAATATTTTATCTTTTTTAATATGTATGGATCCACTATACATTACAAATATCTCTATATCTATACTTATTTACATCAATATTTTTACATTAGTTTTACACATCTAATGGTAAAATAGTTTTTACACATTAAAATTATCATCAACTATAATTATAATACAATATTTATTAAATTTTATGAAAAAAAAAATAAATATTTATTTTTAAATGGGCGGAGGGAGCAAGGCCGGTTCTGGAGAGGAACGTCGCTCAGAACTCAATATCGATAGGAGTTTGTTATATATTTATGTTATATGTGTATAGTTTTTATATATATGATTTATTTGATGTATATAAATATTAAAATATATAACTTAGTGATGTAGGTAGATCTACCATAGTAAAATCTTGAGTTCAAATCTTTAGGGTTGACTTTAGTTTTAATTTTTAATTTATAAAACATTTACATTAGATGATTTGTTCATCAAATTTTTTATTAATATAATTTTGAAAAAATAATATAAAAGATATAATATATTCATGCATTAACTAACATGCTATTGTTGATTTTAGCATGTAACAAAAATAAATTGTGAATAAAATTATATACTACTTTTATATTTCATGTATATTGATTTAAAAAATCAGTACAATGCTAATTTTCTATATTTTTTCCTTATAAATTATCAACACCCTTATTTTGTTTTTAATATAATTTGAAAGTAAAAATTTTAATTATAAAAAGAAAAAAGTGAGTTTTAGAAGTGGATGTTTTTTTTATATATCCTATATATAACACAAAGGTGTGGACTCCACGCCGCAGATTCCTCATTTTTTTGGAGTTTATAAATTATTTTTTTAATTTATAAGTTTTTTTTTAGGAAAAAAAATTAAAATTTAGTATAGATAATTTTTGTTTTGAAATTAGTGTTTAACAGTTTGTATAATGGGTAATGAGTGGTTTTAGATTTAATTTTTAATATGAGAAAAATATATTTTATTTTTTTTTCAGATTTAGTCAATATAAATTTTATAAAACAAATCATCATAGACTAAGAAGATCACACGGGAGACAAATTTGTACTGAAGAAGAAGATCACAGTAGATACATCTCATTTGTTTTTCCATATTCTTTACCAATCAATTTTACATTTGTTTGAGTTTTTCTCTCTAATCTCTTGATTTATTTTTACCATAGATTTTGTATATGGTGAACATTTGAAGAAGAAGAAGATGAGATGAGATCCACCGCTGCTAGAAGAGACTGTCACCATCTTCACCAATCAATTATATATTTGTTTGGGTTTTTTCACTCTAATCTCTTGATTTTTATTTATTCTTTTTGCTATAATTTCAATTTATTTTAAATTTGGGCCGTAATATAGTTTTTTTTTTTTTCACTGTCTAATTTGTGTATATTTGTATTCATTAGGTAATATTCATTTATACCCAAAGAGAGTGCTATGTGGACATCGGAAATTGTTCATCGTCTTAATTATTGTCGTTGATTGAAGTTGAACATAATATAAATTTATTTATATTATTTTACAATATTTGAAAAAAAAAATAGATGCCTATATTTATATGTATAGTTCAATTTTATTTTATTTTTTTTGCATTTTCTTTTTCCATTCTATTTTTCAAATAAATATTTTCATCTCTTTCTCATATTTTTTTTCTATTTTATACAAATTGATTATATTCGTTTTAGTAGGTCTGTAGGTGCCGTTGTCATTGAAAAAATTGTCTGAAAATTTGTATTTATTTCTATATATTATGTGTGTGTATTTTATTTTATTTTTGTTAAACGTTATTTGATTACTAATAATAATGTTACAATTACAAATTAATTTATTTTTTTGAAGCAGATATAAAAAAAATAATAATACTATGATGTTTTTAAAAAATTATAAAACTATTAAAAAACTAATAAGATAATAAAATATTAAGTTATATAATTGTTTTACATAATTTTTCTAATTAAAAATATTTTTACATATAATATAACTTTTTTCATTTATTTAAATCTAAAAATAAATAATAATTATTGACACTTTCGATTGTAGTTATAAATATTGATAGTTTGATGTTATAATTTTATTTTATCTATACACTTATAAGTTTATTTTATATATTTTTTATTAATTATTATAATCTATTATATTATTTTACTAACTAATAATTATATTTAGGTGACTTTATGAAAAATTTTATTTATTTATTAGAAATAATATTTGATAGATTATGTAGATCATGTCATATGAAATAATAATTTAAAATTTATAAAAAAATTGAAATTAACATTTCACATTTCACATTTTTTTACTCAATTTTTCTATAATTTTGTACAATAAATTTTAAAAAATATAATAAAATTCTACTTTAACCTTATAAATTAATTAATTTATTTATAAGATTAATATTTGATAGATTATGTACATCATGTCATATGAAATAATAATTTAAAATTTATAAAAAAAATTGAAATTAACATTTCACATTGTTTTTACTCAATTTTTCTATAATTTTGTACAATAAATTTTAAAAAATATAATAAAATTCTACTTTAATCTTATAAATTTTATTTTTAGTATCTACTTTGTATAAATAATTTAATATGTATTTTTATATATCTTTATAATTAATATGATCAATTCTTCTTTTGCAAATTTTCTTTAGTAAATTATTAACAATAAAATTATAATTACAAAATAATTTCTCTTTATACATATTTAGTTAAAGATATATATAAATATTTTTTATTTATTTTAAATATTAATAAAGTTAAATAAAAATAATATAATAATTAAATTTAATTATAATAATTCCGTGCATAGCGCGGGTTTAAACGATATATATATATATACACTTTAATTCAGTTAAAGTAAATTTAAACTACGAATAGTCCTTTGAAAAAAACAATACCAGTAAAATAATACGATGAAAAAAAAATAATAAATAAAAAAAAAATTGAAAAAACAAAAGGAATAAAAGAAGTTATGCAAACACTCACATGGCCTGAAAGTGCGACTTTTAGGTGCGAGTGACAACTTCAAGGGCCTTGATTAAAAGTTGCACTCTTTGTTCTTTTTAGAGTTTTAAGTTTACTTTTTTTAAAATATATAATAATTATAATTCTCCCTAAAAATATATATTATTTTTTTAATAAAATATTATTCAATATATATATATATATTTTTTAAAATATTATATTCAAATCAAAATCAAAATGACAGACTTATAGGTTGTGTAAGTGATGCGTTTTATGTTTATATCATATGAGATATTTGATTGATTTTGATTGAATTCTATCTAATTTATATGAATATTGTTTATTTGTGTGTGCAGAGGGCAAATATCAAATTTGGCGTAATTGGCAGAAGAAAGTATGCACGACCTAGTTAGTCATGGCCTATAACCTCTTTACATAAAAATGGAGGATCACACGCAGAATAGATGAGAACGGTCAGACCACATACGCACACAAGAGTAGAAGACTGACACTCATAGATAGCGCATGAGCAAATCGACAGAGAAGACTTTCCTCTCCCACTATGACTTTATTTTCTCTTTTATTCTTTGTTATTTGATTATGGAATAGATACTGGTTTGACGGGTGATAATATTTTGGTTCTTTTGTTTTGGAGATTCTTAATTTTCTTCGTAAAAGTTCTTTTTATTATCAATATTTATCTAATTTTGAGAATAACGTTTGTAATTGTTAGATTGATTGAATATTTTGGTACCGATATTTGAATTAGTATGATAATCTAAAGTCAGTTTAGGTAGGATATCCGTAATTGTATTCGCACTTGAATAGGTGATAACCGAGTTGAATAGTTCATTCACGGGGGTTAGACAATCAAATCTAATTGCTCATCTTATTTAGTAATTGTTTTGAATTGGATTTTTCTAAATTAGAATGCGATTAGACAATATTTTTTTTGGGCACACCTATGTTTATTTGCTTAATTAGGGGTAATTAATGGTCGTACCTTGATTACCTACTACACTGTAAGAAAAAATTGGTTGTCAGAGCTTGTTGATAACTATAACAAATTTATTAATACTTTAATAAGAATTAACTTTATTGAATTAATGATAAAACACAAGTGACATAACTGCATCACCCTTTGAGCCAGACATCCCCTTGATAGTCGGTTCCTCTTTAATTTAATTGCTTTGTAATTTTATTTTCATTAGATAATAAAAGAAAATTCTCTTTATATTTACTGCATTAGAAGACGAAAGAGTGAATAACACAATCTCTATGGAGACGATCTCTTTCCCTCTCCTATATTACATTAAATTGTAATTGCGGAATAGGTAAAATATTTGATTGACCGAGTCAATATGGGTTTGATAGGGCATTTGTTTTAAAATTTAAATTTAGTCTTGCATTATTAATTAATTTTTTTTATTCATTAAACTACTAAACACTTTTGTAATTAAAATTTTTATTATTCACAAAATTTAAACTCAAACTCAAATTTTAATGAAATTGGGTCCTAGTTTGTGCTATATTTTTAATATTTTGATTTAATTTGTTAATAATATATTTAATTAAAAATTGAAATTTAGTAACATTGATTGAATATCAAGGATTGAACAATAGTGAGACTAATATACAAAGGGGATTAGTTTCTATATGTGTTTTATATTTGTTATAAAATAATATTGTCTTCGTCCCATTTATTGTGGCCACTTTTCCATTTCTATTCTATTTATTCGGTTGTTTTTCTTTTTTTAGTTATCTTAATTTTAAATTATTTTTATTAAGTAATAATTATTTTTATTAATATATTTTTAATTAATTATTAATTATACTCCTTTTAAATTTTCATATTTACAGGACACCGTATTGCGAATGAAAGAGTAATTAATACTCCCTCCGTCTCGGATAATTTGACCACGTTATTGTATACACGAGAATTTAGGAGGAGTATAATTAGTAAATAATTAAAAATGTATTAGTGAAAATAATTATCGTATAATATAAATAATTATAGATTAAGATTAAGATAATTGACTAGTATAATTAAATTTTAAAAAAAATTAAAAATTAAATTTTTAAAAATAAGATTAAAGTGTATAATTATTTTCAAAAAAAGAAAGTGACAAAATAAGTGGGACAGATGAAAATGGAAAGGTGGACATGAGAAGTGGGACGGAGGGAGTATAACATATTTGTAAAATAAAATAATACTCCCTCCGTCCCACATACCATGTTCACGTTGCCGTTTCTGTCCGTCCTATATACCATGCCACTTTCCTTTTTTGGAAAAATAATTATACACTTTAATCTCATTTTAAAATTTTTAATTTTTTTTTTAAATTTTAATTGAACTAATTAGCTATCTTAATCTTAATTTATAATTATTTATATTATAGGATAATTATTTTCACTAATATATTCTTAATTATCTACTAATTATATCCCTCATAAAATACTGTTTCTACAGTGTAGTAGACACGGTATGTGGGACGGAGGCAGTACTATATTTAAACTGAAGAATGTAGTACCACACAATTGTTAGCCATCAACAAATTACGTGAATAGTAAAAAATTTGAATTTGAATAATTGTATGATGTGATATAAATATATATTGATGTAATGTTTTGAATATAAAATTAATTTTTAATATAATATTTAAAAAAATAAATATTTAATTAAATATATTTTTTTTAAAAAAATTTATATAAATAGTGTCAATCATCACAAATCCTTCAAACAAACACGCTCAATTGTAGTTAGACTATGATAAAATAAAAGAGTGGAGTAGAGGTGGTATGAACTACGAGAAAAGGTGATTACTCACATCATCATCGCATTGGAATCCTAACAGAACAGCACAGCATAGAAATACAACATTAAAATAAAAATAAAAATAATATTTCGTCCGTCTCATATAATTTGTTTCTATTTTTTATTTTTATTTATCTAATATAAATATAATTATGCACTTTAATTTTATTTTAAATTTTAAAATTTATAATTTTTTTAATTTTAATTAAATTATTTATTAATCTTAATCTTAATATATACTTTCTCCGTCCCACAACAAAGTATTTATTTTTTTCATTTTAGTCCGACCAATAACAAAAGTATCAATTTCTTTTTTTTAGTAACTGTACTATCTACCTAACATTACAAATACGCTTACAATTTACAATATATTACATAAATGTCATTACCTTTATATCACACATACTAATAAGATTATTTTAATCATTTTTAATTTATTCTTGCTACGTCTTAATATAATATTAATATTTCTAAAACTACATGTAAAAAATAAATAAATATTTATTATAAGACGGAAGAAGTATTTATTTTTACTAAATAATAATTATTTTTATTAAGATATTTTTTAATTATCTATTAATTATATTTTACCTAAATTTTTATATCTACGATGTGAAGCCCAGAATATTTTGAACGGGTGGAGTACTAGAACATTCAACCAATCAGAATTAAGAAAGTAATGAAGGATGATCCATTGGCGCCAAACCAGACAGACAATCAAATGGATAACATTTGTGGTCCCCACTACTGACAGCGACGTGTCAACCACCCACACCCCCTTCCTTCTATTATTTTTTATTTATTTTTCTAATATTTTATTTCAATATAGGGCATGGATCCCTCGGTATAAAAACCGAAATTAACTTTATTAATATTATATAATACTCTCTCCGTGTCATATTGGGCATTTTGATTACAGTAGACAAGAGAATTTAGAATAAATATAATTATAAGATAATTAAAAATACATTAGTAAAAATAATTAATTTATAGTATAAATTATTATAGATTAAGATTAAGATAATTAATTAATTTAATTTAAATTTAAAAAAATTAAATTAAAAAATTTAAAATGAGATTAAGATGCTTAATCATTTTCCAAAAAACAAAATTGACATAAGATGTGGAACGAACAGAAACGGCAATATGGACATGATATGTAGGACGGAAGGAGTATAAAGATAATGACATTTGTGTAATATATTGTAAATTTGAATGATATTTGTAATGTTAGGTAGATAGTATAAGAAATTGTTGTAACAAGTTTAGACGCAACACTCATTACTTATCATATCTTATCGTGACAGTAACGGCGGAAACCTTCAACGGTTTTCTGTAGGAGTTGCGCTATAAGTTTGAAGAACATAATACCCCAATTAATATGCAGATCTGAATCTGATAACACTAATGGAATCATGTCAAATTTATTAGTTTTATTTTATTATCTCAATTATTTAAATACGATATATCCTGAGCTTAGAATTAAATGTTTGAAAAGTTCCAACATGAGCGGGCGGCGCTGTGGCTTCAGAGGATGATGACGGGACGATGGTTCACACTAGAATTATTTTCAGTTCCCTAATTTACTCATTTTATCATTCTAGTTTCGTAAAATACTTTTTTTCCACCTATATGACGACGGACACGTGTGCTTCAGCGTGCCGGACATATATCATATACACATTTATGTGCCAAAGGACCTATTGTGACCAAAAATTCGGAACAATTTTTATACAGGCTCTACCTACTATACTAAAATGATAAAGAGAAATTAGGGGACTAAAGAAAATAAAATTTTTATTTATGTATATGTATATATATAAATAAATAAAAATATTATTGGTTACAAATTAGCAATGTGTGTTGTATAATGTTTCTAATTTTATAAAATTATTTTACTAAATAATATTGAATATATGTTAATTATATATTGTATGTATTTATAAATTTTTGAATACAAATTAACATTGCATTGTTTATATACACACACGTATAAAATTATCTAAAATTTCAAATTTATTTTATTGAATAGTGTTGAGTATTTACGATTATGTAGTATTTGGTATTTGAATCGAATGGAACAAATATTTTAAATCGTGAACTGTATTCGAAAATTTTAATTAACCCAATAATTTTATTACATATTTTTAATTAATAATAATCAATTTATAATTTTTTTTTTACTTGCATCACTACTTTCCCATTTAAAAATAATATATAAAAAATGGAATAATTTCCCTTTTTTCACTGTTTGATTTTTAAGTTTTTAAATAAAAATATGCTCCTAGTATTATTACTTCCTTAGTACCACATACCATGTTCACATTGCCGTTTCTGTTCGTCCCATATACCATATTATTTTCATTTTTTGGAAAATGATTACACACTTTAATCTCATTTTAAACTTTTTATTTTATTTTTTTTAAATTTAATTAAACTAATTAGTTATGTTAATTTTAATTTATAATTATTTATATTATAGGATAATTATTTTCACTAATACATTCTTAATTATCTACTAATTACACCCCTCCTAAAATATCGCGTCTACAGTATAGCAGACACGGTATCTGGGACGGAGGTAGTATTATTATTTTTAAATAAAATTTCATATACTAATACTCCTTCCGTCCCATTGAAATGTTACTATTTTCCATTTGTATCCGTTCCAAAATAAAATTATCATTTTATAATTTGATAATTATACAATCTACTTAAAATAATAAATATCTTTTCAACTTATAATATATTATACAAATATCATTAATTTGATATTTCACCATAATAATAGAAGTATTTTTATCTTTTTTAATATAGTTCAATATAATATTAATATTTAAAAATTTAAACATAGAAAACAAACGTCGCCCTTCCAATAGAAAGAAGAGAGTATTATTATTTAAATAAAAATATAAATCCAAAAAAGAAGTGTGGATATGTCGGGGGTGAGGAGGAGAGGTTGTGGTTGGCTTCCCAATTGCCGACAGGGATGTATTGGTCAGATGGGACCCACCATTTCCACCTTTATTTTATTTTATTTTATTTTATTTTTAATTTTTAAAATAGCTCTTCTTCTGACCCATCCCATCACCCTTTTGTTTGTTCATTTCTTTCTCATCTGCCTTTTGCTTAATTATATAATTTCCGGGCTACTTTCGTCTTTTCACGTGGAAAAGTCTCTCTAGACACTAATTTGGGGGTGTGACTGTATTTGGCTTTCAATTAAAAATTGTTATTTCCTATGTTCAAATCAAAGTATTCATTTATTTTTAATAAATTTTAAAAATAATACTCTCACTCTCTATCAAAATTATGTATAATTTTACTATTTTAATATATTTAGGGTGTGTTTGTTTGGGTGTTTGGATTTTGAATTGGGAGTTGAATAATAAAAATTTTGAATTTGAATAGTTGTATGATAAATGATATAAATAAGTGTTGATGAGATGTTTTGAATATAAAATTGATTTTTAGTATAATATAAAAAATAAAAAATATGTGTTTAATTTGATATTTTTGGGAGGACAAAAAAGGATGAATAGTGGATTTAAAATCCAATACCCCAAACAAACTCACTTATATTCATACTATTAGTGAAAAATTATTACTCCCTCCGTCTCATAACAAAGTATCTATTTTTCCATTTTAATCCGTCCCATAACAAAAGTATCTATTTCATTTTTTTAGTAACTGTACTATCTACCTAACATTACAAATACCCTTACAACTTACAATATATTACACAAATGTCATTACCTTCATATCACACATACCAATAAGGTTATTTTAGTCATTTCTATTTTATTTATACTATATCACAATATAATACTAATATTTCTAAAACTACGTGTAAAAAACAAATGGATATTTAGTTCCGGAACGAAATGGAGGGAGTATTAATCTTTAAATTTTTATCCATTGATAAAATATAAATTTTTATCAAACTCAATAAAAAATATCTTCTTTTTTCTTAATAAAACTACAAAAATAATATTAAAATATTATTTTAAAAATTTTTATACCAAAAGTTTTGAACATACTCCCTCCGTCCCACATACCATGTCACTTTTATTTTTTGGAAAATGATTACACACTTTAATCTCATTTTAAATTTTTTAATTTTTTTTTGAATTTTAATTAAACTAATTAGTTATTTTAATCTTAATTTATAATTATTTATATTATCGGATAATTATTTTCACTAATATATTCTTAATTATCTACTAATTACACATCTCCTAAAATACAGTGTCTACAGTGTAGCAAACACGATATATGGAACGGAGGGAGTATTTTTTATGGAGGAAGATATTAATATTTTATTAATTAATAAAAATATATAAAATAATTTTGATATTTTTATCTTTACACTTAAAAAATAAAAATAAAAATAATAAAAATTATATATTAAATTGGAATAGAGAGAGTATTACTCACGCACTCATGATTATATTTATCTATTTATCCATTTATATATTGCATTATTTATAATAAATAACTCTTATAAATTTTTTAATTTATACTTCATTCGTCTACAATATTATATTAATTACAATTATGGTCCAACTCATATAAATTTATTTTTATGTAGACCGAGAAAATATATACTCCATTCGTTCTGAAATTATAGTCTTAGTTGTGTTGGACACGGGATTTAATGAATATTGATATTATATTGACAATGGATAAAAAGTATAGGTAAAAAGACATTTTTGTCCTTATGAGTGTATTAGTGTAAAAGGTATTGACAATTATGTAATAATAATGAAAAAGTAATAGTAGTTTTATAGTGATATGATTATTTATGAAAATAAGACTATTGTTTTGAAACAGATAAAAATAATAAAAAAGACTATTGTATTGAGACGGAATAAGTAGTATATTAAAGATGAATCTATAAAATTTAACCTGCATGAATATTTTGTAAAATAATTAAATTAAGTTAATTATATTCTTTATAATTTATAATACTCCCTCCATCCCATAAATATAGTTTTAATTAGGTTGGACACCCTTGTGGGTGTATTAGTGTAAAAAGTAGTGACAATTGTGTAATAAAAATGAAAAAGTAGGAATAGTTTTATGGTGACATGATTATTTATGAAAATAAGACTATAATTTTGGAATGAATAAAAATGATAAATAAGACTATTGTGTTAAAATAAATGCAAGAGTTCGTTTTTAGTATTAATGTCAATGTCTTGGGACCCTAATAACTAACAGAAAATGTCAGATAAAATAAAAAAAATAAATAGATTGATAGATGGAATATTATTTAGGTCTATATTTCAATATAAATACATTGTTCTTTCCCTTCAAGATAATTATATATTTATTTAATTTTTTTATTATCATTTAAATTTGTCTAAGTAATTGATTTTTTATAAATAATTTTATTACATTTTTTTAACTAATAATAGTCAATTACCATTAATATTTCTTTACTCTACTAATTTATTATTAAATTTTTAATAAAGTTCTTATAATACTTCATTTTATTTTTTATTTTATCTATTTTCACATTAAAATAATTATTTTTTAGCTTTTGTTTATTTTATTTTATGTATTTATTTATTTTATAGGAACTAAATATATTATTATAATTTTAATATTTACTCTCATCCCATTCTTCTCATTTGAATTGAAAACACTATTACAATTTAGGGTGTGGTTGTTCGGGGGTTTGAATTTTGAATTGAAATTTGAATAGTAAAATTTTTGAGTTAGTTGTACGATGTGATATAAATAAGTGTTGATGTTATATTTTAAATGTAAAATTGATTTTTAGTATAATATAAAAAAATTGAAAAATAAGTATTTAATTTAATACTCCATTCGTCTTTCTCTAAGGGTCACATTTACCTTATTTAATATTAAAAATATCTTTATATTTGTATAATTTTTTGTACAAATATAAGACACTAATAAAAATATTTTTGCAATTTTTTTTAATTTATTCTATCTTTTGATATAATAATTAATATTTAAAATTTTTTTAAAAAATAAATACATGACAGGGATAGTATTTTTTTTATTATTTTTTAAAAAAATTAATTGAAGAATAAAAATTGATTGAAATTCATGAAATAAACACAGCCCTTAATGAATGGAGAAAGTAATAAATTATGTAATAAAGAAGTAGCGCATTGCATTTGCGTGCATAGTGGCTGTTGTACCCTGGCCATTAAACGCTCACACCATCCTTGTTTAAATGCACGGTCAAACTACGCTTTAATGACTTGTACATTCAAGAGTTGCACGGCTCATTAAATGCATGCCCGCCTTTGAACGGTGTGTTATTTCATTCTTTGTCAAAACATGTCACCTATCTACCATATTTGTCATTTTGCTGTTATTTATTTATTTATTTTACCATTCTATGTACTCAAATGTATGTGCTTAATTTTTATAATTTAGTATGAAATATAATATAAAATAAATAATACACAATATAAAGATAAATAATATATAAATTATATTAATACAATACAAATGCTAATATAGTACAAATACTGCACATAAAACATCAACATATGATAATTATACAATATATATTACAATTAATTTAAGTACACAAAAAATATATTCATACAACATAATTATATATATATATATATTTTATTTAACATAACATATGTTTTTTAAATAAATATATGTATTACTCCCTTCGTCTACCAAAAAAGTATACAATTACTTTTGGCGCGGTATTTAAGAAATAATAATATTTTAATTATAGTGAGTAGTTAAAAGTAGTGCAATGATATTTTTGCCTTTGCTTTTTGGTGTAAAAGTAAAGATGTGTTGTAAAATAGGGGTATTTGTGGAAAAAAGTAATGTATTTAATGAAATGTTTACTTTGTAATTGGATGTCCCAAAATAGAAATATGTATATTTTCTAGCTGGACGGAAGGAGTATTTGTTTGTTTATTTTATACTCTCTCCGTCGACACAAAAAGTAAACATTTACGTTTGCGCAATGTGTAAGAAATAATACTATTTTAATTATAGTTGATAGTTAAAAGTAGTGTAATGATATTTTTTGCCTTTACTTTCTGGTGTAAAAGTAATAATGTGATGTAAAATAAGACTATTTGTAAAAAAAAGTGAGTTATGTAATGAAATATTTACTTTGTAAAAAAAAGTGAGTTATGTAATGAAATATTTACTTTGTATGACGCAACAATAATAACAATAAATATTTATTATACTCCCTCCGTCTAATTTTTATTGTCCTAAAGTATATTTGCAAAGTTTTTTTAGGTGATTGTCTTTCTGTTATGAATTGACAAATTTGCCGTTAATTGTATGATAGAGATTAAGGGGGTGTTTGGCAAATAACTTTTTGAAGAGCTTTTAGCTTATTGAACAGCTTTTAGCTGTTTGACCAGTCAAAAAGCTAATTTAGGTGTTTGATAAATTAGCTTTTTGGAATAGCTTTTTGGACAAAAAAAACTGATTTCTGAAAAACTAACTTACCCAGCGTTTTGAAATAGTTTTTTCTGTAAAAATTTTTTTATTCCTTATATGCCCTTAAAAATTTATTATACATTTTACACAAATAAATATATTTTGATTATTTATTAATTATATTATAATATTTTATTATATTATAGTTTTACTTTTATAAATTTAAAATAATTAATTTCTATATAAAAATTATTTTAATTGTAAAATATATAAATTTATTAAAATCAACATAAAATAAAAATATAAATATTAATAATTTATTTTTTTATTAAAATTACATTATATAAATTTTATACTAAAAATAAATTAAATAAATTAAATTTATTGAAAATTATAAATATAATAAACTAATCGATAACTAACATAATAAATATATACACGAAAAATTTATTATTTTATATTTTACATCATTTTCAATAAAAAAACTGTTTATATATTTTAATAAAAATATATTATTTTTTAAATCTAACTTTAATAAAAATAAATACTTTTATAACATTTTTACAATTTTTAATAACTAATAACAAATAATTTTAAACATTCTAAATTCAAAAAAACATAATTGAATATATTAGAAACTAGAATAAAATAGAAATGTCCTCAATTGTCATTTTACGTATAAAAAACTAATATCAAACCGTTGTTTTACCAAACATTTTAATAGAAACAGCTAATCGAATCAGCTAGTCAAACCAGCTAATTGAATCGGCTAACAGCTATCAGCTAATTGAATCAGCTAACAGCTAACAGCTATCAGCTAATTGCCAAACACGCCCTAAAAGTAATAAATGAATGAAAGGTAAAAATGTAAAATTTGTGTTTAAAAAAGGAAATAAGACAATAGTTGTTGAACCTCGCAAATAGGAAAGTAGGACATTAGTTTTTTGGACGGAGGAAGTATATTTTAATTATAAAGTAAAATTTAAATTTATATAAAATTAAGCTAATTAATTATAATATAAATATAATTTAATTAACTTATTTAAATAAAAATAATATAAATTCGAAAGCCGGATAAAATATTTTTTATTTTAATTGGGGCACACAGCCCATACGCTATTGGCAACCCATTCTTTTTTGTAATGGGCTCAGATGGTAAGCTTCTAGAAGACTTAATATTTTTTTGGGTACAATTTATTGGCGTCTAATTTAAAATTTGAAAATTTAAAAATATTAAACAAGATTCTGATTGGTGGAAAAATAACGAAAATAACGCAACCAATAATAAAAAAAAAACTCGAAATATATATAACAAAAAATAAAAAATAAAAATCTGTAGCCTCAATACATAGATAGAATTGCGTTTCGGCCTCCGGCGAAATGGTTCCTTTGTTCAGTCCGGCGGCCGCCGGCGGAGGAGCGGTGCTCTCCTCCGTCCACCACTGTTCCCTCAAATTCGCCAAACCAATCGCCCCTCTCTTCTCGAAACACCGCTCGGAAGTCTCCGCCGCTCGCCGCTTCAGACCCCTTGCACTCCCCAATGCCGCGGAGTCTTCCGGCGGTTCTACCTCTAAATCGAACTCCTCTCCGTCGTCCATGGCTGCACCGTCGGAAGATGAGGAATATAATTCCGTCTCTGTCGTCGGGGAGAAGAATGTTCCTCTTGAAGGCGTTATTCGGTACGAGAAGCCTGATTCCGGATCTCTTCTCGCTAAATGGGGGTAATTTTTTGTGGTTTTCGTTGAATTCATTTAGTTATTCGTTCAATTTCGTTTTCCTAAGTTGGATTGGTGCGCAGTCTTTTGGCGGTATTGGTTAGTGGAGACGTGGCGTCCTTGCTTCTGTTCTCAGCAATCGGAAGGTTCAGCCATGGACTATCCATTTTCGACTTGGAAACATTCAAGACTGCTGATCCTTTCATCGCTGGTGAGTTCCTTATTAGTCTGTAATTTAAAAATCTTAAGTCGCTGTTATTTGCTAATTGCAATTTAGATCATGATACATTCTGATTGATTTATTCCGTGAAGAAAACCAGATTATAAGCTACATTAGCTTACCCGGGGAGCTAATTCCATAGTTGAAGTGAAAACACAGCTATTTCAACTTATTACATTAGTAAACTAAGAACTCAAGTCCTAGGATTACCAAAATTTAGCACTCCTTATATTAATTTTTTGATTAAAGTATGTTGAGCTTAATAAATATAAGGAGTTGTAGTGATGGTGTAAATAGATGGAGAATAGTGGGTAGAAATTTAAATAATGATTGAATTTGTTTACTTAATGTGGTATGAGCACATTTTTTGTAGACTTGACTAAAATGATAAACAAGCACTCGTTTTTTTCAGAGTAGGATGGTAGATTGTAGGAGTAATGGCATTTATATTAAACTATCTTATAAGAACTTGGGAATTGCACTTTTGGATGACAGGATGGTTCTTGAGTGCATATTTTCTTGGGGGATATCGAGAAGATGGCAAAGGAAAGAATGGTCTGCGAAGTGCTGTGATTGCCGCCGCCAAGTCCTGGTCCTTGGGCATTCCGGTAGCTCTGTCTTTTATCTTGTAGTTGTCTCTTGTTTTCGAGTTCTTGCTTACCCATTTATTGTAAAAGAATGTTGAATCGAATTCCTTGCTTCTAATCATTGTTGTAAATGGCATGCCATGGCACAAGGCGCAAAGGTTTTATATAAATTTATTAGGGTTTTTTTTGTTTTTTTAATCTAAACTGTAAAAGAAATAGAGGCAGTGTTTTCTTTTATCTTCTGTTTAACTACCGCATTTTTTCTGCCTCCTCTTTTACTCTCATATACTTCTGTTTTCTTGCATGTAAATGTAGTATGTCTATCAAAATGTATTAGTACTTAATAGTGCGTGCCGTGGGCCTTTTATGGCTATGCATCCAATTTTAATGCATTTTACAACATAGCACTTTCGCTGGTCCTCTGTCTTTGTTTTGGAATAAATCAACTAACCAAATATTGAAGAAGGATGGGTAGAGAATCTCAATCGTTTGAGTTATGGTTTAATTCGTACAGTGCAGCTGTGTTATTTTTATCAAACATTTAGGTTGATGTGTTAGGGTGGTTAAGTTACATAATTGTTTTTCTTTTTTATTTTTTCAAGCTTCATTAGCTTAAGCAATTTTGCTCCAAACTGCAGCTCGGAATAATGATAAGGGCTATAACAATCGGACATATACCACCTACCAATTTCATCTTAGTCACAATGGGAAGCACGGGTGTGCTGCTTGTGGGATGGAGAGCTCTACTGTTCAGCATTTTTCCAAGTAACAAGAACAAGGGCAATGATGTATACAAGCGTGGCAGCCCTTTCGAACTATTTGAGGTGTGATTTTTCTCCCTTCCAAGTACAATTGAATATTCATTATATTCACATTGAGGTTCTATGTTTTGATGGTTCATTTTATGCATTCTCATGAACTTCTAATATACATGATGAATAGGTGTTTTTGTCATACGATCAATGCTTGGGTTTGTGTTGGATATGTGAAACTGAGTAGTGTTTCTGGACGGCAACTTTCATTAATTTTTTTTTCATGTGAACAAGCTATAGATATGTAGGCAATAATTGTTTATGTGAGTAGACATTAGCAGTTGAATATGATTATTTTCCTATATTTAGGAGTGATAATATTACTTTGAAATGCTTAAGTTTGAGTCATATTTTAATTCGATGTTTTTAGTCAGGCGTTGGCCTTTGAATAATACAACTCAAGTGAATTTTGCTCACAAATGTTGTTGAGTTGAATTGGCCCTTGGTACAATGTAAAAACTACAACATGACAAACTTGTGTTTAAATCAGTAGAATTTTTTTCTAACACAATGAGAAATATAGGATTACTATAATCCCATGCCATATTTCAGATTCTGTCCTGTTTGTTAATGATAATCAGTTTTGAATTTGTTGCAGTTGCTTACATCATTGGTGAGAAGATGGTGATCATATGTTGCCCCATTTTTGTAACACCTCCTGTGTCTATGATGTTGTCACTGAAGGTTACCGTGCATCGGTATAATGGAAAAGAAAAAAGAAAAAACAAAGATGTTTTACATATGATGGACATAAATTTTGTTACACTAACCCCCAATTCATTAGTTCCTACATTTGGACACTCCATCAGATAGATGCTTAGCTGCAAAATTAATGTGTGACATTGCCATATAGCAGGCACCCTACAGCTCCAAATATCTGAATTTAAAACCTGATCCCATTTACAATAAAAAGTTTATAGGTGTGTATATCAATTTTGTGTATATATATATATCTATTCACTTCTAATTTCTTAGGTTATTACTCCATTTGTGTTAAAGAGAAGCCCCACTGAGGTCATCTGCTACTTGTGATAAAAGAGTGAGAGAAAATCTATGGTGAATGTGACAACACAGTGAGGTAGATAATGACCCATCATTGCTGGCTGAGGAAAAAGGGTATGAACCAATTTATTTTTCTTCACCCATTTTAGTACAAAAATTGTTTCTTTACTACATGCCATGAATAACAAACTCCATGGATGAATGGGGAGGAATTTTGAAGGGCTGGGATGAATTTGCAACAGCTAGACTAGGGGGGGTGTCATTTTATTGGGGCCATTGGATATTTTGTGTTGGATTTTCTGTGTCTCCTTTAATCAGACACAGTCACACGCTCCAGTTTGCATCTTTAGTACGTTCCCATTCATTTACTCCTCTCTGTACATGCATGCGCTGCCTGTATATATACACACATACATGTTGGACAGTAAATTGTGTTTTCTGTTTGATAGAGGTAATAACTATGCGATTAATTTCTCACTGATCAAGAATGATATTAGAGCCCTAGTTTAGACCTAAATCTTTTTATTTGACATTTTGGGTTTGTTTGTTTACATTCATTATTTTTTTTTTAGAAAAAAACACATATATACATATTTGTGTTTCATGTATATGTACATGTATATATGTACTAAGTCCAATCTAAGCCACTCTGGCAGGGCCACTGAATTAAAAGCAGCCTTTAGTTTGGGTTTATTGAACAGTGTTCCAATATCTCTGCAGTGCCTCCCTTTGTTTGAATCCCTTTGTCACTCACTCATCACATCAATGTCACAAAGGGTCTTCATCCTTTGAATCTCCCGAAATCAAGGAATAAAATACTCCATTTGTTATAGAATTGGTTACTGATGTGAAACTATATCTACTTCTATCTTGATATGAAAATTAAGTTAAGAAACTGTGTATTCTGTCCAAACTTAGAGAGCTCATTTGAGTATGTTGAGATATGGACTTCAACAAGACGACATGTGATCCCCTTGTGTTAATTAGATGAGAGAGATACATACATTTATTGGCTGAGCATACATCATATATGGTGTGGTCCATACTTAAACAAGACAACTGAAAGAAGGAAATTGTTCTTTAAATATTGACAAAAAATGTCTCTGTTTTTACCAATTTGCCAGGATATATATATGTGCATGCATCTAAGTAGAAGACAAAATCATAGCTTACTTTACCAAGTAGAATTCATTAACTTGGGGGCAGATCCTACAGTGAGTTGCCTGCCCAGTGCATCATTTCAGCTACACATTATATATATACCAATAATAAAATATTGAAAAATAACAATATACTTAAATGATCAACCAATGCCTTTAGTTTTAGTTTACTTGTTTTGACTCTTTTTTCAAGGGACTGAAGAATGGCTCCATTCATATGTAAATTATGCGTCTGTTATTGTTTGTCGTTTGGTTTAATTGCTCAGACATATTTGTGGTTGCCTGTCTGTCTTTATGTGTGCTTCCTGGAACTCATGTTTTTTAGAGAGAGAGAGAGGTTTGCAGTTGGGACACAGCACCAAAACAAAATATTTGTATACATAGAAATTCTTTTGGGGGAAATGGGAAATCAATCATTGGGAAGAAAATAGTGTAATCATTTCAACCATCAGGAGAACTCTCTCTCTCTGTCTCTCTTTTTCCCTCTCTCTCTCTATATATTATATCACACACAGGTCATAGAGTAGAAGAAGATGATGCATCACAAGAATGTGAGCAGCAAAACTCATGGCAGCAACTGGTTAGATTTCTATCCTTCAAACCAAATGAAAATGGAGGCCATAGCCATGGCGGCCACTTCAGATCCTTCTACTTCAGCAAGACTCAAGCTTTTCTCTTCCCTCTTCCCTTTCCCACTAATGCCAGTCAAGTCAGATGGTTCTCTCTGCCTCCTCGCAGCCCATCAACAAGGTCTGCCTGCTTACTCATTTTTCCTTGCATCATATTTTGGGATTTTCTAAATGCCTTTCCATTTCTCCAATTTTCAGATTCCTCCCCTCAACTTGAAGATTTGACAATGGCAGCTCAAAGGGATGCCATGGTTTCACCTCTGGACATGGCTGCTACTTACAGCAACCAATACTCCTCACCATGTCTGAATAAGACATGGATTCCTTCCGACCTTGTTGTTCATGAAAAACCTGAAATTAGGAGTGCTGAAATCCCGCCATTGAGTTTATCCAGCTCCCAGTCAAGCTGCATTACTGAATATATGTCCATGGAAAGCAAAAGAAACCTCCTTGGGAAAATGGCACCAAGAAAATCCTTAGATTCCTTTGGTAACAGAACTTCTCAGTACAGAGGAGTCACCAGGTCTGCTCTAAATTTCAAAGATCTGTTTTTTGGTTTCCCGTAATCAGCTCAATTTTTGCCATTTTGTGTTTTTACAGACATAGATGGACAGGTAGGTATGAAGCTCATTTATGGGACAATAGCTGCAAGAAAGAGGGACAAACTCGAAAAGGAAAACAAGGTTAGATTACACAAACTCAAATCCCTTTTAAGTTTTCTGTAATGTGTAGTTTATTACTGCCTTTTCACTAAAAAATAATACTCCAATATTTCAATATAAAAGTGGAATTCATAAAAAATAAAATGAGGTAGATAAAGTTAAAATAGGGGTGTAATATAATTATACATAGATAAATTTTTTACTATAAATAGATTATAGATAAGTTTAACGGAAACCAATAAAAGAAAATTGACGTAATTATATGGGACAAATGGAGTATTTTATTTATTTATTGAGTTCTTACATTGCCTGAATTCTTGTTCCCATGCTGCTGCCATGTTTGGTCCTGATTTGCACTCCCACAAAACCGAATTCTGCATTCAGTTTACCTCGGTAAGAAAACACAATTCCGTCGAGAAATCTCTCGTAAATCAGTGTCGATGTTTTCTCCATCGGCGTCTTGGATTATGATGTAATAACATTTTTCAGGAGGGTATGATAATGAAGAGAAAGCTGCCAGAGCTTATGATCTTGCAGCCCTCAAATATTGGGGAAACTCAACCTACATTAACTTCCCAGTATGCACCATTTTTGTTCATTAGATCTCCATGAATTCCTTTATTCGCCACAAGAGCCATGCAATTCGATGTATATATATATACATACATATTTGAAAATTTTGTTTTGGCAGTTGGGAAACTACTACAAAGAGCTCGAGGAGATGAAGAACATGACTCGGCAAGAGTATGTCGCACACTTGAGGAGGTACCATGATCAAACAAATTACTAGTTTCAATTAACATCTTAAAAAACTGAGTTCTTGGATCCCATTCTTTAGGAAAAGTAGCGGATTTTCGAGGGGTGCTTCGATCTACAGAGGTGTCACGAGGTTGATCTTGCGTCGGCTTGAACTTCCCGAGCTACCGAGTATTCGGGCTTTGTTTATACATATACTTTTAAAATCTGTCACTATTTATCTACAATAATTTTTTCGAAAATATCATATTAAATACATTTTTTTTCTCTTACATGTACTTTTTTTATTTCTATTCGAAATTTCGTTTTTTTTTTTTCAAGAATTAATGGTGGTGTTTTATCTATATAGGCACCATCACCATGGGAGATGGCAAGCTAGAATTGGCCGAGTTTCCGGGAACAAAGACCTCTACCTCGGAACTTTTGGTAAGCCCGGCTTGACGCTTAATTATTCCGGAATTCTCCTCGTTTGATCGATCAATCTATTGATCGTGTGGCTCAACGCTTAATTAATCCGGAATTCTCCTCGCACGATCGATTAATCAATCAATCGTGTGGCTCGACACTTAATTAATCCGGAATTCTCCTTGCTCGATCGATTAATCTATCGATTGTGTGGCTCGACACTTAATTAATCCGGAATTCTCCTTGCTATTAATCTATCGATTGTGTGGCTCGACTCTTAATTAATCCGGAATTCTCCTCGATCAATTGATCGTGTCCATATGATGATATGTTCTTCACATGGGTGGAACTACATAGGGACTAGGGATCCTGACCTCTAACTCCAAAATATATGTATTTTTGTTCGTAAAAATAATAAAATTATATATTTTATAGTAATTTGTCTCTTCTAATTTTTAATTTTTTTTTTCGTTAGGGTGTACTATTTTTAAAATAAAAAAAATATTGAATCGATAAAAAAAAAATAGATATTTTATCCATATGAATTTTTATTGTTGGTTCCGCTGGTTCTTCATATATATATATATATTTATCGACAGGCACACAAGAGGAGGCAGCCGAAGCTTATGATGTAGCAGCCATCAAGTTCCGGGGAGTCGGGGCCGTCACGAACTTCGACATTTCGCAATACGACGTGGCTAAGATCATGGCAACTGGAGCTCTTCCGATCGGCGGTAGCGAGACCACGAGGCAGGCCAAAGATAACGCCGCCGCCACCGCAGCAGAGCTTCGGTCGACAGTTCGCCGGATTCCGTCGTCTCTGTGTCGCGACCATTCGAGCATGGATGATTCCGGCATTGGTAACGATCGACATCCCGGATTTTTGGACACCTTGCATGATCTTATTGCCGTCGGGATGAATCCCGTCTTCGCTTCGCGGAACGACGCTTGAATTCGTGTAATAAAATGATCGGTATTAACCTCTCTTGTCGAGTTTTCGTATTGTGCTATTTAATGTGCTCTTATTTAATACTTTTTCGGTAGTTTAACATTTTTTAAGTGAACAATTATATCAAATAAATGGCGGGGCTAATATAATACAAATACAGGTTATTACTTAATTACAACTCATGATACAGTCTTAAGTGCTTATTTCACGGATATGAAGTGAGTAATAATAATTATTTATTTTATTTTTTTATAGAAAAAAAATACAAAAGTGTAATAATTTTTTACTTAAAAAAAAATGCGAATATTTTTTGACAAAAAAATGTATAAATTTAAATGAATAAGGGAGTATTATTTTTATTTGAACAGAGAGTAAGTATACAATATTAATAAAATATTTTAAAGGATTTTTATTATTCATTAAAAAATATTAAATTAAAATTTATTTTTTATTTTTTATATTATATTTAAAAAATTAATTTTATATTTAAAATATCATATCAATATATATATCTATATCACATTAAATATTAAATTATTATTTTAATTCAAAATTTTACTATTTAAAATTAAAATAATAAATCATAATATTAATATTATGATTTGCCAGTAGGATCTAATTTGCGGTATTCGGTCGGGCTGTGGATTCCACGTTAAATATATATATATATATATATATGTGAGCCAGCCAAACTCTAATCAAGATTTAGCAGTGATTACTTTCTGGAAAAAAGTTTAAATTCTGCAGCGGCAGATATGATCAAGTCTTTATATGGCGATGTTCATGTACCCTCAATCGCAACATTTGGCATCAATTTTACAAAAATGGAAGCTCGATTCCTTCTCCTCCTCCTCCTCCTCCTCTTGATTCTGATTCAATTTCATTTTCTTGTGTGTAAACGAAGCAAACAAGTGCTGCCATTATCGTGGTGAGTGATGAAATCGAATACAAATATAGCAGTACTTCTCTGACAATGTGTGCACATATTCTGTTTGTTAAAATTCCCCAGCGGACAAGTTTTGCATATGTCTCAAAAGGCTGCCTCTAATTTTGCTGCTCTAGGCTTCTATCGAAGGATTCTTGTTTGTTTTTGTTCGTTATTTAGCATTAATTGATCATTCCGCCATGGTTATTGTTGCTTGAGGAATTAAATTTGCAGTGAAAAAGGGGAAAGAGGAATCTGCTTTCTTTGCACTTTTTCTGCTTCTTCTGTGCAGTAACTTAGCCATTGTTTTATTTATTTGTTTGTTTAGCTTTTGCATAGTCTACTTTATGCTCTGAAGGAATCAAACTTTGTTGCTTATTGCTTTTTTGTACTTAAGATTGGAACTGATTTTAGGGTTCTTGAAATTACAGAGCAATTCAATTTTGTGGCTTTTGATTTAGAAATTGGAAGTTTGGGGGAGGTGTTTTCTTTGGCATTTGTTTCTTGAGAATGGATTCTGAAGGGATTGGGGATTGGAACAAACAGAGTGTTCTTGATTGTCCTATTTCTTTGATCTCTTACAATGTTGAAGAATTGCCTGTTTGTTCTTGGGACAACATTGTTTCGGATAATCGAATTCGAAGATATGAAAATCTTGTTCTTCACAATGAGTTTGCTGTTTCTTCCCATTTGGATCAGTATTTCCCTTCTGATTCCCGCCTAGCTGAAAAACATTGTCCGAATTCGGGTGATTCGGGTTTCGTAAGCTTGTCTAATGGAAAGAGGAAAAGAAAGGTATAATTTTGATGTACCCAATTCTTGTAATTTTCTTACCAATGTTGTTTGTTATCAATTCATGTTTGATTATAGGATTTCGAAGAAACGTGGAAGGATCCAATTGGAGACGACCTTAAAGAAGTCGGCGAAATGAAAGTCCTTTGTAAAGAAAATTGCATTCATGTGAGAGCCAAAAGGGGACGGGCAACAAATAGCCATAGTCTTGCCGAAAGGGTAACTTCTCACTCCGCAATCCTACAACATATTTTACCGCAAATTACAAATATTTTGCTTGCGTTTATTGAACATATCTTTTGTGTTGAAATCAATGATAATGTTCGTTATATATACTATTGTCATGTGCTGTCGATTCATATGCAACATTTGTATTATAGTATTACAAATTTTGTGTTCTTGATTTATATTTGAGATACTAACGACAACCTTAAATAATGGGTGCGGACTGATTCAGGTTAGAAGAGAAAAGATAAGTGACAGGATGAAGATGCTGCAAGAATTAGTTCCCGGCTGTAATAAGGTTGCGTTACATCGTCGCTGCTGTCTTTTCTTTTATCTGTTTCGACCTTTATCTGCGATCGATCTTTGAATTTTGTTTTTTTGTTGTCGATTTTTTTGATAATTTTGAAGATAACCGGGAAAGCTGTGATGCTCGATGAGATTATCAATTATGTTCAATCACTACAGCAGCAAGTTGAGGTAGAAAAAATCTTCATTCATTTTTTTTCTTTTCGAACAAAATGCGCATCTAAAGATGTAAGATCAATCAGAATTCTCGAGTTTTGTATTTCTTCTTGTAGTTTCTGTCGATGAAGCTCGCCATGGTCAAACCCGACATACGAAATGCGCTATCTAAATACGTAAGATCAATCCGAATTCTCGAGTTTTGAAATTCTCCATCGTAACTGAAATGAAGTGTGTCTATTTGGAGGTTTGGATTTTGAGATGAGATTTGAATAATAAAAATTTGAATCGTAATAGTTGTATGATGTGATATAAATAGGTGCTGATGTGATGTTTTGAATGTAAAATTAATTATTAGTATACTGTAAAAAAAATAAAAAATATGTGTTAGATTTAATATTTTTGGGGAAAAAAAATTGATGAACAGTATCAAACCGATCGAAATATCCTCGACGGACGGAGTTCGTCGCCCCTCCCTTTCGTCGAACATTTTCCTCGGGAAATAATCGATGGCTTTTCCGGCTCATCGACTGCGCGGCAATTCCAGGCTGATCATTCTTTACGACAGGTGTGTAATGGATCAGTCACGGCCTATCGGATTTCCGATTTTATTTGGCTGTTTGATTTCCGATTTTATTTGGCTGTTTGATTTCCGATTTTATTCGTAGATTTCAGCGTTGCTCCTGTGAATTCTCTGCAGAACTTATGGAACAGTGGTGAGCTTCAAAGTATCGTCGAAATGGATCCGGAAATGCACATTGGGTAAACCGACCGAACCTAATATCTTGCAAATTAGGTCCGACAAAGCAAATTACACGGTAAACCTGGAGACGTTCATCTAATTTGGTTTTAGGTTTTGTATTACATACTCATAATTTTATTATTATTTTTATTTTAATGGATAAATAAAAATGACACCTTCAATTGTCAAAGCTCTGATGAACAGGATCAGAGAGAAACTGAATTTCAAATCTGGTGTAATTATTTAAGAGCACAATTCAATATAGAGACTGAAAAGTTAACCAAACAATACCAAAATGATATAACAATTAATTTTGAATGTTTCTAAAAATGTACTTTATATTCTATATCATAATATTAACTCTGTCCCAAACTCGTCTAAATAGACAGCCTGTTTGATTTTAATTTAATAAATATAAATTCATTTAATTAAAATTTGAATTTATTCGAAACTTATTTATAAATGAATCTCACTAAAAAAATAATTAAAAAATAGTTAAATGAAGATAAATATACAATATTGAAATAATGCAGACCATAAAAGGAAAATATAAACCATATTATTAAGTAGCAGCAACACAATATCCAAATTAATGCCAAAGGCAGAATTAGACATAACTACAGAAGTCTACACTTCGAATGAACATCCAAAATAGAGAGTAGAGCAGAGTAGGCAAAAACTAATTAACAACAATATATACATACATATATATATATATATACACAGCAACTTCACATACGCCACCTGCCTTCAAATACGATTTTTGCCGAAGATGATGACCGAGGGAGCTTTTTAAATTTTTTCACAATCTTGGATCTGTTTGGCTCGATGCCGACACCCTCAGACCAAGCAAATATCGTCAAATTCTTAAGTTCAATAGCCCACATCAAAAGCTTCTTCACGAATTCCCTTTCCACGGCATAACAAGGCATGCCCAAGATCGTCACATTTTCCAAATGTTTTAGAGGAATAGTCTGCGCATGCTTCAGGCAATCAAGGGCGCGCTTATAGTTAACTTGCCTATCACCATAAAGAGAATACGCGCACTGGAAAAAAAATAAAACGAAGCAGATAGAATCAACAACATCGCTAATTGAAATACAATAATATATGTACCAAAAAAATCGAAAATTGCCATAAGAATGTCACTTACTGAAATTTGAAGAGTCTGCAAATTAGGAAAGCTTCTGAACAAGTTAAAAACGGAATTAACATCGTCTGGCACTCCAAAATCAATCTCGTCAAGTTTTAGAACAGGGAGGCGATGATTAGGCTCTTTGTTGCATTCTTTCTTATCACTCTTAATTAAGGGACTCTAGCAATAAGTAATGGATAAGATCAAATTGGAGATTATTTCGACTAGAATTATGGAACTACATATCAAGAAAGTGCAAAATCAAACTCTCAACCTGCATATAAAGATAGTCAAGCATCGGCCATTTAGAAAGCAATGTTTTAAGATCATCAAGCTCCATGTCGACATACACAAGTTCAAGTTTGACAAGCCTACCAAATCCATCGAATAAAGGTGGAAGATTGATGTTAGCATTTGCAACATACAAATGCTTGAGGGAATCTAGATCGTATACACATGTAGGCAATATATGCCAAGGGTTTGTCCCCTGAAAAGTAACTTCAAGATCCTCGATATGATGATTATGATAATTCGACAAGAAAAGAAGCCATCGATCAATGGAAGAGTTCTCTATATCATTATCCTTGACAGAGAAATTAGTTATAGGTCCTCTATGATGTACCAAGATTCGATCTATTACCGATTCTATGTCATTATATTTTCCATATAATGACGGCGGGAAATCCGAAGCGTAAACAATTTGTGGAATAGTTACCCATTTATATCTCCACTCCACTCTTTCGACAATGCGCTTGTTCTTACAGCATCATATAGAGGCAATAATCCAATAATATGCTCTATCACACTGCAAGGAAGATTGCTAATTCTATCGACACCAGGATTGGATCTCATCGTAAATAGATATCCAAAAACATAGACAATCTGCAAAAGATTCACATCAACAAAGATATGCCAAAAAAAAATAACTACAACATTAATGGATACAAAGAGAAATTCTTAACATAAAAAAAAAAAAAAAAAGCACAAATCAACATTTTCTCCATATGAATCTCGTAATCAATTCGCAATTAGTTCCTCTCAATTGTAAACCCTAATTGATTAAACTCAGAGTAAAAATTGATTTCAACACTAAATTAAACTACTATAACATAGCCAATTAGTTGAGTTTCCCTCAATCGAAACCCTAATTTCTATCAAACATCAGCAAACTAGCGGCGTATACGAAATCAAAATTTACATTAAATTTCTTCTTTTGCATTCACAGGAAACACGTAATAACACAAATCGAAGAATAATATGTAAAATGTACGATCCAAACCGCAATTTCAGACCTACGAAGTCAAAATTACTATTAGCAGAAACCCTAATAATAAGATCCCATCCGCAGTGAATGCCTAAAAATTCAAAGGAAAATGCAGAGTAACTTTGACGAGAAAGAGAGAGACTACAGTAAATCCCAGACTGAAACGTATGGCTGTAGTTAAGTTTTTGTTACTAATGTACGTCTCCTTCAATATTTTTTTATTTTAATATGTACTATATATGTTTTAATATTTTTTAAATAAAAAATAACTAATTATATTTTTATTTCACTACATCGCTATGAATAAAAATATATACCCAAAATGCCTATCATTTATGTAATTATTGTGAAAAAATAAGAATAGTTTTGTAAAAAAGTACAGAGCTTATTACTCAAAATTGAAATAAAATTATTATTTTGAAATGAATAAAAATAGTGTTTTAGGACAAAAAGAGTATATTTTTAATCATACAATATTATCTAATTTTCAATTTATTATATATATATATATTTTTCCTTTCTAACTCATTATTATTTATTTATTTATTTTTATTTTTTTTGTTTTTCTCATTCAAAACTATTTTTTTTATACAGTAAAAATACTTTATACACAAATATTAAAATATTTTTTTTTTATAATAATTACAAAAATATTACTCCCTTCGTCCCAATAGAGTTATCTTGTTTTAACAATTGTCTTGTTTCTTTATTTAATATTCGTGGTCCTCACTTTATAATTATTCATATTTTTTCAAACTACCACTGATTATTATTCTAATTTACTTTTTAAAATCATTCAAAATGCAATGTATTTTAGTCTTTTTACCTTCTACATTATATCTACTTTTAATTAAATATTATTATTTTTTAATTCTCTGACCACTCTCAATAAGACATCTTTTTTGGGACGAAATAAATATTATTTTATTTGTATATTTAAGGATAAATATATCAAAAGTATCTTACAAAATTCAACTAATAAATAAAATACTTTCTTAATCCATTATAAAAAGCAAATGACCATTTCAAAAATGCCGGAAGGAAGGAGTATATAATATTCTCTCTGTCTAATTTATAAGTAAATATTTACTTTTGAAAAGTTTAAAAAATAATATATTTTAATTGTAGAGTTAAAAATAACATAAAGATAATTTTACCTTTATCTTTTAAAGTAAATGTAATAATATAATGATAAATTAGAGAGTTTATATTTTGTGAATGAACCGAAGAAATATTATTTACCTAAATTCCTATGTTGGAAACCAAACCAAATAATAATTGATTTGATATTTTTTTGAAAAAAAATTTGATGAATAATAAAAATCCAGAATAATCTACCAAAGTAACACACCCGCAACAAGGCTTAAAATATGTTTTACTCTCTCCGTCCTATTGAAAGATTGTCATTTTTTCATTTCGTTTGTTTCAAAATAAGATTACAATTTTCTAATTTACTAATTGTACTAGCTGCTTAACATAATAAATATCCTTCCAACTTACACTATATTATACAAATGCAATTAATTTTATATTACATAATACTAATAAGGATATTTTCGTCTTTTTCACTATAACTTAATATAATACTAATATTAAAAAATTTACATGTAAAAAATAAATGACAATCTTTCTAAGAGACGGAGGAAGTATTTAAACTTTTTCAAAGTAAAATTATTTATAATTCAGTTTGAATCATACTTCTTTGTGATCATTAAAAAAATGGTCGTGAAGGTGGACACAAATATGATTGTGTTCAAAACATAAATATCAATTCGGGCAAAAATATGGTCCTAAACATGGACATGAACACATCATATTTAGAGTAGAGTAATAAACATGGCGGTTGGGTATGTTTCTTTAGATGAGTTTAGGAAAATTTTGGTTTGAATTTGATATTAAAATAATGTATAATATGATGTTTTGTGAGAGAAAAAAATATATTTTTTCAAAAAACGAAGAGTTAAAATAGTAAAAATCTGAGATTTGGTGTAAAAGAAACATACCCTTAATCTTATTTCTATGTCATTCAACATGGTTGTATTCAATCATTATATCATTGCACTAAAATTGATAAATTATAGTAATTACATGTGGTCAAAATTGATATAAATATTTTTAATGTGATCATAATTGATAATTGTAATAAGATCAAAAATAATTTTTGCTCAAAAAGTAATTTGAAATGAGACTAATACAATAATGTTGTTTATTATTTTTGTTCATTCTAAAAGAACAGTTTCATCTCAATAAATAATCATATTACACTTCAAATTATTCTATTTTTTTTATTATTATACAAATGTCACTATTTTTTTACAATTCATAAGAGCACAAAAAAAAAAAAAAACACAAAAAACTTTTACTTATATTTTTTTATCGACTACCAATGTAATATTAATATTCCTTAAATTTTACATCCAATACAAATAATACTTTCTCCGTCCTAAAAGAGGTGTCATAGTGTCCGTTAAATTGGAATTTGGTATAAAATAGAATGTAAATGACAAAAGTACCCTTGTTTTTTTTTTTTAAATTTTAAAAAGTAGATTATAGTAATAACTAAGGATAGTTTGAAAAAGTATGAATAATTTTTTTTTTGGTAAAGTGAGGACTTACTAAATAGGGAAATATAATTGTTTTAGGACGGTAAAAAAAAAAACAAAATAATTCTCTTGGGATGTAAAAGGTATTATTATTTTGGGATGAAAAAAATATGAAATTTTAGTTTTTAACATAATATTTTAGTGTAATAATGATAAATAATTACTCCCTCGGTCCAAATTTTTTTGTTCTAAAATATATTTACCCGGATTTTTTATGTAATTGCTTTGTGATTATAAATTAACAAATTTATCTTTTATTTTAAAGTAGAAATTAAAAATAATGAATGAATGAAGAATAAAAGATACTCTATCTCAGTATAATAGTTTGTTTGCCTCTGATCCAAAACAATAATATTTTTCATAAATAACCATATCACCATAAAATTATTCATATTTTTTCATTATTATTTCATAATTGTCACTACTTTTTATGTTAATATATTCATAAGGAAAAATAAATAATTTATCCTTACTTTTTAGCAAATGTAATATAATATTTTTTAAATCTCGTGTCCAAGACATTTATACAAAATATTATATAAATATATTAAGTACAATAAAATAAAATAAATATAACCGTAGAGGTGTAGGAGGGAGTATTAATTTAAATTTGGAATTATCAAATAACAAAACAAACCATTACATGTAAAAATTTAATAGTAATAAAAAAAATGAAAAATTCGAATGTCCCAAAAATGGTGGTATGTCGTGTTTTGTGCACAATCAGTGAACTTTCTCAAGAAGATCAAACATGTGCCAACGCTAATTAGGGTTTGGATCATCAGCTCAATCTCAATTTCGCGTGACTCTGTAATTGAGCATCACCAATCTGCTCCGCTGCCTGTTTCAGTTGCTGTGAAAGGTAATTTTCTCTGCAATTAATTTAAAATTTTGTGGCTGTAGCATTTTTCCACACTAAAATGGTGGAATTCTCTGTTGAATGTGCGGACCAATTCGTTTATGGTTCTATGAACAATCGGAGCTCGTCTAGGTCGCGATGTTTCTCAATTCTCTGGTTTATGGACTTAAATTAGGGTTTTTAATTTTGGGGAAAATTTATAGGCTTATTATCAAATTGTTCGAATTTCTCGATTCACCTGTTGCTTATGACTTTGTTTGTGTACTAACTAATAATCTGTGGCAGATTTCTCTCCGTCGCCATGGCTGCAACGAGTTTCGAAGGAGCTTTTGCAGTCGACAGAATCAGCAATCTCCCCTGCGATATTACGGACCACATTCTCAACAATTTGCCTTTGCGCGACGTGGCGAGGACGAGCATACTCTCTCGAGAGTGGAGGTACAAATTGGTAACGATTCCGAACCTTGTTTTCGATCGAGATTTCAAGCAGTCATTACATAGAAATTGTGACCTAGAATCCATTATAGATCAAATCTTGTTGCTTCATAGAGGACCAATAGTTAAGTTCTCTCTCAAGGATATAAATATCAAACACAATCCTTGGATCCATCACTGGCTCGATTTGTTGTCGAACCATTGTATTGAAGAACTCACCCTTAGGTTTTCCTACTCGCCGACTTACCACTCGATGCCTCATTTCCTGTTTAGTTTCGATCGTTTACGCCATTTGTATCTTGCGAATTGTGACGTTAGGCCCCCTCCCACGTTCGAGGGGTTTGGTAGGCTTGTTAGGCTTGATCTTGTGAGTGTGCAGTTTGAGCTCTGTGAGTTTAAGAGGTTTTTGTCGAAATGTCCTGTGCTTGAGTTTTTGAACATGCGTAGCTTCAATGGAAACTCGATTTGGCACTTTGATATCGATGCTCCTAAACTTAAGTCACTACACTTTTGGGGCAAATTCAGTTCGATGTGGTTTGGAAATGCGGCACTCGAGGAGCTTTCTGTTTGTTACTCTGATTTTGTTCTGTCGGAGGAAGGGATATTAGTTGAAGATTACGAAATGCCTGAATCTCCCGGAAATGGACTCAACCTGTTTAAGATCTTCTCTCAGTTGTCGTCCATCGAAAGATTGGAAATCAACGGCCGCACTATGCAGGTACTAAAGGAATTGTTCGTCGTTTTGTTTTCTTGCCTTGTGTATGAAACTATTATCTTATTTTATTTATTTTTCTCGTTAAGAGCTAGAGTTAAACTCGTTTATTGAGATAGACAAGCTGCATGAGCTCAAGTTATTTGGTTTTAATTTGAATTTGCGTTTTTCTATACGAGTTTTGGTTTAGATGATATTTTAATGTAATATTTTGTGAAATGAAATAGTGTATTTTTATTGAAAATTGTATGAAAGCCGAATAGTGATGTCAAATCAAAACCAAACACACCCAAGGATTCCTAATTTTCTAAACGAGCTTGGCTTGCGATTTTTGTTGTTGAATCTTTTCATCATACATAGCGATGTGAATATATATGTTCTACTTTTTTGTATTTATGATGCCGTTGACAAAATTAGAGTTTGTTTTGTGCATTAGTATATACAATTGTTGGTGGAATTTGAATTTGGATTTGAATTTGGTTTTGATGAGTTGTGTATGAGACAATATATGTATTTTTTTTTTTCTCAACTTTATATATATATATATTGAAAATAATGGAGCTCGAATATGAGCTTTGTAAAATTGTCACTTTTTGAGCTTGAGCACCTTAATGAGGCAAGTCGAGTCTATGCCAAAAATATGTTCGATTCGAGCTCAAAAAATTTAAGCTTACTCAGTTCGTGTATCAACTCTAATTGCAGGACTTTTGAGATCGAAAACTTTTTACTTTTTTATTTTTTTCTTTTGTTCTGTGTAAGGTCTTGGCTTTAGGTGGTGCCCCGGAGAAACTCCCTAACCACCTCGACAATCTTGCGCTCATTCAACTCTCCGACATTGATTTAGGACACACAGATGAAGTTGCCTGTGCTCTTTGCTTGATCAGAAGCTCTCCTAATCTTCAGAGACTCGAAATTAAGGTAACAGTTTGTTCCCCCCGACACATTTGTTCCCTCCGTCCCACATAATTTGACCATTCATTTTATTTCCGTCAGTCCTATGCATTTTAATCATATTTTAAAATTCATAATTTATATATATATATTTTTATTTTATTTAAACCATTTAATCATTCTGATCTTAATCTATAATTATTTTTATTCCGCCAAATTTATTCTCATTTTCCTTTTTAATCCGTCAACTAAATTTATCATATTACTAATTTTGGCAAAGTCAACAAATCGACATTTAATTATTACCCTTCATTCAACATTTATTTACAACAAATACACTGACTTTATTATATTCAATTTCTTCATTTACTTTCATTTTTAACAAAATTTTTATAAATATCCTCAACTACCTATCATTTTTTAATAAAATATTTATTTTTCTTAAACTCCGTGCCGGACCCAAATGGGCTATTTTTAGTGGACTGAGCGAATAATTATTTTTACTGATACACTTCTTAATTACTTACTAATTACACTGTACCTAGAACTCTGTGCTCCAGTTAAAGTAGACAAATTAGATGGGAAGGAGGGGAGTATCTGATATAGTTCTTCACATATGACACTCACATCGTATTTTTATCCTCTAGTTTGAAACAACCGACAATTCAGCTCCAGATGGCGCCATTCGGTACCTGAAGTCGTTGCAGAAGCGCAAAACTCCTCTCAGCCGCAGCCTAAAAAATATTAAGATTGAAAACTTCTCAGGCGCGGAGCCGGAGCTGGAATTCATCAAGCTCTTTTTATCTGCGGCGACTGTGCTTCAGAAACTTGAAATCAAAGCTGGTTTTTGTGAATCGAACGATGAAGGAGCATGGTCGCCACGGAGTTTATTGCAAGAGCTGGAAAGCTTCTCGCCCTCCTCGTCGAAGGTAGCAGTTTTATTCGATTGAGAAGCTCGAGATTCCATCGTTGCCCTGAGCTTGGTAGCAGAGTGTATATATGTATATATAGCATATTGTTAGTATTATGGATCCATCTATACATATTTGTATGTTTAGTCGATTAGACAATGTACTTCCTCCGTCTAGGCTATTGGTAAAAATAATTTTAGATTAAAATTAAGATAACTAATTAGTTTAATTAAAATTTAAAAATTTAAAATGAAATTAAAATGTATAATTTTTAATTTTTAAAAAATGCAAGTTACAAAATAAATGAGACGAAAATGAAAGGATGGATATGATAAATGGGATGAAGAGCGAACTTTTTTTTTTTTTTTGGATGACGTGGGAATTCGCAACAAACCCCTGGTCTCATGGTCATAAGTTCAACCCCTACACCAAGTCATTCTTTACGGGACTTATTCGAACTCACTTTGCAAATATATAAATTTCACTGTAGAAGGTACTATTTTTAGTTTATTTATTTATTTATATTTATGATCTATCTATTTTATTTATTTTTATTTATATTTTTTTAATAAATTTGTTTTTAAATTATATTTTTGCCTATTTTACTTTATTTCATTTTATTAATTTTGTTTTTATTATTTATAAAATAGTTTATTTATATATTTATACTATCTCTAACGTTGAGATATTTTAGATATTCAGTTTTAGATTTTAATAGATTTATGTCTATATTTGATCTTATTTATAAATTAGATTACTTAGATTTGAGTCTATCGAGTCTATTTTGTATTGCCTATATATATAGGCTCCTTCTTTTGATATAAATAAGACAATCTCATTATTTTTCCCCAAAACTTCTAACATGGTATCATAGCCTATTTTTATCATGTCGTGTTTCTCCGGGTACATTCAACCTGGATTGTATCCATCATGCTTTTGCAAGTCTATCTCGTCTGAGATTTGTCATCTGTCCACAGCCTTCCTGCATACAATCTGAAATTTGTCCGTTCTTGCGTACATTCAACATGGGATGTACCCGGAGGTCTCTTAATTTTGAAATTATTTTCTATAGTTTTCAGCCCTTTCTTTTTCTAATTTTGATTTTATCTTGAGTTCTGATTTTGTCTACGATTGAAGTCATGTTTACGCATCTATCTGCAATGATTGCGTTTCTCCATAGTCATGTTTCTTATTGCAATGAGAGTCCCGTTATTTTCGATTTTGTGGAGAGTACTCCCATTGTTTTTTACTATAGTAGAGAGTCATGTCGTTTTCAACTCCAGTAAATTCATGTCGTTTTAGGCTCCGGTGGAGTTATCTCGTTTTCGGCTATCTTGTTTTTCCCTCCGGTGGAGTTATGTGGTTTTCGGCTCTGGTGGAGTCATGTGCTTTTCGGCTCCGGTGGAGTCATCTCATTTTCGCTCCGGTGGAGTCATGTCGTTTTCGGCAGCTCCGGTGGAGTCATGTCGTTTTCAATTCCGCTAGAGTCATCTCGTTTTCGGCTCCGGTGGAGAGTTATCTCGTATTCGGCTTCGGTAGAGTCATGTCATTTTCGGTTTCGGTTTCGGTGGAGTCATATCATTTTCAACTCCGGTGGAGTCATGTCGTTTTCGGCTCCGGTGGAGAGTCATCTCGTCTTTTGCTCCGGTGGGTGGAGAGTCGACTGCTAATTTTATTTATGTTTTCTTTTTGCGTTTATATTCAAAATTCTTATAAAGTCAAAATTGTTTTTGTTATACCACTTGAGTTTGAGGAGATGTTAAGATATTTTAAATATTCAATTTTAATTTGATCTCCTTCTTTTGATATCAATAAGACAATCTCGTTATTTTTTCCCAAAATTTCTAACATCTAAGAATATCACTATTTGTCTTTTGCGTTATTATATTTAACAGTAAAAAAATATTCCATTATCTATATTTAATAATTTATTTTAATATTTTGTCATCTTATCATGATTTATACTAATTATTATATAATAATTAATGAGAACGACGGTGTAGTTCAAATGGCCAAGCCTTCAACCTACGGCCATCCTGTCTATTTCCCTCCTTCGTATTCATGTCTGGGCACCACAACCTATTTTTTAGTATTATAATTTTATAATTGATATTTATAATAAAAGATATATTTATTCATTTAATGTTTATTAAAATTTAAAAAAATTATATAAAATAGAATATACTTAACTTGGGATGAATTACTTAAACAGGTTATGCAAAAATAGAAAAATATTTTGTAGCTTTTAGAAAAATAAAATTATAGATGGAAACTATAAAATATTTTCAACTTTCTTTATTTTGTATTCACTGACCGCTATTGACACAATTATATTACCTAAAAAAATTTCTATATAAATACAGGCAGGCAAAGCAAATAAACAAAAGTTACCGCAGTCTCTCTTTCTCTCTCTCGTTATAGCGAACAGGTTAAAGTTACTCTTTTTCTTTCTTTTTATCTTTTTTTTTTTTTTGAATTTTTGGACATTCGCTGCGGATTGAATGGGAAGGGGTCTTATTAGGGTTTTTCTAATAGTATTTTCGATTTTCGTAGTTGTGAAATTGCGGTTCGGGTTGTAGATTTTTATAAATACTCTTCGATTTCTTGCCTTATTTTGTGTGTTTCTTGTGAATGCCAAAGAAGAAATTTAATGTAAATTTTGATTCAGTAGATATCAACTTATTGCCTGTGTTATAAGTAGTTTGATTTAGTGTTGAAATCATTTTCCACCGATAGATTTATCAATTAGGGTTTACGATTGAGGGGAATTGATTGTGAATTGTTTGCAAGATTTATATGGGGAAAAATTATTTAACTTTGGGCATAACAATTGTGAATCTTTTGCGGATTGTCTGTTTATTATTTGAATATCGAATTATGACTGAGATTGAATTCGGGTGTCTTTTGCAGATTGTCTCTTTATTATTTGAATATCAAAATTATGACGAAATCGAATCCGGGTGTTGATAGAATTAGCAATCTTCCTTCCAATGTAATCGAGCGTATTCTTGGGTTTTTGCCTCTTTGTGATGCTGTCGGAACAAGTGCATTGTCGAAAAAGTGGAGATACAAGTGGGTAACTATTCCACAGCTTGTTTGCGACGAGAGTTTTGAGGAATCGTTGAATGAAGATGATGATGACCTGGAAACGATAATAGATCGAATCTTGGTGCTTCATAGAGGACCGATAACTAAGTTCTCTGTCAAGGATACTGAGATACATAACCCTGCCTCTATTGATCGATGGCTTCTTTTCTTGTCGAGTTATCACAGCGATCATATGGAGGATCTTGAAGTTACTTTTCTGGGCAAAATTCCTTTGCATAAGATGCCTACATGTGTGTTCGATTTTGATTGTCTCAAACATTTGTATGTTGCAAGTGTTGACATCAAACTTCCGCCTTCGTTTGGTGGATTTGGTCGGCTTCTCAAACTTGAACTTATGTATGTCGAGATGGAACTTGATGACCTGGAAATATTACTTTCTAAATGTCCGATGCTTGAGTACCTTCATCTCCAGGTAGAGTGTTTGATTTTGTACTTTTTTTTAAAATTTTTTTTAGTTCCATAATTTATTCGAAATGATCACCTTTTTGATCTTGTTCATTTCTTAATGGTAAAGAGTTTGATTTTGCACTTTTGGTTTAATATTTAGTTCCATTATTTATTCGAAATGATCGACCTTTTTGATCTTATCAATTTCTTATTGCTAGAGTTCTGTATTAAATGCAGGTAGAGGGTTTGATTTTGCACTTTTTTGGTATTTAGTTCCGTAATTTATTTGAAATGATCACCTTTTTGATCTTATCCGTTTCTTATTGCTAGATTCCCGTGTTAAATGGTTCCGAGAAAGGAGGGAACATACAACCGAATCATTGCCTCACTGTTCTAAAACTCGATGAGATTTATTTCGCAATGCCAGATTACGTCAATTTTGTTTTTAACTTGCTCAGAAGTTCTCCTAATCTGCAGTCTCTTGAAATTTCAGTAAGTGGCATTCATTCTGCAAGTTTTGAATTATTACAAGTATATATATATATATATATATATTAGCTTATTTCAATCAGCATTCTTGTTCATTCTATGTTGTTTATTTTATTTTATTTTTTCAGAGCGAGCATTCTAGTCATGGTAATAAGCACGTCGCCATTGATTGTCTGAAGGATGCACCACCTATTCCTCTCAACCACCTGAAAAATGCGAAGATTTCGAACATGTCTGGTTACACTGTGGAAAGGGAGTTTGTGAGAAAGCTTTTGCAGTGGGCAACTGAACTCAAGAAATTAAAATTGAAATCTTGTCTAAGCGATGATGATGATAGCGATGATGCCGGCATCGAGCCAGACAAATCCAAGATTGTGACCACCTTAAGAAACCTCCCTCGATCGTCGTCTGCAGCAAAAGTCATATTCAAAGGCGATTGGCGTAAGTGAAGTTCTTTGGGCGTGTTTTTTAGTGTATGATTTCCAAAACTTACTATTCAAACATTGTTTTGTTGAACTAGGTTTGAACATTGTTCCTATGATATGATAGAACAAAGAAATAGTTTATGTCCGAGGCTGTCGTGTTGTTAGTCCTCTATTTCTCTATTTTGGGTTTTTACCAAATAGTAATTATTTGGCTTATAACATGTTTTCAAAAGCTATAAATGACGTCTGCAATTACCGTCCAACTTTCCATATTTGTTTATTGTTGCTTCTTGGATCGATGTTAAGTTTTGTCTTCTAAGATCGTTGTATTAATGTTTTTTTTGGTGCGGTTGATCTTTTGATCAAACAGTTTCGTACATTGCTGAATATTGCTATGTTCGTTTCGTTTAAGTTACAAAGTTTTGTTTGTTGTTATCAATCGACAAATATCGTAACACATTTTAAAATTGTTTCTTACCTAACTCTATGATGTAAATGAAAAAATAAAATGAAGTCATTGCATAATTGATACTTTCTCCTATAGTTACTATAAAAAAAATGGATACTTTGTTATGGGACAGCCTAAAATAAAAAATAAATACTTTATTATGGGACAGTTACGACAAATGACTTCAATTACTATTAAGACTTCAATTACGACAATGTGACTTCAATTACTAATATATATGAGACTTCAATTACGACAATATGATGGGTAAAGTGTTAGTATGTCCTATTAGCTTATATGACATTACTTTTGTTGAAAATAATAGGTGTGTGATAAATAAAATACGAGAATATAGAATAAAAATATTATCGCTTTATTAAACACTTGGAAATGAAATCCCATCAATTGAAAAAAAAAAACCAAGTCGAAAAATATAGAAGCAATCGTAATTATGATTATATATACAATCCTAATTAAAATAATAATAAATATGAAAATCATGCATATAATAAATTATATCGAATAGAATCTTTTGAAATTTCTCTATCCAATAAACGGAATCACCTTTCAATTCAATGGTCCATCCAAAAGCCTATAGTTCGGGTCCATACATTATTAAATAATGTGACGTTGATAATTCTATTTTATCGATTTTTTTTTTTTTTGACTAAATTTCAATATGAAAAAAATTATATATTTAATTTTTACTACATAAATATTTATTCAACCATTGATTTTTCAAACAAGAATTGCAGCACAATAGTCCCATAAAGGAACACCTGGTGGTGGTGCAGCACAATATTCATTTTTTCCTTAAAATAAATTAAAATGACTATAAAAAGAGTACTGAAACGTCTCTCGGTTTTACCGCAGTGTCTCCTCGTAGTGAACAGGTTAAGTTTCTCTGCATTTTTCTTTGAATTTCTCGACAATCGCTGCGGTTTCAATGCGACGGAGTCTTATTAGGGTTTTTGCTAATATTATTTTCGATTCGTAATGTGAAATTGCGGTTCGGGGTAGTACATTTTATATATTATTCTTCGATTTCGTGTGCTATTATGTGTTTCCTGTGAATGCAAAAGAAGAAATTTGATGTAAATTTTCACTTCGTTTATCGCGATAGTCGATAGAAATTAAGATTTTCGATCTAGGGAAACTCAACTAATTGGCTGTGTTAAGTTTTTAATTTAGTGTTGAAATCATTTTCTAGTTATAGTTTTATCAATAAGGGTTACGATTGAGGTGAAATGATTGTGAATTTGTTGCTAAGATTTATTTGGGTACAATATTGGCTTGTGCTTTTTTGTAAGAATATCTCTTTGCATCAATTAATGTTGTAGTTAGTTTTTTGGGCTTATCTTTGTTGATTGTGAATCTTTTGCAGACTGTCTATGTATTGTTTGGATATCAAATAATGACAAGATTTAATCCGAGTGCCAAGAGAATTAACGATCTTCCTTGTTGTGTAATAGAGCATATTATTGGGTTTTTGCCTCTATGTGATGCTGTAAGAACAAGTATATTGTCGAAGCAATGGAGATGTAAATGGGTAACGATTCCACAGCTTGTTTGCGATTGGAGTTTGTTGGACTCACTGAATGGAGATTATGACCTTAGGATCAATAATAGATCGAATCTTGGAGCTTCATAGAGGACCAATAACTAAGTTCTCTGTCAAGTTTAATGATAAAGTGAAACATTCTTCCACTCGTCAATGGCTTCTTTACTTGTCGAGTTATCATAACCATCATATCGAGAATCTTGAAATTGGTTTTTATGATGTTGATGACTCTGATCGTGCGCTGTCTACATGTGTATTCGCTTTCGATTGCCTCAAACACTTGTATCTTGAAAATGTTGACATCAAACTTCCGCCTTTATTTGGTGGATTTGATTGTCTTGTCAAACTTGAACTTGTGTATTTCGAAATGGAGCTTGATGAACTGTTAACATTAGTTTCTAAATGTCCGATGCTTGAGTACCTTTATCTGTAGGTAGATAGTTTGATTTTGCATTTTGTTTATATTTAAGGGTGTGTTTGTTTGGGGGTTTGGATTTTGAGTTAGGATTTAACTAGTAAATTTTTTGAATTGTAATAGTTGTATGATGTGATGTTTTGAATGTAAAATTAATTTTTAGTATAATATAAAAAATGAAAAATAGGTGTTTGATTTAATGTTTTTGGGGAAAAAAAATTGATGAGTAGTAAAATTTTTGGAGATTTCTCCCCAAAGAACACACCCTTAGTTCCATAATTCCATGCAAAATGATCTCTTATCTGATCTTATCCATTTTTCACTCTTAAGGGTGGTGCATTTGACGGTTACGAGAATGGAGGGAACAAAGGGCTGAATCATTGCCTCACTTATATAAATCTCGATGAGATTTATTTTGCAATACCAAACAGCATCAATTGTGCTTTGAACTTGTTGAGGAGCTCCCCTAATTTGGAGTCTCTTGAAATTTTTGTCCGTTTTTGCAAATTTTGAATTGTTTTGTATATATATGTATATATCTATATATTTCGTATTTCAATTAGCATTGTTGTTAATTCTATGTTTTTCGTTTTATTTTTTTCTAGTGCATCAATAATATGGATTATAACAAGAAGGGAGCCCTTGCTTGTCTGAAGCGCACATCAACTATTCCTTTGAAACATCTGAAAAATGTGAAGATCTTCATGTCTAGTCATGCCGTGGAAAGAGAATTCCTAAGAAAGTTTTTGCAGTGGGCAAATGAACTTAAGAATCTGAATATTACATCTTATTGTTCCATGTTTGAGCCGGGAAGATACAAAATGGGGCCACTCATAGCAAAACTCCCTCGATTGACGGCAGCGAAAATCTTATTTAAAGGCTCATTTAAAGATCCTTGTGTTTCTTAAGATCTCTCGGGTAATATGTTTCGAATGTTTTGGTCATCTCTTGGTTTTGCTATATATATATATATTTATATGGAATGTTGTTAGTTGGTCATAAGCTTCAGCTGCCTCCTCCTGTGTGTCTGTCGATAAATATATGAAGAATCAGCGGTAAAGACAGGGGTAAAATATCGATTCAATGTTTTTTTTTTTATTTTATTCATAGTCTACGTATGCATTTTTCGTCGGTTCGTTGGCAGTGGGAATAAAAATAAGGTTCGATTATATTGGGACAAAAAATGATAGAGTTTTGGTTATATTGAGACTAGAATTGATAAAAATTTTATATTGAGACCAAAAATAATAAATTTTGGTTATATTGGGACAAAAAATAATAAATTTTGGTTATATTGAGATCAAAATTGATAAGATTTTTATATTGGACAAAAAATAATTTTTTCCCTTTTTATAAAAACTAATATATATATATTGGAATAAAAATAATTTAGACAAGCAAACCCAAATATTCTCGTATTCTTTCATTTCTTTCACCTTTCTTTTCTTTCCTGTTCTCATCCTTCATCCTTCTTCGTCTTACTGCTCTCGGCGATGGTGACTGGTAAGGTTCATTTATAAAATATACTTTTAAAAATGTTCCTCTCTCTCTCTCTATATATATATATAACCAGCGGTTCACTGTTTGAAGAATGAAGGAAGTTTCGAACCATGTAATGTTTCGGTTTCGCTGCAGCTGCTGCTATGGTTATTTGCCGATAATTTATTCTTCGCTTAATTTCAAGGGGTCTTATGTTTATGTTTATTGTGCATTTTTATGTATGTGTATTCGATTTCGTTTATTAAGCCAGGATAATTTGTTTTGCAGGATTTCTTGGGATAAAATCAAGGATTGATTAGGGCTTTTTGACTGCGTTAATTAGGGTTGTGCTCAGTAGTTATTTGCCGGGTTTAATTTGTCTTTACAGTTCGGGTTGGGTGTGAAGTTATGGCGAGAGGCAACAATGGTGTGGATAGGGTTAGTAATCTTCCATTCAATGTGACTTACCACATAATTGGGTATTTGCCCCTGCGTGATGCTGTCAGGACGAGCACACTCTCAAAAGGGTGGAAGTATAAATGGATTACAATTCCAGCCCTTGTTTTCGATAAAAAATTCAAAGATTCTTTGAGATGGTGTGATCTTGAATCCTTAGTAGATCGAATCCTTGTTCTTCATAGAGGACCTATAACCAAATTTTCATTGAAGGAATGTTATGAAGTTACTAGGAATGCTGCCAGTACAAGGAATGCTGCCATTGATCGATGGCTCCTTTTCTTGTCGTACCACCATACTCATTATATCGAAGACCTCTCGCTTTCTTATTATGTCCATGAATCTGTCTCTCATGTGATTCCTTCAGTTCTGTTTGCTTTGGAACACCTCACAAATTTGTGTCTTGAAGGTGTTAGAATCGAACTTCCATGGCAATTTAGTGGATTTGGTAGGCTTATTAAACTCAAACTTTCGTGTGTTTCAATGGAGCTTGATGAGCTGATAACATTACTTTCTAAATGTCCGATGCTCGAATGCTTTGACTTTGAGTTGAAGGTAGAGATTTTCTCAATGTTAGGTTCTACTTATTGATCAATTCAAAATGATCTGTGAATTTGTATTGATCTTTGCCTTTTTATGCAAGAACTCATTCATTATTGGTGAGGATAAAGAGAGCAACAAAGAGCTGAATCATCGTCTCAATGTTCTGAAACTTGACACTAGTTTTAGAGCACTGGACAACGTTGATTGTGTTCTTAGCTTGCTCAAAAGCTCTCCAAATTTGAAGTCTCTTGATATTTCAGTGAGTGACATTTTGTTTTATGAATTTGCTCTGTTCTGTTCCATTCACTGTTTTCACTAATTCAATATTTTCATTTTTAGTGCGACGACTCTATCTTTGATGTCGAGGAGCTCTCTATTAACTGTATGAAGTTTGCAGACCCTATTCATCTGAATCACTTGGAAAGTGTAAAGATCTCCTTCTTCTCCGGTTCTGCAGGGGAGATGGAGTTCGTAAGGAATGTTTTGCAGTGGGCAAGTGCACTGAAACATATGACATTGGAATCTACTTTCTGGGGTGTCGAAATCGGGCCGGATTTTAGTAAGATGGTAACAGACTTGGCTAAGTTTCCTCGATCATCATCTGCAGCCCGCATCAGATTCGAAGCCGGGTGGAGTTTGTAATTGTGAGTGAATCTCTATCTATCCTGTAACTGGATTCTCAGTGTTTTGGTTTTGTCGTGTGTATATATTGTTATGCTTTTTTTGAAGAATTTGGAGATACTCTTAGGTAAACATAATTGAAAGTCTGCATAAATTAGACAGATGGTATAATTTAAGATATATTTTCCGAAAGTTGTAGTTTCTTCTTATCTTATGTTGATGAACTATATGAAATTAACTATGGGATAGGAAAAAAAATAGAGCAAAACTCAGAATAGGTGTGAATCTTGAATTTCTCACTCTTTTTAATTTTGTAAAGGATTGAAGTTAAATAGATCGAGGCGAAATGGGCTAAGGAAGATATATATCTGTTTTCGTTCATAATTTGAATGATTACATCTGATTAAAGGCTAAACTTGAGGCCTTATGAAGCATTGGATGCATCCATTTATCGGTTGTACTTAATACATGTAAAATTGTTGCTCGACAATGAATTGGATGTCCGATGAAATCGAATGCTCTATGTGATATTTGATGCTTGATGATGAGAGATTAGGCTCTGTTTTACTATATTTTGTAAGTTTTGAGTTTTGAAAAATCTAAAGAATAGTAAAAGTTTGGTATTTTGATTTTAAATTATCGAGAGAGCTCAAATCATATCCGATATCCAGACACAATGCATGCCATTTCTTGGCATGGGTTACTACAGTTTTTTTCTCGTTGACCGATAAGTAAACTTTTCCAAACAGTTCGAACTGTTGTTTTCATTTTGTCGAAAAGTCAACAAATCAAAATTTATCTTAGTTTTTGGCCTTTTAGGAAATATTGCAAGCATATTCGAATTCATCTTAAAATTTCAAAAACTTAATCTTTATAAAATTTATGATTTCGTATAATCCGATAATACAAAATCAAAATTTGCTGAAAATATACCTTAAGTTCAATCTGTTTCATTTATTAGAGCCTTCAATGGTTTTCGCTACAAGTTCTGCTTCGAAATATAGATGGACAACCATTCCACACCTTGTTTTCGATCCAGATTCCTGTAATAGAAACAACGTGGAAGCCATGGTTGAGCAAGTTTTGTTTCTTCACGAAGGGACCATAAATAAATTCTCACTCACAGATTGTCGAATCCAAACTGATTCTTCAGTCAATCTTGTTTGGTTTTGGCCCATAATGCATGCTGAGGCCCAATGCATTTTAAAGCCCAATCGAGAAGTCATGACCTAAATAATGGCCTAGCTCACTAACCAATAAAATTCTGAGATCAAATATCAGCCATTGGATGAAGGGATTTGTTTCTAGGCATTAGGAGCTAACCAATAAAATTCCGAGATCAAATCTCAGTCATTGGATGAAGGGATTTGTTTCTAGGCATTAGGATCTAGGTTTGTATGTTATATAACTTGTGCGAGATCAAATCTCAGCCATTGGATGAAGGATTTTGTTTATGGCGTTAGGATCTAGGTTTGTGTGTTATATAACTTGTCCGAGATCAAATCTCAGCCATTGGATGAAGGGTTTTGTTTCTGACGTTATGATGTAGGTTTGTGTGTTATATAACTTGTCCGAGATCAAATCTCAGCCATTAGATGAAGGGTTTTGTTTCTGGCGTTAAGATCTAGGTTTGTGTGTTATATAACTTGTGTGCTGCCGCTACTCAACATCATTCTAGATTATTCAGTCCATCCATGTCTTGATTCTCTCTTGTTGGTCGTCTTCTTCCTCTCAGTTCTGCGATGGATTGAGGAACTTGTGGGGTTTTTCCTTTAGATTAGTTGGGCGAGATTTTCCTAGTATATAGTTGAGAGATTGGCGAGAATTGTCTAGAGTGGGGATCGACTATTCTAACAATAGTGGTTAGGGTTTGGTGTGCTGCGAGTTAATCGGTTAGTTGAGGTTGTGGCCGAGCTATTGCCGGAGTTTCCTCTCCACAGTCCCGTTTGACATTCTAAGGTTGTGCCAAGTACTGAGCCAAAGTCTCTTTGATGTTTTTGTGTTTTTCCTTTTAGTTCGATTCGATACAAGAGTTTTTAAGTTTAATATTGTCGTTCTTGTCTGCCCATGGTATTAAAAGCCTTCCGCTTTCTTATAGATACTCAATTCGATTCACGGTGGTGCCTATATATCCCTCTTACTGATTTTGATCTCCTCCGGGAGTTGTACCTTGGATTTCCTTGTCAAGTTAAATATTCCTCCTTCGTCAAGAGGATTTAAAAGACCTATTAAACTACAACTTTTCAATGTCGATATTGAGGGTTTAGGGAACGTTGCTTTCTAAATGTCCAATGATTGAGTACTTGAATATAAAGGTGGGTAATTCAAGCTTTTCTCAATATGTCTACTTTTCCTTGATTGACATTAAATTGATAATTGTTTTCCTTTTGTGTTTCTTAATTTAAGATCTACATCCAAGGAGGGATGAAAGAACTTCCAAACAAGCTCAATTATCTCACTGGTCTTCATCTCGAAGATGTCAACTTCCTAGACTTGGGAAACATCGAAGTTCTTCTGAGCTTGATCAAAAGCTCCCCCAACTTGCAAACTCTTAAACTTTGTTAGTGATACACATTTATCTTTCATTACATTTTCTTTTTCATTACATTGTCACTCATTTTATCCTTTTTCTTTTTTTTTTTTTCTTAGGGTGATGGTGCATTAAGGGATGAGATTAGTGTAAAGATTGTGAAGATGAAATTGTTTGCGGGCACTCAACCTGAAGTGGAATTTGTGAAGCTTCTCCTATTATGGGGGACAAACTTGAATAATTGGAACTAATTTCTCATTCTATGGATGACCGTCAATTGGACAGGGCAAAAAGAGAGTTGAGGCTATTTTATTGGGAGTCATCTTCTAAAGCTAAATTTTTTATAGATAAACAGCTAGTGTGAAATTTTATCTTTGCTCATGAATCATTGTTTTGTTGTGGATTTTTGTATTAAGTTACATTCCGAAACTTCTTTATCTTTTCTTTTATTAAATATATATATTTTTTATAATTCTATTTTATGTTTCTTGATATATATATTTTTTGCATCCATTCAATTTTAAGTTATGCATCTGATAAAAATACCAATATAAAATTGAATATTCAATATTAATAACTCTATTGGGAATCTAAAAGCTTATAAAAGCAAATTAAAACATAAGAGCAGGAATACAAATGATATCATTGATAATCATTCCAACACAAGTGACGAATGCAATTATGGTTCAATTAAGGAAATATTTTTTGTTGACGCCAAAATATTATTTATTGAAATTTGTAAAACTTCAATATGTTTCATTTATTAGAGCCTTCAATGGTTTTCGCTACAAGTTCTGCTTCGCATTTGCGGAAGTTTTATTTTGTATGATCCAGATGAGGTATGTTGTAAACTTTGATTTCATACCGTGGTGTTGGAGTAATTTTTTGGGGCTTTGATCTGTTATTCAATATCACACTGTCATATACCCATCTGATTTCTGAATAGATTGTGGAATTTAATCAATTTAGGCTTTTGATTGAGTGGTTAATTAGTTGTTTGATTTTGTATAGTTAAATCTTTTTCAGGATCTGTAGGAATGGAGTGTGAGGTTGATAGAATTAGCAGTCTTTCCTTTAATGTAATAAACAAAATTCTAGTGTTTATGCCTTTGCGTGATGCTGTGAGGACAAGCACAATGTTATCATAGTGGATATATAAATGGACAACTATTCCACACCTTGTTTTCGATCCAGATTCCTGTAATGGAAACAACGTGGAAACCTTGGTTGATCAAGTTTTGTTTCTTCATGAAGGGACCATAAACAAATTCTCACTCACAGATTGTCGAATCCAAATTGATTCTTCAATCAGTCTTGTTGGGTTTTGGCTCATAATGTGTGCTGAGGCCCAATGCATTTTAAAGCCCAATCGAGAAGTCATGACCTAAATAATGGCCTAGCTCACTAGCCAATAAAATTCCGAGATCAAATCTCAGCCATTGGATGAAGAGATTTGTTTCTAGGTGTTAGGATCTAGGTTTGTGATTATATAACTTGTCCGAGATCAAATCTCAGCCATTGGATTAAAGGTTTTGTTTATGGCGTTAGGATCTAGATTTGTGTGTTATATAACTTGTGTGCCGCCGCTACTCTACATCATTCTAGATTATTCAGTCCATCCATGTCTTGATTCTCTCTTGTTGGTCGTCTTTTTCCTCTCAGTTCTGCGATGGATTGAGGAACTTGTGGGGTTTTTCCTTTAGATTAGTTGGGCGAGATTTTCCTAGTATATAGTTGAGAGATTGGCGAGAATTGTCTAGAGTGGGGATCGACTATTCTAACAATAGTGGTTAGGGTTTGGTGTGCTGCGAGTTAATCGGTTAGTTGAGGTTGTGGCCGAGCTATTGCCGGAGTTACCTCTCCAGAGTCCCGTTTGACATTCTAAGGTTGTGCTAGGTGCTGAGTCAAAGTCTCTTTTATGTTTTTATGTTTTTCCTTTCAGTTCGATTTGATACAAGAGTTTTTAAGTTTAATATTGTCGTTCTTGTCTGCTCATGGTATTAAAAGCCTTCCGCTTTCTTATAGATACTCAATTCGATTCACGGTGTTGCCTATATATCCCTCTTACTGATTTTGATCTCCTCCGGGAGTTGTACCTTGGATTTCCTTGTCAAGTTAAAATTCCTCCTTCGTCGAGAGGATTTAATAGGCTTATTAAACTACAACTTTTCAATGTCAATATTGAGGGTTTAGGGAACATTGCTTTCTAAATGTCCAATGATTGAGTACTTGAATATAAAGGTGGGTAATTCAAGCTTTTCTTAATATGTCTACTTTTCCTTGATTGACATTAAATTGATAATTGTTTTCCTTTTGTGTTTCTTAATTTAAGATCTACATCCAAGGAGGGATGAAAGAACTTCCAAACAAGCTCAATTATCTCACTGGTCTTCATCTTGAAGATGTCAACTTCCTAGGCTTGGGAAACATCGAAGTTCTTCTGAGCTTGATCAAAAGCTCCCCCAACTTGCAAACTCTTAAACTTTATGTTAGTGATACACATTTATCTTTCATTACATTTTCCTTTTCATTAGATTGTCACTCATTTTATCCTTTTTTTTTTTTTTTTTTTTTTTTCTTAGGGTGATGGTGCATTAAGGGATGAGATTAGTGTAAAGATTGTGAAGATGAAATTGTTTGCGGGCACTCAACCTGAAGTGGAATTTGTGAAGCTTCTCCTATTTTGGGGGACAAACTTAAACAATTGGAACTAATTTCTCATTCTATGGATGACCGTCAATTGGACAGGACAAAAAGAGAGTTGAGGCTATTTTATTGGGAGTCATCTTTTAAAGTTAAATTTTTCATAGATAAACAGCTAGTGTGAAATTTTATCTTTGCTCATGAATCATTGTTTTGTTGTGGATCTTTGTATTTAGTTACATTCCGAAACTTCTTTATCTTTTCTTTTATTAAATATATATTTTTTTTATAATTCTATTTTATGTTTCTTGATATATATATTTTTTGCATCCATTTAATTTTAAGTCATGCATCTGATAAAAATACCAATATAAAATTGAATATTAAATATTAATAACTCTACTGGGAATCTAAAAGCTTATAAAAGCAAATTAAAACACAAGAGTAGGAATACAAATGATATCATTGAAATCATTCCAACACAAGTGACGAATGCAATTATGGTTCAATTAAGGAAATATTTTTTGTTGACGCCAAAATATTATTTATTGAAATTTGTAAAACTTCAATATGTTTCATTTATTAGAGCCTTCAATGATTTTCGCTACAAGTTCTGCTTCGCATTTGCGGAAGTTTTATTTTGTATGATCCAGATGAGGTATGTTGTAAACTTTGATTTCATACCGTGGTGTTGGAGTAATTTTTTGGGGCTTTGATCTGTTATTCAATATCACACTGTCATATACCCATCTGATTTCTGAATAGATTGTGTAATTTAATCAATTTAGGCTTTTGATTGAGTGGTTAATTAGTTGTTTGATTTTGTATAGTTAAATCGTTTTCAGGATCTGTAGGAATGGAGTGTGAGGTTGATAGAATTAGTAGTCTTTCCTTTAATGTAATAAACAGAATTCTCGTGTTTATGCCTTTGTGTGATGCTGTGAGGACAAGCACAATGTTATCACAGTGGAGATATAAATGGACAACTATTCCACACCTTGTTTTCGATCCAGATTCCTGTAATGGACACAACGTGGAAACCTTGGTTGATCAAGTTTTGTTTCTTTATGAAGGGACCATAAACAAATTCTCACTCAACAGATTGTCGAATCCAAATTGATTCTTCAATCAGTCTTGTTGGGTTTTGGCTCATAATGTGTGCTGAGGCCCAATGCATTTTAAAGCCCAATTGAGAAGTCATGACCTAAATAATGGCCTAGCTCACTAACCAATAAAATTCCGAGATCAAATCTCAGCCATTGGATGAAGAGATTTGTTTCTAGGTGTTAGGATCTAGGTTTGTGATTATATAACTTGTCCGAGATCAAATTTCAGCCATTGGATTAAAGGTTTTGTTTATGGCGTTAGGATCTAGATTTGTGTGTTATATAACTTGTGTGCCGCCGCTACTCTACATCATTCTAGATTATTCAGTCCATCCATGTCTTGATTCTCTCTTGTTGGTCGTCTTCTTCCTCTCAGTTCTGCGATGGATTGAGGAACTTGTGGGGTTTTTCCTTTAGATTAGTTGGGCGAGATTTTCCTAGTATATAGTTGAGAGATTGGCGAGAATTGTCTAGAGTGGGGATCGACTATTCTAACAATAGTGGTTAGGGTTTGGTGTGCTGCGAGTTAATCGGTTAGTTGAGGTTGTGGCCGAGCTATTGTCGAAGTTACCTCTCCACAGTCCCGTTTGACATTCTAAGGTTGTGCCAGGTGCTGAGTCAAAGTCTCTTTTATGTTTTTATGTTTTTCCTTTCAGTTCGATTCGATACAAGAGTTTTTAAGTTTAATATTGTCGTTTTTTCCAATTCGATTCGATCACAATCTTTCTTGTCCGCCCATGGTATTAAAAGCCTTCCGCTTTCTTCTAGATACTCAAATCAATCCACGGTGGTGCCTATATATATATCCCTCTTACTGATTTTGATCTCCTCCGGGAGTTGTACCTTGGATTTCCTTGTCAAGTTAAAATTCCTCCTTCGTCGAGAGGATTTAATAGGCTTATTAAACTACAACTTTTCAATGTCAATATTGAGGGTTTAGGGAACATTGCTTTCTAAATGTCCAATGATTGAGTACTTGAATTTAAAGGTGGGGTTTAATTGTAGCTTTTCTCAGTATGTCTACTTTTCCTTGATTGGAATTAAATTGATAATTGTTTTCTTTTTGTGTTTTTCAATTTAAGATCTACATCCAAGGAGGGATGAAAGAACTTCCAAACAAGCTCAACTATCTCACTGTTCTTCATCTCGGGGATGTCAACTTCCTAGACTTGGGAAACATCGAAGTTCTTCGGAGCTTGATCAAAAGCTCCCCCAACTTGCAAACCATCTTCCAAAGCTAAATTTTTTATAGATAAATAGCCGGTGTGGAATTTTGTTTTTGCCCATGAATCATCGTTTTGTTGTGGATCTTTGTATTAAGCTACATTCCGGAACTTCTTCACTTTTCTTTTGTTCTATTAAATATTTTTTTTATAATTCGATTTTCTGTTTCTTGATATATATATATTTCGCATCAATTCAATTTTAAGTCATGCATAGGATAGAAATACCAATACAAAATTGAATAATTCGATATTAGTAACTCTACAGGAAATCTAAGAGCTTATAAAAGCAAATTAAAACATAAGAGCAGGAATACAAAAACTGAAATCATTCCAACACAAGTGAGGAATGCAATTATGGTTCAATTAAAGATTTTCTTTTGTGTTCTTGTGTGCATTTATAAATTAAATCAATTCAAGAAAATTAAAGAAATATTTTTTTGTTGACGCCAAAATATTATTTATTGAAATATGTAAAACTTCAATCTGTTTCATATATTAGAGCCTTCAATGGTTTTCGCAATTGCGGGAAGTTTTATTTTGTATGAATCCAGATGAGGTATGTTGTAAAATTTAATTCATACTGTGTTATTGGAGTAATTTTTTCCATTTTTGATCAGTTATTCAATATCACACTGTCATATATCCATCTGATTTCTGAATAGATTATGGAATCTAACAATTTAGGCTTTTGATTGAGTGGTTAATTAGTGTTTTGATTTGTATAGTTAATCGTTTTGTGGATCTATAGGAACTTATTTGTCAAAAAAACTTACGATTACGAGGATGGACTCATGTGAGGTCGATAGGATTAGCAGTCTTCCCTGTGATGTTATAAACAAAATTCTTGTGTTTATGCCTTTGCGTGATGCTGGGAGGACAAGCAAAATGTCGTTACAGTGGAGATATAAATGGACAACTATTCCACACCTTGTTTTCGATCCGGATTCCTGTAATGGAAACAACCTGGGAGCCATGGTTGATCAAGTTTTGTGTCTTCATGAAGGGACCATAAATAAATTCTCACTCAAAGATTGTCGAATCGAAACTGAATCTTCAGTCAATCATGTTGGGTCTTGGCCCATAATGCGTGCTGAGGCCCATGTATTTGAAAGCCCAATCGAGAACTCATGACCTAAATAATGGCTTAGCTCACTAAACTATTAAATTTCGAGATCAAATCTGAGCCATTGGATGAAGGGATTTGTTTCTAGGCGTTAGGATCTAGGTTGGTGTGTTATATAACCTGTGTGCCGCCGCTGCTTCACTTCATTCCAGATTATTCAGTCCATCTGTATCTTGATTCTCTATGGCTTGTCGTCTTCTTCCTCTCAGTTTTGCAATGGATTGAGGGACTTGTGATGGTATTTTTCCCTTACATTAATTGGGTGAGATTTTCATAGTGTATAGTTTATAGATTGACGAGTATCATTTAGGGTGTGTTTGTTTGGAGTTTAGATTTTGAGTTGAGATTTGAATAGTAAAAATTTTGAATTGTAATAGTTGTACGATGTGATATAAATAGGTGTTGATGTAATATTTTGAATGTAAACTTGATTTTTAACATAATATAAAAAATAAAAAATAGCTTTTGATATTTTTGAACAAAAAAAAATTTGGATAAATGGTAGAAATCCAGGGAAATTCCCAAAAGAACACACCCTTAGTGTAGGGATCAACTCTTGTAACAATTGTGGTTAGGGTTTGGTGTGCAGCAAATTAATCTGTTAGTTGAGGCTGTGGCCGGAGTTTCTTCTCAGTCCCGTTCGACATTCTAAAGTTGTGCCAGGTGCTTAGCCAAATTCTCTTTTACATTTTTGTGTTTTTCCTTTTGGTTCGATTCAATACAAGAGCTTTTAAGTTTGATATTGTTATTTTTTTTTTTTAAAATCGAGTTTTACTATATAAAAACATAACACAATCGCTATCTTACTTGTCTGACCATGATATTAAAAGCCTTCCGGTTTCTTTTAGATACTCAAATCGATCCACGTTGGTGCCTATCCCTCTCATTGATTTTGATCACCTCTTCCAATTGCACCTTGGATTTCCTTGTCAAGTTAAAATTCCTCTTTCGTCGAGAGGATTTAACAGGCTTATTAAACTACAACTTTTCAATGTCGATATTGAGGGTTTAGGGAACATTGCTTTCTAAATGTCCAATGATTGAGTACTTGAATCTAAAGGTGGGGTTTAATTCTAGCTTTTCTCAATATGTCTACTTTTCTTTGATTGGAATTAAATTGATAATTGTTTTCCTCTTGTGTTTCTTAATTTAAGATCTACATCCAAGGAGAGATGAAAGAACTTCCGAACAAGCTTAATTATCTCACTATTCGTCATCTCGGGGATGTCAACTTCCTAGACTTGGGAAACACCGAACTGCTTCTGAACTTGATCAATAGCTCTCCCAACTTGCAAAGTCTAAAACTTTATGTTAGTAATACACATTTACTTTTCATTACATTTTTTTTCCATTAAATTGTCACTCACTTCATCCTTCTTTTTCTTAGGGTGATGGTGCATTTAGGGATGAGAGTAGTGTCACTGAATATATGAAGGCACAACACGATTTTAATATTTGTCTCAGTCGCCTTGAAGATGTGACGATTTGGTTTATGATGGGTTATCCAGCGGAGTTGGAGTTTGTGAATATCCTTTTTCGGTGGACAACTACGCTTAAAGAATTGGGAATATATACTCCTATAGAGAGTCGTCAAATGGTTGAAGCATTTACCGAGTTACTAGTATGGTGTTTGTAAAAAATTTGTTTTATTGCCTACTTCTTGTCATTTTATAGATTATTTGCAACCATACAACTTTAAATGCTTGAGTAGTCAAACTTTTGTAAATCAAATGAGACATCCCTAACTTGAGGGCTAGGTTCTGGGTTCGATATCGAGTATGTGTGTGTGCTTGAGTTGTAAGAAATTTTCGGCAAGTGCATGCTTGGGTAAAAAAAAAAAAAAAAAAAAAAAAAAAAAAAAAAAACCTTGAGTGGATAAAGGACTTCTCTGTTGCAATTCATTTATTCCTCTTGGGGATATTCAATCTGTCTTACGGCGGCACCGTTACTTCTATGATTACCATATCCGTTTTTAGTATAATGAGAATTATTACCTTTATTGATAAGTACTCTCTTTTCTAATAACTCATTATATCTAATAAAATAAAAAATTAATTACTTGATTAATTACTACCCATAATTTGAAAATTTAAAAATTTAAATTCATCAATAATTTATTATACAAATATAACTCAAATTTATTTGAAAATGTCACCTCAACTATATATTTTTCAATCTCACATATATATACATATATATTTAAATTCAATTTTAACATTTAAATTTATTTAAATTTTCATATTCAATTTCATCGAACTAACCAATGAGTACAAAATTTTATCTGGCCATGTATTAGTCCAGATTTGTTTCAATCATTCAAATTTTCAAAATGCTTCAAATATCAGGAATTTGAATAATTTTACTATCACAATTTATAATAAAAAATACTTTCAAATTAAATATAATATTACATAATAAATATTATTTATATATTACGAAACAATAAAAATATATAAAATAAATAATTATTATAAATTTTAGACTACAATAAATGTTTTAATTTACTGGGACTTTCAATCCGTTTATCTAAGACATCCAAATTTCCCCAACAAAATAAAGAGATGCAGGTTAAAACATTAAACATGCAGGCAGGGAAGTGTGTATTTAATGACTTCAAATATATTATTCTATAGAGAGCTACATAATACAAATTCACATTTGCCACTCGCCTCCAAATATGATTTTCTCTTCAGATGATGATCGATCGAGCTAGGAGATTCGCTAAATCCTTACCATCTTGAATGCATCTGTTTTGTTAGCGACACCCCGGAAAAAGGTTTTCATATTCAGCTGCTTAAGCACAGATTTCCACTGCCAAAGATTCCGCATAAATTGAATTTGCATTGCATAACCTAACATGCACGATATCTCGACATATTTCAGATGTTTGAGAGGAATTGGCTGTACAAACTTCAGAGGTTCGAGAGTGCACCCGCTAGCCGATCATCAATATAAGAATATTTGGACCTTCTGCTCTAGAAAAAAAAATTAGAGAAGAGAGAATGAGCAACAATAGTACTTGAAATAACAAAACATGAAGCAATGCAAATGTCACTTACTGTAATTATAATAGACTACAAAATTAGGAGAGTTTAGTTTCTAAGCAATATAAAAGTATACACTGAAATTCTCCATTAAAATCAAAATTCAAAATTATATATCAATCGATTTTTAGGAATATATAATGATACTTGTGATATAATATTTATAGTTTAGGAGTCAGTCGATATTCTTATAATTTTTATTCTAAAAAACTATAAACGATAGAGAAGATATAATTTATTTTTAAATGTAAATATATATATATATATATAAATATGCATTAAGAAATTTTATATTGGAATTTAGATGTGGTGAATTCAATTGGGGTTTGATTTTCTCTTTCAACTAATTTGTTTAAATCATAGGTTTATAAATCTTAATTCTGGATTCGAATATTTTAGGAAGGATGGCTGGTAATTTATGTCTCCAAGTATAAAAAATCTTCCTCTAGAAAGATTTAGGGATATTCCCTCTTTCTTTTTTGGCAATATTTCTAGCATCAAAGTTTTAGAATAAATAAGTCCTTAGATTGATTGTTTTTTTTGTAATCTAATATTATTTGTATGTCATAAAAAGGGAGCTAGGAATGCTTTTGTATATACTCCCTCCGTCCAAAAAATTTAGTCTTATTTTTTTGTACCACATTATACGGAATGATATTATCTTAATCATCAAGCACTTTGTGTAGCAACCCGCAATGAATAAATTGTTTATCTACTCGAACAATATTTAAAGGTGTATGGTTGCAGGTAATCTATAAAATGACAAGTAGGCAATATAACAGATTTGTTACAAACAACATACTGCTAACTTGTTAAATGCTTCATCCTTTTGGCGCCCGATTCAATTTAAGGCATTAAAGCGTTATCAGTGTCTCAACTACAGTTGTTAACTTCGGCGTGAATAGCTTAATTCCTGCTTTAGATAACAAGGCGCGCTTGAAGTTTTCAAACTCTGTCGACACATTGTCTCTACTCGCTATAGGATCATCTATTCCCAATCCTTTAAGCGCATCTGTCCACCGCAAAATAGTTTTCACAAACTCCAATCGCGCAGCATCACCCATCATAAAGTCGATCGCCACATCTTCAAGGAAACAGATACAAGGATTCATGGCGTGCAAAATCTTCAGAAAGATAGTGATGCAATACTCATCCCTGCTTGCGGAACCCTAAGAAAAAGAAGGATGAAATGAGTGACAAATGAGATGTAAAAAAAATGTTAATGTGCTGAAATAACACTTCACTAACATAAAGTTTAAGTGTCTGCAAGTTGGGGGAGCTTTTGATCAAGCTCACAAGGACGTCGATGTTTCTCAAGTCTATGAAGTTAACATAGCCAAGATGAAGAGCAGTGAGATACTTGAGCTTGTTTGGAAGCTCATTCATCACTCCATGCATGAAGATCTTAAATTAAACAACACAAGAGGAAAACAATTAGCAATTTATATAATTCGAATCAAGGAAAAGTAGACATGTCGAGAAAAGCTAGAACTAAACCCCACCTTCACGTCCAAGTACTCAATCATTGGACATTTCGAAAGCAACACTTCCAAGTCGCAGACATCAATATTGACTTTGAAAAGTTCTAGTTTAGTAAGGCTATTAAATCCTCTCAATGAAGGAGGAATTTTAACATCACAAGGATTTCCAAGGTGCAAATGCTGGAGGTGATCGAAATCAGTGAGACGAACAGTCACTGGATCTCGATTTAAGTAGTAAAGCGAAAGCTCAAGGCTTTTTATACCATGTTCAGACAAATAAGATAACCAGCGACTGATCGATGAATCGCTTTGGATTCGAAAATTTGTGAGTGAGAATTTGTTTATGGTCCCTTCATGAAGGGAAAAAACTTGATCGACCATGGCTTCCACATTGTTTTCATTAAAGGAATCTGGATCGAAAACAAGGTCAGGAATTGTTGTCCATTTGTACCTCCACTGTGAGGACAGTGTGCTTGTCCTCACAGCATCACGCAAAGGCATTGACAGAAGAATTTTATCTGTGATGTCGCGGGGAAGATCGCTAATCCTATCAATAGCACAATCCATCTGCATCATGATAAGCCTGATGAAAAATCTTTCAGTTCCAAAGGATGATCCTGTATCGATCAAAAAAAGGGGGAAAAGAATTCAACGATATCTGAAATAAAATAAAATAACATAAAACCTTCAAAGCCTTACCCGAGTTGAAATGTTTGTAGATCTGAGATCTGCTGAAACACAGCCGCCGCCGTTGCTCTTTTCAACCTTTAGGGTTTTGTTGAAAATCTGCTGAAAATTGTATATATACTGTAATAATATTTTAATAAAAAAATTATATAAATTATTTAAAGTGAAATAATAATAAAAAAAATTCTAAAATATAAAGCAAGACGTCCAACATGGTCCAATTTTTAAAAATTCAAATTGCCAATAGGAAAACCCATTATTATTAGTAAAGCCATTCTCCCTGTCACAGCTCAGACAATGGCTAAAAACTTGTCGTGGGAAGCAGCCGTGTGATGAGGTCAATTTTCGGTCTAATTTCATGCATCTGATCGTATTTTGCTTTGTTGTTCTTAGGGCTTTGTGGATCTACTCGATATTCTGGAATTGTTCGATCATCTATGTAAGTTCTGATTGCTGTAGGAATTAGAAGGTTTTTATATTGGATGTGATCCTTAAGTTCAGATTGGGGTTTAATAATTCCCCTTTTCAGGTGAATTTGTTTAAAGTTTGGTTTAGGAACCCATTTTCTTGATTGGAATATTTGTTGAAGGATTGCCTGTATGTTTTTTGACTCATTGGATGCATTTTTTTGTACTTGCTAGTTGATGAACTATGAAAACTTCATGTAGAAATACAGCTATTGAAAATGAAGGAATAGTTCGTTTCATTGTTTTTTTTGATCCACATGATTGTTTGTATGCTACGACGACAAAAAGAATGTCTTTTTGTTTTTATTCTCATTATATGGAATGGTATCTTTCTTTTTTTATCACTAAGAATTTTGTTGTAGCGACTACGTATTACTTTTCCCTAAGTGAAATATATAAATCGCCACAAAAGAAGTCTATTTATGGTTAAAATTTTAAATACAATTATTAAACGATGGTTTTGGAGCTAGCTAATTAGAGTGAAACTTAAGTTTGTCTTCCTTTAATTTATAAATATGCTTTATAGTATGAAGTTATATTTCACTAAGAGCGCAAGAGAAGATCTTCGATGGGACCATATGTGCATATGTTTTTTATTTTGTTTATCTTAATACTATAGCTCTCATTTCCTTGTATACTTTGAGCATCCTATTTCATGTAAATTTGCTCCTGTTTATTTTTTAATCATCACTAATCGAGCGGGCGTTGAGGTAGGACCCCCAACCTGTATATATCACGAAAAATTTGAGAGTATCATGTACAAAAAGACCACATGAGCTTATTGATTCTCAGTGAAATTATTTATTTCAATTTAGTTGAGTTTGTGTTGGCTTCATTTGATACATGGATTGATAAACCTCAAGAAACTTTCAATGGTTACATAGTTTCAAATAAATTTTTTTGACCAAAGATCATTGAAAAAAACTTATCTATCATCATATTCTAATTACTGCCATTGCTGATTTATTGTGCAGGACTTTAACCCTTCAACCAAGTTCATTCTAAAGAAAGGAAAAATTTGGAAAAAGAATGCACAAGATAACAACAATATTGCTATGTTAGTTAAGCCAAATCACAAGGTGTGCTTCTTATCATGGAAATGACACGTTCTTATTTCTATCTTCCCCATTTGGTACTAAAGATGAGATATTCAAAATATTTTTAATTACTAATGAATATGTTCAGCACGCGCGCACATATATATATATATATATTAAACAATTGCTTGTATTATTTCTAAAGGCATTGCACTGCAACATGGAGGTGGTGTGAGCTATCTCGAGAGGGAATGCATAGATATACGTTGCTTGGCCTCTACAAAGAGGATGAGCGAGGAGCAGAAGACATGGAAGTCGCCATAGTATAGAAAACAAAAATTGGAATATTTAACCAAAATGCATGTTAATATTATACTTATTTATATACAAACAGATATTGCATTCAATCCACCACCGGTAGATGGTTGGTTTACAAGACTAGCCAGGCCAGGCCGAAGAGCAGCAAGCATATCTCTGCACACGATTTCTTGAGTTTGGTCAGTTTCTTGTCCTACAAACTATTACAGATTTATGTTATAACTTGCAAGCAGCAAGTGATTCCTGGATTTAGGTTGTTCTTGTACTTTAACATTGAAGCTCTTATTAATAACTATGTATGTATATATATATATATATCTTGGAGGTAATTGTATTATGGTCATATTTATAAATGTATTATTGTTTGCGTATGGAATCTGATTTGAAAACTTGAATAATAGAAGAATCTTAAGAATGAAATGCTCTTGAAAAGAAAAAGAGAAAATATTTATATAGAAGTCACAGCAATAATAGTAACAAAAAAAAAAAAAAAAAAAGAGCAAAGATAGGAGATTATTATTATTATTATTTTTTTAGGAGATTACAAAAGGGAGCTTGAAGTTAAAAACTTGACATATTTTCAGTACCAAATTTTAATGGAATTCAGATGTTGGTTTTCTCGAATTCAACGATGAGCTTAATCCCAATTTCTATTTAACCTCAACTGTTTGCATTCATTTCATCATTTTTATTCACAATGAAATATCTGATAGTGTTTTTGTGTTTTTTATGTTATACATAAGATTTTATAACAATCTATGCAATTGATGTTTTGTGATTCGGTTGTTGGACAAGGGGTTGGAATTAAATCTTTCGAATAGTTCTTTTTATTTCTTGATTGATGATTGTTTGTATGTCACTAAAGAGACTAATACGACAAAAGGAAACGGTCCCTGTTGTATGCCACCAAACGAATGTTTATTTTTGTCCTTAAATATATGGAATAGTCTCATTTAAATCATCAAGAAATCTTTGTGCAACGATCCACTTATCATGCGGAATAAATGAATTGTGAAAAGGAATGCAACAAACAATCTATAGCGAATGTTTTAAATACGTTCAATAAATGATATTTTAGCGCCAACAAAATTTGTTTCTTTAACCATCTTATCTTGCTTTAATTTTATAAATGCACACAAGAACGCAAAGAAGATCTTTAATTGAACCATAATTGCATGCCTTACTTGTATTCAAATATCTCATCCTTTTTATTCTTGCTTATGTTTTGCTTCTACAACTTTATGGTATCTCGATGAAGTTACTTATTTCAAATTATACCACTTATGTATGCTTCACTCGTATCTCTATTCAATGCATCACTTAAAATTGAATGGAGGCAAATAATCTTCAAAATGTCAAGAAACATGAAATAAATTTGTAGTTTCCTTAGGATAAATCATAATATCCTAAGATGAAGAAGCCATAACAAAAACAATAAAACAATATAATATCTGTGGGCTTAATTCTGTTCCAAAGCGCAAGGCTGTATGCCTTTGATCACTGGCTTTTAACTCTCAAAATATGTAGGTGAAGTCTTCTCCTTTAATTCAAAAGCCTCTTTTCGCCAAGGTCAAATTTCTCCCTCTTTTTGGCCTCGTACTTGGAGTGTGGCCAAACAACAATTTAAATTTTGAAGAAGATTAATAGGCGCCGTGAGTATTTGTTTAGGATCCAGAATGGCTTTTTTTTTTTTTTTTTTTTTTTTCATATTTTATCTTGTTGTTGTTGTTTTTGTAATTGTCTTTGTTTTGATAGTGTAAGTGGTAGAAGCTATTTGGAGTATCTAGTCCGGCGGCTTTTACATGATTTGACCTCTTATTTCATTAGGTTTTTAATTTCTTATTTGTGTATTTCATGCATGTATGGTTTGTGCCTTTGGTTGTAATCTTCTTTTATGATATATAAGTTTTATTAAAATAAAAAAAAAAAGAAAAAAACTACACATCTTACTCATGTGTAAACTATAATTTCTGCTTTCAAAATACGATTTACATCAACCTCATGGATTAAAGTGGAATCTATTTCCAGTTTCTTAAGCCCAGTTGCCCACAGAAAAAAGAATCTTCAGAAATTTCATCTCCTCTACATAACCCATTCAGATTTTGGGCGACACGCTCAATGTATTTCTAGTACTTTGCCAATTTCTAGAGCGATTAAAACGAGGCTGTCTTGATGAACCCTTAATCAATGTATTTTGCCAATTTCTTTCTTGGGTAGGGTTTAATTTTCGAAATCCCAACTGCTGCCCATTTGAAATTCAATGCAAAAAACTAAAACCCATTATTGATAAACCCGAAATAAATGCAGCCTCAGACGTTATCCGCCTTAAATATCTGCCCTACCCTCTCTGTCGGCACACTTCTGTCAACTCCAAATAAAAGATTTCTCTTCTCAGAAATGGCGTCTTATGCAGGATACGTTTTCTCAGCGGTTTCAGATGGAACAGGCGGCTGTGATCGGAGAAGGAATAGGAAGCAGCCGGGCGATGAGGTCGATATGTGCTTTAATTTTACGCATCTGATCCGATATTTTGCATTGTCGTTCTTAGGGAAATTTACTAAGAACATACTTGGTATTAAAGAATTGCTCATCTGTGATTGCTGTGTATACTCTAGGGTCCTTTCATATTGAATCTCCTATTCGGGTTCATTTGGGATTTACTTCTCTAATTCGGATGAATTTGTTTAGATTTTTGGTCTAGAAACCCTAATTCTTGGAATATTTGGGGAAGAACTGCTTGTATTCTTGTAACTCATTACATTATGATTTTTGTGTTGAGCTTTATAGTGGATTGATGAAGTATAAAAAATCTGACAGTAGAATTACTTGGATCACTGTTTCTCTTCTTAGATTTCTAGCATGGAAGTATGAAAGTTAAGAAGGCTTTCGATTTGGTTATTTTTCTCGAAAAATGATTGCTTGTATGCAAATAGGACAATTAATTTTTATTTTTTTTTCTATCCCAGTTATATGGAACGATCTCATTTTGATCGCGAAAGATATTTGTATATTAGCACATCCCATATCTCCACATGACATAAATGAATCACGACAAATGAAGTGTCTGTCCATCTATGTGAATGTTTTAGATACGTTTAGGACATCCCTTATCTCCACATGAAATAAATGAATCACAACAAATGAAGTGTCGCTGAATGTTTTAAATACGTCAACAACTGATGGTTTTAAAGCTGGAATAAAGTGATGCTTTAGTTGGACTTCATAAATATGCATACTACTAATATGTTGCCTTTTAGTTTTTAATGAGAGCACAAAAGTAGATCTTCGATCATCCTCTAATTAAATAGAGGAGACTATGAATAAAGAATAAGAAGGCTCATTCTTCGGTTATTCGCTTTCACTTCAATATAGATTGAATCTCATTTATTGTATTCTTGCATATCTCTTGTACAAGTTTACTGATTCATGGTGAACTTACTTATCTCAGTTTATTCGACTGTGTATGGTTCAATAGCTTTTTTATTCGATGCATCAATTAAAACATCTTTAGACATTGCAATAATCATGCATAGTTACATAAAAAATTATTGTCCAAAGACATTGTAAAGAATCTTAACTATCGCTGTCTATTGACGACTACAATGGCTCATTTCTTGTGCAGGACTTTAAGCCGACAACAAAGAACATTCTAAAGAGAGGAAGGAAGTCGAAAAAGAATGCAAAACAAGACAATTGCAACACACGCCTATTTAATCCTAGAAATGAGGTGCGTTTCTTAACACAAAATGACTCGATTTCATTGCTATCTTCATCATTTGCTACTTAAAACGAGACATTCAAGCATTTGATTCATTGTCTGCACATAAATTCACACACACACATATATATATATATATATTTGTGTGACTGTGCATGTGCATTATATTTTATTCAATCAATTGGTTTTATTGTTTTAGAGAGGCAATAATGATCAAGGAGGGAGCATAAGCCATCTCGAGAAAGAATGCACAGATGCCCTGCTTGACCTCTGCAAAGAGGATGAGCATCGTGCAGAAGACTTGGAGGTTGCCATGCTGTTATCAAACATGTCGATCAATTGTTAAATGATTTTAGACTGAATACATTAGTGCGCAAAGAAAACAGAATGTTGTTATTTTTATTAGTATGATAATATATAGGGTTTGTTCAGTCGTATTTTTTTCCCGATATATATGATTCTTAATTTCTTTATTGGATCATTCTATTGGTGAATGTATAACTGTTAAATCGCCAATGAAACTATATTATACTCTAACATCAATATGAATGTGAGATTTGTAATTAAGCAGCATATGGTACTTGTAATTAAGATCTCCTAATTAAATCAAAATCTATGAGGAGAAACAAAAATGAATGTCTTGCTCGGTGCTGATGCGCTGGACTCCCGAGCTTCCGGTTCAGATAGGGTAGGGTCATACTGGATTTCTTTGCATGATCTGCTTTTCTCGTTTCCTTTGGCTTTTCTATGCCTGAGTCTCCTGTAGATTCCCAAGCCCATCCATTTAATTGATGAACTTTTTTTACGCGCAAGAAATGAACAGTTTGATGACAAATGCCGCAAGAACTTCCTCAAAAGATCAACACTTCGATGATAAATGAACTTAATGATGTGAATTTTCAGATCTTGAAGGGTGTCACTTTTGTTTTTGTTTTTTCTTTTTTCTTTCACACACACACATATATATATATATATATATTAGAAGCTACCCTAAAAATTTTAAAAAATAGTGTCATGAGCGGGTGCATTTCAAAGAGGGAACTCATATTTCCAGATTTTCTTTGCTTGTCACTAAAATACAAATAATAGTAAAATGGTGTAAAAGAAAATTAATAATCAAACTATTTTTTTTAAAAGAAAGAAATACTATATATAAAATTTAAAATTAGAATGCAAGTATTAATAATAAACAATACGTCAAATATTTAATGTCAGGCCGGCAGTTAGAGGGACACTGGTAATAAATGAGAAACAGACGAACTGTCGCGCAGCTTAGACCAAATAAATTAGCCACAAAAAACCCTAGAAGTTGAATCTAGCGGCTCGCGTGTTGCTGTTGAGTGCTTTATCTCACACACAATCCATTTTCTACATCTATTTAACTTGGGTAAGGTTTCTGTGCTTAGATCACCCAGCGTTTTAGGGCTTTCATTCTTGCCTAGATTTTGTTGGATTTTGAAAAATTGTAAACAAATAATTTTTTACAACTGTTTTAACTTGAGGTAAAATTTTGATGCTTTTTTTCTATCAAAGCACACACTCCTTGTGAGTTTTCATTCTTTCTTAAATTTTGTTGGATTTTGAAAAAGATTATGGATATGAGGTTTTACTTCCATTTTTGAACCGGTAAAAGAAAATAGGGTTTAATAATTGGGGACAACATATGGATTGTGCTATTAACTGCCATTTTAATTTCAATCTGTTGTTTTATTTTGTAATCAGGTGAAGAATCAATTCCTGGTAAATGGCTTCCGACAGAATCACATGGCTTCCTGACAACACCATCGACGAAATTCTTAAGTACTTGCCTTTGAAAGAAGTGGTGAGAACTAGTGTACTATCCAGAGAATGGAGGTATAAGTGGTTATCAGTTCCGCATCTAGATTTCAATCACAACTTCATGGAATCGCTGCCTTCAGACTGCCCCCCTGAATGTGTCATTTCTCACATAATGCTATTACACAAAGGACCCATTCGAAAGTTTTCACTTGAATATACTAACTCTGGCCATATGGTTGTTGGTCGCTGGCTCCAGATCTTGAAAAGCAATTGTGTCGAGGAATTCTCACTCCAGTTTTGGAACGAAACCACTCTTTATGCCTTACCTATCGATATATTTAGTTTTCATCTCCTCAGGCATCTGCAGCTTACTTTAGTTGAGGTCACTTGGCCTACTACTTTCCAAGGTTTTCCTGAGCTTGCCAAACTTAGTCTTGAACATGTCGAGATTTCCTACGAGGAGTTGCTGATGTTTATCTCTAGCTGTCCGAAGCTTGAGTGGTTGTATCTCCACGAGCTGCCAGATATCCCAACACTTTGGGTGCATGATGTTGATGCTCCTAAACTCAAATACTTGGAGCTTGTAGGGAACAGCGTCGAAGTAGCTCCTACTTTCAATGGTTTCAGTTTGCTTGCCGAACTTAGGCTTTTTATAGTCGACATTTCCCCAGAGGAGTTGCAAAGGTTTCTATCCGAATGCCCATTGCTTGAGTTGGTGTATATTAAAAGTTGTTTTTACAAAACTCCAAGTTCCCTTCTCGATATTAATGCTACTAGTCTCAAACAGTCAAGTCTTATCCAACTTGAACTTGAGAATGTTCAGATTACTCCTGAAGGCTTAAAAAGTGTTATTTCAAACTGTCCAAAGTTTGAGCGCTTGTCTATTAGCTCGTGTTTTTCACCAACCACAGTTTGGTTCCTTGATATTGATGCTCCGAGTCTTAGGGACTTGCATCTTAAACAAACCAACATCAAGCTTCCTCCCGCCTTCCATGGTTTTAGTAGACTTGCTAGTGTTTGTCTTGAAGAACTCGTCATTGATCCTATAGAGTTACAATTGTTCATATCAAAATGTCCAATTCTTCAATCATTGACAGTTTGTAAGTGCAATGACCGAAATGGATTTTGGCCCCTCGTCATTGATGCTCCTCATCTCCGGGTCTTGAAATTAGAGGGTTTGTTCAGTTCGATTTGTGTGCAAAAAACCCGTTTTGTTCAGGAAGTTTCTGTCGAATATCCATATTATGCTTTATTAAGTAAAGATGCTTATTATGGAAATTTTAGATGTTCTCGGGCAATTGGAGATGGGAGTAACATTATCAAGTTTTTTGGTCAGCTTCTATCTCTTGTGAAACTGGAAGTTGGAATCTCGTTTCTGCAGGTACAATTAGTACATACTTTAATTGTTTTGCATTTATTCATTATGTTAATTTTTTACAGTTCAAATTATGTGGAGTTCATCTTATGTATTTTTATTGAAGTTCCTAGCTTTGGGTAGCATGCCGCAAGAACTTCCTAGCAAGCTCAATGATTTGAAGAGTATTGAACTAAGAAGAGTGAATTTTGGAATCATGGACGACGTCAACTGTCTTGTTTTCTTGATTAAAAGCTCCCCTAAGTTGTACAGCCTTGACATTAATGTAAGTATCCTTCATGAGCATGTTTGGTTTTTTCGGTTTTTGGTTTGTGTTCTTCATAATTCCATTCTCACTCTTGTCATATGTATGTATGTACCTATGTATATATCAGTTTGAAGGTTGGCAGCCCAGGACTTGGGGAGAGGGGTGGAGTCAGATTAGCACTTCAATTAGAGTTGAACAGACACAGAAAGCTGTCGAGTATTTAAAATGCTCACAGAAGCAAAATATTCCTGACAACAACCTCAAGATTGTGAAGATGAAATTGTTTGCGGGCACTCAACCTGAAGTGGAATTTGTGAAGCTTCTTCTTTTGTGGGGGACAGAACTTGAAAAATTGGAACTAGTTTCTCTTTCTATGGATGACGGTGAGTTGGACATGGCGAAAAGAGAGTTGAGGCTGTTTTATTGGGAGTCATCTTCGAATGCTAAATTTTTCATAGATAAAGAGCTGGTGTGAAATTTTTTCTTTGGCTTGAATTATTATTTTGCTGTGGATTTTTGTATTAAGTTGCATTCCAGAACCTCTTCATCTTTTCTTTTGTTTTATTAATTTTCTATTAATGATTTGTGTTAATGAAGTTATAATTCTATTTTCTGTTTATTGATATATATATATTTGTTTTCATTCTACTTTAAGTCATGTTTCTGATAGAGATACCAATATAAAATTGAATAATTTGATATTAATAACTTTACAGGGAATCTATAAGCTTATAAAAGCAAATTAAAACATAAGAACATGAATAAAAAAATGAAACCATTCCAACATAAGTGAAGAATGTAATTATGGTTCAATTAAAAATTTTCTTTTGTGCTCTCGTGTGCATTTATAAATTAAATCAATTCAAGAGAATTAAATAATATTTTTTGTTGGGATTAGATCAATTCAGCTTTAGATAGCAACTTTCCTCTTTCAATACACCACGACAACCCTAAACCCTAAACAAATTTACGGCTTGTACTTTTCTCTTTATCCATAAGGATCGGACACCCCATTTATTCCATGTTGGGATAAGTGATGATCGTTAAACAAAGATTCCTTCCTTAATCATTTAAATGAGATTATTCTATATGTTTAAGATAGACAAAAATAAATATGCTTTTTTGTAACATACAACATGACATTTTCTTTTGTCATTTTTGCAGACTCTTTTAATGGTATATAAACAATCATCAATCAATAAAAAAAAAAAAAAAACTATTTGAAAGATTAAATCCCAACTACTTGTCCAACAACCAAATCCCCGAATATCAAATGCAGATATTATTATAAAATTTTAGGCATAACAAAAACAACAAAAAACACTATTTAATTACTCAATTCAATTCATCTTTGTTGGGATGCCAGAGGTTTTTCATTGTGAATAAAAATTATGAAATTAATGCAAACATTTGAGATTAAAAAGGAATTTGAGATTGACTTTATTATTGAATCATATTCATTATTTAATAGTACTGTTTTTTATTATTATTATTATTATTATTATTATTATTATTATTATTATTATTATGTCTTTACTATGCAACAATTACAATTCTCTTTAAATACACATTATTTACTCTCTTAAAACATCACAACCCAACTCCTATTTAAATACAAACCACAAACACACACAAAAAAAAAAAAAAAAAAAAAAAAAAAAGCCCCTTGTATATCTTATTATAATATAAGGTGTTATTTCTAACATATATTGCTATTGCACCCAGGACCCCATAGTCGAGTTCCAACTTGTTGCTTACAATTATATATACATCTTTAATATCAGTTTGTAGGACAAGAAACTGACCAGACTCAAGAAATTGTGTGCAGGCATATGCTTGTTCCTTCACATCCCGGTTAGCCTTGTAAATCAACTATCGCCCGGTGGTGGATTGAATGCAATATCTGTTTGTATATAAATAAATAAGTATAAATCAGCCATACAATTTCTATTTGTGCAAAAATTTTCGGATGCAAAATGACCGTTTCACCTAAAAGTTCGAACTGTTAGGGAAACGCAGTGGTGTATGTGAAGAGTAAAGTTCCTAGAATCTCATCCTAAGCAAAAATCATATTTGGAGGCAGTGGCCTATGTGAATTTGTATTATATATGTAGCTCTATCTTGTAACATTTTTTAAGTCGCTTCCCTGGTTGCATGTTGTATGTTGTTACCAGCTAAGAGTTTTGTTGCATATATATAGTTATTCTTTTGTTGGGGGAATTTGGATATATTAGGTAAATGAGACAGATTATGTTAAGAGGAATTTTCCTAAATTTTTATATCGATTCTATACTGTCAGATTATACAAAATTAATTATTTGATAATTGGCATTTTCAGTGTGGGGTGGACTAATTATTTGATAATTGGCATTTTCAGTGTGAAATCATCAAACCCCCGACGTCTCCAGGTCACCTGCCATACATGGATCCTAGTGTGACTTGACAAATCGGGTCTAATTTGCAGGGTATTAGCTTCGGCTGGAATTTTACTGGTGTGTACTTTCCGATAGCGGCTGCGGATTCTCACGTCGTAAAATGAATACGAATTTTGTTTATAACATTACAGGGAAGACAGCTAATCCTATTGACGGCACACTCCATCATCACAAGTTTTACATCCAAATAGTTCCAAATAGATCATAGATCAAAATACAATTAAACCACGCATGGAAAAACTACAGCCCTAAGTCAAAAACCTCAATTGATCGAACTCCAGAACCTACCCTCTCTATCTGCACACTCTGTCAACTCCAAATTTAAATATTTTTCTTCTCAGAAATGGCTTCTTACACTGCAGGATATGTTTTCTCAGCTGTTGCAGGTGGAACAGGCGGCGCTGATCGGAGAAGGAATAGGAAGCAGCCGGACGATGAGGTCGATATGTGCTTTAATTTTACGCATCTGATATATTTTGCATTGTCGTTCTTAGGGTTTATAAAATTTACTTGGTATTAAAGAATTGCTCATCTGTGATTGCCGTGTATACTTAGTTTTTTTTTTTTAAAACAAAATAAATAAATTGAATGTCATATTTGGGGTCATTTGGGATTTACTTTTCTCTTTCGGATGAATTTGTTTTGATTTTTGGTCAAGAAACCCTCATTCTTGGAAATTTTGGTGAAGAACTGCTTGTATTTTTGTAACTTGTTAGGTTATAATTTTTGTGTTGAGGTTTATAGCGGATTGATGAAGTATCGAAAATCTTAAGAAATACTTGGATCACTATTCCTCTGCTTATTGCTAGCCTGGAAGTATGAAAGTTAAGAAAACTTTCGATCTGGTTATTTTACTCAGTAAATGATTGCTTGTATACCATGAAAAGAAGCAAATAGAACAGTTTTTTATTTATTTTTTCTATCCCAATTATATGGAACGATCTCATTTTGATCACATAAGATAAGTGTATATTAGCACATCCCTTATCTCCACATGAAATAAATGAATCACAACAAATGAAGTGGCAGTCTATATGCGGCGAATGTTTTAAATACGTTCAACAATTGACGGTTTTAGAGCTGGAATAAAGTGATGCTTAAATTGGACTTCATTTAGTTTATAAATATGCATAATACTATATGTTCCTTTTTAATGAGAGCACAAAAGTAGATCTTCGATCACCGAGAGAGGATCCACTCTCAGCATCATTACACACCCATGTATAGATTCATGGGTGTGTGTAGGGCAGGGAGGGAATGATGCTGAGGATCCCCTCCCTCGATCGCCCACTTTGAATAAAGAATAAGAGGGCTCATTCTTCAATTATTTGCTTTCACTTCAATATAGATTGAATCTCTCATTCATTGTATTCTTGCTTATGTCTTGTAAAAGTTTACTGATTCACGGTGAACTTACATAATTTATTCAACTTTTTGTATGTTTCATTAGCTTCTTTATCCAGTGCATCAATTAAAACATCTTTAGACATTGCAATAATCATGCATAGTTATATAAAAAATTATAGTCCAAAGACATTGTAAAGAACCTTAACTATCTCCGTCTATTGTGAAATAATAATAATAAAAAAAGTCAGGAGAAGCTACCCTAAAAATTGAAAAGCACAACCGCTTGGGCGGGTGCATTTGAAAGAGAAGACTCATTTCATATGCAAGTATTAATAATAAAAAAGTAAACCAAATATTTAAAGTCAGGTCGGCAGATGGATACTGGTAACAAAAAAAATGAATAAATGACAAAGGTGTTTGCCGCTTAGATCAGATATAAATTAAAAGTTTTTGTGTTTTACTGAAACCCAAGAAGTTTAATCGAGCGGCGGATTTGTTGCTATTGAGTGCTTTATCTTACATACAATTGATTTTCTATGGCTGTTTTCACTTCGGGTAAGGTTACTATGCTTAAACTCTGTGCATTTTAGGGTTTACAATCGATTTTAGGGATTTTTTACAATTACTTCGATTTTTTATTAGATTTTGAAAAATTAAAAACAAATAATATTCTACAACTGTTTTAACTTGGGCACGATTTCGATACTTTTGATTCTTACTCAGATTTTGAAGAATTACAAACAAATAATTTTCTTCAACTGCTTTAACTTGGGGCAAGATTTCGATACTTTTGATTCTTGCTTAGATTTTAAAAAATTATAAACAAATAATTTTCTACAACTGCTTTAAATTGGGGCAAGATTTTGATACTTTTGATTATTGCTTAGATTTTAAAGAATTACAAACAAATAATTTTCTATAGCTACTTTTACTTGGGGCAAGATTCACTACAAAAAAAATATTATATTTGTAACGAATTCCGTTCCTAAAGTTCACGTAGCTAACGTAATTTTATCTCTAATTCCGTCTCTAATATCATTAGTAACAGAAAAAGTGAATTTAGGAACGATTCTCGTTACAAAATTGATAATTTCTTGTAGTGATTTCGATGCTTTCGATTTTTGCTTAGATTTTGAAATATTACAAACAAAAATTTTTCTACAAATACTTTAACTTGGGGTGAGATTTCGATGCTTTTGATTCTTGATTAGATTTTGAAGAATTACAAACAAATAATTTTTTACAACTGCATAAGATTTCGATACTTTCGATTCTTCATTAGATTTTGAAAAATTACAAACAAATAATTTTCTACATCTGCTTTAACTTGAGGCAAGATTTCGATACTATTGATTCTTACTTAGATTTTGAAGAATTATAAAAAAATAATTTTCTAAACTGCTTTAACTTGGGGCAAGATTTCGATGCTTTTGATTCTTGCTTAGATTTTTAAGAATTAGAAACAAATAATTTTCTACTGACTGGTTTAACTTGGGGTAAGATTTCGATACTTTCGATTCTTCATTAGATTTTGAAAAATTACAAACAAATAATTTTCTACAACGGCTTTAACTTGGGGCAAGATTTCGATGCTTTTGATTCTTGCTTAAATTTTAAAGAATTATAAACAAATAATTTTCTACAATTACTTTTACTTGGGGCAAGATTTCGATGCTTTCAATTTTTGCTTAAATTTTGAAAAATTACAAAAAAAAAAAATAAATTCTACAAATACTTTAACTTGGGGTAAGATTTCGATGCTTTCGATTCTTGATTAGATTTTGAAAAATTACAAACAAATAATTTTTTACAACAGCTTTAACTTCGGTAAGATTTCGATGTTTTTGATTCTTTGTTAGATTTCGAAGAATTACAAACAAATAATTTTCTACAACTGCTTTAACTTGGTGTAATATGTCGATGCTTTCGATTCTTCATTAGATTTTGAGAAATTACAAACAAATAATTTTCTAAACTACTTTAACTTGGGGTAAGATTTCGATACTTTTGATTTTTACTTAGATTATGAAGAATTACAAACAAATAACTTTATACAACTGCTTTAACTTGGGGTAATATTTCGATACTTTCGATTTTTCATAAGATTTTGAAAAATTACAAACAAATAAGTTTCTACAACTACTTTAACTTGGGGCATGATTTCGATACTTTTGATTCTTGCTTGGATTTTGAAGAATTACAAACAAATAATTTTCTACAACTTTTACTTGGGGCAATATTTCGATGCTTTCCATTCTTGCTTAGATTTTGAAAAATTACAAAAAAAGAATTTTCTACAAATGCTTTAGCTTGGGGTAAGATTTCGATGCTTTCAATTCTTGATTAGATTTTGAAGAATTACAAACAAATAATTTTCTATAATTGCTTTAACTTGGGGTAAGATTTCGATATTTTTTATTCTTGCTTAGATTTTGAAGAATTACAAACAAATAATTTTCTACAATTGCTTTAACTTGGGGTAAGATTTCGATGCTTTCGATTCTTCATTAGATTTTGAGAAATTATAATCAAATAATTTTCTACAACTGCTTTAACGTTGGGCAAGATTTCGATGCTTTTGATTATTGCTTAGATTTTGAAGAATTACAAACAAATAATTTTCTACTACTTTTACTTGGGGCAAGATTTCGATATTTTTGATTCTTGCTTAGATTTTGAAAAATTACAAACAAATAATTTTCCACAAATGCTTTAACTTGGGGTAAGATTTCGATGCTTTCGATTCTTGATTAGATTTTGAAAAATTACAAACAAATAATTATTTACAACTGCTTTAACTTGGGGTAAGATTTCGATGTTTTTGATTTTTGCTTAGATTTTGAAGAATTACAAATAAATAATTTTCTACAACTGCTTTAACTTCGGTAAGATTTCGATGCTTTTGATTCTTGATTAGATTTTGAAAAATTACAAAAAAAAATAATTTTCTACAACTGCATTAACTTTGGGCAAGATTTCGATTCTTTTGATTCTTGTGTAGATTTTGAAGAATTACAAACAAATAATTTTCTACAACTGCTTTAATTTTTGGTAAGATTTCAATGCTTTTGATTCTTGCTAAGGTTTTGAGAAATTACAAACAAATAATTTTCTACAACGGCTTTAACTTGGGGTAAGATTTTGATACTTTTGATTCTTGCTTAGATTTTGAAGAATTATAAACAAATAATTTTCTACAAATACTTTAACTTGGGGTAAGATTTGGATGCTTTTGATTCTTGATTAGATTTTGAAAAATTACATACAAATAATTTTCTACAACTGCTTTAACTTCGGGCAAAATTTCGATACTTTTGATTTTGAAGAATTATAAACAAATAATTTTCTGCAACTGCTTTAACCCCCGTACGATTTCGATCATTTCAATTCTTGATTAGCTTTTTAAAAATTACAAAGAAATAATTTTCTACAACTGCTTTAACTTGGGGCAAGATTTCGATGTTTTTTATTCTTGCTTAGATTTTGAAGAATTACAAACAAATAATTTTCTACAAATGCTTTTACTTGGGGTAAGATTTGAATGTTTTTTATTCTTGATTTGATTTTGAAAAATTACAAACAAATAATTTTCTACAACTGCTTTAACTTGGTGTAAGATTTTGATACTTTTGATTTTGAAGAATTACAAACAAATAATTTTCTGCAACTGCTTTAACCCTGTTAAGATTTCGATCCTTTCCGATTCGATTTTTAAAAATTACAAACAAATAATTTTCTACAACTGCTTTAACTTTGGGCTAGATTTCGATGCTTTTGATTCTTGCTTAGATTTTGAAGAATTACAAACAAATAATGTTCTACAACTGTTTTAACTTGGGCAAGATTTAGATACTTTTGATTCTTGCTTAGATTTTGAAGAATTACAAACAAATAGTTTTCTACAATTACTTTAACTTAGGGCAAGATTCGATACCTTTGATTTTTGCTTAGATTTTGAAGAATGACACAAATAATTTTATACAACTGCTTTAACTTGGGGTAAGATTCCGTTACTTTCGATTCTTCATTAGATTTTGAAAAATTACAAACTAATAATTTTCTACAACCGCTTTAACTAGGGGCAAGATTTCGATGTTTTTGATTCTCGCTTAGATTTTGAAGAATTACAAAAAAATAATTTTCTACAACTACTTTTATTGGGGCAAGACTTCGATGTTTTTCTGCTATCAAAGCGCACAGTCCCTGTGAGTTTTAATTCTTGCTTATAAAAGATTTTGATAGAATTTGAAAAATTAAATACAAATAATTTTCTACAATTGCTTTAACTTGGGGTAAGATTTCGATTTTTTTCTTTTTCGCTATCACTCTCTGTGAGTTTTGATTCATGCTTAGATTTTGTTGGATTTTGAAAAAGATTATGGATATGAGGTTTTCGTGTGGTTACTTCCTTATTTAATCCGGTAAAGGAAAATAGGGTTTAATGATTGGGAACAACGTATGGATTGTGCTACTTACTGCCATTTTAATTTCAATATGTTGTTTTATTCTGTTATTAGGTGAAGAATCAATTCCTAGTAAATGGCTTCCGACAGAATCACCGGGCTTCCTGACAACACCATCGACGAAATTATTAAGTACTCGCCGTTGAAAAAAGTGGTGAGAACTAGTGTACTATCCAGAGAATGGAGGTATAAGTGGTTATCAGTTCCGCATCTAGATTTCAGTTGGGACTTCCAAAAATCACTGCCTTCGGAATGCCCCATTGAAGGTGTCATTTCCCACATACTGCTATTGCACAAAGGACCCATAGTCAAGTTTTCACTTTGATACAGTAACTATGCCCATGTGGTTGTTAATCGTTGGCTCCAGATCTTGAAAACAAAGTGCGTTGAGGACTTCTCACTTGGAGTTTGGGCCGAAACCACTATTTATGCCATACCTAGTGATCTATTTAGTTTTCATCTCCTCAGGCATCTGCATCTTAATTTAGTTGCGATGACTTTGCCTACTACTTTCAAAGGTTTTCCTGAGCTTGTCAAACTTACTCTTGAACTTGTCGAGATTACCTACGCGGAGTTGCACATGTTTATCTCTAGCTGTCCGAAGCTTGAGTGGTTGTATCTCCACGAGCTGACAGATGTCCCAACATTTTGGGTACATGATGTTGATGCCCCGAAACTCAAATACTTGGAGCTTGTAGGAAACAACGTCGAACTAGCTCCTTCTTTCAATGGCTTCAGTTTGCTTGCTGAACTTAGGATTTCTATAGTCAAAATTGCCCCACAAGTGTTGCAAGGTTTCTATCCGAATGCCCATTGCTAAGGTTGGTGTATATTAGCAGTTGTTATTATGAAACTCCATTTTCCCATCTCGATATTAGTGCTACTAATCTCTAACTGTCGAGTCTTATCCAACTTGAACTTGCGAATGTTCAGATTACTCCTGAAGGCTTAGAAAGTATTATTTCAAAATGTCCAATGTTTAAGCGCTTGTCGATTAGCTCATGTTTTTCACCTACCACAGTTTGGTGCCTTGATCTTGATGCTCCGAATCTTAGAGAACTCGTCATTAAACATACCGGCATCAAGCTTCCTCCTACATTCCATGGTTTTAGTAGACTTGCTAGTCTTTGTCTTGAAGGACTCGTCGTTGATCCTGAAGAGTTACAACTGTTCATATAAAAATGTCCAGTTCTTCAATCATTGATGGTTCGTAAGTGCAATGACCAAAATGGATTTTGGCCTCTCAACATCGATGCTCCTAATCTCCGGGTCTTGGAACTTAGACGGCTTATTCAGTTTAATTTGTGTGCAAAACACACAATCTGTTCGGGAAGTTTCTGGCGTATATCCATATTTTGCTTTATTGAGTAAAGATGCTGATTATGAAAATTTTAGATCTTCTCGAACAATTGGAGATGGGAGTAACATGAGTAAGTTTTTAAGTCACCTTCCATCTCTTGTAAAACTAGAAGTTGGAATCTCGTTTTTGCAGATGCAATTAGTACATACTTTAAATTTTTTTGCATTTAGTCATTGTGTTAACATTTTGAGGTGCAAATAATGTGGAGTTCACCTTATTTATTTTTATTGAAGTTCCTGGCTTTGGGTGCCGTGCCGCAAGAACTTCCTAGCAAACTTAATAATCATTGAAATAATATATTGTTATTGGCGATTTAATAGTTATACCTTCAACGATAGAATCATATATACTTGAAACATTTCATACTTGGCTACAATTGATCGATATGTTTGACAAAAGCATGGCGACCTCTATGTCTTCTGCACGGTGCTCATCCTCTTTGTAGAGGTCAAGCAGGGCATCTGTGCATTCTTTCTAGAAATGGCTTATGCTCCCTCCTTGTTGCTCATTATTGCCTCTCTATTTCAATAAAGTTATTTGATTAGATAAAATATAATTGGCGCGCGCACACACATACATATATGTTAACTTAAATGTGCAGACAATAATCAAATACTTGAATATCTCATTTTAATTAGCAAATGATGAAGATAGCGACGAGATTATGTCATTTCATGTTAAGAAACACGCCCTCGTTTCTAGGGTTAAGTAGGCGAGTGTTGCAATTGTCTTGTTTTGCATTCTTTTGCTACTGGCTTCCTCTATTAATAATGTTCTTTGTTGTAGGCTTAAAGTCCTGCACAAGAAATGAGCCATCACACGTAGTTGTCTATAGATGGTGATAGTTAAGGTTCTTTACATATTTTTGACCAATAAGTTTTTATTTTTTCTTTTTTATTTTTTATATGAGTATTGCAATGTCCAAAGATGTTTCAATTGATGCATCAAATGAAAAAGCTAATGAACCGTACATAATACAAAGAAATGAAATCAAATCTATATTGAAGTGAAAGTGGGAATAATCGAAGAAGGAGCCCTCTTATTCTTCATTCAAAGTCTATATTGAAGTGGAAGTTAAGAAAGCTTTCGATTTGGTTATTTTTCTCGATAAATGATTGCTTGTATGCAAATAGGACAATTAATTTTCTTTCTATCCCAATTATATGGAACGATCTCATTTTGATCACAAAAGATAAGTGTATATTAGCACATCCCTTATCTCCACATGAAATAAATGAATCACGACAAATGAAGTTTCTGTCTATCTACGGCGAATGTTTTAAATACGTTCAACAATTGACGGTTTTAGAGCTGGAATAAAGTGATGCTTTAGTTGGACTTCATTTAGTTTATAAATATGCTTAATACTATATGTTCCCTTTTAACGAGAGCACAAGAGTAGATCTTCGATCATCCTCTAATTAAATAAAGGGGACTTTGAATAAAGAATAAGAGGGCTCATTCTTCGATTATTCGCTTTCACTTCAATATAGATTGAATCTCATTTATTGTATTCTTGCTTATGTCTTTTAAAAGTTTACTGATTCATGGTGAACTTACATATCTTAGTTTATTCAACTTTTTGTATGTTTCATTAGCTTCTGTATCCGATGCATCAATTAAAACATCTTTAGACATTAAAATTATGCATAGTTATATAAAAAATTATTGTCCAAAGAAATTGTAAAGAACCTTAACTATCACCGTCTATTTACGACTACAATGGCACATTTCTTGTGCCGGACTTTAAGCCGACAACAAAGAACATTCTAAAGAGAGGAAGAAAGTTGAAAAAGAAATTAAAAAAAAAATAACAATTGCAACATTCGTCTACTTAATCCTAGAAATAAGGTGCGTTTCTTAACATGAAATGACATGATTTCATTGCTATCTTCATCATTTGCTACTTAAAGGAGACATTCAAGCATTTGATTCATTGTCTGCACATAAATTCACACACACACACATACATACATATATATATTTGTGAGTGTGAGTATGCGCGCATTATATTTTATTCAATCAATTAGTTTTATTGATTTCGAGAGGCAATAATGAGCAACGAGGAAGCATAAGCCATCTGGAGAAAGAATGCACAGATGCGCTGCTTGACCTCTGTAAAGAGGATGAGCATCGTGCGGAAGACTTGGAGGGTGCCATGCTGTTATCAAACATGTCGATCGATTGTAAGATGATTCTTGATAGAGTACATTAGTGTGCAAAGAAAAACAGAATGTTGTTATTTTAATTACTATGATAATATATAGGGTTTGTTCAGTCATATTTTTTCCCGACAACAGAGAGTAGATATTTCAAGTATATACAATTCTTAAATTTCTTTATGGATCATTCTGTTGTTGAATGTATAACTATTAAACGCCAATAAAACTACATTATACTCCAACATCAATATGAATGTGTGATTTGTAATTAAGCAGCATATGGTACTTGTAATTAAGATCTCCTCATTAAATTAAAATCTAAGAGGAGAAACAAAAATGAATGTCTTGCTCTGTGCTGACGCTGCTGGACTCCCGAGCTTCCGGTTCAGATAGGGTAGGGTCGTACTGGATTTCTTTGCATTATCATTTGGGTTCTTTCGCTTTTCTCGTTTCCTTTGGCGTTTCTATATATGCCTGAGTCTCCTGTCTTTGCTTTGTAAGTATTTAGAATTACATATGACTTGATGCAGTTTGTATACGTAGATTGCTTGGATTTCCAAGCCCGACCATTTATTAACTGAAAGCACAAAATAATATGGAGTTCACCTTATATATATTCATTAATTCTTGGCTCTGTGTAGCTGGTGTGCAACAAGAACTTTCTCGAAAGCTCTCAATTATTTAATGATGATTGAACTCAGTGATGTGAATTTTGAAATCTTAGACGTAGTCACATTTGTTGTTTTCTTGATTAGAAGTCGTTGAGAATTAATGTGTTGAATTTTATAATTGTGAAAAATAAATTCTAAATTGAATTTTAAATTTTAAATTCAAATTCAAAATTTAATAATGTCTTGGTCAGAGTCTTTAATTGGTATCGGTTACGAGTTTATTGTAATATATATATATATATAGGCCTCAAACTTTATAAAAAATTCATTCCATTATAATATTAATAATAAAAAAATCCAAGAGAAGTTACCCTAAAAATTAAAAAGCGCAACCGCTTGGGTTGGGTGTGTTTAAAAGAGAAAGACCTATTTCATATGCAAGTATTAATAATAAAAAATAAACCCCCTATTTAAAGTTGGCAGATGGATACCTGTAATAAAAAAGTCGGAATAAGTGACAAACGTGTTTACCCGATATAAATTAAAAAATTTTGTGTTTCACTAAAACCCTAAAAGTTTAATCCAGCGGCGGATTTGTTGTTGCTGAGTGCTTTATCATACGCAGAATTGATTTTCTACGGCTGCTTTAACTTGGGGTAAGGTTACTATGCTTAGACTTTGTGCGTTTTGCCCAGATTTTCTTGGATTTTGAAGAATTACAAACAAATATTTTTCTACAACTGCTTTTACTTGGGGAAAATTATGATACTTTTGATTCTTGCTTAGATTTTGAAAAATTACAAATAAATAATTTTCTAAAACTGCTTTAACTTGGGTAAGATTTTGATGCTTTCGATTCTTTCTTAGATTTTGAAAAATTACAAACAAATAATTTTCATGGGATAAGATTTCGATGCGTTTTTTGCTATTGACGCACACACTCCCCTGTTTTGATTCTTGCTTATAAAAGATTTTGATATATTTTGGTACAACTACTTTAACTTGGGGTAAGATTTTGATGCTTTTTTTCGCTATCAAAGCGCACACTCTCTGTGAGTTTTGATTCTTGCTTAAATTTTGTTGGATTTTGAAAAAGATTATGGATCTGAGGTTTTCCTATGGTTACTTCCTTATTTAATCCGGTAAAGGAAAATAGCGTTTAATGATATGGATTGTGCTATTTACTGCCATTTTAATTTCAATCTGTTGTTTATTCTGTTATTAGGTGAAGAATCAATTCCTGGTAAATGGCTTCCGATAGAATCACCGGGCTTCCTGACAACACCATCGACGAAATCCTTAAGTACCTGCCGTTGAAAGAAGTGGTGAGAACTAGTGTACTATCTAGAGAATGGAGGTATAAGTGGTTATCAGTTCCGCATCTAGATTTCAGTTGGGACTTCCAAAAATCACTGCCTTCAGAATGCCCCATTGAAGGTGTCATTTCCCACATACTGCTATTGCACAAAGGACCCATAGTCAAGTTTTCACTTCGATACAGTAACTATGCCCATGTGGTTGTTAGTCGTTGGCTCCAGATCTTGAAAACAAAGTGCGTTGAGGACTTCTCACTTGGAGTTTGGGCTGAAACCACTATTTATGCCATACCTAGTGATCTATTTAGTTTTCATCTCCTAAGGCATCTGCAGCTGAATTTAGTTGCGATCACTTTGCCTACTACTTTCAAAGGTTTTCCTGAGCTTGTCAAACTTACTCTTGAACTTGTCGAGATTACCTACGAGGAGTTGCGCATGTTTATTTGTAGCTGTCCGAAGCTTGAGTGGTTGTATCTCCACGAGCTGACAGATGTCCCAACATTTTGGGTACATGATGTTGATGCCCCGAAACTCAAATACTTGGAGCTTGTAGGAAACAGCGTCGAACTAGCTCCTACTTTCAATGGTTTCAGTTTGCTTGCCGAACTTAGGCTTTCTATAGTCAAAATTGCCCCACAAGTGTTGCAAAGGTTTTTATCCGAATGCCCATTGCTCGAGTTGGTGTATATTAGCAGTTGTTATTATGAAACTCCACTTTCCCGTCTCGATATTAATGCTACTAATCTCAAACTGTCAAGTCTTATCCAACTTGAACTTGCGAATGTTCAGATTACTCCTGAAGGATTAGAAAGTATTATTTCAAAATGTCCGATGTTTGAGCGCTTGTCGATTAGCTCGTGTTTTTCACCAACAACAGTTTGGTGCCTTGATATTGATGCTCCGAATCTTAGAGAACTCGTCATTAAACATACCGGCATCAAGCTTCCTCCTACCTTCCATGGTTTTAGTAGACTTGCTAGTCTTTGTCTTGCAGGACTCGTCATTGATCCTGAAGAGTTACAACTGTTCATATCAAAATGTCCAGTTCTTCATTCACTGACCGTTCGTAAGTGCAATGACCAAAATGGGTTTTGGCCTCTCAATATTGATGCTCCTAATCTCCGGGTCTTGAATTTAGACGGCTTATTCAGTTCAATTTGTGCGCAAAACACACAATCTGTTCAGGAAGTTTCTGCCGTATATCCATATTTTGCTTTATTAAGTAAAGATGCTGATTATGGAAGGTTAAAATCTTCTTGGGCAATTGGAGATGAGAGTAACATGATCAAGTTTTTCGGTCAGCTTCCATCTATTGTAAAATTGGAAGTTGGAATCTCGTTCTTGCAGGTACAATAAGTACATACTTCAAATTTTTTTGCATTTAGTCATTGTGTTAATTTTTTAAGGTGCAAATAATGTTGAGTTCACCTTATGTATTTTTATTGAAGTTCCTGGCTTTGGGTGGCGTGCCACGAGAACTTCCTAGCAAACTTAATGATTTGAAGACTATTGAACTAAAAAAAATGAATTTTGGAATCATGGACCACGTCAATTCTGTTGTTTGCTTGATTAGAAGCTCCCCTAAGTTGTACAGCCTTGTCATTAATGTAAGTATCCTTCATTAGCATGTTTTGTTTTTTTTGGTTTTTGATTTGTATTCTTTCATAGTTCCATTCTCACACTTGTCATATGTATGTATGTATATACCAGTTTGAAGGTTGGCAGACCAGGAGTTGGGGAGAGGAGTGGAGTCATGTTAACGAATCAATTAGAGCAGAGCAAACACAAAAGGCTGTTGAATATATGAAAGACATACAGAAGCAAAATATTCCTTACAACGACATCAAAATTGTGAAGATGAAATTGTTTGAGGGCACTCAACCTGAGTGGAATTTGTAAAGCTTATTCTATTGTGGGGGGTAGAACTTGAACAATTGAATTTACTTTCTCATTCTAGGAATTACTTTGAATTGGACGGGGCAAAAAGAGAGTTGAAGTTGTTCTATTTGGAGTCATCTTTCAAGGCTAAATTTTTTATAGATAAACAGCTAGTGTAAAATTTTGGCTTTTGCCATGAATTATTGCTTTGTTGTGAATATTTGTATTAAGCTGCATTTCGGAATCTCTACATTTTTCTTTTGTTTTATTAATTTTTGTTTTTAATGATTTGTATTAATGGAGTTATAATTCTATTTTCTGTTTCTTTATATATATATTTATATTTTTTTGTGTCGATTCAATTTTAAGTCATCCAATTATGGTTCAATTAAAAATTTTCTTTTGTGTTTTTATGTGCATTTATAAATTAAAGCAATTCAAGATAATTAAAGAAATATTTTTTGTTGGCACCTAAACATCATTTATTGAAGTTTATAAAATTTCAGCTTTAGATAGCCACTTTCCTCTTTCACAACACCGCGGCGGATTTACAGATTGTACTTTTCTCCTTATCCATAAGGATCGGACACCTCATTTACATTAGATTATTCTATATGTTTAAGATAGTCAAAAATTATTCTATATGTTTAAGATAGTCAAAAATAAATGAGTTTTGTGCATTTAATCCCAAGTACCTGTCCAACAATCAAATCCTCGAACATTAAATGCAGATATTGTTACAAATTCTAAGCACAACAGAAACAACACAAAACACAATACTTAATATCTCAATTAAATTTGTATATGTTCCGAGTGCTGCCAGTAGAGGCTTTTCATTTCATTATGAATAAAAATGATGAAATATATAGATTCTGTTTCTTATTTCCTTCTCAAACAAGGCTCTGTTTATTTGATTCTATACATTTCTAAATATTTCGAAATCCTCTGCCTGATGCTGTAAGAACAAGCGCACTCTCAAAAGAGTGGAGGTATAAATGGATACCAAGCCTTGTTTTCGATTTCGAAATCGAATTAGATGATTCCGTGGGTAATTGGAAGCATGATCCTTAACCTGTAATAGATCGAATCCTTGTGCTTCATAAAGGGCCTATAACCAAATTTTTTAACTCAAGGAAGCCTATGCAGTTTGAGCGTTGCTGCTTTTGATCGTTGGCTCCTTTACTTGTCGAACAACCATAATCATCATATGGAAGATCTTTCGATTGCTTATCCTCGCTTGGATATACTTAGTAGGATTTCGACATTTCTGTTTGCTTTTGATAACCTCACACATTTGTGTGTTGAAAATGTTGTCATCACACTTTCACCTCAATGGAATGGTTTTGGTAAGCTTGTTAAACTCGAGCTCCTGTCTGTTTCTGTTGAGCTTGATGAGCTGATGACTCTACTTTCTAAATGTCCGATGCTCGAGTACCTTGATTTCGAGGTAGATATTTTCTCAATATATATTTCTACCTAAAATGATCCGTGAATGTGTATTGATCATGTGCAATTCTAATGCAAGAAATAAACAATTAGGGGCGAGGATAAAGGATGCGACAAAGAGCTGAATCATCGTCACTGTTCTAAAAGTTAGGGCAATTAATTTCAGAGTTCCGGTAGATGTTGCTTGTGTTGTTAGCTTGTTGCAAAGCTCTCCGAATTTGCATTCTCTGGAAATTACTGTAAGTGACATTATTCTTTCTATGAACTTGCTCTGTTTTATATATATCTTTCTCTCATTTGATCTTTTTCCTTTTTAGTGTGATCATCGCAGACATTATTTCATGAATTATTTCATCAATGAGGAGCACACTCTCGAGGTTCTCAAGTCTGTAAAACCTATTAATCTGACACACCTGGAAAGTGTAATGATCTCGCTCTTGTCTGGTTATGTGGCGGAGGTGGAATTCATTAGGAATGTTTTGCAGTGGGCAAGTGTACTGAAGTACATGACATTGAAATCTACTTTCAGTGGCATCGGCGATGAGCCTAATTTTAGTAAGATGGTAAAAAGCTTGGCTAAATGACATAACGGTGGGCTAGAGCCGCCTCTTTATTTGATCTCCGGCTTTGGGATAAATGATCCCTTAGCTGATGTCTGATTAAACTCTCAAATTGGGAATTGCTGCCTTCAGAATACCCCCCCTGAATGTGTCATTTCTCATACACTGCTATTACACAAAGGACCCATTCGAAAGTTTTCACTTGAATATACTAACTCTGGCCATATGGTTGTCGATCGATGGCTCCAGATCTTGAAAAGCAAATGTGTCGAGGAGTTCTCACTCGGAATTTGGACCGAAACCACTCTTTATTCCATACCTAGTGATCTATTTAGTTTTCATCTCCTCAGTCATCTGCAGCTTAATTTAGTTGACATGAAATTGCCTACTACTTTCCAAGGTTTTCCTGCACTTGTCAAACTTAGTCTTAAACATGTACGGATAACCTACGAGGAGTTGCGCACGTTTATCTCTAAATGTCCGATGCTTGAGTGGTTGTCTCTCAACAAGCTGAGAGATCTCCCAACATTTTGGTTACATTATATATTGATGCTCTGAATCTTAGAGACTTGCGTCTTAAACATACCAACATCAAGCTTCCTCCTACATTCCATGGTTTTAGTAGACATGGTATGCTGTGTCTTGAAAGACTCACCATTGATCCTAAAGAGTTACAGCTGTTCATATCAAAATGTCTAATTCTTCAATCATTGACTGTTCATCGATGCAATGACCGAAATGGATTTTGGCCCCTCAACATTGAGGCTTCTAATCTCCTGATCTTGAATTTAGACGGCTTATTTAGTTCAATTTGTGTGCAAAACACACAATTTGTTCGGGAAGTATTTGTAAAATATCCATAATTCGATTTATTAAGTAAAGATTATGATTATGGAAATTTTGGATCTTCTCGAGCAATTGGAGATGGAAATAACATGATCCAGTTTTTCGGTGGGTATCCATCTCTTGTAAAACTAGAAGCTGGGAATTTCTTTCTACATGTACAATTAGTAAATATTATAATTTTTTTTGCATTTTTTATTGTGTTAATATTTTTAATGAGCAAAATAATGTGGAGTTCACCTTATGTATTTTCATTTTAGTTCTTGGCTCTGCATGAAGTGCCGCAAGAACTTCCTCGAATGCTCAATGATTTGAAGACGATTAAACTAAGAAATGTGAATTTCGGAATCATGGACAATGTTGCTTGTGTTATCTGTTTGATGCGAAGCTCCCCTAAGTTGTATGGCCTTGACATTAATGTAAGTATCCCCTTCATGGATTTGTTAGTTTTTTTTTTTTTTCTTTTTTTCAGTTTTGGCTTGTGAATTCTTTCATAGTTCCATCTCACACTTGTCATACATATGTATGTATATTATCAGTTTGATGCTTGGCTGCTGTGGGCTCCGAGAGCTGAGGAGACGTATAAAGCTATCAATTATCTTAAAGCCAATCAGAAGCAAAATATTAATTACAACAACCTCAAGATTGTGATTATGAAATTTGTGGGCATTCAACCTGAAATGAAATTTGTGAAGCTTCTTCTATTGAAGGGGACAGAACTTGAACAATTGAAACTAACTTTTCTTTCTATGGATGACGGTGAATTGGACAAGGCAAAAATGGAGTTGAAGCTATTCTATTGAGGTTCTTCGTCCAAAACTAAATTTTTCATAAATAATCAGCTGGTGTGAAATTTTTTTCTTTGACCATGAATCATTGTTTTGCTTAGGATCGATTATTAAGCTTTTTTTTTTGACATTGTTTAGATTATTCGCATCCATTCAATTTTAAGTGATGCATAGGACAGAGATACCAGTGTACCATTCACAAGTAGAATAATTCGATAGAATTAAGTAACTTTACCAACAATAAATGAGATCATTTGAATACAAGTGAGGAATGCAATTATGGTTCAATTAAAAATTTTCTTTTGAATTCTTGTGTGCATTTATAAATTACATCAAGTCAAAATAGTTGAAGAAATATTTTTAGCTGGCCCCAAAATATCATTTATTGGAGGTATATAAAACTTAAATTTTAGATAATCACTTTCTTCTTACAGAATAATAATATTATTCTTCTAAAGATTTAATTCCAACTATTTGTCCAACAGCCGAATCACCAAACATCAAATGGAGATATTATTATAAAATTTTAAGCATAAAGGAAACAACACAAAACACAATATTTAATTACTCAATTCAATTTTTCTATGTTCCGAGTGGCCTGTAGAGGTTTTTCATTGTGAATAAAAATGATGAAATGAATGCAAACATTTGAGATTAAATAAGAATAGTGCTGTTTACTTTGATTTCTCTCTCTCTCTCTCTCTTTGCTATGCAACAATCACAAATCTCTCTAAATACACATTATATTTACTCTCTTAGATGCATAGATCAGATTGTAATGTCTTCAAATACAAGTTGTTGTGTGTAGGCAATTAGGCATGCATATGCTTGTTCCACATTATTTGCTCTCTTGTTGCTTACAAGTTATACGTACATCTTTAATATCAGTTTGTAGGACAAGAAACTGACCAGACTCAAGATTTTATGTGCAGGCTGGCATATGCTTGTTCCTTCTCAGCCAGGCTAGCCTTGTAAATCAACCATCGCCCAGTGGTGGATCAAATGCAGTATCTGTTTGTATATAAATAAGTATAAATCAACCAGGCAATTTCTGTTTGTGCAAAAAGAATATATATTAGCATGGATTTTGGTGAAATAGTCACATCATGTTTTCATCATCTCTAGAATTAAACTTACTATTTTGAGCTAACATTTCTAAGAGCAAATGAGGAGAAGATTTAGGGGAAGAAACGATCAAAGATGGTTTTAGATATGGAATTAAAAATGGGAACAAATAAGATGCTGTGTTTTTATTTTTCATTTTAGCTCCACATGTATGTGTGAGAATGATAATTTATTTCTCAATCTTAAATTTTCAAATCAAATCAAGTTCTTGACTCTTCTCACAGAGATTTGTGGGAGGTTCTTAATGAGAAAAATCGTGTCTCTTAGCATGCCAAAGATCGGAATATTGCTCCCTCTCAATATGGTGATTCGTTGGATACTTCTTCCCAGCGCTCTAAGCTGGATAAAGGCAAGGCTAAGGTGAATGCCTTTTTAAATTTCGTTGTTGGATCATGGGAACCATAAGATATCTATGCAGAGGCCGTCTTGGACTTTTTTCGGCTTTAAGCAAAAATAAATTGTAAGTTCTATTAACACACAATTAGATGTATTTTCAAAATAATATCACTAACAGTAGCCTCGAAACAAGAGGTTGAAGACAGGGGTAGTGTTCGGCGGAAGAAGATGGAAGGCTAACAGGCCGCTATGGTGTCTGGAGGTTTGAAGAGTGAAGATAGAGTGTTGTGGTATGGGTAAGAATAAGAGATAAAGAAAACTACAGTTAAAATATTAAAGTACAAATTGAACAACAACAATAATAATAATAATAATAGGTTTAATTTGCTTTTCCCATTTGGAAAATTAGATTTTAAAAAGATTTTCCTAGACGACCCGTTCTTTTATATTAGAATAATAATAATAATAATAATAATAATAATAGGTTTAATTTGTTTTTCCCATTTGGAAAATTAAATTTTAAAAAGATTTTCCCAGACGACCCGTTCTTTTATATTAGAATATATATTTAAATCTTCCACACTTTAAATAATTAATATAAATTTACATATATATATATATTATGAAACCCTAGAGTATAGAAGAGCAACTGCTTCACATCTCCGGATGTTCTATCAGCCACCCTTTTCTACAAACGTTTCAACTCCGGTAAGGGTTTTGATCTTTCCTTACTTTTTGTTGAATATTTTCCACCTTTTTGTGGGATTGAAAACAATTACGCATCTGAGTTTTTGATTACCTGCGAATCTGTTCGTTTTTTTTTTTTTTTTTTAATCACTAACAAAAGATATGCTTCGATGGAGGCAGTCGACCAGAAAAAGGGTTTGGAATTTGGGGTAACATATGAATTGGGCTATTAGGAAACAATTTTTGGTAAAGTTTCTACACTATTTATTGTAATCTCACTCTAATCCATTTGCGCTAGAAATTTTTGTTTGGTATTAATTCTGCTCAACACATTGATGTGAAATTGGATAAGAAATAGTTTATTTGATTTTGATGTTTTTTTACATTTCATGATGGCGATCTTTAAGTTTGATTCTTGAATTGGTTGTACTACAAGGTTAATTAGTGTTTGATTGGTAGATTTAACTGTTTGCAGAATTATCTTTGGAACTGAATAATTTGTGCACAAAACTATGGATTGTGCTGTTGATAGGATTTCCGATCTACCTGACGATATCATAAATAAAATTCTTTCATGCATGCCTTTGGATGAAGCTGTGAGGACGAGCACACTATCGTCCCAATGGAGATATAAATGGACAACCATTCCAGTCCTTGTTTTCCCCCATGAAATCTGGGATGCAAAAATCGTGGAAGCCATGGTTGATCAAACTTTGTCGCTTCATGATGGGGCCATAACCAAGTTTTCACTCAAACGTTGTTGTATCAAAAGCAATTCTTCTGTCAGTCGCTGGTTATCTTACTTGTCTGGCCATGGCATTAATAGCCTTGAGCTTTCGGTTTACAGAAAAAATCAAAATACGGTGCCCCTTTCTCTCAAGGGTTTTGATCACCTCCAGCATTTGTACCTTGGATATACTTGTCAAGTTAAAATTCCTCCTTCATCAAAAGAATTTAACAAGCTTGTTAAGTTGGAACTAATCTACTCGATATTAAAATTGGTGAGTTGGAAGTGTTGCTTTCCAAATGTCCAATGATTGAATACTTGGATCTGAAGGTGGGGTTTAATTCTAGATTTCTCATTGTGTCTACTTTTCCTTATTCAGATTAAATTTCTAATTGTTTTCCTCTTATGTGGTTTAATTTAAGATCCGTGGCCGATGTGAGACTAAAGAACTTTCGATCAAGCTCAATCATCTCACTTTTATAAAGCTTCGTAGTTGCAACTTTGTAGATTTGGGGAATATTGATGTTTTTCTAAGCTTGATGAAAAGCTCCCCCAATTTGCAAAGTCTAAATCTTTATGTTAGTGATACACATTTACTTTTCATTACATTTTCTTTTCTATTACATTATCACTCATTTCATCCTTTTCTTTCTCTTAGGGTGATGGTGCAGTCAGGAACTGGGATGATAGTAGTATCATGAAATATCTGAAGGCGCAACACTCTTCTAATGTTTGTCTCAGTCGCCTTGAAAATGTGAAGCTTCGGTGGATGATGGGTTTTCCATCGGAGTTGGAGTTTGTGAAAATCCTTTTACGTTGGGCAAGTGCACTTAAAAAATTGGAAATATATACTCGTTGGGCGTGTGACAACACACGAATAATCCAAATGATAAGAGAGCTTGAACACATCAAATGCTCCATGTCATCTAAAGTAGAATTTATATTTAACACACCTTGATGGGTAGTTATCCACTCCAATTAGCACTGTTAGCAGTATGGTATTTATGGTACATCTGTTCTATCATATGCATCATTCTCATTTTATAGATTATTTGAAACAATTCACCTTTAAATTCTTGAGCTTTAATTTTACAACCTCATATATGTGTTTAGTTGTTTGGTGTTCTATGTCAAGAAACACAGTTGTTTAATGAATTGACTAGGTGTGTGCTGTAGTTGTTTCCCTGTGCTTTCTTCTTGAATCATTTTAAAAGCAAAACAGCAATGAAATGAAATTAATATTAAGGAAATATTGGGTATACAAATATAGTTTAATCCTAGAACTTATCTTGTGCTCTTATGTACATTTATATATTAAATCAAATTTAAGGTGATTAAATGAAGACGTTACGATGGCGTCAACATCATTTACAACACATATTTAAAACTTTAGTTGTTGATAAACAAGTTCTACTTGCTATGATATCATTCCATATAGTTAGGTTGTACAATATACATTCATTGCCCCTTTATGGCATACAAACAATCATAGATTGTGAATAACAATGAAGGGTTTTCTTTATTATTGTCAAACTATGACACCAAAAATATTGCAAAAATCTAAGGAAAAAAAGAAGTGGGATCCAAAATCTTTCTACAGGAATATTTTGATACTTTGAGTCAAAACACATCACGAGTCATTCCAAAAATACGTTAAATTCCAACATAATATCAGTTTCAGTACAAAAAAAAATAGTGTATTTGTAACGGAATTTCGTTCCTAAAGTTCACGTAGCTAACGTAATTTCATCTTTAATTTCGTCTCTAATATCATTAGTAACAGAAAAAGTGAATTTAAAAACAATATATGCTTGCTCCTCCTCGGCCCAGCTAGCCTCATAAATCAACCGTATGCCGGTGGTGGATTCAAGGAAATTGATGTTTGTATAAAAATAAGTATTTATATATTAACATGCATTTTGGTTAGATAGTAGCATTTTTGCTTTCTTTACTACGGCACGTCTTCTGCTCCTCGGTCATCCTCTTTGAGAGGTCGAGGAACGCATTCTAGCATTCCCTCTTGCGATGGCTCACACCACCTCTGAAATAATACAAGCAATAGAGTGATGAATTTATGTATGCACACAAAGTAATTAAATGTTTATATTTATGAATTTATGCCTGCACACAAAGTAATAGAGTGATGAATTTATGCCTGCACACACGTTATATTTATGAATTTATGTATGCACACAAAGTAATTAAATGTTTTGAAATATATCTCATCTTTAATAGAATGTTATGAAGATGGTGATGAGAGAATGCATATTTACATGTTAAGAAGCATACCTCGTGCGTTGGCTTAATTAACAAAGTAGTACTGTTGTTATATTGGGCATTTTTTTTCGATCTTTTTCCATTATTTGGAATGCACTTGGTTGAAGGCTTAAAGTTCTGCCAAATCCAGTTATTAGTAGATGGTCATAGATAAGTTTTACTACATGATCTTTGGTCAAAAATTTTATATGAATCTACATAACTATTGAATTTTTTTTGAAATTTTTCAATTGATTTATCAAATAAAGCCAAATCGAAATAAATAACTTCACTGAGAATCAATAAACTTATGTAAACATCATCAAGAAGACTAGAAATAAGTTCAGATTATAAATGAAAGGAAGTCCAACTTAAGTTTCACTTTAGCTGGCTCCGAAACCTTCATTAAATACTCGTATTTAAAATGTTAACCATTAATAGACTTACTTTGTCGCGATTTAAATACTCCACATGGGGAAAGTGATGCATCGTCGCTACAACAAAATTCGTGATGATAAAAAAGATATAATTCCATATAATTTGGGTGAAATAAATAAATATTATTTTTGTTGTATTCGCCTCTTTTGCGTGCCATACAAACAATCATGTTGATCAAGGAAAACAACCAATTGGAGGATTACTTCATTGTCAATCGGTCTTTCTTCATAAAGATTTCTATAGTTCAGCAAATCTTTTTTTTAAATATATATATATATATATATCAAATGAGTCACAAAAATACAGACAATCCTTCTCCAAATTTTCAATCAAGAATTAGGGTTTCTAAACTAAAACTTCATACAAATTCACCTGCAAAAGGGAATCATATAACCCCAATCTGAACTTAAGGATCACATATCCAATATATATACAGATAAACCCTCTGATTCCCACAGCAATCAGAACTCGCATAGAAGAACGATCAAATGCAAATACGATACGATCAAACGCATAAAGTTAAATCACAAATTGACCTAATTAGCCGTCTGCCTCCCATGACAGATCTTGAGCCATTGTCTGAGCTGTTATGAATAATAATGGGTTTTGCTTTTCCCATTGTCAAATTGCATTTTAAAAAGTTAGACCATGCTGAACGTCTTGCTTGAAATTTATAATTTTATTTATTTATTCTTTTGCATTTTAAATAATATTAAAGAAAAAAATTATAAAATTCATTACCGTTGTGCTTGTTTGGAAGACTCTTCAAATTCTACTATTTATCAATTTTGTATCTTTAAAAAATTAAAACAAATCATATATTTTATTTTTTATTTTATATTAAAAAATAATTTAAATTCAAAACATCACAACGTTGTTCAATTCAAAAATTTTATTATTCAAATTTAAATTTAAATTCAAAATCCAAACCCAACAAACACACCCTAGGTATAATCTACAAAACCCTAGAAAAGTTGAAAAGAGCGGCGTGGGCGGGTGAAACTATAGAGCGTAGAGAAGACTCAGATCTCCGAAATTTCTGTTTCTCGCTTAATCTTATCAACTACCATTGTCAACTTGGGTAAGGGTTTGAGGGTTTTGATTTTTTATTACATCTTGTTGAAATTTTTCCCCCCTTTTTTGTGATTGAATAAAAGTATGCATCTGAGTTTTTGTTTTCCCGTGGATCTGTTTTTTTTTTTTTAATCGCTAACAAAAAGATGGTTTCGATGAGGCAGTCGATCAAAAATTAGGGTTTGAAATTGGAGGAAACATAAGGATGGTGCAATTAATTACCATTTAAGGGTTTTGTTTTTTAAATTTTTTCATCACTGATTGATTCATATGATGATTGAATCAGGTGAAAGATCATTCTCTAGACAATGTCTGACGACAGAATCAGTAGGCTTCCTCGCCAGATCATGGACAACATTCTCAAGTTCTTGACAATTCAAGAAGCTGTTAGAACGAGCACACTATCCACTGCGTGGAGGTATAAGTGGGCGACTGCTCCAAATCTTGTTTTCGATTGGGAATTCAAAGAATCGTTGCCTGAAAAATGCCCCCCCGAATTAGTCATTTCTCACATAATGCTAATGCACACAGGATCCATTGTTAAGTTTTCTGTTACAGATGTTCTTGAAAGTAGCCATTTGGGTGTGGATGAGTGGCTCCACATCTTGAAACCCTCCGACATCGAGGAGTTTGCACTTGATGCTCCTGCGGTATCCACTCGTTACGCTGTGCCTCATTATCTATTTAGTTTTCATCTCCTCCGAAAACTGGAGCTTGATTCTGTTGACATCAGTTTACCTCATAATTTCGATGGTTTTGGTGCGCTCGTTGAGCTTAAGCTTACGAATATCCATATTTCGTCCGAAGAATTGCGCGCATTTATTTCTAAATGTCCGATGCTCGAGTGCTTGTCTATTCGAATGGTTCAGTCACTTATTCGCTCGACAATATTTTGGTGCAACAATGATGATTTTCCGAGAATCAAGTACTTGAGTCTTGGAGTAATTGATGTTAAACTACTTCCTACTTTCACAGGTTTCAGTTTTCTTGTCGAACTTCGGCTTTGGATAGTCCACTTTGCCCATGAAGAGTTGCAAAAGTTTATCTACGGATGTCCGATGCTCGAGTTGGTGCATATTCAAGACTCTATTGATCCAACTCGGTCTTTTAGTCTTGATATAGACGCGACTAATCTCAAAGTCATAAGGATTGGTAACGTTGGTTTCAAACCTATTTTCCAAGGTTTTAGTCGCCTTAATAACCTTTTTCTTCAGAGCGTCCAAATTAGTCCTCAAGAGTTGCAAAGTTTTGTTTCCAAATGTCAAATGCTTGAGTACTTGTTTATTAGCAAATGTTTTGAACAGACCACTGTTTGGTTCTTCGACATTGATGCTCCTAATCTCAGATCATTGTCTCTTAGACATTTTGATATCAAAATTTCCCCTACATTCAATGGCTTTAATAAGCTTTCCAAACTTGATCTTCGAAATCTCGGTATTGATCCTAAAGACTTGCAGCTGTTTATATCTAAGTGCCCCAGGCTTCATTCATTGACTATCCATAACTGCAATGGCAAAAACACAATTTGGTCCCTCGACATCGATGCTCCTAAACTTCAGATGTTGAATTTGGTGGGCTTGTTCAGCTCACTTTGTTTGAAATCACGATCTGTTGCAAAACTTGTTGTTGATTATCAGCATCATGACTTATTAAGCGAAGAAGACAATGATGATGGAGATTTTAGGTTTCCTGAGAAAATTGGAGATGGAAATAGCTTTATTAAGTTTTTCTATCAGTTTCCATTGCTTAAAAGACTCGAAGCTGGTATCTACTTTCTGCAGGTATAACAAGTGAAACTTTTAACTACATTGTATTTATTTACCTCAGCTGATTTGTAAGGTGTAAAACAATATGTAAGAATTCACCTTATGTATTTTTTTGGAAGTTTTTGGCTATCGGAGGCGTGCCACGGGTACTTCCGACCAAGCTTAAACATTTGGTAGAGATTAAACTTCACCAATTGGATTTTGGAGTCTTGGATCATGTCACTTGTGCTGTTTGCTTGTTGCGAAGCTCCCCTAACTTGTGCAGCCTTGACATTGCAGTGAGTATCAGATTGCAAGCAATAGTGTTTTTTTTTTTACCTTTAGGTTCTTGGTTTCACATTTCCATTCTCACTCTTTTCTTGTTATATATTTCAGTTTGAAAAAGCTAACTTAAACTGGTTGTGGAATACTCAAATAAGTGATTCTATGAAGACTGAAGAGAACAATAAAGTTGTGGAATATCTGAAGGCCGAACAGAAGAAAAATATTCAGCACACACACCTCAAGACCGTGAAGATTAAATCGTTTTCAGGTTTCAAAACTGAAGTGGAATTTGTGAAGCTTCTTCTGTTGAGGTGGGTTGAACTTGAAACAGTTCAAGTGTTTTCGGGTTCTCATGAGGAAGAAATAGAAATCGCAAGAAAAGAGTTGATGATTTTCCATCTCAAGGCATCTTCGAAGGCTAAATTTTCCATAGAAAAACTGAGTTGATAGAAAAGTTTGTTTCTGCCATGAACCAAACTTCTATTATGAATTCTTGCTTGTTGTTATGGATCTTTATATTATGTTGCATTTTGGAATATCCTCATCTTTTCCTCTAATATGTATGTCTATGACTTGCTCATCGTGATATAGTTTCATTTATACGAAAGGAATAGAAGTTCGATGTGAACATTGATGAAATTGTTACCTAAAATCATAATTATTGATATGGGTCATATCAATAGAAAATAGGAATTTTGTGTTACAATTGAAGCAGGAGTAATGTGGATTATTGAAAAATCGAATACGATTTGCTTTAGAAAAAGAAGATATCAATGAATTTCTATCAAACGGTTTCATAGGATTCAGCCTGTTGTCTTGATTGTGTGGTGTGGTTCAATTGAAGAACTTTTCTTCTCCTCTTTCTAAAAGGCAAGATCTTTTACTAGTAAGGATATTTATAAATAGTCCAACTTAAGCATTACTTTTTATCATATTCGAAACGATCATTTAATAAGTATATATTTTAAATATTAATGATAGACACTTGATTTGTCGCAATTTACTTATTCCACGTGGGTAAAAGTGATGCATCTCCAATAAAAATCTTCGATATTTAAAATGAGATCATTCTATATTTAAGGAAAAAAATCATCCATTTTGTCGTTTTTTCCTTCTTTTGTGGCATAAAAACAATAATCAATTAAGAAAAACAATTTATTGGAAACTCTCTTTTCTCGCACTCTCATGTTAGAATTGCTTCGAAAATCTAAGAGGAGAAAGAGAGATATGAGATCTTCAATAAGATTTTCAATCTAAAATATTTCAAAATGCTCGCAATATTGCGATCCTTTCTAAAATAATCCAATAAAAATCTAAAGCTACGGTTGGATAAAGGTTGATAAAAAAAATTAACTCTTCATAGTCTAATGTGAACAAGAATTAATGAAAACACAAGGGGTTAGTACAATTGTTAAATATGTGGTTGCTTCATGGTTATAATTGTTGTATATATCAAATATAATGACTAAGTAAATAATACAATAGTTGTTTACCATATTCGGTTTACCACAAGATTGAATTCGAGATTATTTTTCACAAATATAAATTTTGTGATGCAACATAAAAGTAGAACTAAAATCTTCGACAGAAAAATTGGCATAAAATTCCTACACACTAAAAAATTTAGTAATAGGAAATTTTTGTACTCCATACCAGCAGGAAATTGAAGTGCAATCTAAACATACTGAATTTCATCAAAATTTAAAGTTAAATGTATTTGAAATGATTAATCTCTTGAAAACTTACTGACAAAACTCGAAGACATTCAAAATTTGAACTTATAATTTTACAGTTAAATATTTGTTTTATTCGTTCCTTTTTGGCTTTGTGTGGCAATAATAGGAAGCTTTTACAGCTTTCAAAAAAAAAAAAAAAAAATAGATACAAAAAATTTAGGTACATCTGAACCCTCTAAAGTTAGTGCAATGATTAATCTCTCCGTTGGGTGAAAACCCAAAAAGACCTGAACAAATTTAATTGGAAAGACTGTCCTGTGCCTTGCCCTTATCAGAATTTATATACTCTCTCTCTCCGTCTCAAATACTTATGTTTCTTTTTGTCCCACATACCATTTTTTTTTAAAATGATTAGATTCTTTAATCTTATTTTAAATTTTTTAATTTTTTTTTTAATTTTAATTAAACTAATTAATTATTTTAATCTTAATTTATAATTATTTATATTATAAGATAATTATTTTTACTAATATATTTTTAATTATCTACTAATTATACCCTTTCTAAAATTAATTATTTATTAATTATACCCTTCTAAAACACGTATCTACGGTGTAACAGACCCGATATCCGGGAGGAGAGAGTATTTTTTTGTTTTGAACAGCAACTGCTAATAAGTCCAAATACATATTATCATCCATCCACAAATTTGTGATGTACAAACCCAAAAAAAAAACTGTACCTAAAAATAAAAGAATATATAATGTGTAAATATATATATATATCTAACTAAAAATAAAAGAATAACATCATAAAAAAAAAAAAAAAAAAAAAAAAACACCAAAAATACTTATAGAGAAAAAAAATTGGGCATCATATTAAGCTCCCATTTCTCACTCTATCTCTGTTTTAGGCTCGGCTGCGCCGCCGTCATCGCGGCATTCGAGCCTCCGTGTGGCGCCGTCGAGGAAAAGTCGATCGATTGGCGATTAACAATTGACGGTTAACGTTACTCGACCTGTTCGCCGATCAAGTCGAGGCCAACGAGCAAAAACGATACACCTTGAAAGAGCAGGAAGTAAAAATGGATACCCTGAGCCGAAAGCAAACTTCTAGCCGCGGCAGTCAGCAGAAGGAATGCGAGCGCGAGCTCCTTCGTGTATATCCGATTGTGTTTTTTCTTCTGAGCAGCCTTGTCCGCCATCTGTTTAATTTCCTCGCGCATTTCATCCAAATTAGGCTCCGAGCTGCCGCGGTGGTGCGTTGGGGGCTTCTCGACTAAAGCCGTCAGGTCGCCCTCGGAGGATCGGCCGGATTTTTTCGTGACGACCCACTCGTAAGCGCTTCCAAGCTGGAAAAGACCCGAAATCATCGCGTTGAACTTTGTGACCGACATCGTGTTCTCGAATAGAAGGTACGGAACGATGAACGGGAACGACTTCGGCGACGGGAGTATGTTGAGGAACGTAATCGTCGCCGGGACATAGCAGACGACCCACGACGGGAGAGTGGCTTCCGGGACGAACATCGTCGTCGGGAGAATGATGCAGAAGAGAGTGAAGGAGTAGAACGGGAGGACGAGCTTCCGTAACAGGAAGAAGAGGAAGATTAGATTCGCTTTCTTCCAAACGCCGATCTGCATTGATTCGATTAAATCGTGAGTTTGAATTATAAGAAATCGAGCGACGTTATACGATTCGGTTTTTCGGGGTCGAATACCTTCGACTTAACGATCGCCGGCAAGCAGAGACGGAACAGCTGCATCGGTCCCGAATGCCATCGGTGCTGTTGCTTCCGGTAGGCTTCGAAGGATTCCGGCAGCTCGCATTGACACTGAGAATATCGTATATATGAATTACGGATTTATCGAATAGATCGAAGCGTTTTTTTTATCGGTAATCGCAATAGCGGGAATTCGTACCTCGACGTCGTTGAGGAAAATGAATTTCCAGCCGTGAAGATGCGCGCGAACGGCGATGTCCATGTCTTCGACGGTTGTTCTCTCAAGCCATCCGCCGGAATCTTCTAGCGCCTTAATTCTCCAAACACCGGCCGTCCCGTTAAACCCGAAGAAGTTGAGGAAAACGCCGTTGACCTGCTGCTCGACCTCGAAATGAAACGCTAAATTGATGAGCTGTAGCCTAGTCAGCAGATTCTCGTCTTTGTTCACAAACGACCATCGCGCCTGAACCAATCCTAGATCGTTGTTATCCTTCGATCAAAAGCAAAAAAGAATAAGACACAAATAAGCCCAAACCATCCGAAAACAAACTCAACGATTCGAAAGAACAAATCGAGTTTGGATTGTTCGAAGATACCTTAAAGTGAGGGACGGTTAGTTTAAGAAAGTCGGGGTTAGGCTGGAAATCGGCGTCGAAAATGGCGACAAATTCGTAATCTTTAACGTAGCTACAGTTCATCGCAGACTTAAGGTTCCCTGCTTTATACCCTTCCCGAATCATTCGATGCCGGAAGATAATGTTGGCGCCGTTCTGCTGCCATTTGTGTACTTCTTCTCTGATAAGCTCCTGTGCCGTCGGGTCGTCGGAATCATCCAAAATTTGAATGAGCAACCTCCCTTTAGGCCAGTCCAAATTGCACACTGCTGCAATTGATTGTTGATAAACCTGTTCACAATTCAAAGCCAACAAAACACAACCACTCAATTAATTAACGAATAATCGAATCGAATCAATTAACGTAAATTCCGAAACCTCGAAGATCCAATACTAAATCTACATTCTAGCGAGCTGTTAACTCCAAACATTTAGCTCGGAAAAAAACAAAAAAAGACATATATGCTTATAAACTACTTGTGATTTGAAAACCGCGCAACCCTCCTTCGTATTTTCAAAAAACATTACAAAAATAAATAGCAACATCCGTTAAGTTTAGACATTTGCGGGATTCTGTGCAATATTTTTGAAATCACAAATAAATATTGCGCCGTTTCTAAACCACGAGGAGAATGGGATATACTTCTCAAATCACAAGTGAATTATAAGCAGGTTTGCCAGAGAACGAGTAACGTTAAAATTTGAGATTGCCTAACGACAAAATCCACGTCGTCCTCGACAAATTTACACGACCAATCAACAAACAATTTTGTGGCTTAACAAGATTATAAGATTAGATAAGCAAAACGAATATCGACATAACTATCTAACAATAAAGTAGTCCTATAGCTCAATTTGTGGGGCGCAAACAACAAACCAATCATATTACTTAACAAAATCGAGCAATCATTCGAAAAAAATAACCGTCAAACAAACAATTAAGCAACAACTATAAGAGTATAAGATCAGACAATATATCAAATACTTTATCAGCAGAACATAAAACTGTATAGATCAGCATAACTTATATCATCATCATTACCTTCATACTGAAACAACAATGGAGGATTGGGAATTAGGGTTAGGGTTAGGGTTAGGATCATGATTACCTCTTTTTCATTGCACATTGGGATCTGAACTAAAACCATAGGGAAATAACCATCTCCATCGCCAGATTCGAGATCAACAGGGCCTAGATTAGGGATTGGTTTGATGTTCCTAAGCTTGATCCATAAGCAACCCAAGCAGAGCACCAATCGATCGAAGCTCTGGACGAGGAACAGCACGATGCAAGCATTGGTAAGCAGCTGCAATGGCGGAGCGATATAATCGACTCGGAACGCAATCCATCCCGAATAAATCAAATTGAACAAATCCCTAACTGCAGAAGCGTCCGTCAGATGATAGAGACGATCAATCCGCAGATCGGGAGCTCGAAAATCCCATCCTCTAAAATACGCCACCATTTCGAAGCAGAGGAGGAGCAGAGACAGAAACAGGAACGCCTTAATACAGGCGTAGAATCTCGACTTTAAGACCGGATCCCCGTCGGTCCGGCCGGTGGCGACTCGGCGGCGGACGACCGCCGCGACGGAGAAGAATGCGGCGGCGAGAGAGGCGAGGCAGCCGGCGGCCTTATGCGCTTTCAGAAGTATGACCCAAGTGAGCTGCTTCGCGTTCTTATTGCGTCCCCCTTTAGGCGGAACGGCGTCGTTTTGGTAGATGAAATCGGGGGATTCGAGCTCCACCATGGACCAATTATTAGGGTTCTCCATTTTCACCACCACCGGCGTGCCACGGCGGCTCTCCGCCGCGGCCGCCCACCACTGCCAAGACGGAGCCATTGCCGAAATTCAGAAACTGTAGATTTCAAGAATCTTGGTTAAAATTAGAACTTCAATTTCCTTTTCTTGAGAGGGGAGGGGGGGTGGGGAAGAGAATTCGGAGATGCTACAAGAAGGTCATTTTGGGAGAGAGAGAGTGATCTGGGAGGAGAGAGATAGGAGGAAGTTATAACAGGGAAGAAGATGAAGAGGTGACTGTCTTGTATATAGATAGATACATACATTCATTTACAGCTTGCAGCAGGAAGGCAGCAGCAGTACTGTAGAGTGGATTTTGAATTTTGAAAATTGGAGGAGAGAGAGAGAGAAGGGAGGAGAGAGAGAGGGGGAAGTGGCAACAGCTCAACACGTCTTTGATGGATGTTATGTTTGGTTAGGTTTCAGACTCAAAAGAGGAATTGAAAATTGATGATATGGTTAGAAATGGCCTCCACCACCACAACCCTCCCTCTCCATCTCAACTCTCAAGGACAAATTTCTTTAATCTTTTGTCTTTTCTCTTACAAATCTAATAGGTATTAATATATAACAATTTTTTTATTTTTTTATTTTGGTCCGGGAATAAAGTATTTTTTTTTTTTTAACTAATGGTACTATATATCTAACGTTACAAAAAATATCCTTATAATTTATAATATATTACACAAATGTCGTTACTTTTATATCATATAATACTAATAGAGTTAATTTAGTCTTTTTACTTTTATTTTTACTTTATCCTAATATTAAATTAATATTTCTAAAACACCGTGCAAAAAACAAATTAATATATAGATATGGGACAAAAGGAGTATGCGTATTCGATTAGTTCACATTCAAAATATTATTTATACTCCTTCCGGCCGCCTCTAAGGTCACATTTACATTTTTAAAAATATCTTTATATTTATATAATTTTTTGTACAAATATCTTTTTATTAGTATTATAAGATACTACTTAAAATATATTTTTTTATTTCTTCATAATTTGTAGTATATTTTGATATAATAATGAATATTCAAAAAGTAACAAGCAAAAAATAAATAGGATTCTTAGAGAGAGACGAAAATACTATTAAATTAAAAAATAATATTTATTTTCATTAATTTATATTATATTTTGATATAATAGTGTCTCAGCTAATTTATTTATTTTAGTTGATGAACTGGAGTTTAAGATATTATATAATTAGTAAGAAACTAAGAAGAATATTAATAAAAATAATTATATATTAAGATTAAAATTATCAAATGGTTTAATTAAAATAAAATAATTATAAATTATAATTTTTAAAATATGATCAAAGTATTTAATTATATTTCTAAAAAAAATGACAAATTATATAGAACAGATAAAATAATTAATATTTAAAAATTAATATAAAAATTAAATGTACTAACATTTAGAGCGTGGACGTAAGTAATAATATTTATTAATTTATAAAAATATATAAGATGATTTTAAAAGGAAAATGAATAGTTTTGAAAAAATATATATTTATATATATATTCTGTATTAAAGTGATTTTTTGCATTAGAATTAATATTATATGAACTATTATAATTCATATATTGTATTTTTATTATATTATTACATTTTATAGTATATTATATGTGTATATTTCATATGTATTGTTAATAGCATCTAAAATTAATATTGTGAAAGGCATTCAAGAAAAGGGAGTTTTGTGGTCAAAGTGGCCATGGAAACCTACAAAAATATCAATCGGTCAATAATGGTTGATGAGTATAAAGAGGAATTTTTGTGGGAATATAACATTCTAAAACAAACTTTATATATATATATATTAAATATTATTATTAAAAAATTAATTATAACATCATATCAAATATTATTATTTCTATTTCAATGTTTACAACTATAAAACAACAAATTAAACCCAAATCCAGCAACACGCTATTTATAAAAATACAGAGAATTAAGACATGAAAAGTCAAAGAGATACATTGAAACCAAAACGTGTTTAACTTTTAAAATTAATTTTTCTTACTATATATTTGAACAGTTTTTTAATAATTGTATTTTTTTATTTTTTTTTTGTTATAAATTGATAATTTTGTCCTTAACTGTATTGTAGAAATTAAAGTAATAAATGAATGAAATGTAAAAATATAAAATTTATTATTAAAAAATAAAATAGAATAATAATTGTTTGACCTCCCAAATAAAAAAAATAGGACATTAATTTTGTGGTATGGGGGAATATAATTTAATTAATAATAGTAAAAAGAAATGCTATTTTCAATTATAAAAAATTGAAATCCAAAAGCATTGAAAATATCTCAATTACATATAAACACGCCATAATAATTATTACTATGACATTTATTGTTAGATTTTTACCTTTAAGGAAAGCCAAGAAATAAGAAATAGGAGATGTTTTTTTTTCTTTTTTTATTTCTTTTTTTTTTGAAGATTTTTTTTAATTTGTTTATTGTACTCCCGTCGTTCAATAAATATTTTTTATATTTTGAATTTTATTAAAATATAGTAAAAAATTATAACAAAAGAATTGAATATAACGACAAAAGAAAGAGAAAAAAAAATTTAATCTTTATTTTTTTTTTAATTTGATTTCAATTTGTATATTGCTAGTGTATTTATTTTGTGACATTATTTGAAATAATATTTTTATATAAAATATAAAAAATTATTTAAATAATATAAAAATAATAAATATACGTAATTTATTAATTTAAAAAAATATATGAAAAAAAAAGGAACACAAGCTACTTAACTCTTACGAGTCTTTTACAATTATATTTATACAATAAAATATTATACTTAAATTATTATTCAAATTTAAAAATAGTACTATAATCTAACTTTAAAAATAAATGTTTTAGTGTTTCGAATTATTATTCCCTTCGTCTCATATAATATCGACATATTATTATAGACACGGAAATTTAGGTAAAGTGTAATTAATAAATAATTAAAAAATGTATTGATAAAAATAATTATAAATTAATATTAAAATAATTAAATAGTTTAATTAAAATTTAAAAAGTTATAAAATATAAAATTTAAAATGTGATTAAAGTGTCTAATTAAAAAAATAACAAATTATGTAGAACGGACGAAAATAAAAAATAAGAACAAATTATATGAGACAGAGGAAGTATAAATAACTTTAAAATTATTTGAAAATAAATTTAAATTTGTTACTTTAAACAAATACTCTCTCCGTCCCATCGGAATTGAATCACTTGATTAGGGACAAGGTATTTAAAGTGAGAATGTTTAATTAGTTAATAATAATTAGTTATGATATTATTATATTATTTTTTGTATAATTAATAATATTTACAATTTTAAAGTAAATTTAATATATATGACTAAAAAATTAAAATATATATTTAAATATTTAAAAATTATATAGCAATTAAAAAATATATGCAATATGAATATCATTTTATAGAGAATAAAATCTTCTATAATACAAGTAAATAAAAAAATTATTTTTGTTTATTTACAATTAATATAAATCAATTTTATAAAAGATATATAATTTTAAATATAGATAAAAATATTTATTTTTTTGAGGAGAGATGTAGAAATAAAGGTCATATGTTATTTATGATGTTGTATGTTATGTAGTTAATTAAGTTGATTTATATTTGTTAAATATGTTTTGGTTTAATAATTTTTACCAAAAATAGAAAGGTATCAATTGTTACGGGACAGATAAAAATAAAAATAGTATCAATTGTTGTGCGACGGAAGTAGTATATTTTTAAATAATTATTTAGTATTAAAAAATAAAGTGAGGGTATGCATGCACAACATAAATGGTCGAAAAAGTCCTCGCACCGACAGAGTTCGTTGGCGTAGTGGAATGTCCAATTTAGTAAATTCCTAGGTAGACGGGAACGGATAAAGTGACAGCTCTTGCACCCATCACCTGCAGCTTCATTGTACCTTCCGTCTCACTGTCACTCTTTTCTTTTTTCGATTAAAAAAAAGGGGGAATATTTTAATAAAATAATTATTGTTAGCATTTATTATATCAGTAATTTGTTTTATTTTATTTTTATTTTATTTTATCAGTAATTAGTTAATAACACAGGGAGTGTGCTGTGTTTAAATAATTATTTGACATAATGTGAAATATATATATATATATATTAATCTTTACGTTAGCCGTAAATGAGTATAATTTTCTTATATTTATATTTTATAATTTTTTTTTTATAAATATCTTTTTATTAGTATTACACGACAAAGTATTTTTGTAATTCTTATTTAATTTATACTAAAATTTGAAATAATAACTAGTATTCAAATATCAATATAAAAAAGTAAATGAGATCTTTAGACCAAATAGAAGTATATTTTTAATAAAAATATACTCCCTACATCCCTAATATGATGTTACGAGTTACCGTAGACACACTAATTTAAAAAGAATATAATTAATAAATAATTAAAAATATTTTAGTAAAATTAATTATAATATAATATAAATAATTATAAATTAAAATGAAAATAACTTGTTAATCTAATAAAAATTATAAAATTTAAAATATAATTAAAATATAAATATATTTCCAAAACAAAATGACATAATATGTGAAACTTAAAAAAAAATATATATAGAGTTGCAATATTAGTATTCTCGGAGTATTACATAAAAAAAATAATAATAATAATTTTACATTCAGAACATAGTATAATCACTTATTTATATTATATCATATCATACAACTATTCAATTTTTTTTTAATATTCAAAACTTAAACTCAAAATTCAAACAGTCAACAAACACACTTCTGAAAATAAAATTTATATACATATAGATATTTTATCCAGTCTCAATTTAAAGTATTCGTGTTACCATTTTCGTACGTGACACTCAAAATTATCTATTTTATATTTTAATAAAAATAATTATATATTAATACCAAAATATTATTAATTTTATTTATGTTAAAAATTTTGGGAAAAAATAATAAGATTGTCTTATTGATCATCAAAATAAAAGGCCTAAATATAGACAATACAAAACAGATTCGATAGACTCAAATCTAAGTAATTTAATCTACAGATAAGACCAAATCTAAATATAATTATATTAAATCTAAAACGAAATATCTAAAATATCTCAACAATTTAAATTATAAATATATCATTACACATAATTATTTTACAAAACAAAAATATCAAAACTTCTTATACACTTCAAATAGCAATCCAATTACTTCTCTCTAATAATGTATTTTTCAAAAATAAAATAAAATTAATTACTCTAAAATATTTACTATGTTTTATTTCAAATATTAAATAAAAATAATTAATTTATATTCAAAATTCCACGATAAACTACTTTACATAGGATTCAAATAATAATTTAAATTAAATATTGCAAAAAATAATTCAAAAACATGAAACGTGGTACAATCATATGCATCCACGTGTCGCATTAAAAGTGTCCCGCCGGAGTTGCCGGCGGTGGCGGCTGCATCCAGCACGTTCTCCAGCACCGCTGCCGAGGTGCCATTGGACACAATAAGACATATAGACTTATAAAATAAATATAAATAAATAAATGATGTCAAGAAGAGGATTTAATATAATAAAAATTAGTTAATTAATTAATTAATTGGTCAAGAAATATTTTATAAATGAATAAACAAATAATAAAAGGGTAAATTATTGGCAATGAAGCACTTGAATATAATCACTGACCAAATTTCAATACTTCAATAATTATATTGTGTAACATGAATAAGGATTCGCCACCTCTTCATTTTTCTACATATTTCTTGGTTATATTTAATCACAAATATAGTCAAATGGTTTTTTAATTTTTATTGCTTTATGTTTTCAAATTACATGTTGTAACACATGAGTATGTTTGATTTGTGTCTCTATAAATTAACCTGAAATTTGATGAGTAAGGTACAAAATTGCATAATAATGAAATAAAAAGATTCCTTAAAAAAAACAATCTAACAATCCAAAAATACAAAACTATGCTTACTTATATTTTTCAAAAACTATTTTCACACTATCCATTACAATTTCTATGTAAAAAATATCAAATTCATAACCAAAATATTCATTTAAAATATTATACTCCCCATGTCTGACTCCAAATATTTTATTTACATTTCGTGTTTTCGTATAATAATTATCATTCAAAGATCAACACGTAAAAAATAAATGAGACCCTTAGAACCGGACGAATGTATTATCAAAATATTATTATATATTCATATTATTACAATTTGTTTGCCCTACTTTTTTTTTTATACAATTTTCAAAAATTTACTATTTAAAATACAAACCTCCAAACAATCACCCTTATTTTTATTTTATTTTTGTTTTCTTCGGTAAAATTGGACTTCTTCTGGAAAACAAACAAACAAAAATTATGCCCATATATTACTCATATATCCCATAAAGAATGACCAGATGGTGTAAAATTAACTCATAACTTAACTTCAAAATTTCGACACCTCCAGATCTTTCATGATACAAAAAATAAATAAATAAAAATTAAACACATTCGTGTAAACCTACAATTTTGTATTTGTATTCAGATCCATTATGTGTTGATTATGACTAATCAATCCCCCGTATATATATATTAGGTCTAATTAGCACATATGTGTAGGCAACAAATTAATGCTAATTGGCACACGGTAATAGTGTATACATATATATGATGATGATAAAGATAGTAGGGCCAGGTTGATTGGAGAATTGGGTTTTTCCAACTCAAATGTGTTAGGTGACATCAAAGTAGAGGGGCATAGATGATCAATGATTAGATTTAAGTTACACAAATTTTACAAACAAACAAAAAAACAGAACCCCAAATACAACAAATTAAAGGATGCAGAAATGGAGGGATGATTATTTGGTCAAAGATAATTTAAAACTAGACATGTAAAAATTTAATAATATATAGATATAAACATATGATGAGATCATGATTCTTGATAATTAATCAATTAATTAAAAATGATGATTAGTGAAAGATAGAGACGCACTAATCACAATGATTATGAATAATTAAAAAAGAAAGCAAAGGGCACAACACAACTCTAATAGGGTTTATTTCAGGCAAGCACTATTACTGCTACACATTATCTTAATGGTTTTTGGCTATGGCGTTAGGTGTGATGTTTCAATCCCAACTGCATATGCAGACATGTCTTCTGATGTGTTCCTAAGGCAATTTAAGTGTAATAAAGATGTCTCATGCTTTGGCCATGTTTTTATTTATTATACATACATACATATTTATATATAGAGAGAGAGGAAATTCTACTAAAGCAATGCCAACTTTGGTGTCCTAATTATTATTAACGGGCGGCAGGTGATACTGATTAACCCTAATCAACACATCAAATATTATTTAACTCTACATATATATATACAGAGAGAGAGAGAATTCTACTAAAGCAATGCCAACTTTGATGTCCTAATTATTATTTTGAGTCGGGTGATACTGATTAGCTCTAATCAACACATCAAATATAATCCGACTCCACATGCTAATAATCCATTTTATATAAATGTCTTATTAATATATCAATTGTAGCATATAATACGTGAGTTATTCTCGTATATTTATTTATACTATATTAACATTTATTTTTTACTATCTATTTATATTTCACGTACCGTCAATATATATGTTTTATTATATCCACATAAAAAAAGGTTGTGATCTTTCCTGCCATAAAAAAGAAAAAAAAAAAAATAGTGCTTCTAAAAATATTGCCTAACAAATAAATATCACGCAATAAAAATCAACAATTCAAATACAATAAAATATCATTTCTTATAACGCCATCACAGTATACCATACCTAACAATGAAATCCTGTATCTGACAATAAAAAAATATTTAGAACCATAAATACTAAACCAACAAAACGGAGGAACATGAAAAGGATATTAAAAGATGAAAAACATGTCCTGAAGGAAGTTTGTGGAATTGTCAAATGAACTTTTTCCTATTTTCAGCTGAAGAAAAAATGTGCACTTTTTTGCTGTTGCACATTGATGAGGAAAACAAGAAAGAGTGGGTGCTTTGATTGCGGAATCACGTTCATATCTACCAACAAATTTATTATATATATATATATATATAAAACAAAAGTCAATAGTAAGAAAAAAGAAAAAAAAAAAAAATCAATTTTTGCCCATATTCTACTGTAAAGTGCAGCAAAATTGTGTCCTGGCCCATATTCAAGAAAAGTGCAGATGTAACCATGTAGATCAGAATTGTTTATAGGATTGAACAGGGAAAAAGCCCATTTGCTTTAGTTTTAGACAAACAAATAACTGGTTAAGGATTTGTAACAACAAAGATTGGAAAAGAAAAGTAGATCCAAGTCCCAATCATAATTACATATCTTGAAAAAAATTTCTTGTTTGGCCCAAAGATATTTTGGTGGTGTATTTCAAACTCCAGAGCCTATTCTCAAAAAATAAAAAATTACTTTAGGTACTATTCATCTACATAACATTTTAAAAATATCATATCAAACACTTTTTCTCCTCTCAAAAACATCAAATTAAATACTCAATTTCTTACTATTACATACAATCTTCAAAACTCCAAAAGATAGTTTAGCTAAATGGGGTATAAGAAGGGATGGAATACTTGCACAAGAATCTCTACTCGTCGTTATTTCGTACATATTTATATCATATCAAACTAACTATTATAATTCAAAATTCGAACTCAAATATCAAATAGAACGTCTATGTTTTATTTTTATTTTTTTTATATTATACTTAAAAACTAATTTTACAATCAAATTATAACATTATTTATTTATATTACACCATATAACTAATTTCAATTCAAATTTTTAATTATTTAAAAACCAAACCCAAAGCCCCAAACAAACAACATCGCATATCTGAGTGGAGCATAAGGCTTTCATTTACATACTAAGAGATAAAAAAGTAGCATACTTACTTAAACATATATATTACAACTACAACAACAACAACAAGGGATGGAAATGGTTTAGCTAAAATGTACCTGGTACCTGGTGTTCATCATCTCCTTTTTCGTTTCAGCTTCTTGTTGGGCTGATCCCTACCCTTTACCGAAGAGGTTCTTTCTTTGCCACTTACATAAGAACTCCATAAAGCCCTTTCAACATCTGATGCTGTGAATACATCCTCAGGAGTCGACAACTCCTGAAAAGAACAAATGTATTGCAAGAAGAAACAATTACAATGTAGACCACTACACTTCTTGGAAATTATGTGCGTTTAATATAGAAAAATGAGGCTAGAAAAATAAAAAATATGTCCATTCCCTTGTTTGTTTGAGTCACACAAATTTAATTTGAGAAATGAATTATTCCTCATTTTCTGTTTTCATTTCTCTACCGTGACAATCTATTGTTCAAGTTTTAAGACTATCTATGAAAAATAGATTATTTTCTCTAATAAAACAACACATCCAAATTATTATTCAAACTAAAAATAAAAAATAAAAATCACCAACAATATTTCTCCCGAGATTCCAACTCTACTCAAATCCTTTCTCATTTGATTCATTGCCCATCCTCTCTTCTTTACATTCCACTAAAAAGCAATACTTAGTCTGCTCTAAATCAATTTGTAAAGCATTTCTATCTACATTTCTTAGTTGAATTATTTGTTTTGACGAACAAAAGAATCAATTCTCTTTCTCTACTGCATTCTATTTCTCGATAATTCTATTCTCTATGATCATTTCTATTCAATTTCATTCGCTCTACCAACAGCGCTTTTTAATAAATTACAAAAGCATTCAAGCTACAAGGTCACATAAATCCCCAAAATAGTATCTACCTTTGCCTTGGCCTGCAGTTTCTCCGCAAAGATCATATACCGCTTCAATGAATAATCCTTCGAATCACCAATCACAGAAACCATCGCCTGATTCCAAAACAAGATTCAACAACAAACACAAATCCCAAATCAATTCCAAGAAATTCATCACAATCACCAAATCAAGAACGAACCAGATACTAATAAACAACTCGATAACTAATTTTCCATTTTCCAATCTCCCAAAACAAACAATCATGAAATCCCAAATCAACAACAAACACAAATCCCAAATCAATACCAAGAAATTCACCACAATCACCAAATCAAGAACGAACCAGACATTAATTAACAACTCGATAGCTAATTTTCCATTTTCCAATCTCCCAAAACAACAACCATAAAATTCTGCACAGTCTCTGAACAATTACCTCATCGGACATAAACGGCGCGACCTCCGGCGCATAGGCGGCGAGGACGGCGGAGGCGGTGGCGGGCCCCACTCCTTTCAAAACAGTTAGTTCCGAGACGGCCTTCGAAATATCGGGCAAGGAAGCGAACGCCTTCCCCGAAGCCTCCTTCACGACGGCGTCGTTTAGGGAGGAGACGAAGGATAGCAAGCGCGGCCGCCATTTTCCGCGGGAGAGCTTCCACTCCATGAGCCTGGCGAGCTCGTCCTTAGCGATGTAGGGATTAGGGTTTCGGTGGTGCAGGAGGTTTGGGAGCTCGTTACGGTAGAACTCGTCCAGCGATATTAGGTTGGGCTTTCCCAGGGTCTCCAGTACGGATTCGTAGGATGCCAGAGCCTCTCTCCAAAGAGCGGCGTCGCTGGACTCGAAGTTCATCTGCCCCGGTACGGCGGCGGCGGCGGCGACGGTTGGGGTTGGAAACTGCAGTTGGCGGGCTTCCACTTTGAAATGGCTATGTCTGAAATAGGATTATTGAATTCGTTTTTTGGTTTGTGTTTAGTGCATAGGGTTAAATAATACTCCTGCAACAAAAGATGTGTGTTATTCGCCGCAAAAAATTAAGAAATAATAGTATTTAATTGAAAGTTGATATAAAATAAAAAATAAAAATTTAAAATACTTTATTTTTTGAATAATTTTAAAATGTAAATTCAAAAAATAATTAAGAGTAAACAACTCTATTTGAGAGCGAGGGAATATTTTATAAGTTAAATATTTTTTTTATTTAATCATAAAAATAATAAAAATATTTAAAAATTTAACCATTTGAATTTTAATATTGAGTGTACATACACGTATATATGTATTCACTTTATATATATATATATGTATATATACGTACACTCAACTAATAATGATGCAGATAAAGTTGAAATTTTTTTTTTTTTTTTTTTATGCTGTTGGGATTAGATCACCAATTGCATATAAAGTTGAAAGTTTTTTTTTTTTGTTTATGCCGTTGAGATTAGATCACCAGTTGCATCATCACCTATCGGGGTATATAGGTTGAGACGTATATATGTATAAAATACATATGTGTGTATTTATACACCAAACTAATGATTATGCAAATATTGTTGAGTCTTTTGATGCCATTGATCACATATCAACAATCTCATCTCCACCTCAGCTTCATCTTCATCATCACCTGTTGGGATATTCATATGCACGTGTATGCACCGTGAGGTCATAGATTCAAACCTTGACGCTTTCAGGTTCACTTATCACACATAGTTCATCTAGTGTGATTTAGTTTTGTCGAATCTAGTCCGTAGAGTATTAGATTCGATTAAAAGTTTACCTACAGCGTACCTTCGGGTAGCGACTGCGAATTCCTACATTATAAAAAAAAAAAAAAAAAAAAACCACACACACACGGGTATATATGCATCTAATGGGTGATGATGCAGATACGATTAGAAGTTTTTGATGCTACCGATCCAATCATGCTTTGGAATAAAAAATAGCCTCAACCCACCCAGCCTCGTCTGTGCATCATTATCAATTTGGTGTATATATATACACACGTGTGAATATATACACTTGAACCTTTTGATATTGCTGACCTGATCTCGCTTTGGTGCCCACCCTCACCACAACCCTATGGGGTGTAATATATACACACGTATGTATGTGTAAAGTATGCATGTATGTATATATAAATTGAATGTGTGATGATCCTTTTGATATTGCTGATCTGATCTCATTATGGGATCAAATAAGCAACGCCACCCCACCCTCACCCGCTCCATCTACATCATTGAATGTATGTACGTATGTAAAATTATAAAGTACACACGTGTATATGTATAAAGTACTACTCAAAACATGCTACATTTCAATAAAACTGTGCATAACACACGTATCGGCTAGTATATTAATAAATAAATTACTATATATATTAATTATAAAATTAAAATGTATAATGGAGTGTGCTATCGATAAAACAAGAATTCTCAACATATATGTAACAAGCCAAAGCTGCTTCGTAATTCTACACAAATGCCAAACGCCAGAATAATTATCCCTTTGTTCCTAAGTTAACATGTCTCAAAATCATGAAGGTGTGAGCAAATAACCTCTTTTTAGGACAATGATTCTAATCATCAGTTTTAGCTATGGCGGTGGCAACGGCATCTTCGGACGAGGAGTTTTCTTCCTCAAGTTTCGGTAAATTTTTCCAATTCCACAGGAGTTGCATCAATCCACCATTTCCGACGTGTAAGACCAAATCATTGGCTCTCAAAACATAAAAGGAGAAAGCTTTCACAAGAACAAAGAAGCAAGATAATCCAACAAGTTTCCAAGTGAAGGCGTTGTCGCCCTGTAAAACATAAATCAACAGCACAATATTTGTATTAATTTAATAAAAATATAACACATGAACTGACGGCTCATAAAAATAGTCTACATAATTATTTGATTTCAACATAAGATATATAATCGACGGCATATACTTACCACGGGTTTTTACTATTCAGATTCTTTTTTCTCTAAAAAAAAAATATCACATCAAACAATTATTTTTTTTTATATTATACTACAAATTTATTTTACATTCAAAATATCACACCAACCTCTATTTATATCACATCAAACAACTATTCACATTCAATTTTTTACTATTCAAAAATCCAAATCCAAAAACTAAAATCCACAAACAAACACACGCATAATGTCTGCCTATTTTTTACATGTTGATCAATCCCAATTATAAATTAGGAAAAGTGAGCAACCAATATTTTACCTTGTAGTTGCTCATGACTTCCTTCGATATGTCATCGAAATAATTGGCCATAACACATCCAATAATAAGGCCGAGAGGAATCATCAAATCTTTGTTTCCAGAGAGAGAGTATACGATGTCGGATGGGCAACTAAGAGCAAAGTATGCCAGCAAAGTCCATTTCAGTGTCTTCTTGCCTAAAGCCTGTAAGTCGCGCAAGGCCACATTCGTTGCGTTCTTCCATGGAAATTGTTTAACTGAACCAGGGACGAATTCCCATAATTTATCCTTGGTATAATTCAAGAAAGTTACAAACTTAGTAGAATCCGGAAAGTGTTCCATTCTTGGGAACTTTGCAAAGCACGCAACAGAAAGATGTTTTCGGTGGACATTGATCAGGAAGGAACCGTCAGGTCGACATAATCTCTGTTTGAATGGTGCAATCTGCTCAATATGGAGGAGCCAAGTCAGAGTGCCGCCATTTCCAAACCTTGAAGTTTTAATATCAATTTGAATATCCAGCAGAGAACCATAAATCTAGTTGCAGAATTGCCTCCTCGAATTTAAAAAAACTAAAAATGTAAACCAGCAGTTAACATCTCAAGCATCTAATGTTGTGTTTGCTTGTGGTTTTTTGACAAAATTTTTCCTATCCATTAAGCTTTTCCACTAAAAACATCAAATCAAACTCATATTTTTTTATTTCCATAATACAGAAAATCAATTTTTCATTCAAAAGATAACATATATCACATCAAATGGCTATTCCAATTCAAAATTTACTATTTAAAACTCCAAAATCCCACAAACAAACACACAATCTTCAACCAGATTACGAATCTCCAAAATACAAATAGATGAAATTATCTACCATCATTCAATCTCAGAGGCAGATTAAACAGCATCGTCAAAGACAAATATTTAGCAGGTTTCTAGTGATGAGTGCCGTATATTAACTATAGTAACTATTAGTGTAATAGATCGCCGTCATTGCCGTTGCTATCATATATTAACAAGAACAGAGGATTTCTACAGACTTCAACTTAACTAGTAGCTGGAGATGCAAGTATATGCTTATGCCTTGTGCGCCGTAATATATAAATTAGTTATTACATCACACATGCCTCGATCCACATTTATTGACAGAAATAAAGAAATTGAGAACATCAAAAAGTCACAATTTCCATGTTTTTTTTCCTATCCATATTGAAGATTTCCAATGCTAAGTAATTGATACAAATCAAACCCTAAATAACAGGGAATAAATTCCAATAGCAACCACTTAGGGCTTTGAGGTTTTTCAATTATCAATCAATCAAATTCTTCATATTTAGCATTGAATTATGAAAAGGATTCTGAGTATTACTTCAAATCGTTGTAACTAAATTCCTGGATCTTCCTATAACATTCAATTCAATATGAAACAGAAATCAATCATCTTCCATTACATTTCTATGTTTCGGAAATTCAGCATAGTCACAATCACGCAAGTATTGCAGCAGAATAGTTCTTAAAACATGAAAAACTTCGGTTCAAACTGCTTTATGTTCTTCATTATCGTAAAATGGACTCGATACATGAAAATCACGCCCTTTCTTCTTTCTAACAAGCGCAAAGAGGTATCGTTCAAGTACGTTCATAAAATTCAAAATTACGAATGATAGATAGTTGAAGCAGCTCTGGAGAAAGTAGACTCACCGGAAAACGTGAAGCGGTGAGCGCCGTAGCCGCCGGAAACGCCATTTTTACCTCCGTATAACTCCGGCTGCGGCAGTACGGACCAATTCGCCACCGAAGGGCAACTACTGCTTCTCGATTTATCGCTATAAATACCCGAATCCGGAAACGGTATGGATCCAGTCTGGATTTGACCCGATTCATTTCGGGTACAAATTGAACATTATAGTTGACCCGAAATTATTATTATTATTGAGTAGGACATCAATATACTTGTCTACTTCTATCATTATTGAAGAGTATAATTTTGAAATTATTTCACATTAAATTAACATCATTTACTTCATGAAAACAATCTACAAACACTAATAGTTGTTTCTTCGTGCCTTTTAATTTTTGGGTTTAGATTTTTTTTAATAATTATTTGATATAATATAAATTTGTGGATTCACGTGATGTTTTAAATGTAAAATACATTTATATAATATAATATATATAAAAAATAATAATAATTTTTAATCCGATGGTTTTGGAAGAAAAGAAAAGTCTTAATAGTAAAAATGGTAAAACCATGAACAACCACAACCTTAATTGATTTCCCATGAAGTTTAATTTTGTTATGAAATTAGTTTAAATAATATTTTATTTTCGAAAAATAAATAGAATTAATTATCAATTTTTTATTCTAAAATTTATCAAATTAAATATATTTTTTTATTTAAATATACTATTCTTCGATTCACAAAATATATATATTTATTTCTATTTTGAATTGTTTATTATTATAAAGTAATTATTTAAAAATATCTCATTTCTTTTTTAAATATCTTTTACTTTTTTATAACATCATTTATACCAAAAAAAACAAATATTACATTATTTTTAACAATCTATTACCTTAAGGGTGTGTTTGTTTAGGAGTTTGGATTTTGAGTCGAAATTTGAATAGTAAAAATTTTGAATTTGAATAGTTATATGATGTGATATAAATGGGTGTTGATGTGATGTTTTGAATGTAAAATTAATTTTTATTATAATATAAAAAATAAAAAATAGATGTTTGATTTGATATTTTTTTTTAAAAAAAAATAAATGAACAGTTGATTTAAAATTCACTCCCTCAAACAAACACACCCTAAAGATATTATTACACTTTTAATTCTCCCCCAAAAGTAAAACCTAGATTTTCAAATTGTACGAAGATAATATTTAATTATAAAAATTTTTGTTTAAAATATTATGTGTTTGTCTAGTATTAAACATAGTATTTTAGTTTAAAATATTTTTTTTTTTTATAATAGATAAGATAACTCCTATAAGTAATACTCCATAAAAAAATAATACAGAGTATTTAATAAAGAAATCAATAATTGTTCGGTTGAAATAAAAAATAATCAATTTTGATGCTCCAAATAATTCATTATACTATATTTTTATTTTTAATATAAATTCATTTGTTAATATATTTATAAAATTATTTTTTAAAATTTTATTTAATTTTTAAAATCGAGTCTTGGTCCAGTTCATAATCGTGCCTGACAATTACGACTATTTTTTTTTAGGTTCAATCACGATTTTGAATCAGATTTTCTAGAAGTATATTTTCTTGCAAGTCATACATTCGCTCTTTCAATTTACTTCATACGGAGTCCGTGGGGTATTTATCTTCTCGACTTTGCCTGCTACAAATTTGATGAAGATCTTAAGGTATGGAGTTCAAATCAATTTTGAGATGATCGATTGAGTGGTTTAATCGACGAATCATTGATGAGATTTTGTGTTTTTGATGCATAACGAAGGTGAGTAAAGATTTTGTGTTTTTGATGCATAATGAAGGCGAGTAAAGAGCAGTTCATCGAACTCGCTCGGAAGTCCGACAAATTTGATGAAGCAAGCTTCGATTTTTATTGTCGAATAAGAAATTAAACCTACCTACCTAAATTGTCCGAGGATCCGCCCCGCCTCACCCTGCTCCGCTCCAGAGTCAATCTGAAAAACTCATTTTTTAAAATAAAATATAATTATTTTAATAATTTAATAATAAAAAAGTAAGTATTAAATCCTAAAAATTTTAATTATAAAAATAAGAACAATCAAATATTTGTCGCCTCGCCCCGCCCCGCTTCAGGGTCAATCCGGAAAACTCATTTTGTTAAATAAAACATAATTATTTTAATAATTTAATAATAAAAATATAAGTGTTAAATCCTAAAAATTTTAATTATGAAAACAAGAACAATCAAATATTTGTGATAGTTCGCAGTGATGACGGTTAGGCAGACAAGGTAAAATTTTACAATAACAATTAAATATTGACAGTTGTCCACATTCACGAAGATCGACAGCTGGTGAGGCGACAACATTGTGAGAAGAATTGACGAGGAAGAAACAAACGCCAAAGACAAAATTGATTTAGAAATTACAGTTCTGTTTTATATTTAAATTGTTTTAAATAAATATGTAATATAATTTATATTATATAAATATATATATTAATTCTAATAATCATTAAAATATCTGGGTTTGAATCCAAGTGCGGAACAGATTTTTAGTAAAACTTGTAATCTGCCTCCAACTCGGCTGAATTTAAAATTTAAAATTAAAAATCCCTAAGCATATTTTTCAGACCTGAACTCGCTCCATCCGGGGCTAACCCACCCCGTTTAACATCCTTAATTTTGATATTTTATCAATAATAAATTTTGATTAAAAATAATTATTTAATATAATATTTAAAATAAAAAATAATAATAATTTTGAGTAGAATATATTTGTCCCTTCAAAATATATATTGTTGTGTTTTCTTTATTTGAAGTCGTCATAAATATATTTATATTTCATAGATAATATTCTTACAATTCACTGGTATTTTAGATGCACGTTGCGGCAAAAAATCACGAACGACGATCTTCTCCGTCGTTTACGAACCCGTCGTCCAGTCGTATATTGCAAACGAGGATTCTCGCAGGGACCCCGACGGACCCGCGTCATCGCGAGAAGTCTAACAAGCGTTATCGTTTAAAGAAAAGAGAAGTCGTAACAAGGATTTTATTAGTGAACCTGCGAAAGGATCATTGTCGATGTCTGCCCTGGCAGACCACAGCAAACTCGTGACCCTATGTACGAATGCCGCATAGCCGTCCATCGAGAAAGAGTGGGCGTCCCAAAAAATTCCTGTACGAATTTTCGTGAATATGTAGTTATCAAAAAAAGATTTGCTGCGATGCACGTCGCGGCAAAAAATTACGAACGACGACCTTCTCCGCCGTTCACGGACCCGTCGTCCAGCCGTATATTGCGAATGAGGATTCGCGCACGGACGCCGACGGACCAGCGTCATCGCGAGAAGTCCAATAAAAGTTATCGTTTCGAGAAAAAAGAACACGTAACAATGATTCTATAGGTGAACCAGCGAAAGGATCATTGTCGATGTCTGCCCATGCACACAGCAGCGAACTCGTGACCCCATGTACGAATGCCGCACAGCCGTCCATTGAGACAGAGTGGGCGTCCCGAAAAACTCCTGCACGGATTTTCGTGAATATGTAGTCATCAAAAAGGGATTTCCAGCGATGCATGTCGCGGCCAAAAATCGCGAACGACGACCTTGTCCGCCGTTCACGGACCCGTCGTCCAGCCGTATATTGCGACCGAGGATTCGCGCACGGGCGCCGACGGACCAGCGTCATCGCGAGAAGTCCAACAAGTGTTATTGTTTTGAGAAAAGAAAACTCGTAACAAGGATTCTATAGGTAACCTGCGAAGGGATCATTGTCAATGCCTGCCCCGGCAGACCGAAGCGAACTCGTGACCCCACGTACGAATGCCGCACAGCCGCCCATCGAGAAAGAGTGGGCGTCCCAAAAAACTCCTGCACGAATTTTCGTGAATATGTAGTCATCAAAAGGGGATTTCCTGCGATCCACGTTGCGGCCAAAAATCGCGAACGACGACCTTCTCCGCCGTTCACGGACCCGTCGTCCAGCTGTATATTGCGAACGAGGATTCGCGCACGGCCGCCGACGGACCAGCGTCATCGCGAGAAGTCCAACAAGCGTTATCGTTACGAGAAAAGAGAACTCGTAACAAGGATTCTATAGGTCAACCTGCGAAAGGATCATTGTCGATGCTGCCCCGGCAGACCGCAGCGAACTCGTGACCCCACGTACGAATGCCGCACAGCCGTCCATCGAGACAGAGTGGGCGTCCCGAAAAACTCATGAACGGATTTTCGTGAATATGTAGTCATCATAAAGGGATTTCTTGCAATGCACGTTGCAGCCAAAAATCGCGAACGACGACCTTCTCCGCCGTTCACGGACCCGTCGTCCAGCCGTATATTGCGAACGAGAATTCGCGCAGCGACGCTGACCGACCCGCGTCATCGCGAGAAGTCCAACAAGCGTTATCGTTTAGAGAAAAGAGAAGTCGTAACGAGAATTTTATAGGTGAACCTGCGAAAGGATCATTGTCGATGTCTACCACGGAAGATCGCAGCGAACTCGTGACCCCATGTACGAATGCCGCACAGCCGTCCATTGAGACAGAGTGGGCGTCCCAAAAAACTCCTGCACGGATTTTCGTGAATATGTAGTCATCAAAAAGGGATTTCCAGCGATGCATGTCGCGGCCAAAAATCGCGAACGACGACCTTGTCCGCCGTTCATGGACCCGTCGTCTAGCCGTATATTTCGAACGAGGATTCGCGCAGGGACACCGATGGACCCGCGTTATCGCGAGAAGTCCAACAAGCGTTATCGTTTAGAGAAAAGAGAAGTCGTAACGAGGATTTTATAGGTGAACCTACGAAAGGATCATTGTCGATGTCTGCCACGGCAGACCGCAGCGAACTCGTGGCCCCACGTACGAATGCCGCACAGCCGTCCATTGAGACAGAGTGGGCATCCCGAAAAACTCCTGCACGGATTTTTGTGGATATGTAGTCATAAAAAATGGATTTCCCGCGATGCACGTCACGGCCAAAAATCGCGAACGACGACCTTCTCCGCCGTTCACGGACCCGTCGTCCAGCCGTATATTACGACCGAGGATTCGCGCACGGGCGCCGACGGACCAGCGTCATCGCGAGAAGTCCAACAAGTGTTATTGTTTTGAGAAAAGAGAATTCGTAACAAGGATTCTATAGGTAACCTGCGAAGGGATCATTGTCAATGCCTGCCCCGGCAGACCGAAGCGAACTCGTGACCCCACGTACGAATGCCGCACAGCCGCCCATCGAGAAAGAGTGGGCGTCCCAAAAAACTCCTACACGAATTTTCGTGAATATGTAGTCATCAAAAGGGGATTTCCTGCGATCCACGTTGCGGCCAAAAATCGCGAACGACGACCTTCTCCGCCGTTCACGGACCCGTCGTCCAGCTGTATATTGCGAACGAGGATTCGCGCACGGCCGCCGACGGACCAGCGTCATCGCGAGAAGTCCAACAAGCGTTATCGTTACGAGAAAAGAGAACTCGTAACAAGGATTCTATAGGTCAACCTGCGAAAGGATCATTGTCGATGTCTGCCCCGGCAGACCGCAGCGAACTCGTGACCCCACGTACGAATGCCGCACAGCCGTCCATCGAGACAGAGTGGGCGTCCCGAAAAACTCATGAACGGATTTTCGTGAATATGTAGTCATCATAAAGGGATTTCTTGCAATGCACGTTGCAGCCAAAAATCGCGAACGACGACCTTCTCCGCCGTTCACGGACCCGTCGTCCAGCCGTATATTGCGAACGAGGATTCCCGCAGCGACGCTGACGGACCCGCGTCATCGCGAGAAGTCCAACAAGCGTTATCGTTTAGAGAAAAGAGAAGTCGTAACGAGAATTTTATAGGTGAACCTGCAAAAGGATCATTGTCGATGTCTGCCACGGAAGACCGCAACGAACTCGTGGCCCCATGTACGAATGCCGCACAGCCGTCCATTGAGACAGAGTGGGCATCCCGAAAAACTCCTGCACGGATTTTTGTGGATATGTAGTCATCAAAAAGGGATTTCCCGCGATGCATGTCGCGGCCAAAAATCGCGAACGGCGACCTTCTCCGCCGTTCACGGACCCGTCGTCCAGCCGTATATTGCGACCGAGGATTCGCGCACGGGCGCCGACGGACCAGCGTCATCGCGAGAAGTCCAACAAGTGTTATTGTTTTGAGAAAAGAGAACTCGTAACAAGGATTCTATAGGTAACCTGCGAAGGGATCATTGTCAATGCCTGCCCCGGCAGACCGAAGCGAACTCGTGACCCCACGTACGAATGCCGCACAGCCGCCCATCGAGAAAGAGTGGGCGTCCCAAAAAACTCCTGCACGAATTTTCGTGAATATGTAGTCATCAAAAGGGGATTTCCTGCGATCCACGTTGCGGCCAAAAATCGCGAACGACGACCTTCTCCGCCGTTCACGGACCCGTCGTCCAGCTGTATATTGCGAACGAGGATTCGCGCACGGCCGCCGACGGACCAGCGTCATCGCGAGAAGTCCAACAAGCGTTATCGTTACGAGAAAAGAGAACTCGTAACAAGGATTCTATAGGTCAACCTGCGAAAGGATCATTGTCGATGTCTGCCCCGGCAGACCGCAGCGAACTCATGACCCCACGTACGAATGCCGCACAGCCGTCCATCGAGACAGAGTGGGCGTCCCGAAAAACTCATGAACGGATTTTCGTGAATATGTAGTCATCATAAAGGGATTTCTTGCAATGCACGTTGCAGCCAAAAATCGCGAACGACGACCTTCTCCACCGTTCACGGACCCGTCGTCCAGCCGTATATTGCGAACGAGGATTCGCGCAGCGACGCTGACGGACCCGCGTCATCGCGAGAAGTCCAACAAGCGTTATCGTTTAGAGAAAAGAGAAGTCGTAACGAGAATTTTATAGGTGAACCTGCGAAAGGATTATTGTCGATGTCTGCCACGGAAGATCGCAGCGAACTCGTGACCCCATGTACGAATGCCGCACAGCCGTCCATTGAGACAGAGTGGGCGTCCCGAAAAACTCCTGCACGGATTTTCGTGAATATGTAGTCATCAAAAAGGGATTTCCAGCGATGCATGTCGCGGCCAAAAATCGCGAACGACGACCTTGTCCGCCGTTCATGGACCCGTCGTCCAGCCGTATATTTCGAACGAGGATTCGCGCAGGGACGCCGATGGACCCGCGTTATCGCGAGAAGTCCAACAAGCGTTATCGTTTAGAGAAAAGAGAAGTCGTAACGAGGATTTTATAGGTGAACCTGCGAAAGGATCATTGTCGATGTCTGCCACGGCAGACCGCAGCGAACTCGTGGCCCCACGTACGAATGCTGCACAGCCGTCCATTGAGACAGAGTGGGCATCCCGAAAAACTCCTGCACGGATTTTTGTGGATATGTAGTCATCAAAAATGGATTTCCCGCGATGCACGTCACGGCCAAAAATCGCGAACGACGACCTTCTCCGCCGTTCACGGACCCGTCGTCCAGCCGTATATTGCGAACAAGGATTCGTGCAGGGGCGCCGACGGACCCGCGTCATCACGAGAAGTCCAACAAGCGTTATCGTTTCGAGAAAAGAGAACTCGTAACAAGGATTTTATAGGTGAACCTGCAAAAGAATCAGTGTCGATGTCTGCCACGGCAGACCGCATCGAACTCGTGCCCCACGTACGAATACCGCACAGCCGTCCATCGAGACAGAGTGGGCGTCCCGAAAAAGTCCTGCACGAATTTTCGTGAATATTTAGTCATCAAAAAGGGATTTCCTGCGATGCACGTCGCAGCCAAAAATCGCGAACGACGACCTTCTCCGCCGTTCACGGACCCGTCGTCCAGCCGTATATTGCGAACGAGGATTCGCGCAGGGACGCCGACGGACCCACGCCATCGCGAGAAGTCCAACAAACGTTATCATTTAGAGAAAAGAGAACTCGCAACAAGGATTTTATAGGCGAACCTGCGAAAGGATCATTGTCGAAGTCTGCCCCGGTAGACCGCAACGAACTCGTGACCCCACGTACGAATGCCGCACAGCCGTCCATCGAGATGAAGTGGGCGTCCCGAAAAACTCCTGCACGGATTTTCGTGAATATGTAGTCATCATAAAGGGATTTCCTACGATGCACGTCACGGCCAAAAATCTTGAACGATGACCTTTTCCGCCGTTCACGGACCCGTCGTCCAGCCGTATATTGCGAACGAGGATTCGCGCAGGGACGCCGACGGTCCCGCGTCATCGCGTGAAGTCCAACAAACGTTACCATTTAGTGAAAAGAGAACTCACAACAAGGATTTTATAGGTGAACCTGCGAAAGGATCATTGTCGATGTCTGCCACGGCAGACCGCAGTGAACTCGTGACCCCACGTACGAACACCGCACAGCCGTCCATCGAGACAGAGTGGGCGTCCCGAAAAACTCCTACATGAATTTTCGCGAGTATGTAGGCAGCAAAAATGGATTTCCTGCGATGCACGTTGCGGCCAAAAATCGCTAACGACGACATTGTCCGCCGTTCACAGACCCGTCCTCCAGCTGTATATTGTGAACGAGGATTCGCGCACGGGCGCCGACGAACCCACGTCATCGCGAGATGTCCAATAAGAATTAACGCTTAGAGAAAAGAGAACTCGTACGAAGGATTCTATAGTTGAACCTGCGAAAGGATCATTGTCGATGTCTGCCCCGGCAGACAACAACGAATTCGTGACCCGATGTACAAATGCCGGTCAGGCCTTCCATCGAGACAGAGTGGACGCCCCAAAAAACTCATGCGCGGATTTTCGCGAATATGTAGGCAGCAAATGGATTTCCAGCGATGCACGTCACGGCCAAAAATCGCGAATGACGACCTTGTCCACCGTTCACGGACCCGTCGTCCAGCCGTTTATTGCGATCGACGATTCGCGAACGGGGGCCGAAAAACCCACGTCAAAGCGAGAAGTCCAATAAGAATTATCGTTTAGAGAAAAGAGAACTCGTAGCAAGTATTCTATAGGTTAACCTGCGAAAGGATCATTGTCGATGTCTGCCCCGGCAGACCGCAGCGACCTCGTAACCCCATGTACGAATGCCGCACAGCCGTCCATCGAGATAGAGTGGGCGTCCCGAAAAACTCCTGCACGGATATTCGTGAATATGTAGTCATCAAAAAGGAATTTTCTGCGATGCACGTCGCGGCCAAAAATCGTGAACGACGACCTTCTCCGCCGTTCACGGACCCGTCGTCCAGCCGTATATTGCGAAAGAGGATTCGCGCACGGACGTCGACGAACCCGCGTTACCGCGAGAAGTCCAGTAAGAATAATCGTTTAGAGAAAAGAGAACTCGTAACAAGGATTCTATAATTGAACCTGGGAAAAGATCATTGTCGATGTCTGCCTCGGCAGACAACAGCGAATTCGTGACCCGACGTACGAATGCTGGTCAGGCCGTCCATCGAGGTAGAGTGGGCGTCCGAAAAAACTTCGGCGCAGATTTTTGGGAATATGTAGGCAGCAAAAATGGATTTCCTGCGATGCATGTCCCGGCCAAAAATCGCGAACGACCACCTTGTCCGCGGTTCACAGACCCGTAGTCCAGCTGTATATTGCCAACGAGGATTCGGGCACGGGCGCCGACGAACCCGCGTCACCGTGAGAAGTCCAACAAGCGTTATCGTTTAGAGAAAAGAGAACTCCCAAGAAGGATTTTATAGGTGAACCTGCGAAAGGATCATTGTCGATGTCTGCCCCGACAGACCGCAGCGAACTCGTAACCCCACGTACGAATGCCGCACAGCCGTCCATCGAGACAGAGTGGGCGTCCCAAAAAACTCCTGCGCGGATTTTCGCGAGTTTGTAGGCAGCAAAAATGGATTTCCTGCGATGCACGTCGCGGCCAAAAATCGCGAACGACGACCTCGTCCTCGGTTCCCGGATCCGTCGTCCAGCCGTATATTGCGAACGAGGATTCGCGCACGGGCGCCGACGAACCCGCGTCACTGCGAGAAGTCCAGTAAGAATAATCGTTTAGAGAAAAGAGAACTCGTAACAAGGATTCTATAATTGAACCTTCGAAAAGATCATTGTCGATGTCTGCCCCGGCAGACAACAGCGAATTCGTGACCCGACATACGAATGCCGGTCAGGCCGTCCATCGAGGTAGAGTGTGCGTCCCAAAAAACTTCTGCGCCGATTTTTGCGAATATGTAGGCCGCAAAAATGGATTTCCTGCGATGCACGTCGCGGCCAAAAATCGCGAACGACGACCTTGTCCGCGGTTCACGGACCCGTCGTCCAGCCGTATAATTCGAACGAGGATTCGCGCACGGGCGCCGATGAACCCGCGTCACCGCGAGAAGTCCAGTAAGAATTATCGTTTAGAGAAAAGAGAACTCGTAACAAGGATGATATAATTGAACCTGCGAAAGGATAATTGTCGATGTCTGCCCCGGCAAACAACAGCGAATTCGTGACCCGACGTACGAATGCCGGTCACGCCTTCCATCGAGATAGAGTGGGCGCCCCAAAAAACTCCTGCGCGGATTTTCGCGAGTATGTAGGCAGCAAAAATGGATTTCCTGCGATGCACGTCACGGCCAAAAATCGCAAACGACGACCTTGTCCGCAATTCGCGGACCCGTAGTCAAGCCGTATATTGCGAACGAGGATTCGCGCACGGGCGCCGACGAACCCGCGTCACCGCGAGAAGTCTAGTAAGAATTATCGTTTAGAGAAAAGAGAACTCGTAACAAGGATTCTAAAGTTGAACCTGCGAACGGATCACTGTTGATGTTTGCCCCGGCAGACAATAGCGAATTCGTGACCTGACGTAGGAATGCCGGTCAGGTCTTCCATCGAGACAGAGTGGGCGCCCCAAAAAACTCTTGCGCGGATTTTCGTGAATATGTAGGCAGCAAAAATGGATTTCCTGCGACGCACGTCGCACCAAAAATTTCGAACGACGATCTTGTCCACCGTTCACGGACCCGTCGTCCAGCCGTTTATTGCGATCGACGATTCGCGCACGGGGGCCGACAAGCCCACGACATCGCGAGAAGTCCAATAAGAATTATCGTTTAGAGAAAAGAGAACTCGTTACAACGATTCTATAGTTGAACCTGCGAAAGGATCATTGTCGATGTCTCCCTTGGCAGACAACAGCGAATTCGTGACCTTACGTACGAATGCCGGTCAGGCCTTCCATCGAGACATAGTGGGCGCCCCAAAAAACTCTTGCGCGGATTTTTGCGAATATGTAGGCAGCAAAAATGGATTTCCTGCGATGCACGTCCCGGCCAAAAATCGCGAACGACGACCTTGTCCAAGGTTCACGGACCCGTCGTCCAGCCGTATATTGCGAACAAGGATTCGGGCACGGGCGCCGACGAACCCACGTCACCGCGAGAAGTCCAACAAGAGTTATCGTTTAGAGAAAAGAGACCTCCCAACAAGGATTTTATAGGTGAACCTGCGAAAGGATAATTGTCGATGTCTGCCCCGGCAGACAACAGCGAATTCGTGAGTCGACGTACAATTGCCGGTTAGGCCTTCCATCGAGAAAGAGTGGGCGCCCCAAAAATCTCCTGCGCGGATTTTCGCGAGTTTGTAGGCAGCAAAAATGGATTTCCTGCGATGCACGTCACGGCCAAAAATCGCGAACGACGGCATCGTCCGCGGTTCCCGGACCTGTCGTCCATCCGTATATTGCGAACGAGGATTCGCGCACGGGCGCCAACGAACCCGCATCACCGCGAGAAGTCCAGTAAGAATTATCGTTTAGAGAAAAGAGAACTCGTAACAAGGATTATATAATTGAACCTGCGAAAGGATAATTATCGATGTCTGCCCCGGCAGACAACAGCGAATTCATGACCCGACGTACGAATGCCGGTCAGGCCTTCCATCGAGATAGAGTGGGCGCCCCGAAAAACTCCTGTGCGGATTTTCGCGAGAATGTAGGCAGCAAAAATGGATTTCCTGCGATGCACGTCACGGCCAAAAATCGCAAACGACGACCTTGTCCGCAGTTCGCGGACCCGTAGTCAAGCCGTATATTGCGAACGAGGATTTGCGCACAGACGCCGACGAACTCGCGTCACCGCGAGAAGTCCAGTAAGAATTATCGTTTAGAGAAAAGAGAACTCGTAACAAGGATTATATAATTGAACATGCGAAAGGATAATTTTCGATGTCTGCCCCGGCTGACAACAACGAATTCGTGACCCGACGTACGAATGCCGGTCAGGCCTTCCATCGACACAGAGTGGGCGCCCCGAAAAACTCCTGCGCGGATTTTCGCGAGTATGTAGGCAGCAAAAATGGATTTCCTGGGATGCACGTCGCGGCCAAAAATCGCGAATGACGAGCTTGACCGCGGTTCCCGAACCCGTCGTCCATCCGTATATTGCGAACGAGGATTTGCTCATGGGCGCCGACGAACCCGCGTCACCGCGAGAAGTCCAGTAAGAATTATCATTTAAAGAAAATAGAACTCGTAACGAGGATTCTATAGTTGAACCTGCGAAAGGATCATTGTCAGTGTCTGCCCCGGCAGATAACAGCGAATTCGTGACCCGACGTACGAATGCCGGTCAGGCCTTCGATTGAGACAGAGTGAGCGCCCCAAAAAACTCCTGCCCGGATATTCACGAATATGTAGGCAGCAAAAATGGAATTCGTACGATTCATGTCACGGCCAAAATCGCGAATTACGACCGAGTCCACGGTTCACGGACCCGTCGTCCAGCCGTATATTGCGAACAAGGATTCGCGCACGGGCGCCGACGAACCCCCGTCACCGCGAGAAGTCTATTAAGCCTTATCGTTTACAGAAAAGAGAACTCGAAACAAGGATTATGTAGTTAAACCTGCGAAGGATAATTGTCGATGTCTGCCACGGCAGACAACAGCGAATTCGTGACCCGACGTACGAATTCCGGTCAGGCCTTCCATCGAGACAGAGTGGGCGCCCCAAAAAACCCCTGCGCGGATTTTTGCGAATATATAGGTAGCAAAAATGGATTTCCTACGATGCACGTCGCAGGCAAGAATCTCGAACGACGACCTTGTCCACGGTTCACGGACCCGTCGTCCAGCCGTATATTGCGAACGAGGATTCGCGCACGGGCGCCGACGAACCCGTGTCACCGCGAGAAGTCCAGTAAGAATTATCGTTTAGAGAAAAGAGAACTCGTAACAAGGATTCTATAGTTGAACCTGTGAAAGGATCATTGTCAATGTCTGCCACGGTAGACAACAGCGAATTCGTGACCCGACGTACGAATGCCGGTCAGGCCTTCCATCGAGAAAGACAACAGCGAATTCGTGACCTGACGTACGAATGCCGGTCAGGCCTTCGATCGAGACAAAGTGGGCGCCCCAAAAAACTCCTGCCCGGATGTTCACGAATATGTAGGCAACAAAAATGGAATTCCTACGATTCATGTCACGGCCAAAAATCGCGAATTACGACCGAGTCCGCGGTTCACGGACCGGTCGTCCAGCCGTATATTGCGAACAAGAATTCGCGGAAGGGGGCCGACGAACCCGCATCACCGCGAGAAGTCCAATAAGAATTATCGTTTAGAAAAAAGAGAACTCGTAACAAGGATTCTATAATTGAACCTGCGAAAGGATCATTGTCGATGTCTGCCCCGGCAGACAACAGCGAATTCGTGACTCGACGTACGAATGCCGGTCAGGCCTTCCATCGAGACAGAGTAGGCGCCCCAAAAAACTCCTGCACGGATTTTCGTGAATATGTATGCAGCAAAAATGGATTTCCTACAATGCACGTCGCGGCCAAAAATCGCGAACGACGACCTTGTCCGCCGTTCACGGACCCGTCGCCCAGCCGTATATTGCGGACTAGGATTCGCGGACGGGCGCCGACGAACCTGCGTCACCGCGAGAAGTCCAGTAAGAATTATCGTTTAAAGAAAAGAGAACTCGTAACGAGGATTCTATAGTTGAACCTGCGAAAGGATCATTGTCAATGTCTGCCCCGGTAGACAACAGCGAATTCGTGACCCGACTTACGAATGCCGGTCAGGCCTTCCATCAAGATAGAGTGGGCGCCCCAAAAAACTCCTGTGCGGATTTTCACGAATATGTAGGCAGCAAAAATGGAATTCCTACGATGCACGTCACGGCCAAAAATCGCGAATAACGACCGAGTCCGCGGTTCACAGACCCGTCGTCCAGCCGTATATTGCGAACGAGGATTCGCGCACGGGCGCTGATGAACCTGCGTCACCGCAAGAAGTCCAATAAGAATTATCGTTTAGAGAAAAGAGAACTCGTAACGAGGATTCTATAGTTAAACCTGCGAAAGGATCATTGTCAATGTCTGCCCTGGCAGACAACAGCGAATTCGTGACCCGACGTATGAATGCCGGTCAGGCCTTCCATCGAGACAGAGTGGGCGCCCCAAAAAACACTTGCCCAGATTTTCACGAATATGTTGGCTGCAAAAATGGAATTCCTACGATTCACTTCACAGCCAAAAATCGCGAATTACGACCGAGCCTGCGGTTCACGGACACGTCGTCCAGCCGTATGTTGCGAACAAAGATTTGCGCACGGGCGCCGACGAACCTGCGTCACCGCGAGAAGTCCAGTAAGAAAGATCGTTTAGAAAAAAGAGAACTCGTAACAAGGATTCTATAATTGAACCTGCGAAAGGATCATTGTCGATGTCTACCCCGGCAGACAACAGCGAATTCGTGACCCGACGTACGAATGCCGGTCAGGCCTTCCATCGAGAAAGAGCGGGCGCCCAAAAAAACTCCTGCGCGGATTTTCGTGAATATGTATGCAGCAAAAATGGATTTCCTACAATGAACGTCGCGGCCAAAAATCGCGAACGACGACCTTGTCCACGGTTCACGGACCCGTCGTCCAGCCGTATATTGCGAAAGAGTATTCGCGCACGGGCTCCGACGAACCCGTGTCACCGCGAGAAGTCCAGTAAGAATTTTCGTTTAAAGAAAAGAAAACTCGTAACGAGGATTCTATAGTTGAACCTGCGAAAGGATGATTGCCAGTGTCTGCCCCGGTAGACAACAGCGAATTCGTGACCCGACGTACGAATGCCGGTCAGGCCTTCGATCGAGATAGAGTGGGCGCCCCAAAAAACTCCTGCCCGGATTTTCACGAATATGTAGGCAGCAAAAATGGAATTCCTACGATTCACGTCACGGCCAAAAATTGCGAATTACGACCGAGTCCGCGGTTCACGGACCCGTCGTCCAGCCGTATATTGCGAACAAGGATTCGCGCAAGGGGGCCGACGAACCCGCGTCACCGCGAGAAGTCCAATAAGAATTATCGTTTAGAAAAAAGAGAACTCGTAACAAGGATTCTATAATTGAACCTGCGAAAGGATCATTGTCAATGTCTGCCCCGGCAGACAACAGCGAATTCGTGACCCGACGTACGAATGCCGGTCAGGCCTTCCATCGAGACAGAGTAGGCGCCCCAAAAAACTCCTGCGCGGATTTTCGTGAATATGTATGCAGCAAAAATGGATTTCCTACGATGCACATCGCGGCCAAAAATCGCGAACGACGACCTTGTCTGCCGTTCACGGACCCGTCGCCCAGCCGTATATTGCGAACTAGGATTCGCGGACGGGCGCCCACGAACCTGCGTCACCGCGAGAAGTCCAGTAAGAATTATCGTTTAGAGAAAAGAGAACTCGTAACGAGGATTCTATAGTTGAACCTGCGAAAGGATCATTGTCAATGTCTGCCCCGGCAGACAACAGCGAATTCGTGACCCGACTTACGAATGCCGGTCAGGCCTTCCATCGAGATAGAGTGGGCGCCCCAAAAAACTCCTGTGCGGATTTTCACGAATATGTTGGCAGCAAAAATGGAATTCCTACGATGCACGTCACGTCACGGCCAAAAATCGCGAATAACGACCGAGTCCGCGGTTCACAGACCCGTCGTCAAGCTGTATATTGCGAACGAGAATTCGCGCACGGCCGCTGATGAACCTGCGTCACCGCAAGAAGTCCAATAAGAATTATCGTTTAGAGAAAAGAGAACTCGTAACGAGGATTCTATAGTTGAACCTGCGAAAGGATCATTGTCAATGTCTGCCCCGGCAGACAACAGCGAATTCGTGACCCGACGTATGAATGCCGGTCAGGCCTTCCATCGAGACAGAGTGGGCGCGCCAAAAAACTCCTGCCCAGATTTTCACGAATATGTTGGCAGCAAAAATGGAATTCCTACGATTCACTTCACGGCCAAAAATCGCGAATTACGACCGAGTCTGCGGTTCACGGACACGTCGTCCAGCCGTATGTTGCGAACAAAGATTTGCGCACGGGCGCCGACGAACCTGCGTCACCGTGAGAAGTCCAGTAGGAATTATCGTTTAGAAAAAAGAAAACTCGTAACAAGGATTCTATAATTGAACCTGCGAAAGGATCATTGTCGATGTCTGCCCCGGCAGACAACAGCGAATTCGTGACCCGACGTACGAATGCCGGTCAGGCCTTCCATCGAGAAGGAGCGGGCGCCCCAAAAAACTCCTGCGCGGATTTTCGTGAATATGTATGCAGCAAAAATGGATTTCCTACGATGCACGTCGCGGCCAAAAATCGCGAACGACGACCTTGTTCACGGTTCACGGACCCGTCGTCCAGCCGTATATTGCGAAAGAGGATTCGCGCACGGGCTCCGACGAACCCGTGTCACCGCGAGAAGTCCAGTAAGAATTTTCGTGTAAAGAAAAGAGAACTCGTAACGAGGATTCTATAGTTGAACCTGCGAAAGGATCATTGCCAGTGTGTGCCCCGGTGGACAACAGTGAATTCGTGACCCGACGTACGAATGCCGGTCAGGCCTTCGATCGAGACAGAGTGGGCGCCCCAAAAAACTCCTCCCCGGATTTTCACGAATATGTAGGCAGCAAAAATGGAATTCCTACGATTCACGTCACGGCGAAAAATCGCGAATTACGACCGAGTCCGCGGTTCACGGACCCGTCGTCCAGCCGTATATTGCGAACAAGGATTCGCGCAAGGGGGCCGACGAACCCGCGGCACCGCGAGAAGTCCAATAAGAATTATCGTTTAGAAAAAAGAGAACTCGTAACAAGGATTCTATAATTGAACCTGCGAAAGGATCATTGTCAATGTCTGGCCCGGCAGACAACAACGAATTCGTGACCCGATGTACGAATGCCGGTCAGGCCTTCCATCGAGACAGAGTAGGCGCCCAAAAAATCTCCTGCGCGGATTTTCGTGAATATGTATGCAGCAAAAATGGATTTCCTACGATGCACGTCGCGGCCAAAAATCGTGAACGACGACCTTGTCCGCCGTTCACGGACCCGTCGCCCAGCCGTATATTGCGAACTAGGATTCGCGGACGGGAGCCGACGAACCTGCGTCACTGCGAGAAGTCCAGTAAGAATTATCGTTTAAAGAAAAGAGAACTCGTAATGAGGATCCTATAGTTGAACCTGCGAAAGGATCATTGTCAATGTCTGCCCCGGTAGACAACAGCGAATTCGTGACCCGACGTACGAATGCCAGTCAGGCCTTCCATCGAGATAGAGTGGGCGCCCCAAAAAACTCCTGTGCGGATTTTCACGAATATGTAGGCAGCGAAAATGGAATTCCTACGATGCACGTCACGGCCAAAAATCGCGAATAACAACCGAGTCCGCGGTTCACAGACCCGTCGTCTTGCCGTATATTGTGAACGAGGATTCGCGCACGGGCGCTGATGAACCTGCGTCACCGCAAGAAGTCCAATAAGAATTATCGTTTAGAGAAAAGAGAACTCGTAACGAGGATTCTATAGTTGAACCTGCGAAAGGATCATTGTCAATGTCTGCCCCGGCAGACAACAGCGAATTCGTGACCCGACGTATGAATGCCGGTCAGGCCTTCCATCGAGACAGAGTGAGCGCCCCAAAAAACTCCTGCCCAGATTTTCACGAATATGTTGGCAGCAAAAATGGAATTCCTACGATTCACTTCACGGCCAAAAATCGCAAAATACGACCGAGTCCGCGGTTCACGGACACGTCGTCCATCCGTTTATTGCGAACAAAGATTTGCGCACGGGCGCCGACGAACCCGCGTCACCGCGAGAAGCCCAGTAAGAATTATCGTTTAGAAAAAAGAGAACTCGTAACAACGATTCTGTAATTGAACCTGCGAAAGGATCATTGTCGATGTCTGCCCCGGCAGACAACAGCGAATTCATGACCCGACGTACGAATGCCGGTCATGCCTTCCATCGAGACAGAGTAGGCGCCCCAAAAAACACCTGCGCGGATTTTCGTGAATATGTATGCAGCAAAATTGGATTTCCTACGATGCACGTCGCGGCCAAAAATCGCGAACGACGACCTTGTCCGCCGTTCACGGACCCGTCGCCCAACCGTATATTGCGAACTAGGATTCGCGCACGGGCGCCAACGAACTTGCGTCACCGCGAGAAGTCCAGTAAGAATTATCGTTTAAAGAAAAGAGAACTCGTAACGAGGATTCTATAGTTGAACCTCCGAAAGGATCATTGTAAATGTCTGCCCCGGCAGACAACAGCGAATTCATGACCCGACGTACGAATGCCGGTCAGGCCTTCCATCAAGACAGAGTGGGCGCCCCAAAAAACTTCTGTGCGGATTTTCACGAATATGTAGGCAGAAAAAATGTAATTCCTACGATGCACGTCACGGCCAAAATTCGCGAATAACGACCGAGTCCGCGGTTCACAGACCCGTCGTCCAGCCGTATATTGCGAACGAGGATTCGCGCACGGGCGCTGATGAACCTGCGTCACCGCAAGAAGTCCAATAAGAATTATCGTTTAGTCTCAATGTCTGCCCCGGCAGACAACAGCGAATTCGTGACCCGACGTATGAATGCCGGTCAGGCCTTCCATCGAGACAGAGTGGGCGCCCCAAAAAACTCCTGCCCAGATTTTCACGAATATGTTGGCAGCAAAAATGGAATTCCTACGATTCACTTCACGGCCAAAAATCGCGAGTTACGACCGAGTCCACGGTTCACAGACACGTCGTCTAGCCGTATATTGCGATCAAAGATTTGCGCACGGGCGCCGACGAACCCGCGTCACCGCGAGAAGTCCAATAAGAATTATTGTTTAGAAAAAAGAGAACTCGTAACAAGGATTCTATAATTGAACCTGCGAAAGGATCATTGTCGATGTCTGCCCCGGCAGACAACAGCGAATTCGTGACCCGACGTACGAATGCCGGTCATGCCTTCCATCGAGACAGAGTAGGCGCCCCAAAAAACTCCTGCGCGGATTTTCGTGAATATGTATGCAGCAAAATTGGATTTCCTACGATGCACGTCGCGGCCAAAAATCGCGAACGACGACCTTGTCCGCCGTTCACGGACCCGTCGCCCAACCGTATATTGCGAACTAGGATTCGCGCACGGGCGCCGACGAACTTGCGTCACCGCGAGAAGTCCAGTAAGAATTATCGTTTAAAAAAAAAAGAACTCGTAACGAGGATTCTATAGTTGAACCTGCGAAAGGATCATTGTCAATGTCTGCCCCGGCAGACAACAGCGAATTCGTGACCTGACGTACGAATGCCGGTCAGGCCTTCCATCAAGACAGAGTGGGCGCCCCAAAAAACTCCTGCGCGGATTTTCGCGAGTATGTATGCAGCAAAAATGGAATTCCTACGATTCACTTCACGGCCAAAAATCGCGAATTATGACCGAGTCCGCGGTTCACGGACCCGTCGTCCACCCGTATATTGCGAACAAGGATTCGCGCACGGGCGCCGACGAACCCGCGTCACCGCCAGAAATGTAGTAAGAATTTTCGTTTAGAAAAAAGAGAACTCGTAATAAGGATTCTATAATTTAACCTGCGAAAGGATCATTGTCGATGTCTGCCCCGGCAGACAACAGTGAATTCGTGACCCGACGTACGAATGCCGGTCAGGCCGTCCATCGAGACAGAGTAGGCGCCCCAAAAAACTCCTGCGCGGATTTTCGTGAATATGTATGCAGCAAAAATGGATTTCCTACGATGCACGTCGCGGCCAAAAATCGCGAACGACGACCTTGTCCGCCGTTCACGGACCCGTCTCCCAGCCGTATATTGCGAACTAGGATTCGCGCACGGGCGCTGACGAACCTGCGTCACCGCGAGAAGTCCAGTAAGAATTATCGTTTAAAGAAAAGAGAACTCGTAACGAGGATTCTATAGTTGAACCTGCGAAAGGATCATTGTCAATGTCTGCCCCGGCAGACAACAGCGAATTCGTGACCCGACGTACGAATGCCGGTCTGGCCTTCCATCGAGACAGAGTGGGCGCCCCAAAAAACTCCTGCGCGGATTTTCACGAATATGTAGGCAGCAAAAATGGAATTCCTACGATGCACGTCAAGGCCAAAAATCGCGAATAACGACCGAGTCCGCGGTTCACAGACCCTTCGTCCAGCCGTATATTGCGAACGAGGATTCGCCCACGGGCGCCGACGAACCTGCGTCACCGCGAGAAGTCCAATAAGAATTATCGTTTAGAGAAAACGGAACTCGTAACGAGGATTCTATAGTTGAACCTGCGAAAGGATCATTGTCAATGTCTGCCCCGGCAGACAACAGCGAACTTGTGACCCGACGTACGAATGTCGGTCACGCCTTCCATCGAGATAGAGTGGGCGTCCGAAAAAATTCCTGCGCGGATTTTTTTGAATATGTAGACATCGAAAAGGGATTTCCTTCGATGCACGTCGCGGCTAAACATCCCGAACGACGACCTTGTCCTCAGCTCACGGACCCGTTGTCCAGCCGTATATTGCGATCGAGGATTCGCGCAGGGACGCCGACCGACCCGCGTCATCGCGAGACGTCCAACAAATCTTATCGTTTAGAGAAAAAGAGAACTACTAACATGGATTCCATAGGCGAACCTGCGAAAGGATCACTGTCGACGTCTGCCCCGGCAGACAGCAGAGAACTCGTGACCCGACGTCCGAATGCCGCACAGCCGTCCATCGCGACAGAGTGGGCGTCCCAAAAAACTCCTGCGCGGATTTTTTTGAATATGTTGGCATCAAAGAGGGATTTCCTGCGATGCACGTCGCGGCTAAACATCCCGAACGATGAACTCGTCCTCAGTTCACGGACCCGTCGTCCAGCCGTATATTACGAACGAGGATTCGCGCAGGGACGCCGACCGACCCGCGTCATCGCGAGACGTCCAACAATTCTTATCGTTTAGAGAAAAAGAGAACTACTAACATGGATTCCATAGGCGAACTTGCGAAAGGATCACTGTCGACGTCTGCCCCGGCAGACAGCAGAGAACTCGTGACCCGACGTACGAATGCCGCACAGCTGTCCATCGCGACAGAGTGGGCGTCGGAAAAAACTCCCGCGCGGATTTTTTTGAATATGTAGGCATCCAAAACGGATTTCCTTCGATGCACGTCGCGGCTAAACATCCCGAACGACGACCTTGTCCTCAGCTCACGGACCCGTCGTCTAGCCGTATATTGCGATCGAGGATTCGCGCAGGGACGCCGACCGACCCGCGTCATCGCGAGACGTCCAACAAATCTTATCGTTTAGAGAAAAAGAGAACTACTAACATGGATTCCATAGGCGAACCTGCGAAAGGATCACTGTCGACGTCTGCCCCGGCAGACAGCAGAGAACTCGTGACCCGACATACGAATGCCGCACAGCCGTCCATCGCGACAGAGTGGGCGTCCCAAAAAAATCCTGCGCGGATTTTTTTGAATATGTTGGCATCAAAGAGGGATTTCCTGCGATGCACGTCGCGGCTAAACATCCCGAACGATGAACTCGTCCTCAGTTCACGGACCCGTCGTCCAGCCGTATATTGCGAACGAGGGTTCGCGCAGGGACGCCGACCGACCTCCGTCATCGCGAGACGTCCAAAAAATCTTATCGTTTAGAGAAAAAGAGAACTACTAACATGGATTCCATAGGCGAACCTGCGAAAGGATCACTTTCGACGTCTGCCCCGGCAGACAGCAGAGAACTCGTGACCCGACGTACGAATGCCGCACAGCCGTCCATCGCGACAGAGTGGGCGTCCCAAAAAACTCCTCCGCGGATTTTTTTGAATGTGTTGGCATCAAAAAGAGATTTCCTGCGATGCACGTCGCGGCTAAACATCCCGAACGACGAACTCGTCCTCAGTTCACGGACCCGTCGTCCAGCCGTATATTGCGATCGAGGATTCGCGCAGGGACGCCGACCGACCCGCGTCATCGCGAGACGTCCAACAAATCTTATCGTTTAGAGAAAAAGAGAACTACTAACATGGATTCCATAGGCGAACCTGCGAAAGGATCACTTTCGACGTCTGCCCCGGCAGATAGCAGAGAACTCGTGACCCGACGTACAAATGCCGCACAGCCGTCCATCGCGACAGAGTGGGCGTCCCAAAAAACTCCTCCGCGGATTTTTTTGAATGTGTTGGCATCAAAAAGAGATTTCCTGCGATGCACGTCGCGGCTAAACATCCCGAACGACGAACTCGTCCTCAGTTCACGGACCCGTCGTCCAGCCGTATATTGCGAACGAGGGTTCGCGCAGGGACGCCGACCGACCTCCGTCATCGCGAGACGTCCAAAAAATCTTATCGTTTAGAGAAAAAGAGAACTACTAACATGGATTCCATAGGCGAACCTGCGAAAGGATCACTTTCGACGTCTGCCCCGGCAGACAGCAGAGAACTCGTGACCCGACGTACGAATGCCGCACAGCCGTCCATCGCGACAGAGTGGGCGTCCCAAAAAACTCCTGCGCGGATTTTTTTAAATATATGTTGGCATCAAAGAGGGATTTCCTACGATGCACGTCGCGGCTAAACATCCCGAACGATGAACTCGTCCTCAGTTCACGGACCCGTCGTCCAGCCGTATATTGCGATCGAGGATTCGCGCAGGGACGCCGACCGACCCGCGTCATCGCGAGACGTCCAACAAATCTTATCGTTTAGAGAAAAAGAGAACTACTAACATGGATTCCATAGGCGAACCTGCGAAAGGATCACTTTCGACGTCTGCCCCGGCAGATAGCAGAGAACTCGTGACCCGACGTACAAATGCCGCACAGCCGTCCATCGCGACAGAGTGGGCGTCCCAAAAAACTCCTCCGCGGATTTTTTTGAATGTGTTGGCATCAAAAAGAGATTTCCTGCGATGCACGTCGCGGCTAAACATCCCGAACGATGAACTCGTCCTCAGTTCACGGACCCGTCGTCCAGCCGTATATTGCGAACGAGGGTTCGCGCAGGGACGCCGACCGACCTCCGTCATCGCGAGACGTCCAAAAAATCTTATCGTTTAGAGAAAAAGAGAACTACTAACATGGATTCCATAGGCGAACCTGCGAAAGGATCACTTTCGACGTCTGCCCCGGCAGACAGCAGAGAACTCGTGACCCGACGTACGAATGCCGCACAGCCGTCCATCGCGACAGAGTGGGCGTCCCAAAAAACTCCTGCGCGGATTTTTTTAAATATATGTTGGCATCAAAGAGGGATTTCCTACGATGCACGTCGCGGCTAAACATCCCGAACGATGAACTCGTCCTCAGTTCACGGACCCGTCGTCCAGCCGTATATTGCGATCGAGGATTCGCGCAGGGACGCCGACCGACCCGCGTCATCGCGAGACGTCCAACAAATCTTATCGTTTAGAGAAAAGAGAACTACTAACATGGATTCCATAGGCGAACCTGCGAAAGGATCACTGTCGACGTCTGCCCCGGCTGACAGCAGAGAACTCGTGACCCGACGTACGAATGCCGCACAGCCGTCCATCGCGACAGAGTGGGCGTCCGAAAAAACTCCTGCGCGGATTTTTTTGAGTATGTAGGCACCCAAAAGGGATTTCCTTCGATGCACGTCGCGGCTAAACATCCCGAACGACGACCTTGTCCTCAGCTCACGGACCCGTCGTCCAGCCGTATATTGCGATCGAGGATTCGCGCAGGGACGCCGACCGACCCGCGTCATCGCGAGACGTCCAACAAATCTTATCGTTTAGAGAAAAAGAGAACTACTAACATGGATTCCATAGGCGAACCTGCGAAAGGATCACTGTCGACGTCTGCCCCGGCAGACAGCAGAGAACTCGTGACCCGACATACGAATGCCGCACAGCCGTCCATCGCAAAAGAGTGGGCATCCCAAAAAACTCCTGCGCGGATTTTTTTGAATATGTTGGCATCAAAGAGGGATTTCCTGCGATGCACGTCGCGGCTAAACATCCCGAACGATGAACTCGTCCTCAGTTCACGGACCCGTCGTCCAGCCGTATATTGCGATCGAGGATTCGCGCAGGGACGCCGACCGACCCGCGTCATCGCGAGACGTCCAACAAATCTTATCGTTTAGAGAAAAAGAGAACTACTAACATGGATTCCATAGGCGAACCTGCGAAAGGATCACTGTCGACGTCTGCCCCGGCAGACAGCAGAGAACTCGTGACCCGACATACGAATGCCGCACAGCCGTCCATCGCAAAAGAGTGGGCGTCCCAAAAAACTCCTGCGCGGATTTTTTTGAATATGTTGGCATCAAAGAGGGATTTCCTGCGATGCACGTCACGGCTAAACATCCCGAACGATGAACTCGTCCTCAGTTCACGGACCCGTCGTCCAGCCGTATATTGCGATCGAGGATTCGCGCAGGGACGCCGACCGACCCGCGTCATCGCGAGACGTCCAACAAATCTTATCGTTTAGAGAAAAAGAGACTACTAACATGGATTCCATAGGCGAACCTGCGAAAGGATCACTGTCGACGTCTGCCCCGGCTGACAGCAGAGAACTCGTGACCCGACGTACGAATGCCGCACAGCCGTCCATCGCGACAGAGTGGGCGTCCGAAAAAACTCCTGCGCGGATTTTTTTGAATATGTAGGCATCCAAAAGGGATTTCCTTCGATGCACGTCGCGGCTAAACATCCCGAACGACGACCTTGTCCTCAGCTCACGGACCCGTCGTCCAGCCGTATATTGCGATCGAGGATTCGCGCAGGGACGCCGACCGACCCGCGTCATCGCGAGACGTCCAACAAATCTTATCGTTTAGAGAAAAAGAGAACTACTAACATGGATTCCATAGGCGAACCTGCGAAAGGATCACTGTCGACGTCTGCCCCGGCAGACAGCAGAGAACTCGTGACCCGACATACGAATGCCGCACAGCCGTCCATCGCAAAAGAGTGGGCGTCCCAAAAAACTCCTGCGCGGATTTTTTTGAATATGTTGGCATCAAGGAGGGATTTCCTGCGATGCACGTCGCGGCTAAACATCCCGAACGATGAACTCGTCCTCAGTTCACGGACCCGTCGTCCAGCCGTATATTGCGAACGAGGATTCGCGCAGGGACGCCGACCGACCCGCGTCATCGCGAGACGTCCAACAAATCTTATCGTTTAGAGAAAAAGAGAACTACTAACATGGATTCCATAGGCGAACCTGCGAAAGGATCACTATCGACGTCTGCCCCGGCTGACAGCAGAGAACTCGTGACCCGACGTACGAATGCCGCACAGCCGTCCATCGCGACAGAGTGGGCGTCCGAAAAACTCCTGCGCGGATTTTTTTGAATATGTAGGCATCCAAAAGGGATTTCCTTCGATGCACGTCGCGGCTAAACATCCCGAACGACGACCTTGTCCTCAGCTCACGGACCCGTCGTCCAGCCGTATATTGCGATCGAGGATTCGCGCAGGGACGCCGACCGACCCGCGTCATCGCGAGACGTCCAACAAATCTTATCGTTTAGAGAAAAAGAGAACTACTAACATGGATTCCATAGGCGAACCTGCGAAAGGATCACTGTCGACGTCTGCCCCGGCAGACAGCAGAGAACTCGTGACCCGACATACGAATGCCGCACAGCCGTCCATCGCAAAAGAGTGGGCGTCCCAAAAAACTCCTGCGCGGATTTTTTTGAATATGTTGGCATCAAAAGGGATTTCCTGCGATGCACGTCGCGGCTAAACATCCCGAACGACGACCTTGTCCTCAGTTCACGGACCCGTCGTCCAGCCGTATATTGCGATCGAGGATTCGCGCAGGGACGCCGACCGACCCGCGTCATCGCGAGACGTCCAACAAATCTTATCGTTTAGAGAAAAAGAGAACTACTAACATGGATTCCATAGGCGAACCTGCGAAAGGATCACTGTCGACGTCTGCCCCGGCAGACAGCAGAGAACTCGTGACCCGACATACGAATGCCGCACAGCCGTCCATCGCAAAGAGTGGGCGTCCCAAAAAACTCCTGCGCGGATTTTTTTGAATATGTTGGCATCAAAGAGGGATTTCCTGCGATGCACGTCGCGGCTAAACATCCCGAACGATGAACTCGTCCTCAGTTCACGGACCCGTCGTCCAGCCGTATATTGCGATCGAGGATTCGCGCAGGGACGCCGACCGACCCGCGTCATCGCGAGACGTCCAACAAATCTTATCGTTTAGAGAAAAGAGAACTACTAACATGGATTCCATAGGCGAACCTGCGAAAGGATCACTGTCGACGTCTGCCCCGGCAGACAGCAGAGAACTCGTGACCCGACATACGAATGCCGCACAGCCGTCCATCGCGAAAGAGTGGGCGTCCCAAAAACTCCTGCGCGGATTTTTTTGAATATGTTGGCATCAAAGAGGGATTTCCTGCGATGCACGTCGCGGCTAAACATCCCGAACGACGAACTCGTCCTCAGTTCACGGACCCGTCGTCCAGCCGTATATTGCGATCGAGGATTCGCGCAGGGACGCCGACCGACCCGCGTCATCGCGAGACGTCCAACAAATCTTATCGTTTAGAGAAAAAGAGAACTACTAACATGGATTCCATAGGCGAACCTGCGAAAGGATCACTGTCGACGTCTGCCCCGGCTGACAGCAGAGAACTCGTGACCCGACGTACGAATGCCGCACAGCCGTCCATCGCGACAGAGTGGGCGTCCGAAAAAACTCCTGCGCGGATTTTTTTGAATATGTAGGCATCCAAAAGGGATTTCCTTCGATGCACGTCGCGGCTAAACATCCCGAACGACGACCTTGTCCTCAGCTCACGGACCCGTCGTCCAGCCGTATATTGCGATCGAGGATTCGCGCAGGGACGCCGACCGACCCGCGTCATCGCGAGACGTCCAACAAATCTTATCGTTTAGAGAAAAAGAGAACTACTAACATGGATTCCATAGGCGAACCTGCGAAAGGATCACTGTCGACGTCTGCCCCGGCAGACAGCAGAGAACTCGTGACCCGACGTACGAATGCCGCACAGCCGTCCATCGCGAAAGAGTGGGCGTCCCAAAAAACTCCTGCGCGGATTTTTTTGAATATGTTGGCATCAAAGAGGGATTTCCTGCGATGCACGTCGCGGCTAAACATCCCGAACGACGAACTCGTCCTCAGTTCACGGACCCGTCGTCCAGCCGTATATTGCGATCGAGGATTCGCGCAGGGACGCCGACCGACCCGCGTCATCGCGAGACGTCCAACAAATCTTATCGTTTAGAGAAAAAGAGAACTACTAACATGGATTCCATAGGCGAACCTGCGAAAGGATCACTGTCGACGTCTGCCCCGGCAGACAGCAGAGAACTCGTGACCCGACATACGAATGCCGCACAGCCGTCCATCGCAAAGAGTGGCGTCCCAAAAACTCCTGCGCGGATTTTTTTGAATATGTTGGCATCAAAAGGGATTTCCTGCGATGCACGTCACGGCTAAACATCCCGAACGATGAACTCGTCCTCAGTTCACGGACCCGTCGTCCAGCCGTATATTGCGATCGAGGATTCGCGCAGGACGCCGACCGACCGACCCGCGTCATCGCGAGACGTCCAACAAATCTTATCGTTTAGAGAAAAAGAGAACTACTAACATGGATTCCATAGGCGAACCTGCGAAAGGATCACTGTCGACGTCTGCCCCGGCTGACAGCAGAGAACTCGTGACCCGACGTACGAATGCCGCACAGCCGTCCATCGCGACAGAGTGGGCGTCCGAAAAAACTCCTGCGCGGATTTTTTTGAATATGTAGGCATCCAAAGGGATTTCCTTCGATGCACGTCGCGGCTAAACATCCCGAACGACGACCTTGTCCTCAGCTCACGGACCCGTCGTCCAGCCGTATATTGCGATCGAGGATTCGCGCAGGGACGCCGACCGACCCGCGTCATCGCGAGACGTCCAACAAATCTTATCGTTTAGAGAAAAAGAGAACTACTAACATGGATTCCATAGGCGAACCTGCGAAAGGATCACTGTCGACGTCTGCCCCGGCAGACAGCAGAGAACTCGTGACCCGACATACGAATGCCGCACAGCCGTCCATCGCAAAAGAGTGGGCGTCCCAAAAAACTCCTGCGCGGATTTTTTTGAATATGTTGGCATCAAGGAGGGATTTCCTGCGATGCACGTCGCGGCTAAACAACCCGAACGATGAACTCGTCCTCAGTTCACGGACCCGTCGTCCAGCCGTATATTGCGAACGAGGATTCGCGCAGGGACGCCGACCGACCCGCGTCATCGCGAGACGTCCAACAAATCTTATCGTTTAGAGAAAAAGAGAACTACTAACATGGATTCCATAGGCGAACCTGCGAAAGGATCACTGTCGACGTCTGCCCCGGCAGACAGCAGAGAACTCGTGACCCGACGTACGAATGCCGCACAGCCGTCCATCGCGACAGAGTGGGCGTCCGAAAAAACTCCTGCGCGGATTTTTTTGAATATGTAGGCATCCAAAAGGGATTTCCTTCGATGCACGTCGCGGCTAAACATCCCGAACGACGACCTTGTCCTCAGCTCACGGACCCGTCGTCCAGCCGTATATTGCGATCGAGGATTCGCGCAGGGACGCCGACCGACCCGCGTCATCGCGAGACGTCCAACAAATCTTATCGTTTAGAGAAAAAGAGAACTACTAACATGGATTCCATAGGCGAACCTGCGAAAGGATCACTGTCGACGTCTGCCCCGGCAGACAGCAGAGAACTCGTGACCCGACATACGAATGCCGCACAGCCGTCCATCGCAAAGAGTGGGCGTCCCAAAAACTCCTGCGCGGATTTTTTTGAATATGTTGGCATCAAAAGGGATTTCCTGCGATGCACGTCGCGGCTAAACATCCCGAACGATGAACTCGTCCTCAGTTCACGGACCCGTCGTCCAGCCGTATATTGCGAACGAGGATTCGCGCAGGGACGCCGACCGACCCGCGTCATCGCGAGACGTCCAACAAATCTTATCGTTTAGAGAAAAAGAGAACTACTAACATGGATTCCATAGGCGAACCTGCGAAAGGATCACTGTCGACGTCTGCCCCGGCAGACAGCAGAGAACTCGTGACCCGACGTACGAATGCCGCACAGCCGTCCATCGCGACAGAGTGGGCGTCCGAAAAAACTCCTGCGCGGATTTTTTTGAATATGTAGGCATCCAAAAGGGATTTCCTTCGATGCACGTCGCGGCTAAACATCCCGAACGACGAACTCGTCCTCAGCTCACGGACCCGTCGTCCAGCCGTATATTGCGATCGAGGATTCGCGCAGGGACGCCGACCGACCCGCGTCATCGCGAGACGTCCAACAAATCTTATCGTTTAGAGAAAAAGAGAACTACTAACATGGATTCCATAGGCGAACCTGCGAAAGGATCACTGTCGACGTCTGCCCCGGCAGACAGCAGAGAACTCGTGACCCGACATACGAATGCCGCACAGCCGTCCATCGCGAAAGAGTGGGCGTCCCAAAAAACTCCTGCGCGGATTTTTTTGAATATGTTGGCATCAAAAGGGATTTCCTGCGATGCACGTCGCGGCTAAACATCCCGAACGATGAACTCGTCCTCAGTTCACGGACCCGTCGTCCAGCCGTATATTGCGAACGAGGATTCGCGCAGGGACGCCGACCGACCCGCGTCATCGCGAGACGTCCAACAAATCTTATCGTTTAGAGAAAAAGAGAACTACTAACATGGATTCCATAGGCGAACCTGCGAAAGGATCACTGTCGACGTCTGCCCCGGCAGACAGCAGAGAACTCGTGACCCGACATACGAATGCCGCACAGCCGTCCATCGCGACAGAGTGGGCGTCCGAAAAACTCCTGCGCGGATTTTTTTGAATATGTAGGCATCCAAAAGGGATTTCCTTCGATGCACGTCGCGGCTAAACATCCCGAACGACGAACTCGTCCTCAGCTCACGGACCCGTCGTCCAGCCGTATATTGCGATCGAGGATTCGCGCAGGGACGCCGACCGACCCGCGTCATCGCGAGACGTCCAACAAATCTTATCGTTTAGAGAACAAGAGAACTACTAACATGATTCCATAGGCGAACCTGCGAAAGGATCACCGTCGACGTCTGCCCCGGCAGACAGCAGAGAACTCGTGACCCGACATACGAATGCCGCACAGCCGTCCATCGCGACAGAGTGGGCGTCCCAAAAACTCCTGCGCGGATTTTTTAAATATGTTGGCATCAAAAGGGATTTCCTACGATGCACGTCGCGGCTAAACATCCCGAACGATGAACTCGTCCTCAGTTCACGGACCCGTCGTCCAGCCGTATATTGCGATCGAGGATTCGCGCAGGGACGCCGACCACCCGCGTCATCGCGAGACGTCCAACAAATCTTATCGTTTAGAGAAAAGAGAACTACTAACATGGATTCCATAGGCGAACCTGCGAAAGGATCACTGTCGACGTCTGCCCCGGCAGACAGCAGAGAACTCGTGACCCGACATACGAATGCCGCACAGCCGTCCATCGCGACAGAGTGGGCGTCGAAAAAAACTCCTGCGCGGATTTTTTTGAATATGTTGGCATCAAAGAGGGATTTCCTGCGATGCACGTCGCGGCTAAACATCCCGAACGACGAACTCGTCCTCAGTTCACGGACCCGTCGTCCAGCCGTATATTGCGATCGAGGATTCGCGCAGGGACGCCGACCGACCCGCGTCATCGCGAGACGTCCAACAAATCTTATCGTTTAGAGAAAAAGAGAACTACTAACATGGATTCCATAGGCGAACCTGCGAAAGGATCACTGTCGACGTCTGCCCCGGCAGACAGCAGAGACTCGTGACCCGACATACGAATGCCGCACAGCCGTCCATCGCAAAAGAGTGGGCGTCCCAAAAACTCCTGCGCGGATTTTTTTGAATATGTTGGCATCAAAAGGGATTTCCTGCGATGCACGTCACGGCTAAACATCCCGAACGATGAACTCGTCCTCAGTTCACGGACCCGTCGTCCAGCCGTATATTGCGATCGAGGATTCGCGCAGGGACGCCGACCGACCCGCGTCATCGCGAGACGTCCAACAAATCTTATCGTTTAGAGAAAAAGAGAACTACTAACATGGATTCCATAGGCGAACCTGCGAAAGGATCACTGTCGACATCTGCCCCGGCTGACAGCAGAGAACTCGTGACCCGACGTACGAATGCCGCACAGCCGTCCATCGCGACAGAGTGGGCGTCCGAAAAAACTCCTGCGCGGATTTTTTTGAATATGTAGGCATCCAAAAGGGATTTCCTTCGATGCACGTCGCGGCTAAACATCCCGAACGACGACCTTGTCCTCAGCTCACGGACCCGTCGTCCAGCCGTATATTGCGATCGAGGATTCGCGCAGGGACGCCGACCGACCCGCGTCATCGCGAGACGTCCAACAAATCTTATCGTTTAGAGAAAAGAGAACTACTAACATGGATTCCATAGGCGAACCTGCGAAAGGATCACTGTCGACGTCTGCCCCGGCAGACAGCAGAGAACTCGTGACCCGACATACGAATGCCGCACAGCCGTCCATCGCAAAAGAGTGGGCGTCCCAAAAACTCCTGCGCGGATTTTTTGAATATGTTGGCATCAAAGAGGGATTTCCTGCGATGCACGTCGCGGCTAAACATCCCGAACGATGAACTCGTCCTCAGTTCACGGACCCGTCGTCCAGCCGTATATTGCGATCGAGGATTCGCGCAGGGACGCCGACCGACCCGCGTCATCGCGAGACGTCCAACAAATCTTATCGTTTAGAGAAAAAGAGAACTACTAACATGGATTCCATAGGCGAACCTGCGAAAGGATCACTGTCGACGTCTGCCCCGGCAGACAGCAGAGAACTCGTGACCCGACGTACGAATGCCGCACAGCCGTCCATCGCGACAGAGTGGGCGTCCCAAAAAACTCCTGCGCGGATTTTTTTGAATATGTTGGCATCAAAGAGGGATTTCCTGCGATGCACGTCGCGGCTAAACATCCCGAACGACGAACTCGTCCTCAGTTCACGGACCCGTCGTCCAGCCGTATATTGCGATCGAGGATTCGCGCAGGGACGCCGACCGACCCGCGTCATCGCGAGACGTCCAACAATCTTATCGTTTAGAGAAAAAGAGAACTACTAACATGGATTCCATAGGCGAACCTGCGAAAGGATCACTGTCGACGTCTGCCCCGGCTGACAGCAGAGAACTCGTGACCCGACGTACGAATGCCGCACAGCCGTCCATCGCGACAGAGTGGGCGTCCGAAAAACTCCTGCGCGGATTTTTTGAATATGTAGGCATCCAAAAGGATTTCCTTCGATGCACGTCGCGGCTAAACATCCCGAACGACGACCTTGTCCTCAGCTCACGGACCCGTCGTCCAGCCGTATATTGCGATCGAGGATTCGCGCAGGGACGCCGACCGACCCGCGTCATCGCGAGACGTCCAACAAATCTTATCGTTTAGAGAAAAAGAGAACTACTAACATGGATTCCATAGGCGAACCTGCGAAAGGATCACTGTCGACGTCTGCCCCGGCAGACAGCAGAGAACTCGTGACCCGACGTACGAATGCCGCACAGCCGTCCATCGCGACAGAGTGGGCGTCCCAAAAAACTCCTGCGCGGATTTTTTTTGAATATGTTGGCATCAAAGAGGGATTTCCTGCGATGCACGTCCGCGCTAAACATCCCGAACGACGAACTTCCTCAGTTCACGGACCCGTCGTCCAGCCGTATATTGCGATCGAGGATTCGCGCAGGGACGCCGACCGACCCGCGTCATCGCGAGACGTCCAACAAATCTTATCGTTTAGAGAAAAAGAGAACTACTAACATGGATTCCATAGGCGAACCTGCGAAAGGATCACTGTCGACGTCTGCCCCGGCAGACAGCAGAGAACTCGTGACCCGACGTACGAATGCCGCACAGCCGTCCATCGCGACAGAGTGGGCGTCCCAAAAAACTCCTGCGCGGATTTTTTTGAATATGTTGGCATCAAAGAGGGATTTCCTGCGATGCACGTCGCGGCTAAACATCCCGAACGATGAACTCGTCCTCAGTTCACGGACCCGTCGTCCAGCCGTATATTGCGATCGAGGATTCGCGCAGGGACGCCGCCGACCCGCGTCATCGCGAGACGTCCAACAAATCTTATCGTTAGAGAAAAAGAGAACTACTAACATGGATTCCATAGGCGAACCTGCGAAAGGATCACTGTCGACGTCTGCCCCGGCAGACAGCAGAGAACTCGTGACCCGACGTACGAATGCCGCACAGCCGTCCATCGCGACAGAGTGGGCGTCCGAAAAAACTCCTGCGCGGATTTTTTTGAATATGTAGGCATCCAAAGGATTTCCTTCGATGCACGTCGCGGCTAAACATCCCGAACGACGAACTCGTCTCAGTTCACGGACCGTCGTCCAGCCGTATATTGCGATCGAGGATTCGCGCAGGGACGCCGACCGACCCGCGTTCATCGCGAGACGTCCAACAAATCTTATCGTTTAGAGAAAAAGAGAACTACTAACATGGATTCCATAGGCGAACCTGCGAAAGGATCACTGTCGACGTCTGCCCGGCAGACAGCAGAGAACTCGTGACCCGACGTACGAATGCCGCACAGCCGTCCATCGCGACAGAGTGGGCGTCCCAAAAAACTCCTGCGCGATTTTTTGAATATGTAGGCATCCAAAAGGGATTCCTTCGATGCACGTCGCGGCTAAACATCCCGAACGACGACCTTGTCCTCAGTTCACGGACCCGTCGTCCAGCCGTATATTGCGAACGAGGATTCGCGCAGGGACGCCGACCGACCCGCGTCATCGCGAGACGTCCAACAAATCTTATCGTTTAGAGAAAAAGAGAACTACTAACATGGATTCCATAGGCGAACCTGCGAAAGGATCACTGTCGACGTCTGCCCCGGCAGACAGCAGAGAACTCGTGACCCGACGTTGAATGCCGCACAGCCGTCCATCGCGACAGAGTGGGCGTCCGAAAAACTCCTGCGCGGATTTTTTGAATATGTAGCATCAAAAAGGGATTTCCTTCGATGCACGTCGCGGCTAAACATCCCGAACGACGACCTTGTCCTCAGTCACGGACCCGTCGTCCAGCCGTATATTGCGATCGGGATTCGCGCAGGGACGCCGACCGACCCGCGTCATCGCGAGACGTCCAACAAATCTTATCGTTTAGAGAAAAAGAGAACTACTAACATGGATTCCATAGGCGAACCTGCGAAAGGATCACTGTCGACGTCTGCCCCGGCAGACAGCAGAGAACTCGTGACCCGACGTACGAATGCCGCACAGCCGTCCATCGCGACAGAGTGGGCGTCCCAAAAAACTCCTGCGCGGATTTTTTTGAATATGTAGGCATCCAAAAGGGATTTCCTTTGATGCACGTCGCGGCTAAACATCTCGAACGACGACCTTGTCCTCAGCTCACGGACCCGTCGTCCAGCCGTATATTGCGATCGAGGATTCGCGCAGGGACGCCGACCGACCGCGTTCATCGCGAGACGTCCAACAAATCTTATCGTTTAGAGAAAAAGAGAACTACTAACATGGATTCCATAGGCGAACCTGCGAAAGGATCACTGTCGACGTCTGCCCCGGCAGACAGCAGAGAACTCGTGACCCGACGTACGAATGCCGCACAGCCGTCCATCGCGACAGAGTGGGCGTCCCAAAAAACTCCTGCGCGGATTTTTTTGAACATCCCGAACGATGAACTCGTCCTCAGTTCACGGACCCGTCGTCCAGCCGTATATTGGCCGAACTCGGATTCGCGCAGGGACGCCGACCGACCCGCGTCATCGCGAGACGTCCAACAAATCTTATCGTTTAGAGAAAAAGTGAACTACTAACATGGATTCCATAGGCGAACCTGCGAAAGGATCACTGTCGACGTCTGCCCCGGCAGACAGCAGAGAACTCGTGACCCGACGTACGAATGCCGCACAGCCGTCCATCGCGACAGAGTGGGCGTCCCAAAAACTCCTGCGCGGATTTTTTGAATATGTAGGCATCCAAAAGGGATTTCCTTCGATGCACGTCGCGGCTAAACATCCCGAACGACGACCTTGTCCTCAGCTCACGGACCCGTCGTCCAGCCGTATATTGTGATCGAGGATTCGCGCAGGGACGCCGACCGACCCGCGTCATCGCGAGACGTCCAACAAATCTTATCGTTTAGCGAAAAAGAATACTACTAACATGGATTCCATAGGCGAACCTGCGAAAGGATCACTGTCGACGCCTGCCCCGGCAGACAGCAGAGAACTCGTGAGCCGACGTACGAATGCCGCACAGCCGTCCATCGCGACAGAGTGGGCGTCCGAAAAAACTCCTGCGCGGATATTTTTGAATATGTTGGCATCAAAAAGGGATTTCCTGCGATGCACGTCACGGCTAAACATCCCGAACGACGAACTCGTCCTCAGTTCACGGACCCGTCGTCCAGCCGTATATTGCGAACGAGGATTCGCGCAGGGACGCCGACCGACCCGCGCCATCGCGAGACGTCCAACAATCTTATCGTTTAGAGAAAAGAGAACTACTAACATGGATTCCATAGGCGAACCTGCGAAAGGATCACTGTCGACGTCTGCCCCGGCAGACAGAGAGAACTCGTGACCCGACGTACGAATGCCGCACAGCCGTCCATCGCGACAGAGTGGGCGTCCCAAAAACTCCTGCGCGGATTTTTTTGAATATGTTGGCATCAAAAGGGATTTCCTGCGATGCACGTCGCGATAAACATCCCGAACGACGAACTCGTCCTCAGTTCACAGACCCGTCGTCCAGCCGTATATTGCGATCGAGGATTCGCGCAGGGACGCCGACCGACCCCGC